>NC_089220.1:128399656-129599656 GCF_963924675.1 Phocoena phocoena | reverse complement strand
CTCCCTCAAAGGACCCATCTATGTAAGTTCTCTTTTAGAAACATGAACCCGCAGTCACCAGATCAAGTTTGTGGAAGTAGTTTGCTAGTTGGACTGAGAGGAACTTTCATAACAATACCCTGATTCCCCTGAGAAGAAAGGGGTAATTTGTTGGAGGAGAGGAGTCTAGGATTTTTACTAAAGTAATGATATTTTCACTTCCATTCTTAAAGTTTCCCTACCAATCATAAAAAAGAACTAGGTTGGGCTTCCCTGGTGGCGCAGTGGTTGAGAGTCCGCCTGCCGATGCAGGGGACACGAGTTCGTGCCCCGGTCCGGGAAGATCCCACATGCCGCAGAGCAGCTGGGCCTGTGAGCCATGGCCGCTGAGCCTGCACGTCCGCAGCCTGTGCTCTGCAACAGGAGAAGCCACAGCAGTGAGAGACCTGCGTACCGCCAAAAAAAAAAAAAAAAAAAAGAAGAAGTAGGTTGTATATATACAGGGTATCCCAGAATTCTGATTTAATATCAAATAATGCATAAAACTGACCATTTCCCAAATCGTCTAGATAATAATCGTACCTAGGATTTTCCAGGTGTCATAACCAGTGTTATGGTAAACACTAGCCATTCATTATCTCATTTAATTCTGAAAACAGCACAGTGAAATACTATTATTATCTTCATTTTACTGATGAAGAAATAGAGAGGTTAAGTGAGTTGCTGTTATGTGGCAGAGCCAGCATCCAAAGTAAGGTACCAAGCCACACTTTATACACCAACTACGCTACACTAATATAATAATTATGCACTGGATCATAAGACCTGTTTTCTGATTATACAGATTGTGGAAATAATTTTATTCTTAATGTTTATTCTTAGCTCCAACCACACATTTAATTAATAGATTTCATATTTATTTCATTTGTTTATAAAAATATGCTTCGCTTTTATGATTAAATGACTAAGTGGCAGGGACTATAACTTACTTAATTACATGTTGCTTAATTGGTGTATTAGTTAATTATATGGAGTTAATTTTTAAAATTAAGTGATTGTGTTTTATAACATGTTACAGTTCTGATGTCAATCATATTTCTTTGTTAATTTTGAAACTGTGACTCAAGCATTATTAAATGTATAACTAGTTAATTTTAATACTAAAATTACTATAGGTTATTAGTAAGATTATATACACAACACACACAGCTCATATTTCTTAAAACATTTATTTACAATATATGCAAAATATATTAAATATTAAGAAAAATCTGAAAATAACTTCTAAAAGTGAGCCTCAATTTTGAGATAAGTTTGGAAAGTTTGTTATTTTATTTTAGCATTTCTTTGTCTTAGTCTTGGTCCTTTTATGTAAGCAGAAATGATTCTAGTTTGAAAAACCTACTGGGAGAAAATGACTTAACTATGTTGTCAGCTTCTTTAGACAGGGCCATTGTTTTATAATCTTCATATGGAATAGCTCCTGGCACAATGAAGTTATGTTGAATTTGAATTTAAGTGAAATATGCTGAAAATTTCACATTAGCTATACACATTCATCTGAATTTTAGCCAGCAGTTGCTATCTTGCACAGAGGAATCATTAATAATGTTTTTGGTGAGATTATTTTGGTGACAGTACAAAATGAAATATTCCTTCTCCTTTGAGTTTTCTGTTTCAGTCATGCATGGCACAGTCTTTAGGCAAGTGTCTTGGATACAAATGAAAAGTATAGAATTTATTCTCATTAAGATTTCTGTTATTTTATGGGGCAAGAAATTAATAAATTTAACTCTATCTTCTACTTTTGTAAGGACAAAGAAATCAAAACCCAGAGAGGTTGAATCATTTACTAATATCACACAGCTAGCTACTGCCTGAAGTGGCTGTTGAATGTAGTGACTCTGGGACTCAGTTCAGTATTCCTTCTACTGCATCTACCACAAAACATATTAAATGATTAGAAAAGAAGTATTACTCATTATTGAGTTTAACACTCCCTGACTACTTTCTCAATTTAGACCCTGATTCAATGTATAGAATGCATAATGAAAACAAAATTGTCTAGTAGATTCTTTTAGGATAAGAATCCTATGAAATATATGAGGTATTTCCAACACTCAGGATGAGGAGAGCTCAGTTCTCTCACATACTGCTGCAGAATTATAAGCTGGTACAACCGTATTGGAGATGGTTTAGTATGAGTTATCAACAATCTTAAAAAATTCATTCTCTTCAATCCAGTAGCTTCATTTCTAGGATGCTATTCAAAGGGGGAAAAAATACCCTGAGAAATGCACACACACAGGTACACACACATATACACACACGCGTATTTATCATAGCATTGTTTAAAACAGCAATAAATTGGAAGCATACTGAATGTCCATCAGCGGGTGCTGGTTCTGATATACACTTACCGCTGACAGGAAAAGAAAATGCAGGCTTTTAATTTCTTGGTAGCTAATTGGATGTTTTCATGAGGCCCTAACTTATTGGAGGGCAAAGGTAGTAGTGGGGTTAGTGGTGGGTGATTGGACTTTCAATGTACCATTGAATGGACTTGTAGTCTTATCTGTTTTTTTGAACTGTCTGGAAAACTCTGCCTCTTTGGGGCCAATGGCAAATCTTTTGAGTTTCTTTCCTTTCCTTCTGCTCCTTTCCAACATAGCATCTAGGATGACTTTGTGGTGGCCAGGGATGTGAGGGGGGCTTTACATGACATCCTCTATATTCTTAGTGGTCTTTGTTCCCATTTGGTTCTTTTGGAGTAGTATTCCTGTGTTCTCTGTTGGAATATTTAGTCTCAGGTATTTGCTCTTGGCCTCAAAATGTGACCCCAATTCATTTTCCTCTTCTTTGCTAGTAAGCATGTTAGGTATGTGGCTGCCCAGAGGGGACTTAATTTTCCAGTGGTCCTTTGCAGGTAGATATGCCCTTGTGAGTAACAGAGTAGGACAGAAGTGATATTATGCCACTTCCATGCCGGGGCCTTAAAACGTTGTACCTACACTCCTCTTATTTTTCTTTCCTCCTCCCAAGGGCTGGAAAACCGATGTAGCTGTGACTGAACTTTGGCCTTGAAATAATGACTATGAAAGGGGAAAGGAATTTGGGTCTCCAAATGGCCAAATGGAGCTCAACAGCCCTCCCCCCACTCAATATTGTTATGGAAAAGACAAATAAAAATCTTCATTCTTAAAGTCATTTCAGTTTGGAGTATTTCTTGCTTCCTTTATCTCACATCTTTTACATTTGTTTACTCCTTCATTTCAATGGAACACATTCTCTGATAGCTTTCTGAGAAAGAGTGCAGAAGGAAAGTTTTAGAGACGTATCTAAAAATGTCTTTATTCTACCTTTAACTTTATACTTAGTTTGGCTGGGTATAGAAGTCTAAGTTAGAAATCAGTTGCCTTAAAATTTTTGAAAACTACTCCAGAGAATAAACTTCTAGTCCTTTTTTTCCTAGGGTTAGTGTGGGATATTTTTGGTTATGTGATCTGGGGAGAAGATCTAGAAAACTGACTTATTCTTAAAGTGTTTTTTCAACCAATTTCTGTTATTTTACTGTTTTAATCTCCTCTCCTTCCCTCTCTCTTACTTTCAGAAATACTTGATGTGACACATATTTGCATTCTTGGAGATCCTGCCATATAATTCATATTTGGTTCACATGCTTGACTTATGATTCAGTTTTCTAGGATCTGCTAATTCAGTTATCAGTCTTCCAACTGCTTTCTAGATTCAAAAGTTTAACTGCTCTAATATTATCTTCCATTCTCCCTGTCTTGGTAGGCTTACATCTTTAAAAAATTCTTTTCTAACATTTGGTTGGTTAGGGAAGTGAGTGAAAGTATATGTATATGATTTACATATATTTATTTACTAAGTAAATAAGTATACTTATTTACTTAGGTAAATAAGATTTACCTAAGAATTTGGAATGCTTCCTCATTTTCTTACTGCTAGATTTTTGCTGCATTATAATTGTAAATATTTTATTATTCAAACTGTAGTATTAAAAGCATATTCAAAAACTATTTTCTTAATGAAAAAACAAAACCGTTTGAATGTATAAGCTTTTCAGCTCATGTTCTATTTCCCTCTTTCCAATTTCTGGTTGAGAAAAAAGAACTTGGAGAACTGTTACATCACTGAAATCAGGGATCTTGGATGTTTTTTGAAGAACAATATTTTATTCTTACAGTCCTGAGGAGTACTGTTTTGGTTGTGTGATGCATTGGAACAGATCACACCATTCTCTCTCTCATCCTCTCTTCTAATCATGGCATATGAATATGCAAAAATAGGTGGGATTGGGGTTGCTGTCCTGGATTGTGGAACCAAGTGAAATAGAACTAGAAATACCATGGTGAAAAGTCTGATCTCAGAAGTAATGCTAACTTTACTGAAATAATGAACTGCAGACCCAACAACACTCTTTCTTTCTCTTCAGGAGCCAATGTGCCTTCTCCAAAGGCACCCAAGTGTTTGGAACATCACAGGCTGTATGTGGTTTTCCCAGTATTTGGGATGATCAGCCATCTTGGTGACAAATGCATTTGTGGGATGGTTTAGGGGTTCTAGAATTTCAGGGTGGGAGGAGCTTTTAGGAGATGTCCAACCTAGCTGCCATCAAATGCTGAGATAATATCCATCACATGAATGCCAAGACATTTTGTGGGTGGAGATTGAAGACTTCCAGTGCAAATACATTCCTGAATATAGTCAGGTGAAAGTTGTCTGTGAGAACCACAGATTTCCCTTTCCAGGCTTCCATTCTCTCTCCTGATACCCTAAGCGGTGGGCTTGCTCTTTGACTCAATTGAGTCTTCTAAGTAAAAGATAAAGAGTGTCAGTTGTACCGTTTTGTGGGTTACATGAATTTTAGTTATGGCTTCCAGATCCCTGAGGCTTCGTTTCCTCATCTGTCAAATGGAGCTAGTGAAGAGCTGCTTAAAGAGTTGGAATGAATAAAAAAATGCTTAGCACAGAATGTGGTAGCTGACACTATCCTTAAGGGAGAAATTTTGTGGCAGAGGTCTTACCTGCTTGCTCATGAACCTGCTACAGGGGTTTCTGCTTGCTTGCTAAGCTACCCTAGACTACAAAAAGAAAATTACCAATCAAAATTTTGATGCATCAATTGATATGAGCCTTAAATATACCTCAGGATTCCTGGGATACTCTTGAAAATGTGTATTTATTAATCAGCTTAGTGGAATAAAGCATCTTTTCATCGTAGGAATCGTGGAATCCTGGTGGAGAAGAGTACCATAAGGTGAAGGGCAGGTCCAGGCTTGGATGATCAAATGCAAAGGTGAACATTTTAATCAATCTTGAGTTTGTTTTTTTACAAGTATAGGAAAAACAATAAAATAAATTAGGCACTTGAAATCAGGTTGTTATATATCCAGGAAAAACAGCTAAGTAAAAAGAGAAGGCAAAAATCCATCAGAGGGGTTATTTTATTTGCTCTGGAGGTGTCTCTGCACATTTACATGGAGTGAATAAGAGAGTGTCTTATTACACCTGTAATAGATTGAATGTTTTTGTCCTCCCAAATTTCAGATGTTGAAATATTCACCCCCAATATGATGGTATTAGGAGGTGGAGCCTTTGGGAGGTAATTCGGTTGTGAGGGTGGGATCCTCATGAATGGGATTAGTGCCCTTATAAAAGAGACCCCAGAGAGCTCCCTCACCCCTTCCACCATGTAAAGATACAATAGGAATCAGGAATCAGGCTCTCAACAGACACTGAATTTGCCAGTGCCTTGATCTTTTACTTCTCAGTCTCCAGAACTGTGCAAAATAAATTTCTGTTGCTTATAAGTCTATAGAATTCTGTTATATCACTCTGAATGGACAAAGACAATACCCAAAGGTAGAGCATATAACAATATTTCCAGCAATCTTTCCAGCCTGAATATATATATTCTTATATTCTGAATCACTTGAAATTATTATTAGATTAAAAAATTGGAAATTATTGGGCTTCCCTGGTGGTGCAGTGGTTGAGAGTCCGCCTGCCGATGCAGGGGACACGGGCTTGTGCCCTGGTCCGGGAAGATCCCACATGCCGCGGAGCGGCTAGGCCCATGAGCCATGGGCGTTTAGCCTGTGCGTCTGGAGCCTGTGCTCCACAAAGGGAGAGGCCACAACAGTGAGAGGCCCACGTACTGCAAAACAAAAAAACAAAAAACTGGAAATTATCATTTCATTGCTAATTTTAAAGAAATGAATGTTCAAATTACTAAAATGATGCTGGCTACATGACAATTAATCTTCTTTGTCTTTCAGAATTTGGTCCAGTGACACTAGCCTGTTTACAAATAAGGAAAGTAGACTTTATCTTTGATTTAGAGGAGAGGCTATATTTTAGAAGACTCTATTCTTTAGTTTTTAAACAATATTTAAAGAATGTGGAGAAGTAAGCGTATAAGTTAAGGGAAAAATCAACTTAATTATTATTTAGAATGTGATTCCAATTTTGTCAAGAATCTGCATTTACATATGAGCATAGAGGGAAAAGCTGAGAGTTTGTGCTACAAAATGTGTACATGGCTTTGATGAATACTTTACACATTTTTTTGGATTTGTCATATTTTCTATAAGGAACATATTTTTTCTATAACCAGGAAAAATGTTGTTTATAAGAGAATTTTCTTTCTCAGTTTCTGCATCCATATTCAAACACATTATTTTTCCATTTTAAGTTGGGTCCTGATTTTTATTAAATTAAAAACAAAGATTTTAATAAAGCCATTATAAGTTGTCCCTTGCTTTCATAAATTCTACTTTGGGTGACATCTACACTGTTAAATTATTCTTGATTTATTAAAATAAGAGCCAGGACTTCCCTGGTGGTGCAGTGGTTAAGAATCTGCCTGCCAGTGCAGGGGACATGGGTTCGATCCCTCGTCCAGGAAGATCCCACATGCCGTGGAGCAGCTAAGCCCATTCACCACAACTACTGAGCCTGCGCTGTAGAGCCCGCGAGCCATGATGACTGAGCCCGTGTGCCATAACTACTGAAACCTGCACGCCTAGAGCCCGTGCTCCACAAGAGAAGCCACCTCAATGAGAAGCCCAAGCACTGCAATGAAGAGTAGTCCCTACTTGCCACAACTAGAGAAAACCCGTGCACAGCAACGAGGACCCAATGCGGCCAAAAAATTAATTAATTAATTAAAAAACACAAACAAAAGTCAGCTCAATCCCATAGGAACATCCCATTGGATCAGAAAACAAACTTCATTTTCTTATTTTGGTGGCAATCAAAATGATTTTGATCATGTTGCTGCAAAGACCAAGAACCAGTGCTGTGATTACACATGGTGCTGAAGAGCCAGCTAGGATTATTTTATTGTGGGAGATGATGGAATATTAAAGCTAGAATGATCATGTGAATCATTCCAGAAGAGAGAAAAGCTTAGAAAAGTTGCCCAAGGTCTCATGACTAGTCATCAGCTGACCTACCTGAGATATTCTAGCGTCTGTTATTCCAAACCGACTCCACAAACAATTTACTCTATTTCCACATCCCCAAATCATGTGACATGACTTGAAGGGCTTGTTTAGTAGAGGCTTCAGATAAATAGTGGCTGACTTTTGTCATTTTAAGATAGAGAGAAATCTTTCCTCAACAATCGTTTTTTCATACAAAATGTAAATTAATACTAACTCTCAGACAGGAGGAGAATTTTCAGTGTCTTGACCACTTCAGAGGGAGTTACCTACTTATTTATCATAAGCAGTGAGTATGGTGGTTCAAAGCCAGTGTTTTTAATTCTGAAAATGAGTTCCTTAGTAACCTATGCTGTTTCAGTTAAAAAAATTTTTTTTTTTCTTTCCAGGACCAGCTCTTGCTATTTTATTTTATTTTATTTTTTAAACATCTTTATTGGAGTATAATTGCTTTATAATGATGTTTTAGTTTCTGCTGTATAACAAAGTAAATCAGCTATACAAAAACATATATCCCCATATCTCCTTCCTCTTGCATCTCCCTCCCACCCTCCCTATCCCACCTAATTTACTCTTATAAAAATAACTCCGGTTCCAGCTTCAGAAGTCCTGGGTTAGGGTCCATTTTCCCCACATAATAACGGTATGAGCTTGTTCAAGTTGTTTAGCTTCCCTGGTTATCCAACAATAAGGGGCTAAATAATCACAAGGCATTTCATTTTTAAAAAGTTTTATACTTAAATTTGTTATTATCAAATGGATCTCCCAGTTATTTTAATTAGAGCAGCTTAAGTATTATGCTTCTGAAGTAGAACACTTTGTTTCCTTTGCCCTCTCTCTCACATACTGACATGCTGACACACACCACTCCTCCTCTTGTTATGAATCTGTACTTAACTCTAGGGTGACATGCTGCCATTCTTAATAGGTGCATATTAGGTGGAAGGATGAGTATCTTTTAAGAAGCAGTTGGAAACTCAGTTGGAAAAGCACAGGAAATATCAAAATGAGAAACAGCCGAGTTGGGACAAGAACACAGAGTGAAAACTAAATGGTGTCTGTGTAAGGTTCAAGAGGATTGGTTAAATTCACATCATCAGCCTGCTTTCTTTGCTGTTGTGTGCATATCAAGGCCACCTCTTAGGATGGTGTGCAAGGATCCTGCGAAGACAGGAGAGAAAGGAAGGCTGAAACCTACCCCTTTGCTTGTGCCTGTGCTTGTGAGAGGGGTCACATTTTCCTAATTTTTACAAAGGTATCAGATGGGTTAGTGGTAGAGCTAGTCTACATTTCAGCAAAAACAACTGTGAGTAAATATTGAGTCACTGACAAAGAGTTGATTTTTGTTGTAGATTAAGCAGGGCAGGAAATACCTAAATTATAGCAGGGGTTTAAGTTAGATCAAGGAGGTGTATCTGGAGGTTTTGAAAGAAAAGGTAGACTGCTATCTTTCTAAGATGGTTCTAGATCCTTTATAATGCTGGTTTTAGGGACCCAGCAGACTTCTTTGAGATCACAGAGTCACAGCAACAGAACTCTAATGTCTTCATTTTTCCTGTTTCCTTAAACACAAGCTAAATTATGCTCACTATTGAGTTAGCAGAGTGAAACATATTATTACCAATTCACTTATATAAGGATGCTGAGATTCAGTGACTCTGAAATATCATGACAAATATAGAAAATATAACCCAAAATGTAAAAGGTACAATTAACACTTCATCTGATTTGACTTTTGTGAGTGGGGTCTGGGCGTGCATCCTCCTTACTAAGGGCCTAAAATGGTTGCAAATGTCCCTTGGCCCTGTTACTATCTGCCTCCAATCTTTAAAAAGGGTCCTTGGTGCCTGTTAGTTAGGAAGCAGGCAAAATAAGGTCAAATAAAAGTCAGACTAAGGTGGGCTGCAATTTTTCTTCTCATGCATTCCAAATTAAGAGGGAATGTAAGGGTTAACTATAAAGTATTCAACCTTGAACTCCCACGCTCTCTTTATCTAGCACACCATAATAAAAGATCAAGAGTTCCTGCTTATTATCTTATTTTTCCTGCTTGCTCCACCAGGCTAAGGCCCAGTCTGGTTATGGATTAGCATGGTGATCGATAGTAAAGCCTGCTGTCTCTCTCGGCAGGGGAAAATGAACTCAAAATGCAGTCAAACTCTTATTGATCAAGAATATAGGTCTCACTTTCATTACCTCTGTCTCCTGATAACCCACAAATAATGTGATGAGTTGCTAATGTCTCTGATTTTCAATGGACCCTTCACCCCTCCTGTCTGCACACTGCAGCTTTTATTTTCATCTTGATACACACTCTGTGTAATTTATGGAGCACTAACTCTCACTCTCTTACCGTCAGACCTGGTCAATCAGAGGTAATCATATCCCTCTTCACTGGGGATGCAGCTCCAGCGAGTTCAAAATATAGTTTTCAAACATGCCAAGGAAATGCAATATGCAGCCGACTTCTTTTGGGGACAGAGAGATGCAAAGTCTTCTTGGCGAAGCAACGCTCAGATTGGTGGTGACCTTCTCAGGATCTGACCTGCTTCTACTGAAGTAGCCCCTGACTTGGCAAACTTAACCTTTCAAGTCTCTTGTATGGCTAATCTCGTCTCAGTTTCTGCTTCTCAGAGGACCTGATCTGATGCAGATTCTTTTTACCACTGTGAATATTGGCTCTCAGGGTGGGCAATGGCTATGGTGTAGGAGAGGGTCCCCTTTCCCCTTGGTCACTTAATGACCTCAGAAAATTTCTGTTAAATAGCTGTAGAAAATACCACAGATAAATCTAGTAAAATGAAGGTATTTCAAATATGATATTGTGTTGATTTCTTCAACTAAAGGTAGCGTGGTATGACAGAAACAACACAGCTTTTGAGTCAAAAGCCCTGTTTTCAGAGTTCTGGAACTTCTACTTATTTCATAGGGAAATGAGGCTATAGTACTTAGTAAAAGCAGACCACTTCACATTTGTGTAGAAAATTTTCATCTGCTGCAAGTTAGGAGAGGAAAATGGAATCAAATCAGAGTTTTAGGAAAATAATTACTTGCAGAAGCAAAGTTACTTTTTGATTTGTTAATAGCTTCTTATGACTTTTTTTTTTGTCTGAAACTTGTTGCTTTTTAAAAAGCAAAGTAAAAAAAGAAAAACCCAGCTTCCATCATGCATCATGTCAGGTATCGAGTTTATAAAGAGGTCCTCAAGTATGAAACAGCATCCAACATGGGTATAGGACAGACTGTGCTGAACTTTATCCACAGTCGAACTGTTAAAGTCAAATTAAAGCTAGCAACAGTTGCTTTACCTCTCAGATCTAAACTAAGGGAATGCTCAGCTAATTGAATCCCTTTTGTGAGGAAAGTCAGAGTATTTTCTGCTGACAATCTGATTAAAATAAATCAGAGTGATGCAAATAAAGTCCTCTTTCCTGGAGGAAATACCAGATGACCAACAGCAACTAAAGTTATGAAATACTCTGCTTTTGGTTCAGCCGATAGAGTCTGAATGGTGTTTTCCAGCTCCAGTCCAAACAATTTGTACACCTGTTGAAAAGAAAATAAAATATGACAGTGGTACAGAGTCTGGGGGATTAAGGTGATTTGTACTGATCTCTTAAAGCTGAGGTAATTGCAGGTCTCATTTTCCTCTTTTGTTCTGCAGAGCCGCATTTGAAATTTGACAAGAAAGTCCTCTCTCCCTCCCACTTTTTTTTTTTTTTGCAGAGAACTAGGTGGAAATTTCACCAGATTTCCCCCTTTCCTCTCTGCTGTGTCTCCTTTGAAATGCTCTGGTTTCCTTTGGCTCATGAAATGAGATAAAGGGAAAACCAATCCAGTGTAGACTTTTGTTTACTTGGCAGATTTAGGAACTACCCTGGAAGGCATGCTCTTTTGCTTATTGTTTTAAAAAAATCCTGAGATCAGAAAGCCTGAAGAATGAGAGGCAAGTGTGCTTGGTTTTGGCTGGTGAGAAAGCTTATACTTCTTTTGGTAAACATGGAAAGAGAAGTCACTCAACCAGTCCTTGTCCCCTTGTCTGCGTGTCCCCAGGGTGTGCAGTGTCATATACATTCAGGCTCTGATTTGCTATACTTCTCAGGCTGAACGTATGCTACTGAATACCTTTGATGTTGCCATAATTGTGTGTGTGATCTTCAATCATGGATGTCATCAAATTTTATTAAACTTAATATAGATAAAACCAAGACATTATTGATTAGTTCTGCCATGGAAACCTCCCAGGCTTCCTCATAGAGTGGTTTTCTTCTGGGGAAGCTGTCTTTATCCTTTCGATAATACTCATGCCCTCAGAGTCAATGTGGCTTCTGAGTTTTCTTTTGAAGCCCACATCAATCATATAATTAAGACGTCTTAATACAACTATAGCAATCTCGCCATATTGCGAGCCATGCTTTCTGGTCTGCTGGTGTAATTCTAATTCATGCCTCTCTTTCATGTGGGCATAATTACTGCTGTTCTTTGTTTAGTGTTTTTCGTGGCATATTTTCTGTTGATCCAGATTTAACCAGATAGACCCTTATTTGGATTTCAACTTTTCTACCTTATTAATAAGATTAATTTGATTCTGACAAAGGAAACCGTCTCCTCTTTCCTTTCTCTAGACATCTTCTCAGCTATGCTCTCCATAAATGGTGTCTGGTTGTGTCCAAGTGACACCAAACATTCAGATGGAAAATGAAGAATTCGGACAACCTTCCAGACATCCCAGGTGATCAGATGTTTAGTAGCATGGAGGCAAAGCATCCAGATCACTGACTTAAAAGCAATTATTTTTCATCAGGGTGTTTGGCATTAGGCAACCCATTTAATTTCCGACTTCCGCCCCTCTGTCCTGTTTTCCACTCTGTTATCCAATCTTTCAGTCTCTTTGTTTTTCTTCTCCTTCTTCTTCTCTGTGTTCGGGTTGCACTTCCAATCCTAACAACTACTATGAAATTGTGGGATGGAAGGCAGGGAGGGTCAGAGTGGGGAGCACCATTGTGGGAATGAGCTCTGAGCAGAGTGGTGGTTCTGGCTGGGTTTCTAATTAGTTGTATCTTTATGCTGTGGGACTGCTACTTTGGGTCTCAACCAGGTATCTGCTTTTCTCAAAAAGAACTATACCTACTTTCAGATGAAAATATTGAATCTCCCTGAAGAAAGAGCCCTTGGTCTTTGTCTGAATAGGGTTAACCTCCTGCTGAACTTGAAGAAAAAATCTAACCCTTCAAACACAAGCAATGGATTAATAATCTTTCCTTCTTTGTGTCTGGTGTTTAAAGCATACAGTTCTTAGCTTAAATAAGATCATAAAATATCCTCACCCTAGGTTCTTGTTAGAGAATTATTTCATGAGATGTTGGCAATTCAGCATCTGCTAGAGGTTTGTTCAAACATCTCATATTCCTCTAGAATTAAAAAACTAAAATTAGCCAGGCCATTTTGTCCATCTTCCTAGAGTCACACCTTCCCTGAGTTGCCCATTAATGGTGTGAACCTAGTCACGCATGCATATCTACAAGGGAACATTTGGACAAAGTGTGCGTACTGCTTTATTAAAACTCTAATGGATAGTGACTTTTTCACAAAGACCATTTAAAAAGAACCAGCCCTACTTTCTGACGAGTTTAGTTTCCAGAAGAAGTTTTGCCACTGAAAACTGATGCTTAACCTTTCTTTTAGCAGAAAAGTAAGACGGTTTGGCCAATGCATGTCCTGTTGGATCTCAGCTACCAGGAAGCTGTCTTTAATTTGTCATCCATGCTGAGCCTCTCAAGGATGTGAGAGCGTCTATTTCTTTTGCTGCCTTTGGAAAGCTGGTTTATGACCCTAGCTGCAAGTTAGCATTTTCTGAGCAGTTTTTAAGAAATACTGAAGTCTGAGATCCACCTCCAGACATTCTGATTTAATTGATTTTGGCTAATTTGGTAAACCCTTTCAGAAGCTGATAGAGTAAAATTACACAAGAAACAAACTATATTAAATTGTATGTTAAGAATAAGACAGAATATACATATGCATATACATATATACATACAGAATACAAATAAGCAAAGAAAATAAAAACAAAACAACGGGCAAGAGGGCCCTGGACATGCCACTTAACCTGCCTGGCTGTGCTTCCTCATTGTAATTAAGGCCCCAGGTGCCTCAGGGCCTTACAGCAGTCTGGGCTTCCCTACCAGCCTTCCTCGGTTCTCTGCCTCTCATCCTCCAGTTGGCCCAATCTTTTGTGCCTCAGATAATTAAAATTTTTTTTTTATTTGCGGTACGCAGGCCTGTCACCATTGTGGCCTCTCCCGTTGCAGAGCACAGGCTCTGGACGCGCAGGCTCAGAGGCCATGGCTCACGGGTCCAGCCGCCCCACGGCATGTGGGATCCTCCCAGACCGGGGCACGAACCCGTGTCCCCTGCATCGGCAGGTGGACTGTCAACCACTGCGCCACTAGGGAAGCCCTCAGGTAATTTTTTATGCCTGCTGTTTCCATTCTTCCCTTCTCAAGACCCTCAAATGACTTCCCATTCGCTTCTGTGTCATATTCAAATTATCACCGATAATCAAGACCTTTAGTCAGGCAATCCTTTTGTGTGTTACTTTAAATCTCTCCCCTTCCTGCTCCTTTTGTGGCCGTCAGAATCATCTTCACCAAGCAATCCTTGTTACTTTCTCTCTCTCTTCTTCTGAACAACTGCTTGCTTCAGCCTATTGGAGAAAACTTTCCAGGTTATGCCCACCTGTCTTCAGCCATCCTTTCCATCATCCTAGTGTTTCACTCTTCTGGAAAACCTCAGCTACCTACTGGTGCTTTATAATCATATGACTGGGTTTTGCTGGCGTGAGGACATTCCGAAAGTCAGTGGGCAATTGTTCAGGGACCCATCGAACTCAAAATATGTAGAGGTGACCAAACAGAGAATGGGATTTAAAAAGCACAAATGGTGTCATTTGTATTCTCTGAACTCTATCCAGGTCACTTGGTGGTTCCCCCAAATCATTAATCAATAAATCAATTGTCCTCACTCTCCTCTTGCATGTTTCCTTACCACTACTCAGTAAGTCTTTAAAATGGAAATAGAATCTAATGCCCTAGATTTGAGGCTAATGTGATTAATTTCCTGTTGCAAAATATGTCAAAAAAGGATCCAAGAACCAAACTGTTATTGTAACATGAATTCAGATCTCCTGAGATGGATTTTCTAGTTTCCAAATGCAATTGACAATGGGTCACCACATCTCCTGTTTTGAGTTTGTTTCCAAATTGTCCCTCAGATAAAAGGGGAAGAAAGAAATTCATCTTACATATCAAGTAGCCTCTAGACATTTTTCCTTACACATAATAAGCATTTAATACATTTTTGGGGGATGAAGTAGAACCGTCCTTTAAACTTTTTTTGTCCCTTGGCCTACTAGTAGCAGGATCACTGGTTAAGGATTGTATGTGTGTATGTGTGTTTGTGTGTGTGTGCTTAGGGCACATCTGTTAAAGCTCAGGCTATGGGGCTTCACACTAGATTTACTAAATTTTAACATCCGCTGAGGAATTTTTATGTACACTAATGTTTGAAAACCACTGCTTTAGGATAATATTCAGATATACTCTGTTATAAATTTTATTCATAATTTATCAACTTAGATAAAATGGGTATCTAATTAAAGCCTTTTCCTACATTTTGCATCTCCACCAACATCCTATAATATGCAGTTACTAAGACTCTGAGAAATTAATCTTGTACCTAAATCTTCACCATTACTCACATTATAGGAATAAAATCAGAGTCACTTTCAGTGTGGTCCAGACTGTTAGTGAGCTAACTTGTATCTTTAGTTCTCTTTCAAGCCTGACATCCTATCCTTGACCATCAAGTGAAAGAAATCAAGCAGCATACAACACCAAGTATTTTAAACAATTTTTAGTTCATAGAGACTTCATATTTTAAAAAACAATATATATAAATGACAATACGTTCAAAGGTATACTGATTTGAAGCTAACAACTACCAACAACTACAATATAATAAGCATTAATATTAAGAAGGATGAGAATAAGGTTTCTGACTGTTCTGATAAAATGTTCATTTTTATGTTGTTCTAAGTGGATCATGATAGAGCAAATGTACCATCTTTATACCCATAGGGGGCAGTGCTTATCTTGTTTGCATTCTGGCCTATGTTGGGCCACCTGGGACCATTCCACATAGTGACGGTACCACTGGGAGAATCACTTGGGAAAGAAAAAGAAGCCCAAAACACCACAGTCACACATATTTCCTCTTAACACCATGTCAATGACTTCACTAAAGCTTTATACCCCTTAGAGAGTCCCGTAGCCTACATGTGACACAGCCACCCTATGCTTTGGCTGCCTAACCCCTCCCTGGAGAGCTGACACGCTTATTGGGTATTTACATTGCATGTTCACCACCCGACTGAGAAATTCAGTATGCTACTGGAGTTTAACTCTATCTATTTAAGGGTTTCTCAAAGACCTTTAAGACCTTGGAGAAAGAGAAAGGCAGAGCCAAGTATAGCTGCTTAAAATAAATGGTTTTAAAGTATATTTGATGAATTATGAACTTTTTGAGTGAAGTGCCAAATGCAGGATATCTATCTATCTCCCTACTTACCTGTCTTTGGAATGGTGTACACATCATGAGGTTATATTGTCCATATCAATAGGGAGAATCCAGTGCAAAGTGCTTAGCACTGTGCATGGTATGTAGTGACCAACGGACAATAGTTCCTATTATTGCCGTCTTTACTGCTATTTCTACTATTAACTACATCTTCAATGTACAAAAACACAGTATCAATTGTCTAGTGTAATTTAAAACTGTGTTGGATTTCAAAACTGAATACCTGAAAACTTCAACTATTGGCTCTCAAGGCAACCCTGGATATGAACTCCATTGTTCCAGGAATGGGGTGCCCACCCACCCTTAAAAAAATTGAGTCTGTTGTCTACTATAACTGGAGGAGCAAGCAGAGATTTTACAGGATGGTGGAAAGGGAAAGGCATCTTTGGGCTCTGGTTCTACCTGACTAAAAGTGGGAGTGATTCCCTTGATGTGGTATTAAGCCACCAGAGGGGCAAAACCTCCTCTCTCCATGTATGTAGAATGACTTTCAATTCCAATGACTCCTTTATAGTCTTCTTTTATTTTCTTCAATGCATTGCTTTTATTTTTGTCAACAAACTGTGTCATTTACCATAGTAAGAAATCTCCTGTTATTCGAGGTCTTTATCAGAGTTCCTACAAATCAGGTTAATTGGTGATCAACAGAGCTTTTCTGCCTTTAATGAGGCCTAGTAGCCCAAGGCAAGGCCTACCTCTTGATAAGGGACTTTCTTTTTTCTTATTCTGAACTCTTTGATCACTTAAAAAAAGAAAAAAAGAAAAAAACCCAGGAAGAACAACCACCGGGAATGTCATTGTTTTTTAATTGCCTGATTACCAAATGTTGGAGATAAAAGATAGATGTTCTCAATTAATAACATTTACATAGATTAGCATCACTAACAAGCCTCATTAGTAGCTGCTGATTTTTGTTTAGATGGTGTCCCATGTCATTTGCTCTCTCTCTGGTTGTGCAATCGAATGCACCTTTAGTATGACAAAACATTGCCTTCTAATCTATTTCCGTTAATCAAACAGTAAGATATTTTAATACCCAGCCAGGTTTTTAATTAAGTAAAAGTTAATATTACCTAGTGTAGATTTAACAAAAGGTTTTATGTGTTAATAAAGTCCAGAAACTGTTTCTAAACTCTGGCTATATTTTATAGAGCCTAAACACCATCATCGGGTTAATCACAGCACAAACATCTGCAATCACATAGATGAGCATCATAGGAATATAGTCCTTTTACTGGGTGCCTACCATGTGCCTCTCACTTCACACATATCAACTCCTTAATCTGCCAGCTGTGCTGTGAAGGGGGGAATATATGCTTCACTACTGTACACACAAAAATGGAGACTCAGGGAGTTTAGGTGAAGTGTCTGAGATCACTTAGACCCAGCTCTGAGTTTTAAAGTCCATGCTCATTGCACTACGTCCAGCTTTCCATATGCATCCAGAAAAAGAATTCATTGATATTCCGAGCAGAAGCAAGTGTTCAGAATAGCCTGCAACTAACCATGAGTCATGTTTTAAACTTCATCATTCTTTTTTATTTTATTTTATTTTATATTTTATTTTTTTAACATCTTTATTGGAGTATAATTGCTTTACAATGGTGTGTTAGTTTCTGCTCTATAACAAAGTGAATCAGCTATACACATACACACGTTCCCATATCTCTTCCCTCTTGCGTCACCCTCCCTCCCACCCTCCCTATCCCACCCCTCTAGGTGGTCACAAAGCACCGAGCTGATTTCCCTGTGCTATGCGGCTGCTTCCCATTAGCTATCTATTTTACGTTTGGTAGTGTATATATGTCCATGCCACTCTCTCACTTTGTCCTCATCATTCTTAAATCAGTTTATTACAAGAAATAGAAAAATAACAACTACAACTAATCAATAAATCAATATGTTCTGTAAATAGAAGGATTTGAGATATCTAAATTTATGATCTATGAATATCAAAAATCTAAAAATCTGAAGCTTAAAGATCACAAAATATGTACAAATTTTATGTCATTATAAATGGATAGGTATACTACGTCAAGAGAGGTTTTCTCCTCCAAATATTTTGTCTAAAATATAAAATTTTTGTTTTTTACATCTTATGGGATAAAATATATGTCTAATATCATGATAAATATTTCAGGCAGGAACAGAATGTTTTCAGACTCTAAGATACCTATTTATATTTCTTACAAAAACAAATATAGAAGCCACAAAATGGGTTAAGAAACTATCAATAATTGATGAAAGCTTCAAGGGAGGGACACATTTCAAAAGACCCAAGAAAAAAACACCCTAGTATAGATCTCAATTTTAAAAAATGTTGATATTGGTGGTGCAAAAAAGGCGGGATACAGATTTTTCTACTACTGTTTCAAGAGGGTCCTGATATAAACCACCAACTCCGTTTAAACTTAACAGATTAAACTTCATAAGCAAAATATCATGTCTTTTTCTAAAGGACATAAGGTCTTTTTATTTTATTTATTTTGAAGTAGGATTTATTTATTTATATTTTGCAATCATAA
This sequence comes from Phocoena phocoena, assembly GCF_963924675.1. NCBI lineage: Eukaryota > Metazoa > Chordata > Mammalia > Artiodactyla > Phocoenidae > Phocoena > Phocoena phocoena. The sequence continues at coordinate 129,581,043 of NC_089220.1, read as the reverse complement.
AAGGAGAAATGACTATTCTGAAATCCTATGTCCCAATCTTATAATGTTTTCTATTTGACTTTATAAAACCTAAAATGAGTAGCTTGAATGAGAAGAAAGCATATGCTTCAAAGTGGGCATCTGGTCCATTGCCCTTTTGTAGAGTTCAGTTTCGGGTGGTTACAACACATTAGTGTATTTCCTTCCTGCTGGCAGTCTCTATCAATGATCACCCTAAAACAACTTTAGCTAATTAATTTTCCTGTCTTCTTTTTTCTCTCCATTCCTACCATTCTATTCAACTGCTCTTCTTAGGATCACTGATGAACTCCAAAAGACAATGTCTGACTCTCTCTCTCTGTGTCTCTCCCTGCCTTTGTTTTTCTTGACCTCTTGGCAGTGTTTGACATAACTCATCATTCTCTCTCCTTGAAACACTTTCTTTGGCTTCCAGGCCACCACTCTCTGCTGGTTCTCTTTTTCTCTTCCTCACCTCTAAATACTGGTGTGCCCAGTAAGGGCTCAGTCCTTAGCCCTCTTTCTGTTTTTTTTTTTTTTTTTTTTTTTTTGCGGTACGTGGGCCTCTCACTGTTGTGGCCTCTCCTGTTGCGGAGCACAGGCTTCGGATGCGCAGGCTCAGCAGCCATGGCTCACGGGCCCAGCCGCTCCATGGCATGTGGCATCTTCCCGGACCGGGGCACGAACCCGTGTCCCCTGCATCAGCAGGCGGACTCTCAACCACTGCACCACTAGGGAAGCCCCCCTCTTTCTTTTTATATACACTTTCCTTAGGTGATCTCATTTACTGCCATGTCACTAGGTACTATCTAAACCATTATTCTTTCCAGGTTTTTCTCTCCAGCCTTGACCTGTCTTCTGAGCTCCAGATGCATTATCTAGATGCTTGGATTACAAATCTTCTCCCGGCTGTCTAATAGGGATCTCGAACTTAATGTGTCTAAAACACAAATCTTGACTTTCTGCCTCCATCCTCGAGAGCCCCCACCCTATCCTTCTCCAATCTTCCCTGTGTTAATAAATGGTACCACCATCCACTCAATGGATTAGACAAAAATTATATTATCCTTGATTCTCTCCTCTCCTTCACTTTTCTCCATATCCAATCTGTCCAGCAAGCCCTATCCCCTCTACCTTCAAAATTCACCCAGAATTGGACCATTTCTTGCCATGCTAACCACTAGCTTCCCAACCTGGACAAGAAGCAAACAACTACAGTGCCTCTTTGGCCTTAATTTCCAGCTTCCACTTTTGTCATTCTATAATCTTTTCTTCCTATAAAAGAATGAATTCTTAAAGATGCAAATTAGTTCAGGTTTCAGCTTCTTCTCTGATGGCTTCCTATCACCTGCGGAGCATCCCTTCTTGACCCCTCCAATTTCTCTCACCACTTGCCCAGTGATTGCTGTACTCTAGCCTCGTGACATTATTTCTGTGTGTTGCTCAAACTGACCAACCTCTGCTCAGGCGACTCTTGTAGTCTTTCTTCTTGCCCACTCTTTCCTACCGTTCAGAAATCTGCTCACTTCCCCAGGGACTCCCCAGACTATTTCCTCTCCACCCCCAGCTTTATTGAGATATAATTGACATATAACACTGTGTAAGTTTAAGGTGTACAACACGTTGATCTGATATGCTGATATATTGCAAAATGATTACTGCCTTAACATTAGCTAACACCTTCCACACTTCATATAATTACCATTTCTTTTTTGTGGTGAAAACATTTAAGATCTGTTTTCTTAGCAACTTTCAAATATATGGTACAGTATTATTAACTATAATCACATTGTACATTAGAAGCCTAGAACTTATTCATGTTATAACTGGAATTTTGTACACTTTGAACAACATCTCCCATTCCCCCACCCCAGCCTCTGGTAATTACCACTCTACTCTCTGGTTCTCTGAGTTCAATTTTTTTAGATTCCGCATGTAAGTGATACAGTGGAATCATATAGTGTTTGCCTTTCCCTGTCTGACTTATTTCACTTAGTGTAATGACCTCAAGGTTAATCTGTGTTTTCCATTTTCTTTGTCCATTCATCCACTGGCAGACACTTAAGTTGTTCCCATATCTTGGCTATTGTGAATAATACTGCAGTGAACATGGGACTGTAGATACCTCTTTGAGATCTTGTTTTCATTTCCTTTGGATATATACCCAGAAGCGGGATTGCCAGAACGTATAGTAGTTCTATTTTTAGTTTTTTGAAGAACCTCCATACTGTTTTCCATAGTGGCTGCACCAATTTACATTCCCAGCAACAGTGCACAAGGCCAGACCATTCCCTCTTTAGTCCATCCTCTTACTGTGCTTCATTTTCTTTATGATATTTATCACTATGTTACTTTTTTGTCTATTCTTACAACTCTAGTACCTAGAATAGTGTCTGGAATGTAGTATGTGCTAAATAAACATACGTTAAATGAATAACTGAATGATTGCCAAGTTAGAGGAGAAGAAATTACTATATGCAGAGGTTGAAACCTCCCTGAAGTTTTTGTATTACAGAAAAGCTTACTATGCACTTACCTCTTCTGCCTTGATGGGCTCAATCTAAGCCCTGGCACAGGGACTGGGGCTCTGTATACCCTGGAAAGAGCCCCTGTAGCTACCCTGGCTTCACAGCCTTGAAAACCACTCAGGCTCTGCCTCCTGCCCCTTGATTTAAAACCCTCTTGAATTTGTGATGCTGTGAACCTGGATTCTCTTTTCTATCTTGTCAGAGGGGCAATAGATTTGCTCTAGGAACTGAGCAGATCAGCTTCTCACACTCCAACCCAGTAGAGCAGTTCAGACTTGTTAGCCTTAGTTGTTTGTGTGTCTCTCTACCTGGTTTTATGTTTCCATATGGTTAGACTTTTACATTGATGGATCTCACTTCCATCCAGTTAGAGAAATATGAAAATACGCTTGGATTTTTAATCTGCCTTATAGGGTTCCAATGTTAGCCTTGATTGAGGCAGTCATGGTATGGCGTCATGTACAATGCTTAGTACTCAATTTTTCTTTATTAGTGAATATTTGGGCAGATTCTTGCTCTAAATCTATCATAAAATATACTATTACTTGTTTTCACTCTAAAAGTTTGTCCATAAACATTAAAGTATACTTTGATTGTAAATGAAAGATCATAGTTTTCCAGGGACTTTAAAAATTCAGAGAACAATGTATTTCAGTTGGTTCATCTTGGTATTTCTCTTTTGACTTGCATTTAAAAAATAAAGTTCATGTTTCACTATGAAATTCAATACATGCTCATTTTAGAAAAAAAGCCAAAAATCAGAAAATAGAAGGATTAGGTCCATTTAGTCTCACTACATGTAATCACTATTAATAAAGATGTATATTTCTGATTCTTATTTTTGCTATGTATTTGAAACATAATTGTGATCTTATGAGACATATATAAGAGAAGAGAAAATAACATTTACTTTTTCTGATCATAAAAATAATACATAATTATTGTATAAAATTTGGAAAATTAGTGAAAGAACTTATAAATCTATGTTTTTAGTTATAAAAATTGCACATAATCATTATAGATATTGGAATATTTTATAAAACAAACAAAAAAGTCATCTTGAATTCCACTCAACATAATAATTATTAGTTACATTTTATATATGCCATTCCAGACATTTTGTGTTGTGTATATTTACATATACATACATATATGTACATATATATATATAAATTATTTGAGCTGTAAAGGAGAACATACCTTATATATAAATGTTTAAGCATCATTTGTACAGCAAAATCCATGATTCCTACTCAGAGGTGACATGACGAAGGGCTAAATGACAGAAATATTTCCAACAGGTAGTTTATTTATCTTTTCAATTAAAAAAAAAGCTAATGAAATGGCTATACAATATGAGGTGGAAAACTGCAGAAAATCATGACTCATGACTCAAATTCTTTGGCAGTGAAATGAGACAGTCTATCCTCAAGGTAATTCTTTTTTGTGATTGGGATATTTTTCTTTTTTTGTGTAATGAGTCTCTTAGCACCTTTCATCAAGCTGTTGAGTCATTATTGGATTGTGTTTTTTTTTTTTTTTAGACATAGAGTCTTTTTGAGAAAATTATAAGATGTATTATATTTTCTAAAATTAAAAAAAATCTACAATGTTCTTTAAGGCAGCAACTGGTCATTTTCACTTTTGCATTCCCAGGACTTAGCTGAAACCTGGCTCGATATATGTTTATTGAAATGAATGAGTCAAATAAAACATCATTTGTAAAGTGCTGTTGATATCTTTATTGTCCTCTTTTTAACGGTAAAATTAAAGTAGATTGCCAAATTTCAAACAGTACAAACATATTTAACTCAGAAGGTGAAAATACCTGTAAAACTGAATCACTGTGAATGCTTTTGTCTCATTTCTTTTAATTTTTTCCGCTAACTAAAAGAGATGTCCCTAAGAGCCATACATTTTTAGCTCTGAGCATCTGGGTAGCCGTGGCTACCCAAGTTTACCAGTAGGACTTTTGCATGAACCCACGGGCTTCAACATCTCATCTCAGGGTCTTTGGGTCAGAGAATAGATCACTGCCACAGCACCTAGGAAACTTTTGGCCCATTTGCTTGGCCTGGACACAAACCTCAGGTTCCTCACTTGCGTTTTCTGACCCTAATATTTCATTTGTACAAATACTCTTTTTCTACTAAAGAAAATAATATTATTTTTCAATCAATGAGCTTCTCTGGAAATAGCACTGAATAATAAAACTAATAATTAAAAAATATATGAAATCCAATTGATATAATCACTTTGGTGGATGTTGGATTTAATATTGGTACAATAAATCCTCTTTTTAGTTTTGTTAAATGAAATAAGTAGTTTTTGTGGTAGATGTTATACCCAAGATCTCTATATATTATGCAGACTAGAACACATATGTACAGCACTCTGACACTTAAAATTAGCTTGCTTCTTTAACTAGTTATCTAATAAAGACAGCAATCCTTATTCTCAAACTATAGTGTCAGAGGTCGATACAGAAAAACATTTCCTAATTACTATTTTATTGAATGAGCAGTTGCTAAAAAAAAAAAAAAAAAAGGAGGTTTTAAATTTGCCACACAAAGAAATATCTACCTGGAAAATAAAACCATACAATCTTCTAGAACCTCAAGAGGCTAAGTGATTTGCCTAAGGTCACCCAACCAAGATTAGGACCCAACTCTCCTGGCTCCCAGACAATTGCACTTTTGACTCCACTGCTGGACTAGTTGCATAGGTAATTGTTGTTAACTAAGCCTTGAAAATTCCTGGATCCATCATCAGGTTCTCTAACGTAGGCTGTGGTCCCAAGCTAAGTATCCTCATGAACCCATTTGAGAAAAGGATTAAACTGGCTGACAAGTTTAATGCTGTTAAAAACATATTCCTTTTATTAAGTAAATTCTACAATTTTGTGTGGGTGTCAAAACCCAACAGATTGGACTACTTTTGTCATCGGTAGCTGTAGTTTATCAGTTGCACAATGAGATGAACATCTTTTTATAACCTTAGCCTCATCAACTTCCCTGTGACCAACCCCCCCCAACAATTCCATAATATATGAGTGAGTTGTTTATAATATTCTATAATGTAATAATCTGGATTTGTAGACTCAAATAAAAAATTCAGTTCAAAAGGAATCACTTTACTATAAAGTGTTAAGCCTGGTTCTGAACAAACTATGTCAGGAGTTGCTGAATGAGTCTTTGTGATGGTCCTGGGTTGGACCTCCTAGCTTTTTCTCATACTAGATGTGTGACCTGAGAGGGTTACTCAGATTCCCTAAGTCTCAGGTTCCTCACCTGCAAAGTGGGAGATTAATGATACCAAAGTCAGAGAGTTATGGTGAAGATTAAGTGAGATATGCTGTATAAAAGGCTCAGTAGTTTCTTCCATATATTTTTCACTCAATTCACAGTAGCTACTAATAAATAACAATGGGCAGCTCAGGATAGCCAATAACTAGTATTAATACCATTAAGTATTAGGATATATGAGACAACTCCAGACTGCAACTTACTATGGAGACGCCAGTAGAAAAATGTTTTAGACTGAAAACTGATCATATGGACCCACTTCCTATTGATTCTATCATCTGTGGGATTAATGGGTTGTTGCTGCCCTTTTTGGTATGGAACATCGAAACTTCCGGTCTCTATTCTCTCCCTCCATTTTTTTTTTGTGTTTGCAATTTACAGAAGCTAAATTATAATTAAAGTTAGCTGGAATAATTATTTTTCTTTTCTAGGCACGGTGGCCCTCTACTCTGCTATGCTTTCAGAACACTAATGGCCCAGACATCTGTGAGTGCTCACAGGGCACACTTCCACCCCTTTGCCTGATAAGAGTACTCAGTGATGACACTGGATTTGGAGTTTGGAAATCTTGCTTCAGGCCTTGGAACTAGATACACTGAAGTCACTTGAGTATGAAATTCTTAAATCTTTCAACTTATTTATCCATCTTTTGGATGTTTGGAAAAACATTGCTAACTTGGCAAGTTTTCTTAGAAAATCAGTACACTTAAAACATGGCTCTGAGTATACTGAAATTAAAACAAACCAAAAAACCCCCCAAAAACCGCAGAATCACTCAGAATGCTGAGAAATGATCCCAACAAAATACAAAGGTTTAATTTCATCAGGGAATTTCTAATTAATGATGCTTGAGTGGGTTTTAAATTCCCCTAACCACATTCCCACCATCCTTACTCACCATTTGGGGAAGGTTTAAGCCTTAGGGCATCTTTTAGATGAATACTAGTAGCCACATTTATGCAGAATAGAGCAGCACCAGTAATGCAATTATAGCAGAAAAGAAACCCTGCATTCCCAGGATACTCACTCAAACTCCATTACAATGTTCCATCCATGTTTCTTTGTTTCATTGTATTAAAAAGTAATAGTAAATGGCTAACACAAAGTACAAGACAACATCTTCATTTAATATTTCCCTTGGACAATCAAAGAGGAAACTTTCTCCTTTCCATGTGGGTAATGTTTAGCATTGATATGTGCAACTATTTTTCTAATCAATGATTTCCACAGCAGGGAGGAGGCTGTCTTGCCTGTAAAGCTACATTGGGCTGATCCTTCAGTAACAAACCTGGGAAAGATGCATTCAGTTAACTCTGGAATTCTGTTGTGAGATGCAAGAGATTATTTCTAGAAGGGTCTTAGTGTCCTTGGAGAGCTGATTCCCCTCAGCAGGGTGAGCAGCTCACAAATACAGGTCAATTCATTCACAGTAGGATTACTTTTCTATTTTGGCTGCCAAGACTCTGAACTGTCTCGCTACGCTGGTACATAAGTGGGGGTGGGGGTGTTAAGTTATATGGAGACTCAGTAGAAAAGAGATTATAATGAAGATGAAAAGGGAAAAAGGTGCATGGTAGTTCAAGGGGTTACAAGCCATAGGAGGTATGTCCACAGACTCTCGCACGCTCTAAACATCTCTGTAGAAGTGCATGTTTGGAAATTGCCACATTTATTATTTTAAGCTTCTATGATTTCTGGTTCAGAGACTCTGGCTTTGTGACATCCTAAAAATTGTCTTTATTTTATTGCAAAGGTGCTGTGAACTTCTTAAAGTAAATTAAAATTCCTTAATACATTAGCTATATAATGTATATATGTCCCTGTGTGCTCTTAATCTTAATATTCTAGAAGGAGCTATTCTTTTTTTTTTGTGGGCCCAGCTGCTCCGCGGCATGTGGGATCCTCCTGGACTGGGGCACGAACCCTCGTCCCCTGCATCGGCAGGCGGACTCCCAACCACTGCCCCACCAGGGAAGCCCCAGGAGCTATTCTTTTAAAGCCATCTAAGACTAATAAGTCATGGTGGCATCATAAAAACTGGGTAACAAGTAGTTCTGATATAGTGAGATTATTAAAATGGTGATAAAAACCAAGACTGCAGTAGGCAATTACAGATTTCAACGGTGCTATTGTTACCGAATGCAAGTTTGTGTGCCGGGCACACAGTGAGGTTAAACAAACCAAAACGTCAGAATTTGGAGCAGACAAAGGTTTATTGCAGGGCCATGTAAGGAGAGCGGGTAGCTCATGCTCAAAACACCTGTTTGGTTTCACTATGACTTCAGAAGTGTGAAATGGAATTAAAAATACTGTGAGTGGACAAATACTATTTAAACACATATGCATATATTTTTATGCTATGAAAAAATAAGACACATCTTTAGAATATTTATTAAGAAGAGTTAATAATAACAAAGGAAAGTTACTCAGAGCCTATAAGATCTCCTACCTTCCATTGCATTACACAACTGTACTCCACCAGGTTTAAAAGATGACGTTTTATAATACTAACATTTCCAAAGATTGCCCAAGATCTGGAAACACCAGAGAATGCTCTAAAGATTCAGAGTCACGGGCACCACATGTCTTGGAAATCCTGACTCAGTAGATGGGATGAGATTGGGAAATGGGCATGTTTCTAGAAAGTCCTAAAAATGATGGTTCTGATATACAGTTGGGCTCAACAATTCTGGGTCTTGCCTCTTGCCACCAAAAAATTCAAAAACAAAGTCAATCTAAGCAAGGTTGTTCAATAAGAAAATTAGGTACTTATATTTGTTTAACAAAGGACTTCATGAAGCTTGGAAAATCTATTTCAAGAGATCCTCAGAATAGCAAAGTAGTTATTTATAGTGACCAGTGAAATTACACTTGGTATGATATCTAGGTGTGAGTGACATGAGTTGTTTGTTAATTTAGAAAGCAGTACGTTGTTGGGTTACTGCTTGGGTAGGCCATTTTTTTCCCTGAGTTTCAGTTTCCTCATCTATTGGGAGGAGGTTGGTCTTCTTCTGACACCAACCAGCAATGATTCTAGGGGTTGACGATAACATACATTTTTAATGATGGAAAAATGTAAAATAGTGGCTGAATTTATCCAGGCTCAGATTGGAAGAAGATGTTCCTATTTTGAAGGGAAAATGCCTTAAGAAGAAGAAGAAGGAGCAGGGAGAGGTGAAGGAGGAGGAGGAGAAGGAGGAGGAAGAAGAAGAGGAGAGAAAGGAGAGTATGCTAACAGTGTATTGAGCACTAGCTCTATGTCAGGTCCAGTAGTAAGCACTGTGCTTAAATTAATTTTAATCTCCATTCAGATGCTAAGAGATTAAGTGGATCTATAAAATGAGAAAACCAAGGTTTAGTAAGGTTAATCTATGTTCCTAAGGACACATGCTAATGAGTGACAGGGTGGGAATTCAAACCAGGAAGGATGACACTGTGCTCTGAAACCACATTATTTTTTGGCATCAAAAATACATACATTTGGGCTTCCTTAGTGGCACAGTGGTTAAGAATCCACCTGCCAATGCAGGGGACACGGGTTCGAGCCCTGGTCCGGGAAGATCCCACATGCTGTGGAGCAACTAAGCCCGTGAGCCACAACTACTGAAGCCTGAACACCTAGAGCCCGTGGTCCACAACAAGAGAAACCACTGCAATGGGAAGCCCGCGCGCCGCAACGTAGAGTAGCCCCCGCTCACCACAACTAGAGAAAGCCCGCATGCAGCAACGAAGACCCAACGCAGCCAAAACAAATAAATAAAATTAAAATTAAAAAAACAAACATACATTTGACATTGTAGATTGGATTCAACAGATAACTAGAGACACTGCCTTATGCTCCCTTCAGAAGATGATACTGCTTATTTTGAAGGAAATACATAATTATTTTTTCTGAATTTCTCCTCTCCCCATCCCCTTTTTAATGCTTCAGAACTCTGGGAGATGATAAGGTTTGAAGGCCATGCCTTGTTTGAAGTTTACCAACTTTTTCTCAAGTATCAGTCTTTTTATAGGGCACCTTGCTGCCAAATGGCTTAAAAATTTTTCTTTCCATCTGTGACGTGTTACTCACTATGGTTGATCATGAGCTTGTTAAGTTTGACAACTTTCTTTTTGATAATTATACTGAAATTATGGTTCCAACAATTAAAGAAGTCAAGGCATTAAATAACATAAGCACCATTAAAGAGGAAAAAATATTTAATTATATGACTATCCTTTCTATTGTTACTTTATTTTCAAGTTCTGTGGAAATAGGATCCCTGCTGTTTGCAGTTTCTGGTTATCTTTATCCCCCTCATTATAAATTCCTCTTACCCCACTCCTCTTAATCAGCCCCAGTGTCATGTATTTGGAAGCCTGGTTTTATTGCACATTTCATTGTGGATTCTAGGTGAAGACTTAGCCAGTAGCCAAGGTCAAGGGTATACCTTGTGAACATCACAGCTGCATCTCACATACAGGTTATGCAACAGTTACACTTCAGTGTCAGAGTTCATTGAGAATTTCCATAAATCTGATGGGTAATGTGCCAAATGAGATTAGAGAGGGCTTCATGTGATCACAGTCAAATGAAAATATCTTATGTTAATTTCCTAGTACAAGCTTGAGGCAGGTAGTTAATACTTTTTGGGAAGAGCTAGAGACACACACAGGGAGGATATACAAGCTGTTGTCTAAATAGAAAGATGAAGCATGTGAAGTTTCTAATAGAAAATAAATGTAGACACTGTTATTTGCAGAGTTTTGCTGTTAGGTTTGAGTCTTTTCCCTTGTGTTTTCTACATTATCTGTTGACTCTTACCCTAATTCTTACCCTAAAACACATTTTTCACTTAAATCAATTTTATAGGTTGCATTTGTATATTTAGATGTCAACACATTCTTCAAGTTATTTTGTTGCAAAATAGAAAACAAGAAGGACAAAAGAGCCTTAGCCAATGGAGGGCTGTTTACAGATTTAATCTCCAACTACTTATCCATACACACATTTTTCTTTTAAGCCTTGACCTGAATCAACCCAATTCAGAAAAGTACATTTTAAACCATCCATCTTGGAATTGATACAAAAACATTGGCTCACTTATATTTGAAAATAAAACAACATTAATATTTTAAGGCAATTGTAAGAAGAGGACTTAAGAAAACAGACCTGTCAGCTATTCCTGGCCTGCTGGTCACCCAACACCACTGAGAACACAAAGTTTTAACTTTAATCTTCTGTCTTCATTGAATATGCTGAGAAACACCCAGATGTAAATACAATTCAAAAAATAAATGCAGGGGGTTGAAGCATCTATTATTGATGATCAGGGGCTGTTTGTATTACAGAAATTTAATTCAATCATACATTTATTGAGCACCTACCCTGTCCCTCTCAAGGTGTCTGGGATTACTGATGTTGGGGATAACCTCAAGAAGAATCAGATTACTTATGCTGAAAGCCTGTAAAATCTCATTAGCGCTACAATGTCTTCATGAGAAACAAGTAGGAAACAATACCAGAAGACTCATGATTAAATGATGAAGTGGCAAATACAGGCAGACACGCTACAGATCAAAACTGGGAAGAATTGGTGGAGCTCAATGTCCTTGGGGAATGAAGGTCTAGGATGGCTTTGGAGGAAAGGGTAGGATATGGGTAAGAAAAGAAAGAAGACAAAGACATTTTAGATGGCAAGAAAACATGAGATCAAGGGGGGCAATGGGCCTGGTTTGTTCACGATTTCGTGAGCTGAGTAAGCAAAATAACATGGAAGGCAGGAGACCCCAGTTCCTGTCCTGGCTCTGACATGTCCATCCTGCAAGAACATAAAACATTTAATTAACGTATTTCTTTTATCAGTTAAATGAGAGCATCAGAGCAGCATCTCCAAGGTTCTTCCCAGCTCTAAAACTCAGTGGGCCTTGATGCTAAGTGGTTCTGATTTGGGGTCTGGAGTCAGAGAGAACTGAGTTCTAGCCCTGGCTTTAACTAAGTGTGACAACTAGTTTTTTTTTTTTTTTTTTGTGGAATGCGGGCCTCTCACTGTTGTGGTCTCTCCCGTTGAGGAGCACAGGTTCTGGACGTGCAGGCTCAGCAGCCATGGCTCACGGGCCCAGCCTCTCTGTGACATGTGGGATCTTCCCGGACTGGGGCACGAACCCGTGTCCCCTGAATTGGCAGGCGGACTCTCAACCACTGCGCCACCAGGGAAGCCTGACAACTAGTTTTTTAAACACTGAAATTTTCAGTTAACTTATCTATACAATGGGGACAACAATGACATGACAGAGGATGAAAAAAGTAAATATCCTTGGCATATAGTAGGTGCCTAGAAAAAGTTAGTGAGTTTGCAAATTCTGTGAAGAATGATATTTTTCCCCCAAAGGATATCTGATTCAGTAGCAAAGCAGGGTAAGTTGCATTCAGTTAACTTTGGAATTCCATAGTAGTGTGCTATAGATTATTTCTAGAAGGAAGTTAGTGTCCTTGGAGAGCTGATTCCCCCCAGCTGGGTGAGCAGCTCACACATACAGGTCAATCCACTCACGGTAGAATTATATTCCTATTTTGGCTGCCAAGAATCTCTGAACCCTCTCACTATGCTGGTACATAATTGGGGATTATTGGTTAGTATCTACTAACCAGTGATTACTGATTGACTAATTGATTGAGTACTCATAGGTCGAGTAAGATAGGGTTTTTTGTACATTACAAAAACCAGGACTGGTAATTTGGAATTTATCCAATGGGAAATGAAGGCTCATGACAGATTAACAGTAGGAGGTGTGAAAAAGGAAGTGAAGTTTTAGGAAGAGGAATCTGGAGGCAGGATTCATGGATTTGAGCTAGGGAAAAATTAAGCTGTAAGAAAACTCTTAGTGTGATATACTAGAGGTGGGATATAGTATTGAAAACAAGGTTTAATCAGACAGAGATGACCAAGAGAGAACTTGAGGACTCCTTAGGTGATGGAGAGAAACCATATACTCGTGATTCTGAGCTCTGGTGGCCAGGAGATTGGTGGCAGCAAGCATAGAAAGGGAAGGTTTGGAGATGAACCCATGTTATCTCAGGTAGGACCGGGGAGGAAGCAAACTTAGATGTGAAACTACAGAATTTCAGGTAATGGATGGCATATCGATTGCCTACAAGTAGCTAAAAATATGAGACTGATTAATTCCATTGATTGTGAAAGCTAGAGAGGGAGGTCTTGGGTCTCTGTATGCAGATGTTCAGTGAAGCTATGAGAAGGGATAAAAGTAGAGAGCTGTGCTCCCCAACCTAGCTGCATGTGACAGTCCCCTGAGTAGTGTTGAAAATACTGATGCTTGGTTTCTTCCCTGGATGGTTCTGATATAATTGGTCTGGGGTGCAGTCTGGGCATGGAGATTTCTAGACCCCCATGGGTATAGAGAGCAAAGAAAAGATGAAGATCTCCATACATTCTGAAGAGTGGGAAGCCTCTGATAAACATTAACCTATTACCTGCTTATTACTGGGTGGGGGCTTTGTATCAATATTATCTTGTACAATACTCACAACTGTTCTCTGGGGGAAGGACTCACTAACTCCAGCTTGAGATTCCGAAAGAAGGGGGGATACAAGAAGTTTTGCAAGCTCTGACTCTCCAATCATTGTTTTTAAGGGAATAAAAGAGAAGAATAAAAATTGATAGCTCACATGTCTAGATCTTACTAATAGCACACTTCAACTTCTGAACCCAGTCTTCCTTTGGGAGATCCCTAGGGTGTGGGTTTTGAGGTGGTAGGACCCTGCCTCCCACTAAGAACTTCAAGAAGAAGAGGGTCTCTTTTCCCCATTCGCCATCAACAGGTGGTCTTCAGCTGTGGAAGGAGTAATGAGATGGCAGAGAGGCCACCAGGGACTGTTTGTGTTGATGCCCCAGTTGTGGTAGCAAAATGTGTGGTGGTATGTCCTGTGAGGTCTTCTAACTGTATAGCCTGGAGCATGACTTCTCCTGTGTTTTCTGCTGCCTGGCTTCTTGGTTCCCACTCATTTTCTTGGCCTAGTTTTCCATATTTTCCTTCAATTCCATGAGTTACCTGATATCTTTCCAAATGTTTACTTTCCATGTAAATAAGCCAGAGTCCCATTCTCTTTTTTGCAGCTAAGAACCCCAACTAGCACAAGTGCTCAGGACAACTCAGTGAGGCTTATGTCTCTTCTTAGAAATGTCTCCATGTCTCTTCTTAGAAATGAGGAAACAAATTCAGAGCGAGTAAGCAACTTGCCCAAGATGACACAGCTAGAAAGTAGCAGAGCTAGGGTCCCCCACCAGGTGTTTTTCACATAGAGCATCATATAAGGAATGAAGAGCCATAAACTTTTACAGATCCTAAGGACTTCATTATATCATTTCAGACAATAAAAATGAGACTCCTTTGATCTCAAGGTACTGCTAAATAATATTTATTTTAGAGAAAAGAGGGAGGTTTGCCATATAATTTTTAAGTAACAGAATTAAAACCTGTTTTAAAAGAATTTTTAAAAATTGCATTGAAAGATGAATTATTTGCACACTTAAAGGCAAATCCTTCAGTTATCTGGAAAATCCTCTTAGGCAGAACACGTTGACAGAGGAAGTGCAAATTTTTCATCTAACAAATAAAAACAAGAAAGTGTTCCCCAATGCGTGGGAGTTCCATGCATTGGCTAAAAGGAAGTGTGCACGTATGGGGTGGGGACACGAGTGTGTCTCCTGTCATCCTGTGCTCCTGCTCTCAGGCAGCCCTAGAAGTGTGTGTCATGTTCCTGAAACCCTCAGATGGTGATTATGACCGATTACACAAGATGCCATGTTCCCTAATCATATCACTTACATTCCTGTGAACGGCAGTGACAAGGGTTTGAAGGGAGAAGATCACAGCTGTCTAAGAAAAAAAAAAAAAAAATCAGATAAAGCAGACAGTGTTGCTGCCAGAAGATCACACACCAGCCAGTGTAGGAGGCTTGGCGTGATGGGGTTCTGCCCTCTTTCTAACTCAGCTTAACCCCCGTCCATTCTCTTGTTTTCAGAACCCCTTGGTCACATAATGACGAGCTTCAGGCAGGTGTGGCTCTTACACTGGGTTTATTTATTGTATTAGCTCCCTATTCTGTGAACATTGTCGCTTGGGTAAATTTGGAGGTTGTCACTGCCAGAATCTAAATGGCTCTTGTGAATCAAAGAAAAGTACCATGGACACCCCCCGCCTGGGTCTTCTCTGAATCAGCCCTAAGCTTAAGACACCACCTCTCCATTCTGCCACTCCGTTTTTAATCTGTCTTCAAAGAGAAAGCCAACTGTCTTGAATTGAACACAAGACGGTTCTTGAAGTCATGTGTGATGAAAGTGATTAAATAATTAATTCAAACAAAGGTGACTTCTGAGTCAGGTTGGGGTCAGGAAAAAAAAATGTCTTGATTTAAAGCAGTGTTTACTTGGCACGCTACGGAGAAAAAATATTTAACATGATATGAAATGACCAGGCTGGAGAATATTAACCTGTCTCCCTTGCTTCCGTAGCTCCAGGCACATTGGCCTCTTGCTGCTCTTTGAACAGACCAAGGTTATTTTTCTCTGCCTCAGGGACTTTGGACTTTCTCTTCCTTTTGCTGGAAGACTCCTCTGACTCCTCTGCCCCATATTGATCTGGGTCTCACTTCTCAGACATGTAGGGTCTTAGCTCCTCAGGGGGACCTTTCCTGACTGTTCTACCTATAAATTTGTCCCCCCTCTTCTGTGTTTAGACTGTACTCTCTTTTTATTTCTTCATGATACTTATTATTGCCTGGAGTTCAGCCACATGTTAATTCTTTGTTTTACTGTCAGTCTTCCCAACCAGAATGGAAGGTCCATGGGGACAGTATTTTATATTTTTCTCCCTGCAGTATCCCCAACACCTAGGACAGTGTCGGATGCAGCAATTAGATAGTTGTTCAATGAACAAACCAATGAATTAATCAACTTCAAAGTCTAAATATTGCAATGTTTTATAAGGTTAAAATGAGCTCTCCAGAAATGCTCCAGGCAGCAAAAGGTCCTATATATGCTTCTAAGTTAAAAAACTCACCCCTTAGAAGTATAAATTCAGATTTAGGCACAGACTAAACTCTTAAAAAAAGAAATGGAACAAAACTAATGCCTTCAACTGGCTGCTTTCCCTGCTTTGAAACAAACCATTGGCCTTTTGAGCTTCCTTCTCTAAAGAGTCAAGGATGTTTATCAGAAGGCATGTATGGCTTCTACTTTGTGATGAAATATGTCCCAGGAGAAGCCTACCTCCCCTTGTACTTTTCTGGGTGTGTATATCTGGTTTATAGCAAGTTAGTTGAAGTAGACAGATCTTGAGCCAATGTTGTAAGTGCAAGTGACAGTCAGTCTGATGGAGACTAAATTGTGCATGTGAGCCTGGCTCTAACTGGCTGTCTGGATGCACTGAATACAATTATTTGATAAGCCCTTGACCCTTCACCTGTCCAAAGTGGCAAGTATGTAAGTGGGTTTGTAATGGTAATTATTCTGAACATCTCAATACTCTTTTCCAATCTCTGCTATCTCTAGACAACCTGTCAACTTTTTCTAAGAGGCCAATCCTGATGATAAAACTCACAGTCTTAAAGTTCTGTTAAATCAGATAATCTAACCAGTTAGATGAAGCTGAGTTATAGAGTGAGAGAACATTCCTTCTGCCCTTAATAAAGTCATACCAGTGAGATTTTATTCATGCTACTAAGCAGCAGAAGAAGCATGGAAAAAAAATTTCAAACAGTAATTATATGCAGAAATTAACAGCCCATAGAAAAAGGAAAATGCAGTTTAATATTTCAAAGCCGCTGTCATAATCTGAGTGGACTTGAATGCAAAGTACTGTTGGAGAAGTAGGAAGTTTGGACCAGGCAGTAGGGAACGTAGGCATAAATGCAAAATATCTGAAGGGCATGAGTTCTGGCCTTCAGGGCAGAGGTCAGGAAGGGTCCTAGTCACCAGGAAGATACTGGGAGAGAGGCTCTCATTTCATGGACAGCAAGTCAAAGGCCAGAAGTTATTCACATATCACTGCAATTAGTGTGGGGTGAGGTTGGAAAGTGTGAGCTGAAACTACACAGGTAGAAAATGAAAATGTCTGGCTCATGGTAAACCTGGTCTCTGGGCAGCAGGAGAATTTTAGTCTGTTGAGATCCTGTTAATTCAAAGCAAAGGTAATGCATGCCTAGATAAACTCTATGAATCAAAATAGTTTAAATTGGACCTACAAGTAATTATTTCCTAGGACAAGTTAAAATTTTCAGTAAATATTTGTAATTTTTTTTTTTAGTGTAGGATATCATAGAATAATTCAATAATTAATTAGGCTTAGGCATTATGGCATGGTTATAACTACAAACACAATGGAATGAATCATTAGGAATTTCAAGAACAATGAATAAGCTTCATTTAAAGTCTTCCGTCTTTATGAGAAATCAAATGGAAATAGTGTGGTTGGAAGGGACCAGAAATTGTATGAATGTTATGATATATAGAGACATAATTGCTGTCAATGTAAGTAATGTGGCTTTGCTGAGTAAAATAAGATGATTGCTTAGGGTTTCCAAAACCCTCTAAAATTGCTTCTATACCACATGTAACCACATGTGGTATAAACAAAATGTGAGTCAAAGGAATGAGGAAAGATAAACATGTAATTAAAAAACAGCTCAGTAGATACTTGGGCTCATTCATTTCAATGATGGCATCTGCAGTTTATGGAGCGGTTATAGACCCGCAATATATCGGCATTGACTACATGCCATAAAACACATCAACGCAGCTTGGGCCCAAATTATTATACACAAACAATAAATCCATCCCATTAACAGGATAAATATGATAACTTGATAATGTTGGAAAGTGGCAGAATGAGATTCCTAAGTAAATAGCTATGTGTTCTTAAGAAACAAAGATTACTTTAGCTTTTAGTGCCTCCCATGACTCCTGTTCTGTTATGTGTAGTTTGAATTAAAAGAAAGACTGTAGCCTTGAAAGCATCTATGCTGATTACTGTTTGTGAATCTAAAAGACTTCAGTCCAACCATTTATTTGTGAAAATGAAATCTTCATGTGATGAAGGTCAGTTTTAACTGAAATTATATAATAAGCAAAAGTCAAGTTTCCGTTGCCATTAAAATTGCTCATGGAGCAAATCTTCGGTATTCTACCCTTATCCTTGAATCCTGCTCTGTATGTTGTAAGAAAAATAGTAAATGTTTGTCATAGAGTCACTATGTCTTTGAGTTTTTCTCTAGGAAAATGTTTCCAAACCTCTTCATAAACATTGTTAAATGAAATAGTCTAATAAAATAGATCTGAATATGGATTAAGAATTAGTTTTTCATCAACCATAGTCTCATTTTGTCCTCTAAGAAATGGAAAGTTTACATCAGGGACTAGAGTTAATAAGTGTTTGGGGGCGGATTATCGGTGAAACTTACAATACTATTTCATATGCTTTTGGTGTACAGAAAATATGTAGGTATCATATTCTTCTGGGTGGAAAGGGAGCAAGCAATTACATAAAAATATTATCAAAGACTTGCCGTTTTAAAAGTTGTTATCCTACTTTAGATAACTAGCATTCTATTCTGCATGAATGTAAAGGTTTTTAAATTGAAGTATAGTTAATTTACAATACTGTGTTAGTTTCAGGTATACAGCAAAGTGATCAGTTATATATATATATATTTTTGAGACTACTTTCCTTTGTAGTTTATTACAAGATATCGAATATACTCCCTGTGCTATATAGCAAATCCTTGTTGCTTATCTATTTTATGTATAGTAGTTTGTATCTGTTAATCCCATACTCCTAATTTATCCCTTTCCCCCTCCCTTTCCCCTTTGGTAACCCTAAGTTTGTTTTCTATGCCTGTGAGTCTGTTTCTGTTTTGTATATAGATTCATTTGAAAATTTTTTTAGATTCCACATGTAAGTGATATCATATTTAACTTTCTCTGCTTGACTTACTTCACTAAGTGTAATATTATCTAAGTCCATCCATGGTGCTACAAATGGCAGTATTTGATTCTTTTTTATAGCTAATATTCCAACATATATATATATATATATATATATATATATATATATATCATCTTCTTAAGCCAATTGTCTGTTGATGGGCACTTGGGTTGTTTCCATATCTTGGCTACTGCAAACAGTACTGCTGTGAACACTGGGGCACATGTATCTTTTTGAACTCCAGTTTTTTTTTTCTTTTTTTTCCAGATATATACCCAGGAGTGGGATTGCTGGATCATATGGTAGCTCTATTTTTAGTCTTTTAAGGAAGCTCCTTACTGTTTTCCCTAGTAGCTGCACCAATATATGTTCCTACCAACAGTGTAGGAGAGTTCCCTTTTCTCCACACCCTCTCCAGCATTTATTATTTGTAGGTTTTTTGATGATAGCCATTCTGACTGGTGTGAGGTGATACCTCATTGTGGTTTTGATTTGCATTTCTCTAATAATTGGTGATGTTGAGCATCTTTTATGTGCCCATTGGATATCTGTGTGTCTTCTTTGGAGAAATGTCTATTTACTTCTTATACACATATATACATATATATGTATATGTATATATACATATCTATCTATCTATCTATATATATTTTTTGGTACGCGGCCTCTCACTGTTGTGGCTTCTCCCGCTGCGGAGCACAGGCTCCGGACGCGCAGGCCCAGCGGCCATGGCCCACGGGCCCAGCCCCTCCGCGGCATGTGGGATCCTCCCGGACCGGGGCACGAACCCGCGTCCCCTGAATCGGCAGGCAGACTCCCAACCACTGCGCCACCAGGGAAGCCCTTCTGTACATATTTTGATGGGGTTGTTTGCTTTTTTGATATTGAGTTGTATGTGATGTTTGTATATTCTTTTGATATTAACACCTTATTGGTCACATCATTTGCAAATATTTTCTTCCATTCCATAGGTTGTCTATGGATGTAAAGATTTAATTTAAAAAGTATATATATGAGTATATCTGGTAGGAATGTATATATATGTGTGTGTATATATATATAATTTTTCTCTTTGAAGATTTTTTAATCAACTTTATTAAAATATAATTTACACACAATGAAAGTCACTAATTTTAAGAGACAATTTGATGAATTTTGAGAAATTCACACAGTCATGGGACCACCACCATAATCATGATGTAGGGCATTCCCTTTACACCCAAATGTTCCTTCATGCTCTGATGTCATTAATCTCCTTCCCTTCTAGCCTGTGTCAGCCACTGATATTTATTTTTGTCACTAATGTTTTACCTTTTCTAGAATTTCATGTAAATGGAGTCATAACTTGTATAGTCCTTTCTGTTTGGCTTTTTCCACTCAGTTTAATGCTTTTGCGATTAATTCATGATCTTCTGTGTATCATTTTTTTCTTTTTATTGCTGAGCAATATTTCATTGCGTAGATGCATCATAGTTTATTTATCCATTCACCAATTGATGAATACTTGGATTGTTTTCAAGTTTTGGCTACAATACATGAAACTGCTATGAACATTTGAATACCAGTCTCTGTGTGGAAGTTTGTTTTCATTCTCTTGGATTAATGGCAAAGACGATGATTGCTGGCTCATATGGTAGATGCATATGTAACTTTATAAGAAACTGCCAAACTCTTTTCCAAAGTGGCTGTACCGTTTGTACCTTCCACCAGCAATGTAAGATACTTCCAGTAGTTTTACATACTTGCCAACACTAGCTATTATTAGTCTTTTCAATTTTCACTATTCTAATGAGTGTATAGTGGTATTTCATGGTGGTTTTGATTTGCATTTCAAATGACAAATGATGTAGAACATCTTTTCATGTGCTTATTTGTCATCCATATATTTTCTTCAGTTATTTTCTACTTTTTAAAAATTGGATTGTTTCTCTTCTTACTATTGAGTTGTAAAAGTTCTTATATATTTTGGATAAAAGTTCTTTATCAGATTTGGGTTTTGGACAAATTTTATGCTAGTCTGTGGTTTGCCTTTTGATTTTTAAGAGTCTTTTGAAGAACAACAGTTTAAAATTTTTATGAAAACTAATTCATTAATTTTTTAAATTAATAGTTAATGCTTCCTTGTCCTGTGCAAAAAATTTAGCTTAACCAAATATCACAAAGATTTTCTCTTATGTTTTCTTCTAGAAATTTGTTTTAGCCTTTACATTTAGGTCTACCACTATCAGCTTTAGTTAATTTTATTGATAGTATGAGAGAAGCATTGAAGTTCATGTTTCACATATGGCTGTCCAGTTGTTCCAATGCCATTTGTTGAGAAGACGATCCATTCTCTAATAAATTGTCTTGGCATCTCTCTTGAAAACTAATTCATTATATATACCTGGATCTGTTTTTGAACACTCATTTCTATTCCACTGAGCTATTTGTATAACTTTATGTCAATATCATGCTGTTATGATTATTGTACCTTTATAATAAGTCTTAAAAAGAGGTAGTATAAGTTTTCTAAATTTATGTTTTTCAAAATTGTTTTGGGCATTCTTGGTTCTTTGACTTTCCATATAAATTTTAGAATAACTTGTCTATTTCTCCAAACATAACTTTTTGGATTTTGATGAGAATTTCATTGAGCTATATATTAATTTGGGGAGAATGGTATCTTAACAAGATTGAGTACGTGAACATAGAATATTGCTTCATTTATTTAGGCATTCTTTAATTTCTCACCAAGGTTTTGCACATATTTTGTTAAATTTGTCCCAAAGTATCTTATGTTTTTGTGCTGTTGCAGAGATTACATCTTTTATATTTCCATTTACAATTGTTTATTTCTAGTATATGAAAATATAATTGATTTTTAAAATATTGACCTTGTAGACTATAACTTTGTTAACTCACTATGAGTTCTAGTAGCTTTAAAAAATAATTTCTTAAAATATTTATGTAGATGATCATGTTGTTTGTAAATAAAGAAAAATTGCTTCTTTCTTTTTCAATAAATATGCCATTTATTATTATTTTTTCTTCCCTTATTGCACTTGTTAGGACCTCTAGTAGAATGTTGGATTAGGATTAGTGAGAATGGAGATTCATTCTTATTATTGTTGTGAAGGGGAAATTTTTCAGTCTTTCATCAATAAGTATGATGTTAGTTGTAGTTTTGTTTTTGACGTTCTCTTTCTCAGGTTGAGGAAGTTTAATGAGTGATGAGTAGATGTTGGATTTTGTCAAATGTTTTTTTGGCATCTCTTGAGGTAATTGTGGTTTTTCTTCCTTAGACTGTTTATATGATGAGGTACACACCTTGATTTTCAAATGTTAAACCAATCTTGCATTCCTGGTATCAACTCCACTTAGTCTTGATGTAATATCCCATTTATATATTTCTGGATTTTATTTTCTAAAAAAAATTTGATAATTTTGTATTCATGCTCATGAGAGACACTGATCTGCAAGTATATTTTCTCATAATTTTTGGTCTGGATTTTTGACGGAAACCAGGGTCATGATGACTTCATAAAATGAGTTGGTATGAGTTTTCTCTTTATTTTCTGGAGGTGTTTGTATAATCTGCTATTATTTACTACTTAAATATTTTGGAGAATTCACCAATGAAGCCATCTGTCTCTGGATTTTTTTTTCTTAGGTTGTGGGGAAGTTTTTTAATCATAAATTTAATTTAACAAATAGATATAAGGCTATTGACATTATCTAATTCTTCTCGAGTAAATGAATTTGGTAGTTTGCATTTTTCAGGAATTTTCCCATATTATCTAAGCTGTTGGCTATCTTGACATAGAGGTGTTCATAATATTCTCTTATTGACCTTTTAACATATTTAGGATTTGTAGTGAAGTCCACTCTTTTATTCCTGACAAAAGTAATTTGTGCAGTCTCTATTTTTTTCCTGTTTATTTTGGCTAGAGCTGCTTTTTTTAAGCAAACTGACTTTTCAAACAACTAACAGTTTTCCTGCTTCCCATTTCATGGTTCTCTTCTTATCTTTGTCATTTCATTTTTTCATTCATTAGGGTTTAATTTAATCTTCTTATTCTAGTTTCTTAAGGTTAGGTCTTAGATAATTCTTTTTTTCTTTTCTAATATAAGAATTTAATGATATAAGTATTTCTCAAGCATTTTAATGACATTGCTCACAATTTGATATGTTTTGCTTTTATTTTTATTAACTGTATTTTTTTTTCTAATTTCCATTACAATTTCTTCTTTGACACTGGGTTTTTTAGGAGTGCATTATTAATTTCCAAATGTTTTCAGATTTTGCAGATATCTTTCTGCTATTGTTTTCTAGCTTAATTCTGTTGTCAGAGAACATACTTTACATCATTTCAATATTTCTAAAATTATTGAGTCAATATATGGTCTTAGTAAATATATGGTGTGTCTTAGTAAATGTTCTTTTTACACTTGAAAAGACTGTGTATTCTGCTGTTGATAGATGAAGTGTTCTGTAAATGTCATTTAGGTCAAGTTGATTGATAGTGTTGTCTAAGTCTTCTAAATCTCCTGATTTTCTTTCTAATTGTTCTATCAATTACTGAGAGAAGAATTTTGAAATTTCAAGCCGAATTTTGAACTTACTCATTTCTCTTAGTTCTATCAGGTTTGCTTCATGTATTTTGAAGTTCAGTTAATGGGTACATACACATATAGAATTGTTATGTTCCTTTGTTGAATCATTATGAAATATCCCCTTTATCCTGGTAATATTGTTATGAAATTTACTTTGTCTGATATTACTATATCCAATCAACTTTCTTTTGGTTAGTATTTTCATATATATATTTCCCCATTCTATTACTTTTAGCCCATTACAATCTTTATATTTAAATTATCTTTCTTATAGTTGGCGTATGGTTGGGTCTTGCATTTTAATCAAATTTGCAAAATTTGCCTTTTACTTAATGTGTTTAAACTATTAAAATTAATATAATTATCAAATGCTTTGGGTTTAATCATGATCATGCTGCTTGTTTTATATTTTCACTTTTATCCTTACCTTTTTTTTTTTTCTTACTTAGTCTTGCTATGATTCTATTTCTTCTCTGTTATTGACTTATTAGCTTTTCCTTTTTCTAGTTTTACTTTTTAATGGTTGCTATAGTGTTTACTGTATACATGTTGTCTTATCACAGACTACCTTCAAATAATGTTGTGCCACTTCATGTTTAGTGTACAAACCTTGTAACAGTATGCTTTCACTTGCACTCTCTTGCTCTTTGTGCGATTATTGTACATTTTATTTTTATGTATGTTTTAATCCCCCAAATACAACGTTTTATTAACTTGCTTTTAAATGCTATTTAAAACATGAGAAAATGTGTTTTATATTTACCCACATATTTACCAGTTTTTTCTCTTTTCATTTCTTTAGTGTAGATTCAAATTTCCATCTGTTAGTATTTTCCTTCTGCCTGAAGAATTTATTTAAACAGTAGTGCATCGCTGCTGGTGATGAATTCTCTCAGCTTCTTATTGTCTGAAAAAGTCTTCATTTTGCCTAGATATTTTCACTTGGTATAGAATTCTAGATTGACAGATATTTTTTCTTCCATTACTTTAAAGATGGTGTTCCTTATAGCTTCTGATCAGAAGTCTGTTGCCATTCTTCTTTGTTCCTTTACATAATATGTCATTTTCCTCTGGTAGTTTTATGACTTTACTCTTTCTCACTCATTTTCAGAAGTTTAGTTACAGTGTGCCTTGATACATTTTCTTTATGCTCCTTCTGCTTGAGTTTTTGAGCTTCTTGTATCTGTTGTTTTATAATTTCCTCATATTTTGAACATTTTGATAATTATTTTTCAAAATGTTTGTTCCTTACTCCCTCTTCTAGGGAATCCATTTACATTTATGCTAGATTGCTTTATATGTCTGATGTTCTGTTCATTAAAAGCTTTTCTCTTTGTGCTTCAAGTTCACTGATCTTTTTCTCCATAGTGTCTAATCTACTAT
The DNA here is from genome assembly GCF_963924675.1 of Phocoena phocoena. Taxonomy (NCBI): domain Eukaryota; kingdom Metazoa; phylum Chordata; class Mammalia; order Artiodactyla; family Phocoenidae; genus Phocoena; species Phocoena phocoena. Next base: position 129,556,256 of record NC_089220.1, on the reverse strand, counting down.
TAATACTGGTCAGTGATTTTTTTTTTTTTTCATTTGAGATATTTTTATTTTTCATCTCTAGAAGTTCCATTTGGATCTTTTTAATTACCTTACATTTTAATTCTTATTATGCTCATATGAGCATATGAGCTTCTTCTTTTTTGAACTTCTGGAGTATATTTGTAAAACCTGTTTTGACATCCATGTCTGTTAATTCTCTTTGTCAAATCTGGATCTGTTTTTATTGATTGAGTTTTCTACTGGTTATGGGGGTCATATTCTTATGCTTCTTTGAATGCCTATTTTTTAAAATTGGATGTTAGGCATTGTGAATTTTACATTGTTGGGTGCTGGATTTTGATGTGTTGCTTTAAGTAGTGTCAGATTTTGTGTGGCACCAGTTAATTTACTTGAGATCAGATTGATCTTTTCAAGGCTTGCATTTAACACTTTTGAGTGGTCTGGAGCCCTCTTTAGTTTAGGGCTAATTTACTCCACTATTAAGTGATACATTTCTGAGCGCTCTACCCAATTCCCTATGCATCATGAGGTCTTTCACTATGACTGGTAGAAGCAAAACTTATCACCAACCCTGTGTGAGCCATGGGGACTGCTCAGCCAGTCAATTTATGTTTAGTGGTTCTTCCCCTGTTCTTTGGTAGTTTCATGCACATGCCAATCAGTATTGAACTAAAAACTCTTGGAGACACCACAGCAGTTTTCCAGAGCCCTCTTTATAGTAGCTCCCTCCTCTCTAGCATTCTGTCCCTCACCCCTATTATAGCTGCCTTTGCCTTCTTAAAATCTTTCTTTATGCTAATCTCTCTCTTGTCAGTTTAGTGAGACAGTTGGATTGTCTTTTCCCTTCCCTATGTTGCAGGCTGGAGACTGGAACATTGATAGTTCCTTACTTGTTCCCCTTCTTTCAGGCATGATAGTCCTATGTTGCTTGTTATTCAATTTCTGAAAAGCATTGTTTCATGTATTTCGTTTGGTTTTCTAATTGTTTAAGATAGGTGAGTAAATCTGGTCCCTTTTACTCCATCTTGGCCTGAACTGAAAGTTTCTTTGGGAGACTTAAAAAGCAAAACAAAACAACTCTTTATAGATGTATAACATACATGCAGAATAGAGCCTGTGAGTTTTCACTTTAGGGGATTTTCACAAATTGAGCACATACGTGAAATTAGCACCCAGATCAATAATCAAAGCATTATCAGTGCTCCAGTCACCATTTTTGGTTTCCTGCTAGCTTTACACCTGCCCCAATGTTAACTATAATCCAGATTGCTAATTATGTAGATTGTATTTTGCCTCTTTTTGAACTTTATATAAATGAAACATTGCAGTGTTTAGTGTCTGGCTGCTTTTGCTAAGTATTATTTTTTTTTTTTTTTTTTTTTTAAACATCTTTATTGGGGTATAATTGCTTTACAATGGTGTGTTAGTTTCTGCTTTACAACAAAGTGAATCAGCTATACATATACATATGTTCCCATATGTCTTCCCTCTTGCGTCTCCCTCCCTCCCACTCTCCCCATCCCACCCTTCCAGGCTGTCACAAAGCACCGAGCTAATATCCCTGTGCCTTGCGGCTGCTTCCCCCCAGCTATCTACCTTACTACGTTTGTTAGTGTGTATATGTCCATGACTCTCTCTCGCCCTGTCAAAACTCACCCTTCCCCCTCCCCATATCCTTAAGTCCGTTCTCCAGTAGGTCTGCGTCTTTATTCCTATCTTACCCCTAGGTTCTTCATGACATTTTTTTCCCTTAAATTCCATATATATGTGTTAGCATACGGTATTTGTCTTTTTCTTTCTGACTTACTTCACTCTGTATGACAGATTCTAGGTCTATCCATCTCATTACAAATAGCTCAATTTCATTTCTTTTTAAGGCTGAGTAATATTCCATTGTGTATATGTGCCACATCTTCTTTATCCATTCATCCGATGATGGGCGCTTAGGTTGTTTCCATGTCCTGGCTATTGTAAATAGAGCTGCAATGAACATTTTGGTACATGACTCTCTTTGAATTTTGGTTTTCTCAGGGTATATGCCAAGTAGTGGGATTGCTGGGTCATATGGTAATTCTATTTGTAGTTTTTTAAGGAACCTCCATACTGTTCTCCATAGTGGCTGAACCAATTCACATTCCCACCAGCAGTGCAAGAGTGTCCCCTTTTCTCCACACCCTCTCCAGCATTTATTGTTTCTAGATTTTTTGATGATGGCCATTCTGACTGGTGTGAGATGATATCTCATTGTAGTTTTGATTTGCATTTCTCTAATGATTAATGATGTTGAGCATTCTTTCATGTGTTTGTTGGCATTCTGTATATCTTCTTTGGAGAAATGTCTATTTAGGTCTTCTGCCCATTTTTGGATGGGGTTGTTTGTTTTTTTGTTATTGAGCTGCATGAGCTGCTTGTAAATTTTGGAGATTAATCCTTTGTCAGTTGCTTCATTTGCAAATGTTTTCTCCCATTCTGAGGGTTGTCTTTTGGTCTTGGTTATGGTTTCCTTTGCTGTGCAAAAGCTTTGAAGTTTCATTAGGTCCCATTTGTTTATTTTTGTTTTTATTTCCATTACTCTAGGAGGTGGGTCAGAAAGGATCTTGCTGTGATTTATGTCATAGAGTGTTCTTCCTATGTTTTCTTCTAAGAGTTTGATAGTTTCTGGCCTTACATTTAGGTCTTTAATCCATTTTGAGCTTATTTTTGTGTATGGTGTTAGGGAGTGATCTAATCTCATACTTTTACATGTACCTGTCCAGTTTTCCCAGCACCATTTATTGAAGAGGCTGTCCTTTCTCCACTGTACATTCCTGCCTCCTTTATCAAAGATAAGGTGTCCATATGTGCGTGGGTTTATCTCTGGGCTTTCTATCCTGTTCCACTGATCTATCTTTCTGTTTTTGTGCCAGTACCATACTGTCTTGATTACTGTTGCTTTGTAGTATAGTCTGAAGTCAGGGAGCCTTATTCCTCCAGCTCCTTTTTTCGTTCTAAAGATTGCTTTGGCTATTCGGGGTCTTTTGTGTTTCCATACAAATTGCGAAATTTTTTGTTCTAGTTCTGTGAAAAATGCCAGTGGTAGTTTGATAGGGATTGCATTGAATCTGTAGATTGCTTTGGGTAGTAGAGTCATTTTCACAATGTTGATTCTTCCCATCCAAGAACATGGTATATCTCTCCATCTATTTGTATCATCTTTAATTTCTTTCATCAGTGTCTTATAATTTTCTGCATACAGGTCTTTTGTATCCTTAGGTAGGTTTATTCCTAGATATTTTATTCTTTTTGTTGCAATGGTAAATGGGAGTGTTTTCTTGATTTCACTTTCAGATTTTTCATCATTAGTATATAGGAATGCCAGAGATTTCTGTGCATTAATTTTGTATCCTGCTACTTTACCAAATTCATTGATTAGCTCTAGTAGTTTTCTGGTAGCATCTTTAGGATTCTCTATGTATAGTATCATGTCATCTGCAAACAGTGACAGCTTTACTTCTTCTTTTCCGATTTGGATTCCTTTTATTTCCTTTTCTTCTCTGATTGCTGTGGCTAAAACTTCCAAAACTATGTTGAATAAGAGTGGTGAGAGTGGGCAACCTTGTCTTGTTCCTGATCTTAGTGGAAATGCTTTCAGTTTTTCACCATTGAGGATGATGTTTGCTGTGGGCTTGTCATATATGGCTTTTATTATGTTTAGGAAAGTTCCCTCTATGCCTACTTTCTGGAGGGTTTTTATCATAAATGGGTGTTGAATTTTGTCGAAAGCTTTCTCTGCATCTATTGAGATGATCATATGGTTTTTCTCCTTCAATTTGTTAATATGGTTTATCACATTGATAGATTTGCGTATATTGAAGAATCCTTGCATTCCTGGAATAAACCCCACTTGATCATGGTGTATGATCCTTTTAATGTGCTGTTGGATTCTGTTTGCTAGTATTTTGTTGAGGATTTTTGCATCTATGTTCATCAGTGATATTGGCCTGTAGTTTTCTTTCTTTGTGACATCCTTGTCTGGTTTTGGTATCAAGGTGATGGTGGCTTCGTAGAAGGAATTTGGGAGTGTTCCTCCCTCTGCTATATTTTGGAAGAGTTTGAGAAGGATAGGTGTTAGCTCTTCTCTAAACGTTTGATAGAATTCACCTGTGAAGCCATCTGGTCCTGGGCTTTTGTTTGTTGGAAGGTTTTTAATCACAGTTTCAATTTCAGTGCTTGTGATTGGTCTGTTCATATTTTCTATTTCTTCCTGATTCAGTCTTGGCAGGTTGTGCATTTCTAAGAATTTGTCCATTTCTTCCAGATTGTCCATTTTATTGGCATAGAGTTGCTTGTAGTAATCTCTCATGATTTTTTTTATTTCTGCAGTGTCAGTTGTTACTTCTCCTTTTTCATTTCTAATTCTATTGATTTGAGTCTTCTCCCTTTTTTTCTTGATGAGTCTGGCTAGTGGTTTATCTATTTTGTTTATCTTCTCAAAGAACCAGCTTTTAGTTTTATTGATCTTTGCTATCGTTTCCTTCATTTCTTTTTCATTTATTTCTGATCTGATTTTTATGATTTCTTTCCTTCTGCTAGCTTTGGGGTTTTTTTGTTCTTCTTTCTCTAATTGCTTGAGGTGCAAGGTTAGGTTGTTTATTCGAGATGTTTCCTGCTTCTTAAGGTGGGCTTGTATTGCTATAAACTTCCCCCTTAGAACTGCTTTTGCTGCATCCCATAGGTTTTGGGTCGTTGTGTCTCCATTGTCATTTGTTTCTAGGTATTTTTTTATTTCCTCTTTGATTTCTTCAGTGATCACTTCATTATTAAGTAGTGTATTGTTTAGCCTCCATGTGTTTGTATTTTTTACAGATCTTTTCCTGTAATTGATATCTAGTCTCATGGCGTTGTGGTCGGAAAAGATACTTGATACAATTTCAGTTTTCTTAAATTTTCCAAGGCTTGATTTGTGACCCAAGATATGATCTATCCTGGAGAATGTTCCATGAGCACTTGAGAAAAATGTGTATTCTGTTGTTTTTGGATGGAGTGTCCTATAAATATCAATTAAGTCCATCTTGTTTAATGTATCATTTAAAGCTTGTGTTTCCTTATTTATTTTCATTTTGGATGATCTGTCCATGGGTGAAAGTGGGGTGTTAAAGTCCCCTACTATGAATGTGTTACTGTTGATCTCCCCTTTTATGGTTGTTAGTATTTGCCTTATGTATTGAGGTGCTCCTATGTTGGGTGCATAAATATTTACAATTGTTATATCTTCTTCTTGGATCGATCCCTTGATCATTATGTAGTGTCCTTCTTTGTCCCTTTTAATAGTCCTTATTTTAAAGTCTATTTTGTCTGATATGAGAATTGCTACTCCAGCTTTCTTTTGGTTTCCATTTGCATGGAATATCTTTTTCCATCCCCTTACTTTCAGTCTGTATGTGTCTCTAGTTCTGAAGTGGGTCTCTTGTAGACAGCATATATAAGGGTCTTGTTTTTGTATCCATTCAGCCAATCTGTGTCTTTTGGTGGGAGCATTTAGTCCATTTACATTTAAGGTAATTATTGATATGTATGTTCCTATTTCCATTTTCTATATTGTTTTGGGTTCGCTACTATAGGTCATTTCCTTCTCTTGTGTTTCGTGTCTAGAGAAGTTCCTTTAGCATTTGTTGTAAAGCTGGTTTGGTGGTGCTGAACTCTCTCAGCTTTTGCTTGTCTGTAAAGGTTTTAATTTCTCCATCAAATGTGAATGAGATCCTTGCTGGGTAGAGTAGTCTTGGTTTCAGGCTATTCTCCTTCATCACTTTCAGTATGTCCTGCCACTCCCTTCTGGCTTGTAGGGTTTCTGCTGAGAGATCAGCTGTTAACCTTATGGGGATTCCCTTGTGTGTTATTTGTTGTTTTTCCCTTGCTGCTTTTAATATGCTTTCTTTGTATTTAATTTTTGACAGTTTGATTAATATGTGTCTTGGCGTGTTTCTCCTTGTATTTATCCTGTATGGGACCCTCTGTGCTTCCTGGACTTGATTAACTATTTCCTTTCCCATATTAGGGAAGTTTTCAACTATAATCTCTTCAAATATTTTCTCAGTCCCTTTCTTTCTTTCTTCTTCTTCTGGAACCCCTATAATTCGAATGTTGGTGCGTTTCATGTTGTCCCAGAGGTCTCTGAGACTGTCCTCAGTTCTTTTCATTCTTTTTTCTTTATTCTGCTCTGCAGTAGTTATTTCCACTACTTTATCTTCCAGGTCACTTATCCGTTCTTCTGCCTCAGTTATTCTGCTATTGATCCTATCTAGAGTGATTTTAATTTCATTTATTGCATTGTTCATCGTTGCTTGTTTCATCTTTAGTTCTTGTAGGTCCTTGTTAACTGTTTCTTGCATTTTGTCCATTCTACTTCCAAGATTTCGGATCATCCTTACTATCATTATTCTGAATTCTTTTTCAGGTAGATTGCCTATTTCCTCTTCATTTGTTAGGTCTGGTGGGTTTTTATCTTGCTCCTTCATCTGCTGTGTGTTTTTCTGTCTTCTCATTTTGCTTATCTTACTGTGTTTGGGGTCTCCTTTTTGCAGGCTGCAGGTTCGTAGTTCCCGTTGTTTTTGATGTCTGTCTCCAGTGGCTAAGGTTGTTTCAGTGGGTTGTGTAAGTTTCCTGGTGGAGGGGACTAGTGCCTGTGTTGTGCTGGATGAAGCTGGATATTGTCTCTCTAGTGGGCAGGTTCACGTCTGGTGGTGTGTTTTGGGGTGTCTGTGGCCTTATTATGATTTTAGGCAGCCTCTCTGCTAATGGGTGGGGTTGTGTTCCTGTTTTGCTAGTTGTTTGGCATAGGTTGTCCAGCACTGTGGCTTGCTGGTCGTTGAGTGAAGCTGGGTGCTGGTGTTAAGATGGAGGTCTCTGGGAGATTTCCGCTGTTTAATATTATGTGGAGCTGGGAGGTCTCTTGTTGACCAGTGACCTGAAGTTGGCTCTCCTACCTCAGAGGCAGAGCCCTGACTCCTGGCTGGAGCACCAAGAGCCTTTCATCCACACGGCTCAGAATAAAAGGGAGAAAAAGTAGAGAATTAGTAGAAGTGTGAGGAAAGAAAGAAGGAAAGGAGGAAAGGAAGGAAGGAAGAAAGAAGCAAAGAAGGAAAGAAAGGAGGGAGGGAGGGAGGGAGGGAGGGAGGGAGGAAGGAAGGAAGGAGGGAAAGAAGGAAAAAAAGACAGAAAGAAAGATGATACAGTAAAAATAAAATAAAGTATAATATAGTTATTGAATTAAACAATATTTAGAAAAAAAAAAAAAAGGGACGGATAGAACCTTAGGACAAATGTTGGAAGCAAAGCTATACAGAGAAAATCTTACACAGAAGCATACACATACACCTTCACAAAAAGAGGTAAAGGGGGAAAAATCGTAAATCCTGCTCCCTGAGACCACCTCCTCAATTTGGGGTGATTCGTTGTCTAAAGGAGGGAGGGAAGGAAGGAAAGAAAGGAAGAACGAAGGTAAAGTATAATAAAGTTATTACAATTAAACTTAATTATTAAGAAAAAGAATTTTTAAAAAAAAGTCATGGACGGATAGAGCCCTAGGACAAATGGTGGAAGCTAGAGTATACAGACTAGATGTCACACAGGAGCATACACGTACACCTTCACAAAAAGAGGAAAAGGGAAAAAAATCATAGATTTCGCTCCTAAATTCCACCTCTTCAATTTGGGATCATTCCTTGTCTATTCAGGTATTCCACAGATGCAGGGTATATCAAGTTGATTGTGGAGCTTTAATCCGCTGCTTCTGTGGCTGCTGGGAGAGATTTCCCTTTCTCTTCTTTGTTTTCACAGCTCACAGGAGCTCAGCTTTGGATTTGGCCCTGCCTCTGCGTGTAGGTCGCTGGAGGGCGTCTGTTTTTTCGCTCAGACAGGACGGGGTTAAAGGAGCCGCTGATTCGGGGCCTCCGGCTCACTCAGGCCGGGGGTTGGGGGATGGGGGAAGGAGGGGCACTGCGTGCGGGGCGGGCCTGCGGCGGCAGAGGCAGCGTGACGTTGCACCAGCCTGAGGCCCGCCGTGCGTTGTCCCGGGGAAGTTGTCCCTGGATCCCGGGAACCTGGCAGTGGCGGGCTGCACAGGCTCCGCGGAAGAGGGGTGTGGAGAGTGACCTGTGCTCGCACACAGGCCCCTTGGTGGCGGCAGCAGCAGCCTTAGCGTCTCCCGCCCGTCTCTGGGCTCCGCGGTTTTAGCCGCGGCTCGCGCCCGTCTCTGGGGTTTGCGCTTTCAGCCGCGGCTCGCGCCCGTTTCGGGGACTCGCGCCCTCAGCCGCGGCTCGCGCCCGTCTCTGGGGTTCGCGATTTTAGCCGCGGCTCGCGCCCGTCTCTGGAGTTCCTTTAAGCAGCGCTCTTAAACCCCTCTCCTCGCGCACCAGGAGACAAAGAGGGAAGAAAAAGTCTCTTGCCTCTTCGGCCGGTGCAGGCTTTTCCCCGAGCTCCCTCCCGGCTAGTCGTGGTGCACTAACCCCTTCAGGCTATGTTCAAGCCGCCAACCCCAGTCCTCTCCCTGAGCTCCGTCCAAAACCAAAACCCGAGCCTCAGCTCGCAGCCCCGCCCGCCCCGGTGGGTGAGCAGCAAGCCTCTCGGGTTGGTGAGTGCTGGTCGGCACCGATCGTCTGTGCAGGGATCTCCCCACTTTGCCCTCCGCACCCGTCGCTGTGCACTACTCCGCAGTCCCGAAACTCCCCCCTCTGCCTCCCGCAGTCTCCGCCCGCGGAGGGGCTTCCTAGTGTGTGGAAACTTTTCCTCCTTCACAGCTCCCTCCCACTGGTGCAGGTGCCGTCCTTATTCTTTTGTCTCTGTTTTTTCTTTTGCCCTACCCAGTTACGTGGGGAGTTTCTTGCCTTTTGGGAGGTCTGAGGTCTTCTGCCAGCCTTCAGTAGGAGTTCTGTAGGAGTTGTTCCACGTGTGGATGTATTTCTGGTGTATCCGTGGGGAGGAAGGCGATCTCCGCGTCTTACTCTTCCGCCATCTTCAAGGTCTCCTGTCTAAGTATTATTTTTGTAAAAGATTTTTCATGTTGCATGTATTTGAATTCATTCATTATCATTGCTGTACAGTCCTATGTTGACATATTAATATTGAGGAAATTTGCATGATTGTTGGGTTTTAGCTATGACAATAGTACTACCAGAACACTATAGGTTATGTGTTTTGGTGAACAGATATATGCATTTCTGATGAACACACATTAGAAATTTACCTGCTGGGTCATAGGATATGCACATATTTATCTTTAATAGATACTACCAAAGAGGTTTTTTTTGTTTTGTTTTTTTTTCTGTACGCGGGCCTCTCACTGTTGTGGTCTCTCCCTTTGCAGAGCACAGGCTCCAGGTGCGCAGGCTCAGCGGCCATGGCTCACAGGCCCAGCTGCTCCACGACATGTGGGATCTTCCCGGACTGGGGCACGAACCCGTGTCCCCTGCATTGGCAGGTGGACTCTCAACCACTGCGCCACCAGGGAAGCCCCCTACCAAAGAGTTTTCAAAAGTATTATACCCACTTACCAGCAGTGTGTAGGGTTTCTGGTTGTTTGGGAGTCTTTTATTAAAGTCTAAAATACAGTCTATCTATCCTTTGGGAATGTATAGTCTTACTGAGACCAGTCAAGAAACAAACAAAGAACCCCGTGTGTTAAACTATGAAGTATAAATAACAGAAATATACACAGTCAAAGCAACATTGAGAAAATGGCATAGCAAAATCTTCACAGAAGAGGTGAAATTTTGAATTGGGGCCTTGAAGGACAAGATTATTTTTAGAGGTAAGAGGAAGGCAGCAAAGATTCTAGGCAGAGATACTGGCATAAGTAAGGTGGCTGAGATGCAGATGGCATAGCAAGTCTATGTGTGTGTATATGTGGCACAGTTGTGTTTTATTCTAAGATCCATCTGTTCATTTATTCACCATTTTTGGTTTCCTCCTGAATGTCAGGCCATGTCCTAGATTCAAAGTGGAAATAAAACAGTCACCACCCTCAGGTTGCTATGACCTTACTGGGGAAGCCAAGGAGTATGTCACACCATTCAGTGTAGTGTTGTGACCTAGGGTCTTTAAATGTAACACAAGTCTGGGGAGCAGAAAAACTCCTAAGACTCTGGTGTAGGTCAAAATAATGTCCTAAAGATATGAAGTACAGTTTAAGGTAATGTGTTGCCCTTCTCTCGCTAGCACGCTCCCTACTGTCAGGCAAAGGGAACTGCTTCATGTAACCAGCGAGGTACAACATGCTCAGCTGATTCCTGCTTTCTTTTCCTCATCACCCCATGAGACCAAAGGAAGCCATCAGTGTCAGCAGCTTTCTTCTCCAACTGACAAACTCAATGATTTGCTCCAACTGGGTCTTCTCTGGACTTGTCTACAGCTTGCATTCCCATTTCCTCAGCAGAGTTTTCAGTGGAGTAGAGAAAAGACTTTAAAATAAGACATCTGGATAAATAGGCATCAGAACTAGACAAAATCTAACTGATGTGCTCCTCATGAGCTTGTCATTTGGTCAAATTCCCTAAGGCCTCTGAGTCTCAGATTCTTCATCTGTACATGGGGATATTGTGAGGATTGAATGATATAATGCACGTGAAGCACTTAGTATGATGATTGCCACAGAGGAAGCATTTAATACATAGTTTATTATTCATATTTTTTACAAAAACTTAAAATAATCTAGGTGATATCAAATAGGTAACCAGTAGCAAATGTGTACTGACATTTGCCACCATCCCATCCATGGAAGTTTGCAGAAGAAAAGTGGGTCACCTGCTATTACTGGGGAAATTAGAAAGATGTAGCTATGAGCAAGACTTGGGCATGGCAGGGGCCATCAAATCACCTTGATTCCTACATTTATAAACCTAAAATAGAATTGGTTGAAGACAAAATGTATTGGCTGGGTGAAAAGGGAACCTTGTACAGAATTCAACTGGCCAATTTGGGGGTCACAGTGGGGGTCCAATGGAGACAGATCTATTGTGTGCTCAAGGGTCAGATGTTCCAAATCCCAAATTGAGATGCCTAGTCTTACAATAATAATGTGCCTATGGGTACCCAAGAGTAGAATACTTGAAGTCAAATCTCCCGGGAAGTTCTATTACTACATCCACATAGATATTTTTTGGGCATATTCACTAACTTTTATGGTATGGAGCTTCTCTGAGGCATCTTATATTTTTAACTTGGATAAAAGTGCAAAGTGACTTCTCATCTAATTTTATTCCAGCATCATTCTCCCTAATAAGTAACCCAGTACATCTATTTTTATGTGCTAACACACAGACACAGACACACACACACAGACACACAAACACACACACACACACAACTTTGAAGAGGCCCTGATTATAGTTCACTGGATTTCTAAGTCAAAAAACAAACAAAACCAGGAATGCATAGAAACTTATTCTCAAAAACCATTAAAGATTATTATCGTAACTTTCAATTTCTGGGATATAGATCTTTCTTAAATGAAGCGGGCTATATGTTCAGTCCTTATAGTTTATTTTAGAATAGTACTGTTATAATCTTATTCTTTCCCAGAAGTTTCCTATTAAAGAACAGCTATCAGACTCACTAAAGATAAAAATAGACATGGTGAACTTCTGAACCTCAAACACTGTAGCCTTCAGGCTAAAAGAAAAGTTTGATGAAAGTGGATTTCCAAAATAGGAAGTTTGCCGGGTGCCTGAATTTTCTAGAATAAAAAGGAAATTGTGGAAATGCTACAGAAATACCAAGCATGATATAGTTTAACTTATTTAATAGTCTTAAGCATGAAAATAGCTCACTTTGGGCTTCCCCGGTGGCGCAGTGGTTGAGAATCTGCCTGCCAATGCAGGGGACACGGGTTCGAGCCCTGGTCTGGGAAGATCCCACATGCCGCAGAGCAACTGGACCTGTGAGCCACAATTACTGAGCCTGCGCGTCTGGAGCCTGTGCTCCGCAGCAAGAGAGGCCGCGACAGTGAGAGGCCAGCGCACCGCGATGAAGAGTGGCCCCCGCTTGCCACAACTAGAGAAAGCCCTCACACAGAAACGAAGACCCAACACAGCCATAAATAAATAAATAAAAATATTAAAAAAAAAAATAGCTCACTTTTCCCCTTGACCCTGGCAAATAAATATCACAGTATCTGACATTTATTGAGCATCAGACACTGTGCTAAAGACTTTTAGATATATTATCTCATTTAGTGCTCACAAAACTCTAAGAAGTTTGATAATATTATGATTCCCACTTGGTAAGTGAGGAAATAGACTCAGGGAATGTCTGGATCTGGCCATGGTTCCTTACCTGGTCAGCAGCAGAGTATAGACCCAATTCTGGTCTTCCTCACCCCAAATCACCAGAACCCATGGCAGGTGAGGTGTGGAGGAGAGACAGCTCCTTTTATGCTCTTGACTTTCTATTGAGATACTGCTTATATTCTGTTTCTCCTATTATAACTGATATTCCAGAGGGAGGAAAAAGGCTTCTCTGCTGAAAATCAACATGATGCCTTCAGAAACACTCTTGGGAAAAACCATGAGTCTGTCCAGTTTGACCAACTCTTTTCACCAGTCCACCTCATACCTCAGTGGCGCCTTGGTCTGCAACTAAAGCTACCAAGAAGGCTCCAAGTGCCACCTCTCACAGGGGTCATGGCATTTTACTTGAGGGAGGGAGCCTAAAAGGGAGAAAACTTTAGTAACATTGGCAAATAGTGTTTTGAACATAGAACATTTTCCTTCTTTTAAAAATCAATGGGCTTTAATTCTGGAAAATATTGTAACAAAATTAATCAAAAAATGAAATTTTGATAGAGGTTGGGTTACATGAGTGTAGGTCTTTGTCAAAACTTAACTATTGTATACCTAAGATTTATATTTCATTGTGTATAAATTTTACCTCAAAATAAGAAACTTGAAATACTGAAGTCTTAATTAACAATCTGCATGCTGAATTAAATAATTAAATAGGGAGACACATGGTAATATCTGCAATTACTTTGAAATAAAGTCAAAAATTAGGTAGATTGTTGATGGATAGAGGATAAGTAAATGCCTAGATATGTGATAAGTAAATGCCTAGACATGTGACAACAGAAGTACATGTGACAACAGAACTATAGTACAATATTAATGGAAGAATCTAAGTTTGGGTGTATGGGTATTTACTGTAAAATTCTTTCAAATGTCTTGTATTTTAGAAATTTTTATTAAAATGTTACAAAAATATATAGAAAATCAGTGGAAGAAAAAGTACATAAAGAAAATTGTAATGCTTTTAACATATTAAAAAACATAAGAGAAAAAAACATATGAGATCTCAAACATACAGTATTTTGTAATGATTATTTTTACTTCATAGTATATTGGGGACATATTTCAATGGCATTTCTTTTTATTTTCCCCATCTTTAAAAATACTGTATCCTGGGCTTCCCTGGTGGTGCAGTGGTTGAGAGTCCGCCTGCCAATGCAGGGGACACGGGTTCGTGCCCCAGTCCGGGAAGATCCTACGTGCCGTAGAGCGGCTGGGCCTGTGAGCCATGGCAGCTGGGCCTGCGCGTCCAGAGCCTGTGCTCCGCAAAGGGAGAGGCCACAACGGTGAGAGGCCTGCGTACCGCAAAAAAAAAAAAAAAAAATACTGTATCTACATACGACCTGGATCACTGCACTATTGTTGCAATAATAATAATAATAAAGTGTTTTGTTGAGAACCTACTATGTCCCAGGCCTGCACTAAGCACTTCACACACACTTGCTTCTTTTATGCTATCATGCACTTAGATAATTCTCTTTGGCTGGACAATTTCCTTTCTTTTTTTTTTTTTCTTTTTTATCGAGGTAGAACCACGATTATAAACAATCATGAATGTGCACAAAAATTTAACCATAAGTATATTCATCATAATTTTGTTCTATTTGAATAAAAGATACTTTTAAAGATAAATTTTCTTGTTGGAGAGGCAGATAGTTTTGTAAAGCAGGATTCACTCAGAGTTCCAGAAAGCAGCTACTTCTTCTCCTAGATCATAAAGCTGGATTGTGGCCATTTGGAGGCTGGTGACACTCTTCGTCCCTTGAAGCTCTGTGAAATTCCATTTTAGGGTAAGCAGTGAAGTGTTAAGCACACTTCTGAGGAAGCCACCTCTTCCTTCTCTACTTTAACAGAGGTGTGAATGAGGATTAATGCTCCCCAAATGTTTAATGTTGAAAACTTCTGATTTATTCTTAAAATGAAACAAACATCTGCCATATTGCTTTATTTAGTATCATTTCTAAAAGAAGCACAGTCCTTAAAAATACTTTGCCTTGGGGTTGAAATGGATACTTTTATGATGCCAGCTATTTGTTCTAGACTTCTGATTAATTCTTAAAATGAAACAAGTATCAGCACTATTGCTTTATTCAGTGTCATTTCTGAAAGGAGTACAGTCCTGAAAAATACTTTGTCTTGAGGCTGAAGTAATTACTTTTATGATGCCAGCTACACTGCAGGTCGCCTGCCAGGGATTTCATACAGTGTTATTATTTCACTTATGGTGGGTTGGCAGATTGGGAGATAGGGAACTCAGATTGGGCAGCAGTCTGCACCTATTCTTTTTTTAAAACTTTATTATTTATTTATTTGGCTGTGCCGTGCGGCATGCGAGGGCTTAATTCCCCTACCAGGGACCGAACCCAGGGCCTTGGCAGTGAGAACACAGAGTCCCAACCAGTGGACCACCAGGGAATTCCCTGGAGGTCAGGTCTTGGTTGGAGTGGTATATCCATTGTTCCGAACCCCACTCCCACTTCACCTGGCAAAAGCTATTTCAAGGATGGAGTATGTTGAAGACTAACATTGAATGGACTCCAGCATGTCATGATCGAGAAAGCTGTCCCTCTGTGCCCTGAGCATTGCGGTCACCATGAAAATAAATTTCTTTAGTCTTCCACCAGAGGAGATTACCCATTCATTTGGGCCAGAGCCTCAATGGGGAGGGAGACAATAGACCCAAAAGAATAAGATGAGAATTGTTCAAAATGACTCTCGTAATAATGAGGTTTTTTCTTTGTTTGTTTGTTTTTGTTTCCTTTTTAATTTTCATTCTCTCATGAGTGTACAGTGGGACTTTCCAGAGGCTGCAAGCTGTGTGATATCACATTACATAAAACGCAGAAGCAGATATGAAAATCGGCTGTTTTTGTATTAAGCTGAACTTTAAATAGATTTGTAAAAATGTAAAACAATCCAACTCTTCTCATTGTTTTTGTTTTGTTTTGCCGAATATTATCTTCCATTAAAAATGTGTTATTTATGTTCACATGTAATGGTTTATCTGGTTATTCTAATATAGGTTTAAAATTTAACATAGATTTAAAATTAATATTTTAAACCCTTCTCAATTTTATTGTCTAATTCTGTAAACATTGACACATATAACCAACATAAACAAAAGTTCTTTGGGTTCTTAATAATTTTTAAGAGTGTAAAGAGGTCATGAGACAAATAATTTGAGTCTTTGATCTAATAAAAAGAGGCTAGAAATTTACTGCCAGGCTTTTAGTGGAGAGAGATTGGGATCCTCTTGTCAAGTGCTTAGCTTTGAGTCTCACCTGAGTGATTGCTGCTGTGCAATGCACAGAGCTCCCAGATGGTGGCATTGACCAGAATGTCTATTATCTAGGGTAGTAGACATGAAGCATGCTTCTAATGAGGAGGACATTTGATAGCAACACTTCTGGTTCTGAATGATGCAATATGGTGTCCTCCAAGGCAGTGAGCATGTGAATACAGGGTAAATATAAAGCTGCAGGTGTTCTGAACATCTGTCCAGTCTTCCTGAGGTCAGTGGTAAGGAGGGAATAGAGGCTTCTCTCCATCTTGGCCTCTTTTTGTAACTCATAATGAGCAGTTCTTACTGGGTTTAACTCATTGACTTAGTCTTTGAAACATTGCCTCCCTCTGGAAAAAAAAAAAAAAGGCTTAATTATCTGCCTCAAAGGTTTGTTAAACAAACACATGAAAGAATTCTCAACATCATTAGAGAAATGCAAATCAAAACTACAATGAGATATCTTCTCATACCAGTCAGAATGGCCATCATCAAAAAATCTACAAACAATAAATGCTGGAGAGGGTGTGGAGAAAAGGGAACCCTCTTGCACTGTTGGTGGGAATGTAAATTGATACAGCCACTATGGAGAACAATATGGAGGTTCCTTAAAAAAACTAAAAATAGAACTACCATACGACCCAGCAATCCCACTACTGGGCATATACCCTGAGAAAACCATAATTCAAAAAGAGTCATGTACCAAAATGTTCATTGCAGCTCTATTTACAATAGCCAGGACATGGAAGCAACCTAAGTGTCCATAAACAGATGAATAGATAAAGAAGATGTGGCACATATATACAATGGAATATTACTCAGCCATAAAAGGAACAAAATTGAGTTATTTGTAGTGAAGTGGATGGACCTAGAGTCTGTCATACAGAGTGAAGTAAGTCAGAAAGAGAAAAAAAAAAAAAAAGGCCATGAAGAACCTAGGAGCAAGACGGGAATAAAGACACAGACCTACTAGAGAATGGACTTGAGGATATGGGGAGGGGGAAGGGTAAGCTGGGACAAAGTGAGAGAGTGGCATGGACATGTATACACTACCAAATGTAAAATAGATAGCTAGTGAGAAGCAGCTGCATAGCACAGGGAGATCAGCTCAGTGCCTTGTGACCACCTAGAGGGGTGGGATAGGGAGGGTGGGAGGGAGGGAGATGCAAGAGGGAAGAGATATGGGGACATATGTATGTGTATAACTGATTCACTTTGTTATAAAGCAGACACTAACACACCATTGTAAATCAATTATACTCCAATAAAGATGTTAAAAAAAAAGATTTGTCAAATATGGTGATGATGATCCCAGACACTGGTCAATAGCAGCCACACCCTTTGTGCCAGTAGAAGGTGTTGTTCCAGAGGACTATTCTGAGATACCTTCTCCACTCATGGCTGTATATTCACCTGCTCAGGCATCACTCTGAGACATCTGAGAGTTTTCAAAATAGAGAAGCTGCTGGCTAGATTTCTCCATCCGGGGACTTGTGGGACCTAAGGTATGTGGGAATTGCCATATGGTACCCAAGCCTCTTACTTATTCACTGGACAGTCTGAGCATCTTCTCTGGAAAAGGGTGGTGTGAGATGGTGAGAGAGCTATTGCCTGAACTCCAGACAGCAGGCAATGTCAGAGGTTACATTTAGCCATTCACACATCCACTAATACAATTCTGTAGTCAACGAATGTTTATTGAGCATCTACAATGTTACAGCTACCATTATAGGTATTGGAGGTACAGCAGGGGGCGTGACAGTCAGAAATCCCTGGCTTTGCATTCTAGAAAGTGACACACTCAATAAACAAGATAAATACGTATAACATATTGTGTATATTTATCAACCTTGGTTGCTGTCATAAGAGGTTTGTGAACAAAGGAAAAGCCGTGAAAATCAAATTTACGTGCAACATCCATGGTGGCTGGACAAATAATACATGTTCAATGGCTAAACACATTCTTATTTTATATTAAGATCTTTTCTCTTCATTTCCATATGGCTAAAAGCCAGGACTCTTTTTCTAAAAAACAAAACAAAGACACACAAACACAAAACGAAAAACAAATAACAGCAACAACAAATTACTTATTAAAGAAGAGGACATGGTGACTTTTTTATCCTGGCCATTCAAAAAACACCTGTGACACTGTATGTGCTACAAAGTAAAAAGACATTCAGGACCACACGTGATCAAAATAGGTGGCCATCTGAATATCCCCTCCGGGTCCCAATTTATCTCCGATGTCTCCATCAGCTCAGGCTGGTTAAGAGTTAATCATATGTTGTGTGTGTAAATACAGGTGATACACTTTCCATCACTGGCCCACAAATTTTTTGTTTTGTCTGTGTGGGGCCCAAAGGAAAGAATCTGGGGCAAAACAACCATAGCCACAAACACTTCCTTGTTGAGTCTCAGTCTGAAAAGCAAGGCTTACTCATGAGGATCTGAAAATCCCTCTTATTTCCCAGCTAAAAGTTCCTCTCATCATTGCTAGTAATGCGAGCGAGCATCCATGAGCAGGTGGCTGGCAGCCTTCTGCCGCTCTCCTTGGTTGCCCTCTGGAACAGTTTCTTGCTGCTCACCACCACCATAACCACAGTAACTCTTGGCAAACTGAGAGCCAGAAGAGTTCCTTCTGGCTGCCAGAAAACTGGGTGTGGGACCACCTGTCTGGTCTTTCTCTCCTACTCTGCACATGGACATTTTTTCTTCTTTTGGTAAAGAGTTGGAGTACCCTTGAGGCAAACATTATTTGTTGTCAAGCAATAACCATCCCATGGTGGTTGTTGGGAAATGTCAGATACTTGTTTTCCCAAGCTCCATTGCATGATCCAATCCTAGAGCAAGATGTAGAGAAAAGATTTGTTTTGTTTTGTTTTGTTTTGTTTTGGTTGGGTTAGGCAGGAAGAGGGATGGGAGCATTGGTCAGCTTCTGAGAAAGATTATTTTTCCTGTACTAGTCAGGGTCCCAGCAGGAAACAGATGGCTGATTCACACAGGATAATTAAGAAGATTTTAATAAAGTGCTATTTACACAGATCTAAGCAGGGTTAAGGAAAGCTTACAAGGGATGGTTAAGGGGACCCACTGTGGGGTTAGAGTCAGTGTGGAGTCATTAGCACTTGGGGACTTCAAGAGCATGTGAGTAGTGGTTACCAGAACCCAGAAACACTGGCTCCTACTGTGGGAAAGGGCCACCCAACAGGAGCTGTGGTCTTTGGTTGAGGTATGCAGCCCACTGGAAGTGGGACTCAGCAGGGAGGGATCCAAATGCAACTGAAAGCCAGAGGCCGAGGGAAGCTACCCAGGTGCAGGAAGGTCAGCCTCCAGGGAGTGGAGAAGGTGGAGGAGGGAGGGTAGATTCAAAGGGATAAAAGACACATCTTAGGTTCTGAAAGAAAGAGAGAGACAGGGAGAAGGAAGTCCCTTCCTCTTTCTCCATCCTTCAACTGTTGTCCCGGGAGACCGGATGATGGAAGCCAAGGTGGTGATTTGTCCCTGTGTGGGGAAGGTGGACAGAATCACATGCAAATAGACCTGGGGCAGCTGGGCCCTGGACCATCTCCTCCAGTATCACGTCATGTGAGGAAAATAAGCTCCTGCTGTGTAAACCCGTCTTAGGTATGGGTTTACTTGCTGCCAAAAGTATCATCATTGATGTGGTTTCCAAAAAGGAAGTAAAGAGACTATTCTTTCCTGAGTGCATGTTATGTGCTAGAGCCTTTTCTCACACGTTTGATGTAGTTCTTCCAATAAGCCCACTGGGTGACAGTCATTGTCACCATTTCCATTTCACAGACAAGAAACCCAAGACTGAGAGAGAGAGAGAGAGAGAGAGAGAGAGAGGTTCTGAGGTTCAAGGCTAGGCTGTGATCATGCCCAGGGCAGCTTGTGATTTCTCTTCATATTCACTGCTTAGATCTTTGGATCCTGGGCTTTCCTCTTTCTTGGGTCAAGAAAGTCATCCTGACATTGAATGATTTGGGTGTTGACCTCTGTGAAGTCTACCTGGACCCCACCTCTCCCTCTCAGAGCCTTCTGGAGTCTTCACTCACCTCATGAGATAGAAATACTTGGGGTTAACAACTTTTACTTTATTATTCCAGGGAGAACATAGTCCCAACCACTCAAAGGGCCAATGGAAGATCCATTCTTCCTTTCTCTGAGCTGCTGGGATAAAGCGTGTGCCAGCTCACCTCATAACTTCCATCACTGATTTAAAAATTATTTGTTGAGTTCCAACTATGTTCCAGACAATATTTCAGCTGCTGTGGATCCAGCAGGGACCAGTAAGAGCTTGTATGTTAGCGTGAGGTAAAAAGCAAGTAGGCAAATGAACAAGACCATTTCACATAATGATAAAGGGTCTAAAAAATATACTATGAAAAATAGAGACTGGAGGTGGAGAGGGGAGCTCTTTGGATGTGATGTTCAGGAAAGTTCTCTGAGGAGGTGATACTGGAGCTGAGACCCGACAATCTGGGGGAATGTCCAGATAGAAAGAATGGTGGAGAAAAGACATGGGGAGTGAGTTCGTCATGATCAAGGACCAAAAGAAAGCCCATGTGGCTGGGGTACAGAGAATGAGGAGATGGAACTGAGAAGTCAGAGGGAAGGGGTAGGCAGGGGCCAGGGTATATCAGGCCTGAAAGTCCATGGAAGGGCTTGAGATTTTATTCCAAGTATAAGAAGTAGACATTGAGTTCCAAAAGTAAGGATGGTCTAATTTTGATTTTACAGATAGCATTCTGGCCACTGGGTGGAGAACAGACTGGATTGAGGCAGAAGTAAAATCAGGAGGCCAGAGAGGAGGCTCTGCCATGTTCAGGTGAGAAGTTGGACCCAGGTGGTCACAGTGGAAATAGCGAGTTGTGGGCAAATTGGGGGCATGTGTGGGAGTTTGAGTGTTGGTGGTGGAAAAGAGGGGAAAGAGATCAATGATGACACAGGTTTTTAGCTTCAGCAAAACCCTTTGGATTGAATGCTTCATCAAGATTTTGCCTGTGGGTGTCCTGACAACTGACATCACCTCTGCATCTGAGCCAAATCTCTGTTGAGACTCTTTCCAATTTAAGTGGGAGTTAGGTTAACACCATAGAAGTTTTGATCTTGAAAAGATAGCAAAGGTTTTCCAAGTAGATCCTCTTACTTTACCATTGAGAAGAGGTAGGTGCAGAGAGATTAAGAGTTGTATGTATAGGAGAAATGAGTCAGAGTTGGACAGGATCTCAGGGCTGCCTTTCCTGCTCAAAATATTCTATGTGGATTTTTTTTTAACCCTAAAGATATGTTTTCTAAACTGATCCTTCATTCTCAAGCAGGAAACAGCATTGAAATTAAAAAAAAAAACAAACTGAAAACACCAACTCAAGCAAAACAGGTTCTGAATTTCGTGGAATTGCATCTACTAGTAGCTCTGCCAGGCACTCCAAAAATCTTAACAATTTGCATTGATTCCTTTATTCAGTAACACAAATTGTAACAGTTTCACCAGCTTACCAGGAAGAGGGCAGGTGCCTGTTCATATCTGCTCAGATAAATGTAAAAAGTGGAAACAAGTTGACTCTACTTGTAACCAAGCTATGCCAATTACAGACACATTCTTCTGTTAGTAGCTTGGCCACATCCCAAGTATTGATATATATGATGTCAAATGGACAAAACATTTCTCTGGCAAAGAATCACTCACTTTATGGTTGAGTATCAAGTGATTAAAATGCCAGTCTATAAGGGCTCATTGGAATCAGGGTTGAGAAATGTGTTGATAATTTTTAGATCCCTTAATCACATAATGAGATGGTCAATAATAGCTCCACATTTTGCATGCCTATTATGTTCTTGTGCTTTATACACCTTAACTCATTCAAACATCCTTATAATAGCCATGTGGAGGGGGAAAGGATGAAACATTTGCTCATATTTTCCCTCTATTACATACTTGTTATATTTACTATGGGTGGAATATACTTCTCCATCTCTTTGATGTTGGGCTTGGCCAAAAAATTTGCTTTGGTCAATGGAATGTGCGTAGAAGTGTCAATCTTCCTCTTAGGGGCAAAGGCTGTAAGAGGCCTTATGTGTTTCACTTTATCCCACTTGAGTTTCTGACCCCTTCCATGAGAAGAGTGTGCCCACATCCCAGAATGAAAACATGGAGGGCAAACCTCCAACTCATCCAAGTCTGCAGTCCAGCCGAGCCCAGTCATGGCCACCTAGAAGCAGCAGAATCTCAGCCAATACACAGACCCATGAGTGTGAAATAAAATATTGTTCTGTGAGCTACTGGGAATTAGGGAATATTTGTTACAGAACACTGTCACCACAACAGCTAATACATTGTGTGTGTTGTTACTCCCATGTCATATATGGTTAGACTGGAGATGTTAATGGCCTGCCTCAGTTCACCCACTGGTAGGGTGTTTAGGTTCACTTGGCCCCTTCAAACTTTCTTGCCGTCTTCCTTCAACAGCTGTGCTTCCTCCCCACCCCCGCATATGAAGAGAGGAAGAACATTTATCATTTGGAGTGTTTTGTTGTTGGTGGTGGTGTTATTTTTTATAAGGTATTTTTTTTTCTCATAAGAACACACTGTGGCACAAAGTAAAGGAAATGTTATGTGTACAGATACACACTCAATTGAGTGTGTATTGAGTGTGTGTACAGATTCTACACTCAATCATATTGTGAGTCAGGAGTGAAAAACGACTTCTCTATTTTGTGGAAATATTGAATTTAGCCTTTAAAAATTAGCACAGTATCTATGTATGATGTGACAAAAAATCATCCAGAGAGGTGAATATTATTCTCCTCAGTTCAAGGGATAAATTAAAACAGGCGGGCAATTCATTTATTTTTGCTTCATAGCAAGGTAATATATTGATTTTCCCCCTCTTTCCCTTTAAATCTAAAGAAAAATCTCAAATAAAACCTAACTACATCACTCTGATTCTGAACTCTTATGGAAATTACAGAGCTATCAATATTAAGTATACTTTACACCAATTTGGAAATCTATTCTGCCCAGACATATGACCAATGCCACTCTGGTATTGGGGTAGTTGAGTTCTAAATTGTGGTGTAATGTGGATTTTCTTATGAACTTATGCTAAGTTAGTTGAGATTTTTAAATGTGAAATGGAAATTGGGCTAATATTTAAAGGTAAAGTTATCCACATAAGATAATAGAAAGAAAGTTAAAAGGAAGGCAGTTCACCGAATTAAACCAGCTCAGAGCAGGTTGATTTTCAGAAAAAATGTGGTTGCCTGCATGGTGGGAATTACTAGGCAATTCCAACTGGCCATTTACACAGATGTGATTCTAACCCCCCAACCCCCCAATTTTTTTTTAACATCTTTATTGGAGTGTAATTGCTTTACAATGGTGTGTTAGTTTCTGCTGTATAACAAAGTGAATCAACTATACATATACATATATCCCCATATCTCCTCCCTCTTGTGTCTCCCTCCCACCCTCCCTATCCCCCTCTAGGTGGACACAAAGCACGGAGCTGATCTCCCTGTGCTATGCGGCAACCCCCCAGTGTTTACATTCAGTTTCAGAGGACCTCCAGGTGAAATCACTTCATAACAGTCAATTCATAAATGAGCAGGGGAAATGCTAATCAGTTATAGCAGTGACAATGATATAGATCGTTCCTCGCTGTAGATTAGGTCTGCACTGGGCACAGAAGCCTCAGGCCCCAGTTCTCCCATTTGACCCACTGTTCCAATGCCCTGGGAGAAGCATGTAAAAGGGAGAGGAAAGGTTGACCAATTTCTGTAAAGAAATATTGCATTTGGCGGTTCTGATGCAGAGCTCTCGTCTCAGGGAAAAACAGGGTGGGGAAATCATCACGGCTGCAAAGAAGAAGCAAAAGTCTGGACCCTCACGGTCTGCTGACTTCTAATACTGGCTCATTAAGAGACATTAGGCAAATCCTCCGTTAGCTCCTGCTTATAAAGAGGAGGAGGTGCTGAGAGACAGGAGGCTGACATGCACAGCCCTGGCTTTGGAAAGGGGGAGAAGGGATTTTGCAAACTATAGACCTGTGAGTTTAATGTCAATCCTGACTGAAATTCTAGAATGGATTATTAAGAGGATGGTTTGTGAGCCCTTGACAAAAAGAAGTGGTGGTCTTAGAAACTAGATGGATTTGCTGAGAATAAATCATGCCAGATTAATAACTTCATTTCCTTTTTGGATACAGTTACAAGTCAGGAAGATGAAGTGTGTAAGGACTTCAGAAAGACAACTGATGTAGTCTCTCACCAAAGCCTTATAAAATAAAATGGAGAAATGCAAATCAGATAGTAGTAAAATTGGGGGCTGAAGGATTGATTGCTTTTTAGAGTGTTGCATGAAGAAGTATCACTATTCACCTTGAAGTGGTCTTTAATAGTATGACACAAGGCTCTTTTCAATCCATTGTCGTAGGACACAGATCAGGCCTGGTTAGTTTCTATTGGTGAGAATGGTTAAACTGGGCATTTGATCTAAAATTAAACCTCCTGCTGAGATGAAATCTGGTCCTGGCAAGCAGATCCACTCACAGGGGCTGGAGGAGGAGTAGGTCAGCCGGCAAAGGCTATGGCGACTGAGGCTCAGGCCAGGCAGGTGTTAAACTCTGCTCTCGGAGGCTAGTTTACACAAAGGTAAGTGATGGTTAGTGGATAGTCAATGTCTGTGACTACCAGAACCTATTCACTCATTTTATGAAACAGCCCAAGTTTTCATCTGAGTATCCACCTTATTCCTACTTTATGTGAATATGACTCCTGCAGAATCCCACATCTAGCTCCAGGAAATATCACGTGACCCAGTCTGCCCAATTAAAGCAGCCCATCTCATGAGAGACAGTAGTTGGTTCAGGAACATGCACCTGTTTGGGCAGGTTAATCAGAAACTAGGAGATATATACCCAGCAATTTTGACTGATCTGCGTAGGAATTGGGCTAACATGCTCCCTCTGCCCCAGAACATGCTTTGATGTGATAATGTGAGTCTGTGTCCTCAGTGCCTAACGTGTGGAACCTGAGAATGAAGCTAATATGGGAATAGACAGAGCCCAAGAAATGGAGAGTAGACAAGTCCTGATGACATCATCTGGGCTGTGAATTCAGAACTAAATCTACATCTGAACTACGTTGTTACATGAGATAGTAAATTCCCTTTCTTGCTTAAATCTCTATGTGTGGAATTTTCTGTTATTTGTGACAGGAGTCCTGATTGATGCATGGGATCTTCTGAGCATGTCAGTGAGAAATCAAAGAGGAGATGATGATAAGAACTATGGCAGAGTAATAAGCTATAATGGAAAAGAATCTGAAAAATCTGTCTCTCCATATATATATGTATATATACACATACATAACTGAATCACTTTGCTGTACACCTGAAACATTGTAAAGCAACTATATTTCAATAAAAGTTTTTTAAAGAAGAACTATGGCAGACAGAAAGCATCAGAAAAGTACAGTTCTAATCACCATGTTCGGTTTGGGGAGGAATTAATCCCAGAAGAAAATATGAAAGGGGGAATGTAAGACAATAGTTGCAACAGAAACAATACTCTGTGCCCATCAAGTCTGGTGTCATTTTTTTCTTCCGAGGCACACCAAAGTTTTCCAACAGCATCACACTGTTGTTAGGTGGAGGCCTTTTTCCAAGTTCTGACCACTGATCCCATGGGAAATGGCTTGTGTATCTTCTGGGAGGCAGCACCCAAGAGCAAGTGTAAGGCTTCCTGTGTTCTTTCTCTTGCCATGGTGACTGTGGTGGCTACATGTTGAAATGGTAGCACTGTAAGATAAAATTAGCCTGAAAATAGACTCTCCAACTTTGCATGAGTGTGAAACAAATTTGCGAGTGTTATTGATAGCTTTAGGAATTTGTTTGTTCCTGCACATAGCTAGTTTAATTGAACTTACATGGCCCTCATGCAACTAATGTACTAAACTAATTACCAACCCAGGAACCAGAGTACCAAGGAGATCAGAACTGGATGAAATAGAGTGACTTGACCCTCAGATCCTGAGTATGAAACTCCTTAACAATCTCTTTTCAAGGATCAGGATTAATTCTAGATGAAGGGACAAGAAACATCAGCTATTGCAGAGTCAAGAGGACTTCATTTTGTAGTAAAAGAGGGCTTAAAAGGAAAACCAGCCATGAAAGGTCTTTCTTCCATGGTGGGAGTAAGATCATGGATGTCTGGCCTCACAAATTCAAGCATAAAACAAAAGGCAGAAAGGGTAATGACTCTTTTCCATGATTGACTGCAGGATCCTAAAACATACTAGCAGGCTAGACCATGGACTTAGCATAAACTTTACTAGAGATAAATTCCTGCCCTTAGATCTGAGAGCTACTGTTCTAGCACAACATGGATTATGAACAACCCATACAAAATGATCTAGAGCTTTGTTTCTCCTAATTTTGGCATAAGTCAGCAGTGTAACCAGGCACTCAAAATGCTAACACCATCCTATGCTGCATTAAGAGTAATGTAGCATTTCCCAGAAGGAATGTGCTAGTCTTATCCAAATTAAAAGGCATCTCACACATGGAGATTCCATTTCATTTTGGCTCCACACTCCATGAAGAACTGTGAAAAGTTCCCACAGTTTTAAAGACAAACATTCAAATTGTTTAATATCTCTCAAAAACCTACTATTGAAGAATTTATTGATCTCCTACTATACCAATTAGCTTTTATAGAAAACTCACTTTGGGCCAGACACAGTGATAGGTTTTGAGGATATGAGATAAGAAAGAAATGGCTCCTGCTCTAGATTGTTTATTTGAGATTTTTCTTGTTTCTTGAGGTAGGATTGTATTGCTATAAACTTCCCTCTTAGAACTGCTTTTGCTGCATCCCATAGGTTTTGGGTTGTTGTATTTTCATTGTCATTTGCTTCTAGGTATTTTTTAATTTCCTCTTTGATTTCTTCATTGATCTCTTGGTTATTTAATAGCATAATTTTTAGCCTCCATGTGTTTGTGATTTTTACAGTTTTTGTCCTGTAATTCCTAATTTCATAATGTTGTGGTCAGAAAAGATGCTTGATGTGGTTCCAATATTCTTAAATTTACAGAGACTTGATTTGTGACCCAAGATGTAATCTATCCTGGAGAATGTTCCGTGTGCACTTGAGAAGAACGTGTATTCTGCTGCTTTCAGATGGAATGTCCTATAAGTATCAATTAAGTCTATCTGGTCTAAAGTGTCATTTAAGGCTTATGTTTCCTTATTTATTTTCTTTTTGGATGATCTGTCTGTTGTTGAAAGTGGGGTGTTAAAGTCCTCTACTATTATTGTGTTACTGTTGGTTTCCCCTTTTACGGCTATTAACATTTGCCTTGTGTATTGAGGTGCTCCTATGTTGGGTGCATAAATGTTTACAATTGTTATATCTTCTTCTTGGATTGATCCCTTGATCATTATGTAGTGTTCTTCTTTGTCTCTTGTAGTAGTCTTTATTTTAAAGTCTATGTTATCTGATATGAGTATTGCTACTCCAGCTTTCTTTTGATTTCCATTTGCATGGAATATCTTTTTCCATCCCCTCACTTTTGCCAGTCCGTATGTGTCCCTAGGTCTGAAGTGGGTCTCTTGTAGACAGCATGTATATGGGTCTTGTTTTTGTATCCATTCAATCAGTGTGTGTCTTTTGGTTCGAGCATTTAATCCATTTAAATTTAAGGTAATTATTGATATGTATGTTCCTATTACCATTTTCTTAGTTGTTTTGGGTTTGTTTTTGTAGGTCTTTTTCTTCTCTTGTGTTTCCTGCCTAGAGATGTTCCTTTAGCATTTGTTGTAAGGCTGGTTTGGTGGTGCTGAATTCTCTTAGCTTTTGCTTGTCTGTAAATCTTTTGATTTCTCTGTCAAATCTAAATGAGATCCTTGCTGGGTAAAGTAATCTTGGTTATAGGTTTTTTTCCTTTCATCACTTTAAGTATGTCCTGCCACTCCCTTCTGACCTACAGAGTTTCTGCTGAAAAATCAGCTGATAACATTATGGGGATTCTCTTGTATGTTATTTGTTGCTTTTCCCTTGCTGCTTTTAATATTTTTTCTTTGTATTTAATTTTTGTTAATTTGGTTAATATGTGTTTCAGCCTGTTTCTCATTGGGTTTATCCTGTATGGGACTCTCTCTGCTTCCTGGACTTGATTGACTATTTCCTTTCCCATGTTAGGAAAGTTTTCAGCTACAATCTCTTCAAATATTTTCTCAGGCCCTTTCCCTTTCTCTTCTTCTTCTGGAACCCCTATAATTTGAATGTTGGTGCATTTAATTTTGTCCCAGAGGTCTCTGAGACTGTCCTCAATTCTTTTCATTCTTTTTTCTTTATTCTGTTCCATGGCTGTTATTTCCACTATTCTATCTTTGAGCTCACTTATCTGTTCTTTTGCCTCAGTTATCCTGCTATTCATTCTTTCTGTTGTGTTTTCAGTTATCATGTCATTCATCACTGATTATTTGTTCTTCTTTAGTTCTTCTGGGTCCTTGTTAAACATTTCTTGTGTCTTCTTGATCTGTTCCTCCATTCTATTTCCGAGATCTTGGGTTATCTTTACTATCATTACTCTGAATTCTTTTTCAGGTAGATTGCCTATTTCCTCTTCATTTGTTTGGTCTTGTGGGTTTTTACCTTGTTCCTTCATCTGCAGCATATTTCTCTGATATCTCATTTTGTCTAACTTACTGTGTTTGTGGTCTTCCCATAGGCTGCAGGGTTATAGTTCCTCTTGCTTCTGTTGTCTATCCCCTGGTGAATGAGTTTGGTCTAGGGGCTTGTGTAGGCTTCCTGGTGGGAGGGACTGGTACCTGTGCTCTGGTGGGTGGAGCTGAGTCTTTCCTCTCTGATGGGCAGGGCTGCATCAGGTGGTGTGTTTGGGGGTGTCTGTGGTCTTAGTATGACTTTTGGAAGCCTGTCTGCTGATGGGTAGGGCTGTCTTGCTGGTTGTTTGACATGAGGTGTCCAGCACTGGAGCTTGCAGGCAGTTGGGTGGAGCCAGGACTTGGTGTCAAGATGGATACCTCTGGGAGAGCGCATGCTGATTAATATTCCCTGGGCCCAGAAATTCTCTGGCGGTCCAGCATCCTGGACTCGGTGCTCCCACTCTGGAGGCCAAGGCCCAATCCCTGGCCAGGGAACCAAGAGCCCGCAAGCCATGCTGCATGGTCAGAGAAAACAAAAGGAAAAGAGAAAGAAAAAAAAAGGAAAAGAAAACAAACAGACAAACAAAACCCAGGACAAATAGCAAAAAGAAAAACAAAAAAATCAGCAACAACAACACACACACAAAGAAGAAATAAAACAGTCACTCCAAATCCAAGTCAAATGTTAACAACAAAAACCAAACTCTTGGTAGGTCTCTGGACCTGCTGTGGGCACTGTGGGGACAGCTCAGACTCTGACCTGGCCCAACTCCCATGAGTACTTGACCCAAAGTCCACTGCTGCTAAGGCTAGACCGGGAACAGTTGTGGGAACTCTCATTGTCTATTCAGGTACTCCACAGACACAGGATTTACCAAGCGGATCATGGGGATTTAATCTGTGGCTGGTGCACTTGCACAAAAGACTTCCTCTTCCTTAGTCACACTGCCCCTGGGGCTCACCTTTGGTTTGGGCCCCACCTCTGTGTGTGCACCACCCTCAGGCATCTGTTCCCCACAGATGAGAGGGAGTGAAAGCAGCGACTGATTGGGGCACACTTACTCCCTTAGGCTGGAGAGGGGTATGGCAGCTATAATTGTGTTCATGAATTGCCTGTGGTGGCGGGTACTGACAGGCAGTTGCAACAGCCTGGGGCATCCTCACTCTGGTGGGAGTCCCTCTCAGTGCCTGTGGAGGCTGAAGAAGCCAGTGGGTGGGGAAAGGGGTTGTATTGGCGGCCCTGCCCCTTGCATGTCACTCAACAATGACTCCTTGCTTCTATTGTGTCCTGGGATTTTTCTGCAAACTTTCCCAGTTGTGGAGCTCCTTATTCCTGTCCCTTTAGGCTGTCATTTTACAGCCAAAAGCTGTCCCCTCTCTGGGTCCATACTCCAAACCCCATTTTCCAGCACCCCAGCTCCTCCAGAACAGGAGACTCACAACTCAGGCTGGGATGCTCAGGGTTGCAGCGCATAACATGCACGCAGTTCATACTTTGTGCTGCCTTCCGAAGGTCATCCACTGTGCTCTCCTTTGATCTCCCCAAAGTTCCCTTTCTATCCCAGCTGATTTCCCCACCATGAGGGGGCTTTTCTGAGTGTGCGGACCTTTCTTCACCTTCAGCTTCCTGCCAGGGTTACTTGTCCCTGTTTTGATTCCTCTTTTCTTTTTTTCTTTCTTTTGTCTTACCCGGTTGAGAGGGGATTTTTCTTGTCCTTTTTGGTGTCCAAAATCTTCCGCTAATGTTCAGCAGGTGCTCTGAGAGAATTGTTCCATTCTTGATGTACTTGTGAGGAGTGATGAATTCCATGTTCTCTTATTCAGCTATCTTGACTCCTCCCCAGCTCCTGCTTTAGAAAAGCTTGGGTTTTGAGGCCAGAATCTCACATTATTAGTTACAAGAAGTGTTGGGGGCGGGGGGAAGGAAATTTAGTTGGAAGGAAAGAAGACTCAAATAGAGGGGCATAATTACTGTCTCCCCATGGTTTTAGGGTGTCCATATAAAAGACAGATTAGACCTGTTCTTCAGGACCTCAGCAGGCAGAATTTCAATCTAAGGGCAGAATTTCAGCTTTTTTCATGTAGGTACAAAAGGAACTGTCTTAAAATAGACATGACTGCTTTGGGCAGTACTGAGCTCCTTGTTCTTAATAGTATTCAAGTTGACATTGGGTGACCCATTGGGGAAACAATAGAATAATCAGCATTCAAATCCCAGCTCCTCTTGATTTGGCAAGTTATTTAATTTCTCAGTTTCTTCATTTGTGAAATGGGCTAATAATAAACAAGTCACAGAATTGATGGGCAGATGAGTGGAATAATGCTTAAGGAAGGCTGAGCATAGTGGCCATTCAATTAACACTCTAATAGTGGCCCTGATGCTGAAATTGGTGATTCTGAAGTTGAAGGGGATGCGATAGTGAAGACCTGAGCATCCAAAGAAGCAGGAAATTGGACAATACAACCTTTCCAATCCTGAACTTCTATGAGTTTATGATTCTGAACTTTAGTTTATTTATCTGTAATGAGAAAAGAACTCTTGTCAAGTCCTGAAAATGAAGGTAACTCCCCTGTTGCCTGGGTCCCACAGACATACATCTCACCCAGGATCCACATCCCCCAGGCAATATCCTCCAGATGTGAGTATCCCTCTACAATTTGCTCTGCCTTGCCAGATTCAGCCTCTGTCTGAGGGCTGAAGTTGGCCTCAGAGCTGAACTTACACTGAGGTTTTGTCTTCTCTATAATCCCTTTTAAGTCTTTGTGAAAGACTTAAAACTCCAACTAGCTTATCACAGCCCCTACTGGTTTGGCCAGAGGGAATCTCTCTTTTGGTCTAAACTTTATGACAACTGCCTAGAGATAAGTACAGGGGCCCCTGGTTAGAATCTGAGCTCTGTCAAAGTAACTCTGTACATCGAGGGTAGACGCTTAAGATGGGATATCTCCAATTTGGCTTTTTAGGAGTTGATTAAGAAAAAGGCACAGGATCTTTAACTCCTTTTGCTGGCCTTCTGTATTTGGAATTCTCTGCTTCAGGGACAAATAAAGATCTTTCCAGTGATGTTTAAGCTTGACATCAGTGGCGAGAGACTTTAGGGTGCCCAAATTAGCAATACCAGTGGAAATGGAAGGCTAATTAGAGGCTCCTTCTCATCATGTAGCACGATCCTGTAAATGTAACTCGGTCAAACAAGCTGGCATTTGATATTTGATTGCACAATCCGAAATATCAACACACACTGAGGTTCCCTTCCTCCCCCACAATCATCTTCCTTCAGTGAAAAATTTAAGCAATCAATGCCAATGGAGGCATTTCCAGAACTCGCTACAAGAGGCAGTTGAGTCAAAAGATCTAAGATGAGAAAAGTTCTTCTTTTCCCATGTGCTGAGGTTTTCTTTAGTCCAGGGAGTGAAAGTTCCTTCAAAGCTGGAACAAGCTTATACATTCTGAATTATTTGGCCAATAAACATTGTGCAGACTGTGCAACCAATCTGCTCCTTAAGTAGGAAATGTCAGGAAATGGTCCCAAGTGCCACCGGCACCTAGAATTATTTACAATAGATTTCTTAATGCCAAAAGCCTCTTTTTCAGTAGAGAATAAACATATACCATATTGTACCGATTTTTTTTTTCTATTTTTGCTTCTATGAGTTACAGTTATGGAATATTTGCAGGCGCAGAGATGAACAATTCTCTTTTCACTCTGCTTTATTATTCTCCAAAGGTGGTTATTAATAGGTGTCAGAACAAGGGTAACTTTTTAACCTCACAGTCCCTGCAGCAATGCCTCATGGCCCTTGATTGTCTAGGTCCACTAATGTAACCACACTGGGAAAATGTTTTAAAGGCACTAACATTTCTAGATGACATTTTCTCATCAAAATATTTTCCCTTATTTGGTCCACCAAGCTAATGCATTTACGTGACATCCACATTAACACTGCAGTCACTTCGTACCTTGACCCCTTCCTTCTAGTCAGAGCACGGTCTGATGCTGTAGAGTAGAGGCCTCTGGGAAAGAGGGAGGCAATTAGGTAAAAAGTAATACCTGGGTTTGATGGTCTTTGTTGATTAAGTAATCACTAAAGCAGTTTCTGAATTGTGTGATGTATTAGGCAACAAGCAAGAAAATAAATGGTTGGGATCCATATCTATATCTACATCTATATCTATAATGGTATGCTGTGTTAATAATTTCAGTCCTGCAGGTAAGAGAAATCCGTGGGACCTACTGTTTAGCATCCTAATCTCATATGAACTCATGGGTACTGGACTTCATATCCATAATCTTCACCTTGTAATTCCAGTAACCTTCCTGAGCCAGGAAAATAACAACTGAAAACATGTTTAGAATTGAAATATGATCAGATAGCAGATGTAATGGGAAATATAAGCCCTTCTCTTTTTCACTTACTTTGTGTTTGGTTTTGATGCGAATATATGTGGGTGTGGGGTGCTGAGATACCCTGAGTTTGTTTGCTGTAAGCAAAATGACAATATTGTTGGAAGGAAAATGGAGATGTAGAGAAACAGCTGGAGGTGGCAAGGAGAGGAAGAGAGTGGTGCTTGCAAACTCATCCTCCTCCTGTTCTCCATAGTTTAGTATCTACTGTAACCCAGGCAGTTGGAAATACAAAGAAAAATAAGACCTAGACTCAGAGATCATAGTCTTAAGTATAAGAAAATGATTTGAGCAGGGCAGAGAAGATTAGGGGCGAGAGTGTGGGTGGCATGGATAAGAAGGAAGATTGTGGAATGCTGTGTCACATTTTTAGGTTGTAATCTAGCAGGCGGGCATCGTATGATTGCATTGATGCATCCTGTGGTGTGGTTAGGGACAGAAAGTCCTAGCCTGAACTGTGGGCAAGCTGTCAGGAGTTCAGGAGAGGAATATTTCCTAAAGAAGTTGGTGTTGGAGCAATACTGGATCTTAGAAGCATTGACTGAATTTGAACACGAAGAGAAACCCCTCTAGGTAGAGAAAATTCGGAGTTGGGAAAGTGCTGGGTTTCTATGAAGAATGCAAATGTCTACTTTAAATCTCAACATCATGAACAAAATTAGTGTATGTTTATTGAAAGTCTATGTTGTAAGTACAAAGGGTCAAGTGAAATCTTTTCTTTCCCACATACTCTGCCAGGAGCTTAAAATAAAAGGAAATAAGGTTGTTTTCAGAGTATTAAACTGTTAAAAAATTCATGAACAATGGACATGATGAACCATCTGTGAGAGTAAATCAAGGCATTTTCTACAAAGTGAACAGGAAAGTTTGAGAATAGCCAACTCTCCAATCCAGGTGACCCTGTAATTCTCAACAGGAGGCAGAACTGGAGGTAGGAATGTGATTGCTATTTGATGAGTAAAGACCCATTTTCTCATATTGAGTTTGGAGAGAGAATTTCTCAACAGAAGGGGCATGAGAAGCTGAGAGGCAGGTTCCCAATGTATGGGAAAGGGGTCTGATGACAATTATTTTCTTAACCACCAACTATCACCCTATGAGACACCAGTGTGCTTTTTGGGTGTTAAAAATGAGTTTTCATATCTAAAAGCTTGTACACCACCAGCATAGGGACTGATAAAAGGACACACAAAGATCCAGAAGTTAGCAGGGTTTCTCCTGTATTATTCAGGGAAGAAAGATAGTATGAAACTTCTGGTCCCCATAAAGATACCATCTTTGTACAATACGTCTTCAAACCTCACCGTGAGTAACATTGCCAATAGCTGTTACTAACAGAGGTGCATTATATGCTTGGGACTTTGTACACACTTTTTCAGATCTTATGAATTACACCCATTTTTTAAAATGAGGAAACCAAGAAGGAAATTTGTCCACACCTGATGGTGGACTTGGATTTGATTTATGTCTTGCTGGGTTTCCAAGCTCATGTGTGGAGTGCAAACACAAAAATATTGCAGAAGAAATTGACTTTGGGAAGGAAGAGTGGTCTGGGTATAAAGTGGCATTATTAGCACTTAGCCTGAAGCTTACTGAAGTAGGTTTGAAATAAAAATTACATAAATAAGGGACTTCCATGGTGGTCCAGTGGTTAAGACTTTGACTTCCAATGCAGGGGGTACAGGTTCGATCCCTAGTCAGGGAGCTAAGATCCCACATGCCTCAGGGACAAAAAACCAAAACATAAAA
Source organism: Phocoena phocoena (assembly GCF_963924675.1). Classification (NCBI taxonomy): domain Eukaryota; kingdom Metazoa; phylum Chordata; class Mammalia; order Artiodactyla; family Phocoenidae; genus Phocoena; species Phocoena phocoena. The sequence continues at coordinate 129,521,833 of NC_089220.1, read as the reverse complement.
CAGAAGTGATATTATAAGAAATTCAATAAAGACTTCAAAAATGGTCCACATTAAAAATAAATCTTTAAAAAAATATTACATAAATAAGAAACCTACTGAGACCCAGGGTAAGGTAAATCAGAAAGAGAGTGGGTATGTTCCTAGAGGATGCATTGTTGAGTACTCACTCAAGGGAGATAAGGAGAATCAGAGTAACAAGTTCTTAAACCAGCTTAATCAAAATCTTACTTTTGTCGGCTGCTTTCTTTCCTTAAATAGTTGACACTTTAGTCTGTGATAGTGTGTAAGCTTAATTTTATTATATTGATAAAATATGACAGGCTGAACATGTATCTAAGCTGTGTAGGAGGTTAGAGAAGCTATGAGTCAATAGTACCAGCTCTGAAATAAGACAGAAGTGGTTTCTGTTCCCAGGTCTATAGCTTACTAGCTCTGTGGGCCTGTCTCTCGCCTGAAAATGTGAATAAACATCCTTAGCTTACTGGATTGTTGTAAGGATTAAATGAGAAGTTGTCTAGTGTTCAACAGAAGTAGTTGCTGTATTTTTTATACATTATTTTTCTTTTCTCTCTTCTTTTTCACTCTAACACTTTCCACTCTATATTCCCACCCTTTATTTCCCTATAAAACCTGGATACCTGGAATAGTGCCCTGGTGATACCATTCATCCCAGCTTTCAGGATATCTGAGATATCCCGATTGTGGTCTGTGGTCCAGGCAAATCTGGAAGGAATGGGGATTTGTAGAGTCTCCCTGGAGACTGGATCTTTCCAAGATAGCTGTGGGTCTCTTTTATCTGATGCTTTATTCGCCTGCTTGTGATACTCTCTTTGTATTACAACCTAACAAGAGGGGAGATGACCAAGGCAAACTTTCAAAAATAAAACTTAGGGCTTCCCTGGTGGCGCAGTGGTTGAGAGTCGGCCTGCCGATGCAGGGGACACGGGTTTGCGCCCCGGTCCAGGAGGATCCTACATGCCGCGGAGCGGCTAGGCCCGTGAGCCATGGCCGCTGAGCCTGCGCGTCCGGAGCCTGTGCTCCGCAGCGGGAGAGGTCTCAACAGTGAGAGGCCCGCATATCGCAAAAAATAAAAAAATAAATAAATAAATAAAACTTACACTTCTAGCTTTTGTCATTCTTTTTGTTTGAAGTATGAGTTTCTAAAATTTCAGTTATTATTAATTTTTTACATTAAACCTGTGGTAACTGAGGAGGAAGAAGAGCTAGTAGGAGAAAGTAAAACGCTTTCTCAGCCATTTCTTCAGATAAAGGTTTTTTGTTTTGTTTGTTTTTTAGAAAACCAAAATAATAATGCCATATGTAGAATTATACTAAGATACAAAACAGTCTTTCCTTCTTCAATTGGGGGAATGAAAGAACATGGGCAGGCAGGAGGTTGTTTAACCCTGAACCCCAGAGCAGACAAAAGAGTTTTCCAAGTACAGATTTTGAGACAGGAAGTGGATTTTCTAGAGGTAAATTTGGAGATGAGCAGACCAAGAAAAAAAGAGTAAGTTTTTGTAAAAGACAATTTTCCCTGAAATCCAAATTAGGGAAAGTAGAAACTCCAGGAGAAAATTCAACAAAAAAAGTAATATACCAAATTATATCATTCCCTATAATTTCCTTTAATATAAACTTTCACTTACATTATCTCCTTTGCACTATAATTTCCTTTAATATAAGCTTTCACTTACATTATCTCCTTTGCACTTCCTAAATCTCCTGTGAGATCAGTATTGTCTCTATTTTACAAATAAGAAAAAAGAAGCTCTTAGAGGTCAACAGACTTGCCTAAAGCCACACAGTTTGAAGGCAGTGGAAGTTGGAACCAATATCAGTTATTCTTATCTGATTGTTTGGTGGATTTTGTTGGTGAACACTCTTCTTTTCTAACCCAGCTGGTACATATATGCACAATTATGCACTGCATATGTTTCTTCAGTCATTTCTCACGGGCAGAAAAACTGGTGACTTACATTCTAGGATCCATTGTCTCAAAGAATTCACTTGTTTGCTTGCCTTGAGCTGAAATGCTGACCCATGTAGTCCCAAATTATGGGGAAATCAAGGTCTTATCTCTTGAATACTAAATAACAACTCACATTTATTATGTGTTTACCTGTGCCAGTCACTGTCTGTGTTTTATGTGTATTAACTCATTTAATCCTCCAATAATACCCCTGGAGATAGGTATTATTAACATCTCCATCTTATAGAGGATGAAAATCAAGCACAAAAAGGTTAAATATGCTGTCCAAGGATTCACAGATGGAGGTGGAGCTGTTGGTATTTAACACCAGGCAGTCTCCTTCAGAGCTTGTGTCCTTTACTTACCTACCCATTTCCCACCAGATCAGTAATTTGTCAGCCCAGCTGGTTGGCATCCTGACCCTGAGAGAAAAAGACTGGAATATGAAGTGGGATGAGCAGAATCAGGGCAGGGACAGACCAAGAGAAATGGAGTGTGACATGAGTATGCTAGCCACAGAGGATGGCTAAGATGCCAGAGGAGGGAAGGACTGAGAGTTTTAAGGGAAGTGGCTTGGGTCAACAAAGTTTAAATCCACACTTTTTAGTTTTTTCTAGGACCAGAATAAATACATACTCAATTTATTTTGTTTGTTTCCCTTGATACACTGGAGTTTTAGAATTTAGGTGGAGGAGAGTCTTAGGACAGCAGTCTGGTTGGAAGAAGGATTAAGGGAATTCACTGGAAACTGTGATTGCAAGTACACTATATTTGCTTTAAACATTTTTTAGGGTGGCTTTGGCAGGACTGTAGGGATTATCGGAGGGGAAGGCTGAAGCTCCTTCCATCCATCTTTGTACCAACACAATATCTACTTATCAGTTCAGTTCCAATTTTTTTTCCTTTCCATGAAATATTCCTGGCATTGTTGGAAGACAGTAGTTATGCACTGCATATTTTCAATAAAAAAGATTTACTTCCATTACATATGAGTTTGTAGAAGCATTCTACGACCTTGCACAATCTCCAGCAGCATGGAGTTGTCTTTTGTATCATCTATTTAAGTCTTTAAATTTGGTATTTAGGTTAAATACAAAATATGGTTCTTAGCATTATTCCAAGGTCACTATTCACGATGGAAAAAATGTTAAAGGCATAGAAGTAATGCATGAAAAATCCATTATTAAGAACGGCGCCCCCTTATCTACAATAGCAGTTACTTTAACACGATTTCCTTGCATTGTAGTGACATGCTATTGCCATCATTGCTAAAGCCCTGTTAATGTTTCCACTATACATCACTATTCAGCATTTCCACCAGTTTATAATTCCATGTATTCTTGGTCTAAACTTTGGTTTATGGAAATCTCAGTTTTAAAACTTCCCCAAAGAAATTAAAAACATATGAACGAAAATGTGCAGACCATCCCAGTCCTTGTGCACAGGGGAGCAAAACACCTTCTTGTTTGGGGGATTTGAGTGGGAAATTGATTTTTGTCTTTTAATCAGTTGTGACGAGGATTATAATGCTATTAATGTAATAGCATGCTGAACTAATTAAGACCCAGAGAACTGGAAAAGATCCTCGGAGGTCTCCAATAGGCAAGGTTATATCAAAACCTTCTAGACAAATGGGGTGCAATGTCCAAAGAGCCCTGGGAAACCCATTCCACAATTGTTATAGCTAACTTGTTCCATTGTTTAACAGCCCCTACTGTCAGGAATTTTTTCCTTATGTCTAACTCAAATCCTTACAGTTTAAGCCAATTTCCCACTGCTTTCAGGGGAAATGGCGAACAGCTGTTTGACGTCGCAGGGATAATAACTTCTTTTATTTGATATATACCACTATTGGATCCCTCCTAAGCTCAGCCCCCGAGTAGAACATCATCTTCCTAGTTCCAGTTTTAAAACTCTGAATCACTGTCACTACCTTCTTAACTGCTGGAACCCCTTACTGCGCCCTAGTCTAACAACCTCCTAGTATTTATCTGTCCTGCCCATAAATGCAGAAATATCTTACGATTTTCATATGGTCAATGAAAATTATCCAGTTATTTTCTTGTTTTGGAAAATAAAATGTATCTTGTGATTTTATGTGAAGTTGCATGTAAATCCAGATTATTTGTAAGAAGCTACTTGGCTCCGCAAAGTACAGATTTGAATGCAGAGATATGATTTGAACTCAGGTCTCTCTCATTTCAAAGCACTTTCTGCTGACCAGTGGTGGAGCCCAACTTCTACGTAAGAGGGATTTAGGGTCAGAATCTGGATGGCAAGAAAAACATGGAGACATTGTAAAAATGCACTTGCTTCCTAAGTTCCTGGATTTTATGTAGATTAAGCATTTGCCTAGATGGGATTGGCAAAATAATTGAAGTTAGAGGGCAGAGGATGGGGGAAGCTATTCTTTTCAAGACATTCTGATATACAATATATTATGTATTCTATTAATTTTATATTCTCTCCTGGAGTTGTCTTCATCTGGCCTAGATCTGCTTTGTCAGGTCTGGGTGCCATCTCCACCTAGGGCTCAGGTGCCATTCTGTCAGCATTTAATTGTGACTCCTGAGCTTCTTTCTGTTCTTCTCTTGTGTTGGAGTTTGTTTTCTCTCTCCTGCACCTTCTTCTTCCTTGGTTTATTCCCTTGTTTTCGTGGTACACATCCTTTAGTAGTTTCCTGAGACAGAATATAGGAGGGAAAATGTTTTTTGTGACCCAGCATGCTGAAAATGTTTATATTCATTTTTATGTTTGTTAGTTTTCCTAGAAATAGAATTTTAGGATGACATGTTTTTTGTTTTTTTTCCTTACTCCATTGTTGAAGACATTATTCTATTGGCTTCTAGCTTCTAGTATTACTATTAGGCATTTCAAAGCCCTCTGATTCCTGATTCTTCCTATATGACCCATTGTCTTCCATCTCTAGATGGTAGGACCTTATCTTTGTCACCAGAATTCTTAACTTTCATGATGATGTGCCTGTGTGGATTTTTCATCCATTATGTTCAAAATTTAATGGGCTCTTTCCATCTGGAAATCTATATCCTTCAGTTCTGGAAAATTCTCTTGAATTAAATTATTGATGATTTCCTTCCTTCCAGGAACTTCTGTTACTGAGATACACGGAAGGTCTTGTCCATGTATTTTCTTTATTTTCTTTTTGTCCCTCTGTTTTACTTTTTTAGATTGTGTCAACTTTAACTTCTAACCCTTCTATTGATGTTTTTATTTCTGCTATTATGCTTTTAATTTCTAATAGTTTTTCTTTGTTGGTTTTCTAAATGTTCCTTTAAAAATAATACCCCAGAGGATATTATTTTATTTTATTTTTCTCCTAACTTAAAAAAAAATTGCTTCGAATTGCATTATTTCTCCTATTTTTGAGGGGACATTTTTTGATCTTTTCTTTCCTCCAAGTTGCTTTTTCTGTTTTTGTGTTATCATCCCTGTCTTTCATGTGATAGGCTTTTCTGGTGTCATAATTTCCCTTTGTCTTCTTGTGTTTAAAAGAAAGGAATTTTAAAAGCTGATTGAGCTTGCCACCTGGGAGCTGAACTGTTGTGTGGTGTAACTTGGCCATTTAGTTGGGGAATCTCCAATGTTAGAATCTTTCAGTCTTTCCTTTGGGGAGAAGGTAGTAACCTGGGTGAAAATGTCTTTTAATCTCTTGCCTGGAAGTCAAGCTGCCAGCATTCTGGAGGCAAGGGGAATGAAGAGCAGTCAGTGTTGGAATCACCCTGGTTTGCATATGATACCCACCCTCAGATATGTCTGGTGTTCCCCCAGTCCAAAGACTGTTTTTTGCTTTCTTCAAAGATTGGAGCTCTCATCTTTTACCATGATGAAGAAGAAACAGTTCACTCTGGTGTGCAGAAATAATGATTTGGGAGTCTGAGGGTTTTTTTTTTAAACACACTTTTATTTGAACCTCTTTTTGTTAGCACCTCTTATTCATGCCTCCTTCCAGAGTTATGTGATAATACCAATTCTTGAGCCTTTTGGGGATGCCTGATATGAATTTGGTCAGTTGTCTGCTTTCCCCATGCTCGGTTAAGATTCTGTTTTCTTGTGTCAGCTATTTTTCCCTCTGCCTTACACCTTTGAAAATGTCGATGTTAGTGTAACAACTTCTGTTTTTCCTGTCCTTGTATTTTTTCCTTTAAAAAATTCCCTTTATTGTCCATTAATGGAAATGGATGTTTCCGATAAATCTGTCATCTTTACTTTGAAGTACATTGTAGTGTTTATTGAGTTTCCTCGGTTAGCGAGGCCAGAAGTTGGGAGAGGAGAGAGAGAGAGAGAGAGAGAGAGGAATCACTCCCAACCACTGGTTGCTCATCATCTAAGGAATTAAAGTTATGTGTAAAGGAAGAATTTGAGGGAACCATCATCGCCCATTGTTTCTCAAGTTGGGGAAAACACCATGGTCATCTATTTCCCACTAGAAGTTTTCTCTAGAAGGTCTGGAGACCTTCCTGTGTACAGAAAAGCCCGCTGGTTTTAAGAAAAGAACATATTGGTGTTGTGTAGCAGACTGCTGGGTTCATAATCCTGGATCTGTCAGCTATTAGCTGTGCGTTCTCGGCAGCTTACTCGCTTCTCTTTGCCTTAGTTTCCTCCTCCTCCTTTGGAAATAATAAGAGTACCTACCTAATAATGTTCATGTGAAGTTAAAGTAAATGAAGATGCTGAAAAAGGAGACTGGCTTGCAGTAAACATCATATAACTGTGTCCAATTCTTATTTTGTTTTCCATATATTGGCTGCTTTCCTTATAACTCCTGTATGAATGAGGGAAATGCAGTAGTTGGAGCACAGAGTGAGAGGTTGTCCTGATTTTGGACCAAATGTCTGCTGGATGCGAGAGGGGAGTGCCAGGTTGCTCTTCTTTCTGGGAATGCAGCAGTGAACAAAATAGCAACAATCTCTGTCCTCTTAGACCCTACGTCTAGAGGTTCTATAGTCATGTGGAAACCTTTATCATAACTCCTCCATCCTTCTAGAAAAATCTTATGGCAATAACACTCATCAAACCCCATTTCTGGCTGCCAAATGGAGCTTGAACCAAGCCACAGGGAACCCTGGAGTGCAGCTGCAGACAGCAGCCCACGTCTCTGGTGTTTCCTTAGGTTAAACTTTCTATGTCCTCACAGCCTCATCTCTTCACATTTCGCTTCCAGGATATCTCATGTGGGTAAGAGAGTCTCCCACTTTAGAGCCGGGCTCCCTTACTCATCCTGGTAGGGGAAGGGGAGTTGGGTACACATAGCCTGTTGCCAGTCGGGAAGGGAAGTGCCCCATCTGGATCATTCTCCAAGATAATGTCCTTCAGTGCCTTTCTCACAGGGGCTTACTGACTCACTGACTTGCCACCATGCCCTGCAAGATGATTGTCATAAAGAAAACCCTTTTGAAAAGAAGCACATACCCTTCTAAGGAAGACATGGTCCATGCATTTGGGCTGGCAACTTGCAAAAGAAGTCACACCACTTCCATATGTCTCCTGCAAAGCTCCAGGAAGCTTGTGCTGCTTACATCAGAACTCTGGATGGTATATGATTTCCTGCTCTGTGGGAGGATGTTTAAAATTCCTGAAGGAAAGTACTTGGCATCAATAATCTCTAGTGTGTGCTACACGGTGGGATGGAGAGCAAAGAGCTGTTTTGCTCAGGGCTCTTCCTCTGTACAGTGTGCTCTGTGAGGCTCTGCAGCTGTTATCCTGAATTTCCCACAATGTTGTAGAACAAGAGACCCAAGGTAAGGAGAAGAAAGCAGGAAGCCAGTGCACTACGTACACCCAACATAATACAATTTGCTCTCAGATGTCTTCACAGCTTGCTCCATGATTGAACAACACATATGAAGCCATGATCAGTATCCATTTTGCTGAGTGATCTATAGCTGGTGTCCGGGCTTGGGTCTTTTCTTATATGGAAGGACAGGTTGTGTCTGTGCTTACTTTCCCATGTCTCTGGTTAGATGCTAAAAGCGTGTTCATCTCTTGTCTGGATCACTTAGGAATTCTTAGTGCCCCATGTGGAACAGTCGAAGATTTCCAGGCACAGTATCTGGTGGAGGAGGGAGCAGAAACTGGGAAATGAGAAATGATAACTTACACAGCCCTGTCTTTTGCCTATTCAGGACCCCGCCAGAACCACACACAGCTAGACACTCCACTGCAATTTCTAGTTATGTCTGTGTCACCCTAAAAGGCTGCAAGTTCTTTGAGGACTGGAATTACAACAGGTTCAGTGTCATATCTCTTGAGAGTGTCCGGCTCTGAGTGGGCTAAATGAATGGCTTATTAGCAAGAATCAGAATGACAACAAGATTTTTTATGTTGTGGAAAGAACACTGAACAAAGATTTCAGCCACATGGGTTCTGGTCTCAACCTTACCAGTCACAAGCTGCTAATTTAGGCAAGTTACTTCTCCTTTAGTCCTCAGTTTCCTCTCCTGAAGAAATAAAAGAGGGATCCCTCTGATTTTCTTAAGCTCTAATATTCAGCAGATCAGGAGACCAGGAACCTAGTTTCCTGCAGGTCCTGGTGTGAATTTGTAAATATCTTAGGCTCACACAGTTCTTAGACTGTAAAACCAGAAAGAAGTGAAGAGCGTGGATGCTTTAAATTCACACTGCAGACCCAACAGGCAGGTACGTGGCACACTGTTGTTCCACAAAGTCAGTAGTTGGTCAAGGTAACGATGGTCCTTAGCTCCCCACCGCAGGGACCACGCTCCCTGCCAGCTCCCAGCACAGGGCTGACGGTGAGTTCTAACTTCCCCTCTAGTTGGATTGGCTTGTTGCTTAAGTGTGACTGAGGACTGTCTTCAAAATGAATTAGAACATTACTTTCTCATTCCTCCCTCCCAGAAACAGAGTCAGCTGAGGTCCGACATTCACAGTATGCTTGTTGAGTAATATGTGAGCCTGCTCCAACAGAGAGGGTTGCTCTGCCTGGGCAGAGAAACAGACTCTTTCTTCCAATATCATTTCTCTCTCTTTCCTCTTTTAACCCAGATGCTTCCTGACACTGGTACCGGGACTCAAGCACGAGAAAACCACCTGGGTTTCCACCAACATTCCCACACCACCACACTCCATTCTCCGGCCCCGGTCCTGCTGAGCTCATCCTTTCAGTCATGAAGATGAATTTACAAGTCTCTGTTGTATCAATTAAAGCACAGCAATGTGAGAGAGACCACTTTTTATTTCTCAGGTGTCTTTATTGGGTGAAATATGAACTTCTCTGCAACTCTTGGCCTTCTTCTTGGTCCTCGCTGCATCCCTCTGGTATATTTGTGCATGCTTCTGTTATGGCGTGCTTCCATCGGTATTTGAGTGATATGTCCCTTTGACTGTCCACTCTCTTTCCCACGGGACAGTGAATTCCTTAGGAGGAATATGAGGGAGGGAGTCTCATCTGTGTGTGTGCGCATCTCCCAGGCCCGCCACAGTTCAGTAAATGTTTATTAAACTCACCTAGTCCTCTACCCTGCCCCTACAATCACCTTCCGGACTGCATGGGGATTTGGGTATCTTCTATAATCACCCTAGTTTGCCTGTAACTCCCAATAATTTATGTTTCTGTGCTAAAAAAGAAATACAGAAAAGGAAACACCAGTGCAACAAGCACTCTTAACTGTCAGAGAGCCCTGCTTTGGTTTCATTGAGCATTTTTAGAGTGTCATCAGATGTTCTTACATTTGGAATTTTTTTAAAGATTAGATTTCCTCTAGCTTGATCTTCAGTTCTAAATAAATTTTAGAGTGCTTTTCAATTTTTAAAGGACTTCATCAATTTCACAGATTATAGGTCCAATGTACGCAGTATAAGCCTTTGTTATTTTATAAATATGGGCTTTTAGTATCAACTTTGAAAAAGTCAAAACCTATGCCACTTTTTTTTTTTTTTTTTTCGGTATGCGGGCCTCTCACTGTTGTGGTCTCTCCCGTTGTGGAGCACAGGCTCCGGACGCGCAGGCTCAGCGGCCATGGCTCACGGGCCCAGCCGCTCCGCGGTATGTGGGATCTTCCCAGACCAGGACACGAACCCGTGTCCCCTGCATCGGCAGGCGGGCTCTCAACCACTGCACCACCAGGGAAGCCCCCTATGTCACTTTTATTTTAGAGATGTTACTTCCTTTCTCTTACTCAAAAGAAGAAGGGAAAAATGCATTAGACTGATGAGATCTGATGTAGTCAAAACCCTTCGATCTCAATATTGTGTTGGCAAGGCTAGGTACTCCATGTTATTTGAATCCTTTTGGAGGGTTCTAATAAATGCATGGTATAAAGGGACACTACACATTTGAATTTAGAAGGATAGAGAGAGTTAAGTGACCATCACCAATTACAACCTCGGAGGGGGTGATTAAGTTCAAAATTGCAGGGAGGTTTTTAATTTAGCTGCCTAAAGAAGCAGCCTCCATTGAGCCAAGCTCATCAGATCACACACATGCTCCATTTCTTCACCCTGCACTGCCACTCAGAGCAATTGTATCAGAAAAGGCACCAAATGGATTGTGTGGCCCAATACCCTTTGCTTGCATGTCTACCAGAGTCCCCTTACCATTTTACTAGAGAGAGTGAAAAGGAGCAAATCAAATTTAAGTTCAGCAAACCAAGAACCTTTAGGAAAGAAGTTTAAAGTATGACCGTGCAGTTTGTTCAATTTGTGCAGTTCCTTCCTGTTGCCAACGTGCATATAGCTGTGGATTGTGTTAAGACACAGGCTTTGGTTTGTTACTATGTGTACTTTCTGCTACAGAATCATCTGCCAAGTCTTTTTCATATATTTTATCAGAAGTACATTCAGCCTGCACCAATTTCTTCCTTACACTATGTATAACCCTAAATGGCAATGCATATTATACTGATAAAATGTGTGATGGATGTGAGGAGTTACTTTGAAGAAGTGTGTAATTGAGTGAACTTCCTTTGGGCTATAATGACAGAGCAGTGCTCTTATGAAGAGGGACCCTCTAGTAATATTGTGAATAACTCCTTCTGCACTGCTTACTATGTGTCTGGCATTGTGCTAAGGATGTGACTGCGTCACCTCTGATGCTGAAAACACCTGGGATGTGGTTCTCTTGTCCCTTGCCATGTAACGATTGTGGATGTAGATGAAAATAATGCAAAAAAATGCTTGTCTATAAACATGCTTGGGATGTTATGCACTACTCCTGAGGTACAATTATTGATAGGGTCGCACATCCATTATTTATATAGATAAGGCCAATATAATTGAACTTCATATTAACATAAAGCCAGGATAAATATTTATGAATTAACGTTTAATTAACATGTTGGTTTAAGCAGGTTTCTATTGGTAATACATAGCCAATGACTTTGTAAATTTTCAGAACTGTATACAGAATGAGTGTTCGTAAAGCAAAGAAGCCTATTTCTCATTTGAAAATAAAAATGCAGGTTGAAATCAGGACCCAGTGCACCATTTCTTATGGTATTGCTGATAATATATTCTTGAATATGAATGTGGACCCATAGTAAGTGTTGAAGGCCTCTTAATTAAATTAGGAATAATGAAATATTTTCAGGATTCCCATTAAGAACATTTACTGATGAATACAGTTTATTCTTTGCAGACTACAGCTTGACAATTCAATGTTCTGATTACATTGCCCTATCATAGTAGGGTGGCCTCATCAAAATACTGATAATCCTCAATTCAGTACTTTGAAAACAGCCAACTTTTCTCCTTGTTTAATAGGCTCCAAATCAGTAAACTAAATTAATCAAAAAAGTCTTCATCTCAAGTAATGATGTGTTTTCAATTCAAATTTTTACTTTGTAAATCTGTCTATTCATCATGTGTTCCAAAGGAAGGTACAATGACAATGAGTTCATTTAACTCCAGCTCAACAAAATGTCTAAAAAGATTTATTTCATCCAACCTTACTTACTTTGTTGAATGTAAAATATTTTCACACTTTAAAAGTTAAACATTTTAACTGCTCCTATTGCAAATATAAAATATTAAATACATAATATATTATAAAAATATAATAGATACACATACATATATGTATACATAAAATATGTGATACACACAGATATAAAATCATTGAGCATTTTAAAAAACATGTTAGTAAATGCTTAAAAAAACAACTGCTGTATATAATAACCAAGGAGCTTATATCCTTTATTATCTCAGAAACTTCCCTCTACATTTAATTGCCTCTTTTTATTACTGGAAGATTCTGTCCTATTTTTCATTCTAGAATCTTCTCATTCATTACTATACAATCTGTTCCTGACCAAGTCAATCAGACCACTTTATACTAAAAACTTTCTAATGTGAGATAAATTTAAGAAAGGTATTTTTACTTTTGAAATTTTATTCAACTGGAATCTGTGTAAATAAATGAGGCAATAATTTATGGTTAAAATTTATTCTATTACCTTTTGACAAATTTAAAAATGTTCATGAAGTATAATTCATATGTATGATAATTCTTCTTAGAATGTAGACTATGGTACAAAAAGCTATTTAGTGATTTCAAACTGCAGTGATATATACTCATATGGGAAAAACATTAAAATAAAACCAACATGAATTACAGTTAAAAAATTAGATTTTGACCTGCTCTTCTTTCAGTTACCACAAATAAAATACCAGCCAATACTTTCACCTATAATTGGTGCTGCTCATAGTTTGTATACATTTCAAAAGGTTTATAAATAAGTAGTAATGTAAAACAGACCACCAAAACAAGAAAAAATAGTTTCAAATTTTAATACTGTAGACTATTATTTAAATATTGAGTTATATTTTTTTAAAGATTGAGCTTTTCATGTGACAATATAATTTGCACACAAACAATTAAAAAATAGCAAGACTATTTATATCTATATTTTTCTTTAAATTATAATATGCTATCTATGCCTTAGGACTTCTTTAAATATGAAGAAGTTCATCTCAGTTTGCATTTGAACACATGGCCTAAGTAAGTATTTTTCACAGTTTAATACCAAATAATATTAATTTATGAAAAAAATTACAATGGTATTTTTTTGTTTCTTAATTTAAAATTAAAATGAGTATTGCAATACTTTGATATGAACAATGAATCCTTTATTTTCATAATTTAAATTTCAAGAAGGAATAGAAATTCTTTTGTTTTTGTCCTCTAGCATTACAATTTGTCAAGTAATTTTTCATTAAACCAAATGCTAAGTTAAATCATCACACTACTATTTATTTAAATGTATTTTTAAGAAATAGCTTTTCTTTAAGTTGCACACCTAAATGAAGTAGAATGCAAACATTGTATTTAATATTTTTAAAAATCTAAGTTTTTGTGGATCATTTAATTTTATGGAAATTTTTGTATCAAAGCAATCAACTAGACATTTAAGATTTATTTAAATAGTATTAAATTAAGAAAAGTAGAGTTTAAGAACAACACTGTTTACTTTAATATAGTAGAATTTTATTTTTCCCTGTCAGTGTTGTCAATACTTTGATATTTAAAGAAGATTAATTTTAGATACACCCAACTATGTTTCTATTTGTGGACTAAAATACAGTAAAAATAAAACTAGGCTTATGCAGATTTTACAATTTTTACATGGACTATCAAAATTAGAGATTTTTTTAGTGATAATATACTTTTTACATTCTATTATTATTTATGAAGAAATCTTCTTAATTATAATTCCAAGTAATAAAATTCAACTGCAAAATATATTCCAAGGGCAAGAAGAATAGGGAGGTAACTCATAATTATTAGAAATGTTTTTGCTTTAATATATTTTATATATTGTAGCAGTCACCTTAAAAGACAATATCAGAAATTGCAGAGAAGGTAAAGATTTATGGGTTTGATTTCAATTTTATAATTTATGATTTTAAACCATTTATGATATTAAAATGTTCTATTATAGAAAATTATAATAGAATTTACTATGTCAGTTTCTAAAGACCATAATAAATAACAAAATGGAGCAAAGCAACTCAAGTATATGTGGAGCCATTCTGTTGGACTTATTTCTCTATTCTAGATCATTTGTACAGACCACACAGCAGTTTTAGTTAATGAAGATGGAAAGATATTTCAAAGGTATAATTCTGTTAAAATTCTAAGTTACTATCATGATTAAGAAATAAGCCAGTGGAAAGTTTGGCATCTTAATCTTGGTTATCCTTAAAAAACAATACGGTGGCAGAGAGTTTTACTCGAAAGGGAAAACATTCTGAGCAGAATGAAAGTAAATTTTCTATTTCTCATCGATTTGTGTCAATATTGGAACAAGTATAACTCTGTTTGCCTTCTATTTATTTCTGTTGGTAAAATTATTTCATAGAAGTCTGCACGATTCAATTCATTTTATTTGCTTTGTGAGTTTGAAGACTTACGTATTCTTAGATACATAAAGAATAAGAGTTTTTCAAAACAGGTAGTAAAAATTCAGTAAAGAACGATAATTTTTTCTTTCTTCAATTTTTGGTATATCTTGTTATATTAAAATACTTTTATAAAAGGGAAAATTTCTGAAGGTAGATCACATTTTTTGCCATTTACTCTTCTCTGTTCTTTAATTTTAATTTCTTGGCATATAAGAATCAGATTTCTTCATAAAAATTTATTTAATCACTTTTATTTTCTTTAAGTGCCAATATTTACAAATCCCCAAGCCAAAACACTGCAGCCTGTAAATATCTGGTCTCTTTGCATACATTATTTTGATAGTTTAATGTTTAGAAGCATTGATAAATGCTAAACTAATATTCCAGAACAGATACCTGAATATTTTTCATGTAAAGTGAATATTCTATGCTGAAAAATAAAAATTAGTGACACCCTAAGACAATTTTAATTATTTCAATATCAAATCTATCACTAAGTTATGACTTAAGCTTAGGTTACTCACAGTGTAAAATTTTTCACTAAGGTAATTAGTATAATTAATTAATTATTCCATAATTGAAATGCAGGTTAACAAACTTCTATATATAAAAGTTTAAAAAAACGTCCTTCATTCAAACTCTGAACTCTAAGCCTATAAAACTCTTCAAAGAACTCCAAGATATCAAGCAATCTTTTATTTAGCTAACCTACCCCCCACATTCACTCTTATTCATACTTAAATACTCAGTATGCTCACAGCTTGGAAAAAAGCTAAAAAGCCTTAATGGATCACTGATTTTAATTAAAGAGGTAGGTGCATATCCCTTATAAATGAATTCAAAACAATTTTTGTTTTAGCATTAATAGTTTTCATCAAATGAAAACAAGCTTCTTAGTGTTGGAGAGGAAAGTCTTGAATGGGGCACTTATTAACATTTCTTTTACTTTAAACTCAAGGACAAATATTCTAAAACAATATCTATTACATTGGAACCATGGTGCGTTTTTTCCACATTTTCTAATATTCCAGCAGCGCACTTCTTTTGAGCAAAGGGTAGCATAACCAAAGTACAAAGTGAAGGATTCAGTAAAAACAGCAGGAATATGTAAAATCAATTTAAGGAAAACGTATTTAATCTTGTCATAGTTGAAAGCTAATAGGGTGAATGTGTTTTAGACCTTCATTTTTCATGAGGTGTATATTCTCAGTTTAGGTGCTATGCCATTGAAAGTATATTTACGATTAAAGACAATGAGGTGGAGATTTGAATTTTCATCTGGCCAATATAGAGGTAGCTTGTTTTAAAGATACCTATACATTCTAGATAATGTTACTATAATCAACAGCAAGAATAACTTCCAATGTCAAGGTAAGCTTTCTCAAGATTAAAAAGTGTAAAAATCTGGTAGTGCTTTATTTTTTTGTTCCTTAAATACCTGCATAATCTCTTTTAGAAGACATACGTATTGTTAAATGTATGCCTCTTTTTCTCTGAGTGATACTGAATGTCAAACATTTCTTTTAAATATTTTTTTTTCTAGGCTTGGAAAATGGATGACAGTTTGGAAACTAATTATAAAATAAATTATGTATTTTGACAAAAACAGTGAGAAGGGCAATTTCCATTTTTAGCTAATGGAGGAATTTCAACAGAATTAAATCAGAGATGATAAAAATCACTCTAAAATATTCCACTGTTCCTCTTTTTTCTCCTCCCTAAATAGGCTACTAAAAATTGTTAATATTGGGAACACAAAACCAGTCATAAAACAGGGATATAATCATCTGTGTAATGTTGATCTTGTAATTACCGCTTTGAGGACAAAAATGTAATTTTTAATGTGTGATTGTGAGAGGTTATCAAAAGAAAATGTTTGCAACAAGTGTCACGATTCTTTAAAAAGTGTTTTCATATTAACTATGTAAGATTAATTGCCAAATTGTGACAAACTTTCTCTTCACAAAAAACTACAACTTTTGCTTTCTTTTTTTCAAATGGAGTTTTAAAAGCACTGCTATTGATTGTACTATTTAAAAGAATTCTTCTAATGTCTTCTCTGCACTCTTTGTGTTCATTACCTAGTTGTCTTTCAGCATTTTGGTCTCGGAGTTTTCCGAAGTGCCCTCCCTATCTTTTTGACACATCGTTCCAAGGTATTGTCAAGTCCAACCCAAGTAGTAATCACACATCCAGGAAGACAGTAGCAGTTTCTTTTTTTAACCTTCTCAGTGAAAACAGGTAAGGGCATGAACAAGTATATTATGACCCCAGTGCGTTTGTGGCTTTCGAGTCTGACACCTGTCAGATAAAAACAAGCTAGAGATGCTCTTATCAATTACAGGAGATCACCGATAGCACCAGGATGTTGGAATGATGAGGAAGGCTTACTTTTTTTTTTTAAAGGACGCCATCTGTAGCTATTAGAAGGGGCTGAGAAAAAGACTTTTAAGTGCTTATAGGAAAAAAAAAAGTCTAAGAAAAATAGTGTTGAAAGCATCTAGTTTCCCTTTCTGTGACAAATAGAGCTTTAGGGGCCAAAAGCTTCCTATAACATCTAAGGCTATAGTTAGATAACAGAAAATAACATAACATAGCAAAATGAAGTGCCAATGCCAATAAGTCTTAAAGAGCTCAACTATCCCAGTTAACTAATTACATATCAACAGTTGGAATATTAAGGAATATACTTAATCAAATAGAATTTATTTTCATATTATTTTTCTAGAATCAAATTTTATTCCCTAATCTTGTTACTGAAAGCTGGTAAGGCAGATACTTTTCTTTAGGTCTATAAGGCACATACAGTTCTTAAGGGAAAGGAAGCTCTTCTGCCAGTGAAAAAGAGAAAATTGTGTAGTCTGTCCTACCTAATTTACATGATTTCTTTTAAATAAAATCATTTACTCAGTGACAATAAATGCAACCAGCAGATGTTTAGTTATTTGCTGAAGCAAGACAGTATATTAACTGATGGAAGTATCAATTGCAGTTATTAAAATAGATGCTATTTAGGAGAACTGTGGGATTCAGAAATAATTATTCATATAATTAGAAATTGGAAATGAGTCAACAGGAATTGTTTTGGCATAAAAAAAGACATTTGAAATGACTTTAAGTATGGTTCTACCAAACTATTTCCAATGCATATAATACAAACATTAAATTTGCTGTTTTATTTCTAAGATAGTACTGAGATCTTTGAGACAGATTGGATTTGGTGCAAATAAAAATCCTGGTAAATTGCATGTATCTTATGGCAACAATTTATTTGAATATCTTCAAGCCTGGTTATACATCAAAGTTTATTTTTTTCTTAATTAATATCTTCCATATCAATTTGGTCAAATTGTTGCATGTAATTTAGTGGAACTCATGTATAGAGAAGACATTTAGGATTTGCTCATCGTGGGCAATTATGTAATTCTCCCTCTTGCCTTTAAAATATAGCATAGGAGAGAATATCAGAATAGTCATATGCTAAAGGAACTCAGAATAAATTATTATATTATCTGAGACTAGGAACTCCTCTGTGAACATATTCCCTCAAAATTAGCATCACCACTGAACTGTTACTTGGATTCAGCCCATCTGAAAGATTTGAAAACTACTTTGAATGACCTAACTCCATAAAACAAACAAACAACAACAACAAAAAAAAACCCAGAAAGAAAACCATCACCAACCTCTGAAAATTAACAACAGTTTTGTTAATCGAGGATTTAATCTCCACATGAAACCAAGACCAAATTAGGGAGGCTATGATGCTGAGGCACACAAAAACATTTGTTAAGCAAAGTCAAAATTAATGACAAACAAAACCAAGTTTCCTTTGTGGCTGATTTTCAGGCAGCTGCATCTAAATATAAAAGAGCCATCAAAGAAAGATATCCATTAATTATTAACTCAGAACAACTTCAGAAAGCAGAGCCCTTAAACCTCCATTGACATCATTCTGCCAGTCTCCTAATCTCTGCAAGTTGTTGGTAAGAGTTGCGTTAAACACAGCACGCCACCAATCCCGCCTTTAACAACTGCAGCTCCAGAGCTGTGCACGGCAGCCTGGAAGACCACACGAGAGAAGCTGTACTTTCTGTAAAGACATCTTTAAGAAACATTTACAATCTCACATTCTGAATAATCTCCTGGGTTGCTTTACCTCTCTCAACCACACAATAGGGTGTCAATAGTCTAATGGCAACATGCACGATGAAGAAACTCATCATTTTTTTTTTTCCTGTGGAAGTACAGAGCTAACTGTCATGGTTAAAAAGCTGTGCCACCCTGTAGCTTAATGCAGTTCAATCTATAGATCTTTCCCTGGCTTTTTCATTACAGAATAGAAGAAAAAGCTCTAGTACAAGTGACGCTGATAAAATGTGGAATAATATAAGGTGGTTGTTACGTAAGCTGGTGAAATAACTTAGGTTATTAAGTATTATTATTAGTTTTCATAGTTTGTCAAAGAAGTTAAATAGTTTTTAATTTGTAAGATGTTTTGGCTTTTTTGAAAATATCAAATGAAATTTAATTTCTATGAAAATAGCCTTTTAATCTATGCTAATGTTTATGATTGCAAGTTTACATTTCTACTCTGGACTTATAAAATTCTGTGGCCAAATACAGAGAGACAACCTTTTTCATTCATTTTGAATTTTTGTAGTTTGGCATCATCAAAATTGACTAATTTACTATTGTGCATTAGTCCAAAGTACAGAGAAACAAAACTCTCATACAGCATGCTTCCAACCTATTAACCTGGGAGGAGAGGATTTTTTTCAAAAATATGTTAAAATGGAATTAAAAATGAACATATATGTATATAAAAAATCTAAAAGTTTGCACTTTGAGGTTATTTTGCAGATATATCTCCATAGAAAGTAAAGAGCTGCAATGTGGCAGACAGGGATATTATTTTCAGGCCCTTTGGGCAAGCTGTGCTTTGCCCTTATCCTATTCTCATCTCTCTTTTTCTCATTCTCTCTGTCTTCTAAAAACTTATCAGAGTACAGACGAGCATCATCTAACCAAAGTAAGTGTTTAACAATCATTATACTTCATGGAAAATAACACCACATTTGAATAAAAATATAAAAGTAATCAAAAATACTGAGAACATAAAACATTTATTAGATAACTCGATTTGCCATAAACTTCCCAACCTTTTTAGTTTTAATCTACCCCACTACCTGAAAATTCTTCAGATCATCTTTTTCTATCACAGAACTCAAACGATTAAAAATCAAAATGTTAACTTTTCAAGCCAATATAAAAAACGGGAGGAGGAAAAGTGTGTATCTGTGTGATGATTCGTATTTAAAGGTTTTATCTCTTTACTCTATTTGATTAAAGGCCTTGTATTGAGTTAAACAGCAAATCCTGGAGAATAATTAGTGGCTGTTGGTTTTGTTCCCCCCCCCCTTTTTAAATGAAAGCTTAAATGGGGAAAATGGAATGTCAGTCAGAAACTGGTTCATACCAATCATAATAATTATAATCTATTAGAATTAAGCCATAATCATTAGAATTTCTTCTTTTCTCCTACCTTTGATGGCCTGTTTCATCTGTTTCATTAAAGCTGTAATTTTTACAGATGCTCTTGATGTTCCTATGTTTGCATCAGTGTCTAAGACAGCCTAAAGGGAAGAAATAGCTGTTTGCCTATAGAAATACATGTTAATACATTAGTTACTTGAAGCAAGCAACTTTTGCAATATGTATGTCTGGGTGTCTATAGTTGTCTTTATTTGGGCCTGTCCAGCATTTTGTTATGTTCTACTCTTGCCCGGCAGCTGGACCCTGACCTTCAAGTTCTTTTTTTTTTTTAAGAAAAAGAAAAAAAAGAATTCTTTTCAGATTCCAAGTTCCCCCCTTCTTACCCTCCCACTGACACCATCCTATTCAGAACTGGAGATAACTTTATTCATCTACACATCATTGTATCAAATTCAATAGGCAAACTGCTTCAACATGCCTCAGAGCTGGACAGGACAGTTATGTCTTCATTCCCCACCCCCCTACCCCCAGCCCCCAATGCAATGAGATTTTTACCACCGCCTTTTCAGGCATGAAATGAACACAGTTCCAAAAAATAATTTCAAACAAGTGTTTTACTACTCTGTTGGGTCACCATAGATAAATTTCCCTGCAAATTCCTCAGTTGGATGGAATACATTACCTCCAGACTGTGTTACTTAGAATCATCTCTAGATAATACATGCTGGGAAGGAAGAAGGGGATCCGTTTATTCATTAAATCCCATAAACTGGTGATATAGATTTTGATGAATAATGTGCTTGCATCCCAAGTGTTTGCTTTAGTCTAAAATTAAGAGCATCAAATCAGATAAAGTGACACCATTGCACAGATGACACAAAGAACTGAAAGGGAGAATTCTGCTATCCCAGCAACCAAAAGCAAATATACTGTTCTCAGAAAACAAAATATTATGTCTGTCATCTGATTGATCTCGGAAGAGAGAGGAATTAAAGCTTTATCCCCCCTAGGCTCTACAACACTTCGATTTCACTTTTGGGAGTTTGGAACTGTTAAAGAGAAAAATAGAACTTGCTTAGTGTCAGGAACATCAAATAAGTTTGATGTTGGACACTCTTGCTACAAAATCAGTCTACTGTCTTTAGTCAGGAAGACTGGGAATGAGTTTAGTGTGTGGGGTGGGACCTGACTCTCAAATGTGGATTCTCAATGAGACAGCAGCGGGCTGTTATAGACAAAATAGTTTCTTCCAAAGTTGGGTTTCTTTCTGAAAACTTCCTAAAAAGTCCTCCTAAAACAACACCTTCTTGGATTCTGATATTTAAAAAGCAACAACAAAAATCTTGATCAAAACAGTTCCGAGCTCAACCGTGCTTCCTTATTCATTCCTGGGACCCCCATTCCCCCCCACCCCCCATATCAGAATGCAGAGCCTGAAAGAAAGTTGAATGGTTAAAATGAAATAGAGCATCTAAAGTCCTTAGCTGGCCATTATAAAGCATTCTAGACCCTGCAGATAGAAAAGGAGAAAGATCTTTTTTAAAAAGCAGACTTGCACCCTTGACTAGGTGTTTTCTACTCTAGCTCCTATATGTTTATGTAAAGGGTGTAACAGACATTTGGAAGGATTTGGGAGTTTCAAAAGAGAGAAGTTTATACATTAGTGCTGCAAGTTGCAAAACACTGTTGATATTCAAATGTTTATTGTGCAAAATCTGGGATAAGCTTCAGCATGAGGGCCCCTTTAAGTGCCTACAACTCTTGCTAATTCCCCTCAGCATTGAGGCTCGCACAAAGGCCTTAATCCAATTCCACTTTTTTCAGAAAGCCTATGCTATTTTCTCTCGCATAAACTAACAACACTGCCCCATCACACTGCAGAGTGGGTCAAAGAAAAAGCACTCTCTGTTTATACTTTACCAACACTTTGTGCTTCTTGGGCAAGCATGGCAAGGAACTTTAAGTGGCTCCCTAGGCCCTACGACATCTTCAGGGGAAAAAAATAACCTTCAGACTTGGAGGGGGTGTTCTTTAAGGATGAAAAATGTACTGGGGTGTTAGGTATTCTCCACCTCTGTTTTCTGTGAAAAGAAATTGATCACCAGAGCCTCATTCTTGCAGTTCTGATTTAGATGAGAGAAGTCAGGCTGGCTTTGATTAGGTGGTATGTACATTTTGATGAGGTGGTATTCTTTTTCTCTAAGACTGTTGGTTCTGCCTCTCTTCCTCCTTCTCTCTCTCTGTACCTACCTTTCTATCCACCCCCAGCACAACTGACTTTCACTATTTCCTGGAGATTTCCCAAGGTCATATAGACAATTCTCATTATTTATGTTCTCTTGGTTACCAGTTCCCTTCAGCCAAATGAGACATTGATTCAGCCCCAATTTCCAGCATCTTATTTTTTACACCTGTAATTCTGGTGGTCATTTATAGTTTCAGGTAGAAATTCTGCTAACAAATAATTACACCTGCTGTTGGCAGTGGAAATCCGGCATTTGTCTCTGATTGTGAGTACACAAGTGACCAATTACTCTAGTAATTAAGCAACTGTGGGTATAATTAGAAATGACCATGATTTTGCCCCAGAAGTGAATTAGAGAGGTGGAATAGGAAGCCAAAATGAGAATGGATATCTGCCGATTTCAGAGCTGTACTTTAGCAATTGGTGTCACCAAAAATTAAACTACACAGAACTCTGTGTCTCAATTAGAGAAAACGATGCCTTATTTCTATTGATTTTTAATCATGATGTCAAACCGAGGAAGCTCACATTGGCTACCTTTGAATGTTTCTATATTTCCATAAACCCTATGAGAAGCAATTTTGGTGGACGGATTTGAAGTTTGTGTGTTTGGAACTGAGGCAGCAGATCTTAATGTATTTGTTTGGAAAGATGACTCTGTTCAGTAAGCTTCTACAATAGAAAACAAGATACATGTGATGCAGGACTTCACGCATCTTAAAGAAACTAATCTTTGCAAGAAGGGAACGTTGCCACACAGTGCAAGATTACCTTATGGCAGTATTTGGTAATTTGTCTAATGAATCATGCCAAACATTCGAGATGCTGTCTCTCTTTAACTAGATCACAAGAGCTGGCATCAGCTGTCTACAAGGCACTCCAAACTAAACCCCAAGCTGTTGGAAGAAGACATTTTCTACGATGAGTTTGTGTAAGAACATAATCAAGTCAATGGACTCCCACAGCCTAAATCAATCACATGTGAAAGCCAGTGCAATAAATCCTCTGACTTCTGAGATTGTGTATTTATCTAAGCATAAGAACCACGGTCTACTTTCTACTTTTAAGATTCTCTGATGATTCTTATCTTTGCAATTATTTTCAAATGCTTCCAGCTAGTAAAAAGAAAACAAAACCAAAAATGTCTGCCGTGAAACAGTGAAATGGTGAACAATTTGGAGAGCAAATCCTGTTTGAATCTGGTCTGTGATCTAATGGTCAGCTATTACACTATCAAAATTAAATCACTTATGTAATTAACATGGTTTTCATCCTTGCAGGGCTTCTCAGCAGACAGGCCAAAGACCTGAATGAACAGAGAAATGGATTTCCCCTTTTGCGTTACGAGGACAGTACCGGAGGCACAGCTGTGTTGCAGCAAGTGAGGCCAAATTCCCTCTGCTGCGAAGGGGTGACAGGGTCACGACTTCTCCTAAAAATGGTGGTGATGTAACTCAGAAACAGAGACTGTGAAATGATACTCTTTTAGCATAACAGAGAAGATTTTTGGTTTGTGACAAACTGTAATATGTAGCCTAATGGTGAATAGCTCAGACATGAGTGAATAATACAAATCCCATTTGAATCTGGCCTGCAGTGGTTAGTCACTTGGGTAGTTAGCAAGAGTATAGTTTTTTGAGATTTTTAATTAGTTGGGCCAAAGATCTGAATGAAGCATTCCTTTCTTCAGGGAAGAAAAGAAAGGAAGGGAGGAAGGAAAGAAGGAAATAAGATAGGAAAGAAAAACACATTTGAAGACAAAATTAAAGTCTAGCATTTACTCACCAAAATCTACTAGAGAGAATAACTGAAAGACAAATAGTGGTTTTGATCTATTTTGTTTCAAAAGACCATTTTTCTTTCAAGTAAACATCACCAGGTCCATGTACAATACCTAATGAGATGGAGTGGAGATGGAGTTAATTACAGGGAGTCGGGATATCCCATAGCATTGTCATGTTAGCCTTTACATCATAATCTGAAATTCAAATGCCTTCATGACAGGCATGTTACAAAAGAATATGGAGCTTCTAGTTGGGCCCAGAAACTAGAGAATTCGTGTCTTACCTAAAGTATAACTGTATTATTTTATTATTTATATATTTTATTTATTTATTTTAATTTAATTATTTTATTTTTCTAGTCAAATAAAATAAAGCCACTGCTCAGTTGGGCCAGAGGGCAGCAGTTGTAGGCAGAGAGGACACCTAAAATGCCTAGTACTGAGGTTTTCATGTATAAAGCAGTCTTCAACACACACATTTAACACAGTGACATAATAACATTCTCCCACCGAAATGTAGCTCTTATTTTCTTTAATTTAGCATAAAATGTATCATATTAAAAAGACAGTGATGGAGTGAGCTACAATTTATTGTTGACAAACTGCATAAAATAATCCTCATATCTTTTATTTTCTTTTTGCTAATTTAGTCCAAGCCCAGCAGCCATCCTGTTGGGCTGGTGGTCAGGTAATCTCAGCCATTATGTTTTTTTTCACCACCTTCCACATGCCAGGGTCACCCGAGGTCTGGGTTGTGACACCCAGGCATTGGGAATGCCCTTTCAGCCACCAGTCACTGGTCATCGGGTCACACTTGAATGCCGACATACCCACTGGCCTCCTCATGGTCACTTCAGTCTAATGGCTCGGTGGCTTTTCTATCAGGTTTGGAACATGGGTGAATCATGGATGAGGCAGGAGGTCCTTGGTCAGGTTCCCTCTGAGTTTCTGCTGCCATCAGGCCAGGCAGTCTCCCCCATCAGACACAGTGCCCCCAACATTTGGTCTTTTTCAGCCTGAGGAAAATCTCTTCCTCATCTTTCCCTTAAAGCCCACTCCCCTATTCCTGTTCTCTCCAAGGATACACAGGATAATGTTTTCATGAGCTTCCAAGGATGCGACTCAAATTCCTTCAGGAGCAAGCAGGTAAAAAAAAAAAAAGAAAGTGAAAAAAAATTTTTTTAAAAAATCTTATTGAGGACCCATAAAACCTTTTGTTTATTTAGGTTTTGTTTATCGTTATCTCCCATATTAATATTAAAACATAAATTTAAAATTAAAATAAATAAATAAATGAGAGAAGTGAGTTAGTGTGAAACAAAGGAGGGATGGGGATTTTAGTGAATTAGAGAGTAATTGAATGTCTAAAGCCTCTCAAATTCAATTTAAAACACACACACACACACACACACACGCCCGTGTGAGAATCTCAGTTTGAAATCCTTTGTTTAATCTTTTACAAAATATAGTATGAGCTCTTGAACATCTACTTTCAATTCTGCAAAACTCCTTGAGGCAGAGAAATGCAAGAATAACTGAAGGGTTGGGATACTTACTCTGCCTGAGGTCACAGTGTTGGAAAAATTCAATGGGAAAGCACAAAATATTATTTCAGTAAATTATTAGGCAACAAAAACAGTAATGGCTACTTTCTGGCGTTATTTTTTTTCTTACCAACTATGGTGTGTTAACATAATTAGGAATTTTATTCAATACACATTTGGGTGCCTACTATTTACCTTGGTCTGGTGAGCAGTGAGGACTATACAAGTATATATGATTCCCAGGGAGCCCTTATTATGTACTGGGAACAGTCACAGCTAATAAGAAATCTTTGCAAAACAAGTAATTTGCATGCAACACTTAATCTTCAAAACAACTGAGGAAGGCATGATTATCATGCCCATTTTATAGATGAGAAAACTGAGGCACAAATAAGCTTATTAAGTAATTTGCTCAAGGTCACAGAGCTGGCAAGGGGCGGAGATGGGAGTAGATTGTTGGTTGGTCTGACCTCATTTCCTGGGAATCTTCACTATCACTCTGACTCTAATATAATTATCTAGATCGAATTTTTTTTTTTTTCTGTACGCGGGCCTCTCATTGTTGTGGCCTCTCCCGTTGCGGAGCACAGGCTCCGGACACGCAGGCTCAGCGGCCATGGCTCACGGGCCTAGCCCCTCCGTGGATCTTCCCGGACCGGGGCACGAACCCGTGTCTCCCGCATCGGCAGGCGGACTCTCAACCACTGCGCCACCAGGGAAGCCCGAAGATCGAAATATTTTTACAGGGATAAATTCTGTTTTTCAAAAATCAGAGTGACACTAGCATCAGAGTCTGGAAAAGAGTCACTTGCTCAAAGCTATGTTGGTGTGAAGGCGGGAATCCATCTGCCTGGATTCTGAGATGGCCTCAATCCGGAACCTTAGGTGGCTGCCAAGTCAGCCCCTCAGAGATGCTCCCCGGAGTGCTCTCAGTTCCCCCAGCCACTCCCCCTTTCTAATTGCAACACACCAGTTCTATTCACAGGTAGATCGACCAGCAAAGGCTCATTTAAACCCTCTCCACCACTTTCTCCCACCTTCTAAACTCGGAAGGGGGCAGAAAGGGACTCACAAAAGCCTCTTCTTCCCAAAGCCCTTGTAATAGGCTCATTAAGCACCCGCCTGGGCTTGTTATAAAATACTTTGGAAGCAGCCCATAAGTAGCTGACTGTTTGTAACAGATAATATCAAATTGGAGAAACATGTAAAAGCACATACAAAAACAGTAAAATGAGATGTACTCTAATGATACCAGCCAAACAAGCAGGGAAGTAATTAGTCACTCCATGTACATAATTTGGGATGTGTAGCAGAGCTAATTTTATGTAAGGCCATGTCAACCTCTAACTTTGGTGTTTTGTGTATGGGGTAAATAAAAGATGTTTTATGGAGAATTCTGTAGCATAGGAAACTAAACAAAGTAAACTGCTATCTCATTATGGTAGTCACACATAGTATTTATTAAACATTGTTCTTAAGCCTCCCTTAAGGGATGCTGTAGAGTGTTTTGGTTATTTATGTTTCTTCTTTCATCAGATATGAATTTATGTTATGTAAACTGGTCTAGTTCTAAATAAAAATTATTTATTTATAATACATAGAGTGATACTATTTCAATTTTGTGAGAATGTTAAAAATAGTTTTTTGATCTAGAATTAATACTCAAAGTATGTTATCTTTTATGGAGGACAGTGAGATGAGTGATATACAAACAATTGATAACTGTCGATTACCTTTTGGAAGACTACATTCTGAAGAGAGTTATATTTTGAGGAAGAATTTTTAAATTTGGGGAGATAATTTTGTTTTTGATTGTTATCTGTAAAATAATCCTCAGCTTATTTTGAAGTGTTACTATATTCATTTCAATGACTTTTTCTAAGAAAAAGAAAATTTTATTCCTCAGAAAACTACAGGTATAACCTCTGTGGAAATGAAACATTTTCTATGTCTAAAAATATAGAAGAGACAAAAAAGTTTTTTTATATACCTCTTCAGAGAAGAACCATTAGTGTTTATATTATTGATGTAACTTTTGATATCTTAAAAGCTTGTTGTTAAGCATAATTTATATAGGATTGTATTTATTTCATCAATTTGTCAGATAAATACAAAAACTGCACTTTCCCATTTTGCTACCCGTCCCCCCCATTACAAGCTGTTTAAAATTACTCTTATATGAGTTTAAACTTTGCTCCTTGGCCCCTGATTTGGGCCTCAGCGGGTAACAAGATTGGGGAAGAGGCAGTCTTCTCCTGACCCTGAATGAGGACCCTGGATAATTCTAGGCCTTCCTCTGCCACATATATCCATGAACATATCACCGTGCCTCCTTTGCATCCTTGTAGGTCAAATGAGAGGGTTGGAAAAATAATTCCTATGTTAACTTTCAGTCCCCTAATTCTATTTTTATATGTGATCAGGGCAAAGTGTACACACACATGACCTATCATAGTTATCCAGGCTGAGCAAATGTATTTAATTAATTAGTTTTATAACTTTGGAGGAGAGGGTGACTCAGTAAAAATAATTGTGAACAATTAAAAAATTATAGGACATTTTGCATCAGGTGATGCTGGATGGTGAACAGATTCCTCCCTTTGAAAATTGTGATATAACAGCATACCTTTATACCTTTTGTATGTGATATATACTTTTTACTGGACAAGGTATATTCACATCTGAAGATCTTCTTTCGGACAATTGGACAAAGAATGGACGTATCCTTTGACCCAATAAATCCACTTGTAGTCATTTTTCCTAGATATAAACATACATTTGTGCAAAGATGTGTAAGTGTAGACATTAAACCATTGTTTGTGACAGCAAAAGATTAGAAACAATCCTACATGAAATAGATAAACAACAAGTACCTACCATATAGCACAGGGAACTATATTCAATATCTTGTAATAACCTATGATGGAAAAGAATATGAAAAAGAATGTATATATTTATATAAACTATATATATAATTGAATCACTTTGCTGTACACCTGAAACTAACACAACACTGTAAATCAACTATATTTCAATTAAAAAAGATTGGAAACAATCCACCTGTGCATCAATAGAGATCTGCTTAATAAATCATGATACTTAAATTTAATGAAATATCTTGTATTGATACTGAAATAAGCAGGGCATCTCTATAAGGACAGATAAGGAACTATCTTCAGGATGGATTATTAGGTGATAAAAGCAAAATGCAAAAAATGATATGCAGAATACACTACCATTATTTCTTTTTAAAAGTATAGACACACATATCACATATGTTACATGTTTATAATGTCTCTAAGAGCTTACCCAAAAATATGGCAACCATGGTTGCCTTGGGAAGAGAACTGGGGGTCCAGAGATAGTGACAGAGGCCAACTTACTTCTTACTGTGTGCTGATTTATACCTTTTAAAATTTGCACCATGTGCATCCAATATTTATATTTTAAAAGCAATAATAAAATCACATATTAAATGTTTAATATGTACCAGATATTGTTCTAATGCCTACATGTATTAATTCAGTGAATGTTTACAATAAAGATTCTTTTGAGATCTTATGAGAACTGTTACTATGATCCCATTTAGCAGATAAGAAAACTGAGACAGGAGAAAGGTTATCCAAGCTCACACAGAAAATGAGTGGCTTATAAGCCACTGGGCCCCCTTCCTAAAGTTCTTCTCTCTAAAGTTTTAGAAGTACCTCCACAAATGCTCTCTATCTCTCTCTCTTTCTTTATACATACATACATACATACATACATATATATATTTATATATATATATATATATATATATATCCTCAACAAGCCTGTATCTTATATATCCAGGCTTATTGAAGTCTCCTGACTTTGATAGGACCATCCTTTCTCACCATAAATGTTGCCCAGTCAAATAAAATTATATGTGGTTTTGCCCAGCATCAAGGATTAGTGGTGGTCCTTTGGCCCATCCAAGAATAACCGAATCCTCATGGAGATGCCTCTGTCCCTGGTCCAATTCTTCTGTGCTTTGATTCTCAGTGTCCCCTCATTTACTCAAAAGTTCAACTTTTACTGCCTGTTCATTAGTATAATGCACATGTTTTTTTTAAATGTTGCAAGTTCCTGTCTCACAAATTTGCACATCTTTTTAAAAAGTTGAACACATCTTTTTCTAAAATATTATCCCAAATGTATGTTAGTCTGAGCACGCAGGTAATTCTGTAGACTACCTGCTTTCTCTGAAACAAATACACTTTCAATTTGGTCATAAATACAATTATAATTAAAAGCCAGCCCCCTCCCACACCTAAATCAGTGATCATCATTAAAGAGAACATCTCGTTATTTACAGATACACTACTCACAGCCTTAATAGAAATTTTAAAAAATCAGTTCTGTTAATTGATGGACACAGAACTCTGTGCATTTAATAGTGATGAGCAAACTAGTCAAAGTGGAGGAAGGAACAGATAAATTGTTTAACAATTAGGAAAGGTCATTTATCTTTTGTCCCTCACAATCTCTTATTTAGGAACCGACTTAACAATGTGAGACTGCTTCTAGGTTATTTAATTACTCGCCAGCCGTTGCTTCAGCTTTGAGTTTTCTCTGCCGGTCAGCTTCTAAGTTCAGACATTTACTTCATGCTGCTTCCCTCCTCAAGATGCAAGAACACTTTCACTCTTAGATTTCTCACCTTTGGTGACCTGTAGCTCAGTTTGTCATTAAGAACAAAACCAGGGCTTCCCTGGTGGTGCAGTGGTTGAGAGTCCGCCTGCCGATGCAGGGGACACGGGTTCATGCCCCAGTCCGGGAAGATCCCACATGCCGTGGAGCGGCCAGGCCCGTGAGCCATGGCCGCTGAGCCTGCGTGTCCTGAGCCTGTGCTCCGCGGTGGGAGGGGCCACAACAGTGAGAGGCCCGCGTACCGCAAAAAAAAAAAAAAAAAAAAAAGGAACAAAACCAAAAAAATACAACAAAACAGTCCAGAAAGTCAGCATCCTTCAGGTATGAGCTGGGGACCTCTCAGGGGGTGGCAATGAGAGTTCAGCTGTGTCTTGAGGCTGAGAGAATGAAAAGGAGAAAGTTCATAGTCCTGAAGTTTGCCTCTCTTTCCAGAACTTAATTTTGAGTCTTTTGACACATCCCATTCAGTTGTTGGAACAAATCTGTCTGAGAATGTTTTGGAGGGTAGACCAGAAGTTTATTTGTTTTAATAAGTTTTAATATATATTTTTTGGAGAAAACTGGAAACTTCAGTTTCTTTCTGTTACCTCAGCTCCATTTAAAGTATTTCTTGAAATGTAGAGCTCTTGAAGGGATTTATTCTTTTACCAGGCTTGGTGTTTGGAAGTTCCTGCTATGAGCAGTGAGGTTTTGAATCTCATATCAAAGGGTTTAAAGTTAATGATTTTAAGTATGGTTGGATTTTATTGCTCCTCTGGTGGGCTAAAAACTTCAGCCACGCTTTGACCTCTGATCAGTCAATTCAATTCCATCTAATGCTCTGTGACTAATATGGTGGATATTTAATCTACTTTGCTGCTGAAATTACTTTTAGAGTCACTTTTTTTCCCCCTTGGAAAACTTCCTCCTGAGAGAAATTGCTTATCATAAGTTCTAAATATGTTGCATATTACAGAATACAGTTTTAAAAGCGTTTCTTCCAGAGACAATTAAACCTTATCACTTGTTTTGCTATCACATTACAAATGAGACAGGAAAAGTGATATTATTCTAGAAATAAAAGTAGAATCAAAAGGAAGAATGACCTGAAACCGCCCTGATCCTGGTATTAATATAGATACCATAAGCAGTCATGTCTTAGCCAAATATTTCCTGCAATGTAATTAAATTGGAAGAGAAAAATCGATGAATCACAGGGTTATGCATCCAAGTGGGTTCCTTTCATATATTTCCTTGTTCAAAACACGTGTGGTTGCTTTTCAAGGCTCATTTGGAGGTGAATGTGGCCTATGTGTTCAAAAGGCAAGACGGTGACTGCCTCAGGCACTTGGGAAGTTGTGGTTCAAATAAGGGCCGAATGGATAGAGACCTGATATTGCCCCCAGGGTGCAAAAAACTCAGTCTAATCTTCCCCTGGTCCCTAATTACTGGTGTGACCCCCTGGGCCAGCCTTTTAAACCTCTGTCCCTCTAGAGGGTCTACAAGGTCTTCTAGGGATATCCATCTACAGTCAACTTAGACCAGTTCTGTGGTCACGTCTGTATCTGAGCTCTGATGAAGGCTCTTGGGTAGTCATTCAGGGGAACCAGGTTCGGCGTGAAGTAGGCAGAGCCCTTTCTTTCCTGTGGCCAATTTTCGTTCCTCATGCACTTAAAATTCTTACCACCATCAATCATAGTAAGCATAAAAGTCTCTTCCCAGGAAAATTTACATTTAAACAGGGATCAAACTAAACTAAGGAGTAGTGGCAAAGGTGGAAAAGACCCTGGGGCTCCAGAAATAAGTTTCCAGTCCCAGTTTCACCCTTCACTCACTAGATACCATCACTCCTCTGAGCTTCCGTTGCTTACTGAATGAGGAGAGGGAGTTGTAATGATCTCTAATCTCCTTCTAACTCTACAAATGTAGCCATTTAGAAATAAAGACCTTCCTCATGTATCAGAAGTCAAGGCCAGTTGTTTCCTCAAGGCCAGTCCTAGCCTTAAGCTTCCTCCCCAGTTATATAGGCTATAAATGGCCAAGCATCATCCAGTAGTGGGCGGAGTGTGGTGAGAAGCGATTCAGGGAAGCTACAGGCAAAGCTTCCTGCCTCAGTTTCTTGAAATATAAACTGAGGATAGTAGTACATATCTCATTAAGGAGATATGATGACACAATGAATATGGGCAGTATTTGGCATAGAAGACACTTGATCAATGTTAACTTCCCTCTGACCATCACTCAGAGGATAGTGGTATCCTCCACCACTATGTTATTACTTCTACTATCCTCTTCCCAAAAAGTCAGATGGGTAGATATAGAAAGTTGGATTCCTGGCCCCTATTTTTACATCTACCCAACCGTATTCCACTCACTAAAGCCATGTAATTTTCAGTTTCTCCAACAAAAAGCAGAGTGTGCACTTTTGCCAAACAGGCTAAATGCTATAACAAGCAACCCCAAAGTCTCAGTGTCTTAAAAAAAAATAAAGTTACTTCTTGCTCACCTTACAATCTGATGCAGTTAGCAGGGCAGCTCTATTCTGTTCAGTCAGTCCCAGTCTTTTTTTGTCTGGAGCTTCCTCCCCACTCTGCATACTTGGGGTCTTTCACATCCAGCCAATGAGTGACAGAGAGCATGGATGATTCTACAGGAGGTTTTTCTGGGTCAAGGCTACTCGGAGTGAACATCACTCCTGACCTCAGTCTGTTGTCCACGATTTAGTCATGTGTCACTCCCTCCAAAACTGCAAAGGGACCTGGG
This sequence comes from Phocoena phocoena, assembly GCF_963924675.1. NCBI lineage: Eukaryota > Metazoa > Chordata > Mammalia > Artiodactyla > Phocoenidae > Phocoena > Phocoena phocoena. The sequence continues at coordinate 129,489,002 of NC_089220.1, read as the reverse complement.
AATATGTAGCTTAGTTTTGTGTCCAGGAAGGAAAGGAAAATGATTTAGTGAACACGTAGCAGCATCTGCCATGGCAAGTATAGACTGGGGTCACCAGCATGCATGTCTGTGAGAGATGCAGGTCAGGGCAATGCAAAAGGGTGTAATGATGACTGGGAGAACCAGAGCAGGTACACTCATTCTACAAGGGCATTCCCATGTAGACTGGTTTACCAGATCTTTCCAGTTTCTATAAGCAAATGGGAATCTGGATTTTTATGTGGAAACTGCAGATTTTAGGATGTGAAGTTCCTTCTTTAAAAAAAGTGTGCCAGCCAAAAACATATACCTGTAGGTCCTGTTTGGTGTGTAGAAGCCAACTAGTGTTCTCTGGTCTGGATACATTGAAGGAATGAATATCCGAGAGGTAGAGGCGTGGATGCTTGGTCCTTTCAGAGGTAAGTGGTGGGCAGGGAGTAGCCTATGATGGTATTTGGGTTCCCAAAAGACAAAGAGAAAATTTGTGGGTTCTGAGAGCAGTAGAGACTGTAGTACTCAGAGGTGGAAGGACATTTAATAGGCATGGAACTTGATGTGGAGCTAGGCATTAAATACCTGCCTTGGTCTGAAGCTGACTCCTTTTCTACTCAGCCACAGCAGTGGGCAGATGGTGGCTGGCCAGGACCAGGTCATCATATTCCTCATTCATTTCAGCCTCTGTTACAGTGTCTGACACATTGGTTAAGTACTTGACAAGTGTTTTTTGCATTAATGAATGATTGACTTGAACTAAGTGAATAAATGAATGCAGCCCCCAATGCAAAAAGGGGTGTCAAAGCAGTGACAGCTATTTGGGACCTTACATAACCTCCCTAGGGTACCTGTAAGATCCCGGAGGAAGAAAGGTAGGACTTCTTGTTAATATTGGATGTGTGGGTATGAACCATATTGCACTTGATATAAAGAATAAAGAAATGCAGACTTTTTTTTCATTCTGACCTTTGGAATACAATTCAGAGCTGTTTGTTATTAACATAGGCTTTTTGGATATGGCAGAATATCCCACACATTTAAAAATTTTGTGTTTCAAAAGACACCATCAAGAAAGTAAAAAGGGGGGCTTCCCTGGTGGCGCAGTGGTTGAGAGTCCGCCTGCCGATGCAGGGGACGTGAGTTCGTGCCCCGGTCCGCGAAGATCCCACATGCCGCGGAGCTGCTGGCTCCGTGAGTCATGGCCGCTGAGCCTGCGCGTCCGGAGCCTGTGCTCCGCAACGGGAGAGGCCACAACAGAGAGAGGCCCGCGTACAGCAAAAAAAAAAAAAAAAAGAAAGTAAAAAGGTAAGCCGCAGAGCAGGAGAAAATATTTGCAAATCATATATCTAACAAGAGTCTTGTATCCATAACATACAGAGAACTCGAAACAATAAAGACAGTAAAAAGACAACTCAATAATAAAAAGACAATAAAAAAGACAATAACTCAGTTAAAAATGGGTAAAGTGTTTGAATAAGCATTCCTCCAGAGAAGATATACAAATGCCCAGTAAGCACATGAAAATATGCTCAATACCATTAATCATTAGGGAAATGCAGACCAAAACCTCAACAGAATACTATACTTTCACTCACTAAGATGGCTATAATAATAATAAGCAGTGCTGGTGGGAATGTAAAATGGTGCAGACACTTTGGAAAAGAGACCAACTGTCCCTCAAAACTGTCACTAAGGAGAATTGAAAACTTAAGTCACACAAAACTTGTACATGAACGGCCACAGCAGCATTATTCACAATAGCCTAAAAGTGGAACCAATCCAGACATCCATGAACTGATTAATGGATAAACAAAAGGTGGTATATCCATACAATGGAATATTATTCACCTGTAAAAAGGAATAAAGAACTGAAATTTGCTTCAACATGGATAAATCTTGAAAACATTATACTAAGTGAAAATGCTCAACATTTGTCATATGTCATATGTTGTATGGTCCCATTTATATGAAATATCTAGAATAGGTGAACCCTTAGATATAGAAAGTACATTAATGGTTGCCAGGGGCCAGAAGATGGGGAAATAGGGACTGACTGCTAGTGGGTATGGGGACTGTTTTGGGGCTGCTGAAAATATTGTGGAATTAGATAGTGGTTATTATCGCACAACTTTGTGAATATACTAAAACTATTAAATGTTATACTTTAAAGTAGTGAGTGTATGGTACATAAATTATATCTCATTTTTTAAAAGTTAGTGGTTACCATTGTAATTGGCGGTTTGAAAGTGAAGCTTTGAAGCAGGGAAGAAAATAAGGAGACTGTCAGAGGTCCAGGGACTGTGAATGAACAAAATGATGAGTTAAATATTTGTTTCCTGCCCCACCTAAGTCCCCCTATGTAGTTTGTAAATCTTATTAAGATACTTCAAATGGCTTGGAAACAAATAAAGCTTGACATCTGGTTTTCTGGTGACTGTGTTGTTTCAAAAGGACAGAAGACAATCATATTTTGCCTCCAGAAATGCTATTTCATGTTTCAGTCATGAAAGTACAATTGTTTCATCAATCAAAGATGTCTACTGATGTCCTGTCCAGACAAGGGTCATATAATGGGGAACACATGAGTTCTGAAGTGGGAAGATCTGAATTCAAGTTCTGCTTTTATTATTTGTGTAATATTGGTAGAAAAAATTTTCTAAGCCTCAGTTTCTTCTTTTAAAAATAATACATGGATTATTTCCTCCTACTGTCCAATGAGACAGTGTAGTAGTCTGGACTCTTGATTGCAAGTGATAGAAATCCTGATCAAACTGGATTGAGTACAAAAGGGAATTTCTTGCCTGACCTAAAAATTCCAGGGATAGGTAGGTAGGTTATTGGTATGACTGGGTGAGGGAGTTTAATGATCTCACCTGGACTCATACTTGCTTTGTCCATCCCTCCTGGTACTTTGCATTGGCCCTACCCCCAGGCAGGACCTTCTTCTTTGTGGTGTGGTGGGGCAAAGAGCCACCACTGTTTTCACCATTCTAACGTCTCAGCAGCCCCTGGGAAGGGGGAGGGTATGCACAGGAAGAGACTTCATTTTCCTTGTCTCACAACTTTGTGGAAAGAAGAGCATCACTTTCCCTAGCAAAGCCTGAGTTGATTGGAAATTACTGAGACTCTTCCTTCTTGAACCAATTCTGTGGCTAAAAGGATGTAACATGCTACTTGGCCAGGTCTAAGCAGGGGCCCACCTCTCTCTATGAAGTGTGAATGAGGGAGGATGGTTCCCATTGAAAATTAGGGTGACATTAACTGAAAATATATAATACATAACAAATAGGGGAAAATCGTAGATGTTCTCTATAGCACTGTTTCTTAGACTTTTTGATTATCACCTAAATTAAAAATCACGTTTTACAAGAAGACCTGGTATACACATACATATTTATATATATAAATGAAACTATAATTTCACAATGGAAAACCAACCTCCCTACATACAATGGACTCAGATGTTTTCTAGTCCATTCCATTCTAATCTGTTTTGTTCAATCTTCTCCTGTTTCATAAAATATAGTTTACGCCAGTAATTTGGTTTTATAACTCACAAATAAATTTTAACTCCAGAATAAAAATGCTTTTTCATAGGAACACATATAGAAGTGAACCATAAATTATAAAGCACTATTCAAATGTTAACATAATACCATATATTGGTATTACTATAGGGTCAATGCCACATTTTTTTTAACATCTTTATTGGTGTATAATTGCTTTACAATGTTGTGTTAGTTTCTGCTGTATAACAAAGTGAATCAGCTATACGTATACATATATCCCCATATTCCCTCCCTCTTACACCTCCTTCCCACCCTCTCTATCCCATCCCTCTAGGTGGTCACAAAGTGCCAAGCTGATCTCCCTGTGCTATGCAGCTGCCTCCCGCTAGCTATCTATTTCACATTTGGTAGTGTATGTATGTCAATGCTTCTCTCTTACTTCGTCCCAGCTCACCCTTCCCCCTCTCTGTGTCCTCACGTCCATGCATCTTTATTCCTGTCCTGCCCCTAGGTTCATCAGAACGATTTTTTTTTTTTTAGATTCCATGTTATATGTGTTAGCACATGGTATTTGTTTTTCTCTTTCTCACTCTGTATGATGACAGACTCTAGGTCCATCCACCTCACTACAAAGAACTCAATTTTGTTTCTTTTTATGGCTGAGTAATATTCCATTGTATATATGTGCCACATCTTTTTTATCCATTCATCTGTCAATGGACACTTAGGCTGCTTCCATGCCCTGAATGCCACCTTAATTTTGTAGACAGACTATAAGAAGAAGCAAGTGCTACTGATTTGAAACTGAAAATTGTTGTTGCATCAGTGAGTGTCCAAGGGCAGGCTCTGTGCATTGACCAAAGTACTGTTGGCATACTGAGTGAGGGGCAGTTCAACCACAAGCAAGAGCTAATTGGACCAGCTATGGATCTTCCCAGATAGTCAGACAACTGCTATGATTTTGAAAAATCCAGACCAAGTAGTTAAGTAGCTTATTGCAATGACTTGCAACATAAAGACAAAAGTGAGTGGTTTAGAAAACTCAGGGTCAAGCAAAGACCAATGACAACAGTACAGTCTTACTTGGTATGTCTAGCACTTTGACAATGGCTCTAACTCTTAGGCTTAAGTTTCACCAGTAAGTAAAATAAGTTCAAAATAACAGTGGCTTAAATAAAACAGAAGTTAAAATTTTCTCCCACACATAAATGTATGGAGGCAAGCAGTCCAAAGCTAGTATGCAGTTCTTCCCCATGAAGTCTTCAGGGATCTGGGTTTCTTCGCATTTATGATGCTACATGCCCTGTTCTTGTGGTTCAGGATGATGGCTAGAGCTTCAGTCATCACAGCTGCAGTTCAGGTGGCAGATAAAGGAGGTGAGGGAGGAGAGAAGATAAAGCAGATGGTCATACCAACCAACTTTTAAGAAAATGTTCCAGAACCTACCATGCTTCTTTATATTTCCTTGGCCAGAATGTGATCAGAAGGCCATATCTAGCTGCAAGGGAGTCTGAAAAAAGTGTCTAGCTAAAAACAAGAGTAACTAATATTCTGTGCATTAGTTAGCGTTTACTGCCTAACAAATCATCTCCAAACTTTCCAGCCTAAATAACAACCATTTTATTTAGCACACAATTCTCTGGGTCAACTGAGCTGTTCTTTTGTTCTGGCCCAGTGTGAATGACTTCAGTTTGCAGGACAGCGTCATACACGTATGTGGTGGTTGGCAGGGTATGGGCTTTGATCACCTTCACATGGGTTCTTGCCCTCCAGCAGGCTACCTAGGACTCATCACATGGTGGTATCAGGGTTGCACATACAGCAAAAGGGGGCAAAACCTAATGCAAGCCTTTTCAAACCCCTGCTTGAGTCATAGTTACTAATGCTCCATCGTCCAAAGTGGCTAAGCCTGATTCAGAGGATGGAGAAATACACTCTACCTCTTGATGAGAAGAGAAGAATTTGTGGCTATTTATTGTAATCTACTGCACAATAGAACAGGAGGAGAATGGATAACGTGGGACATTTTACCATCAAAAATACTATACTGGGCTTCCCTGGTGGCGCAGTGGTTGAGAGTCCGCCTGCCGATGCAAGGGACCCGGGTTCGTGCCCTGGTCCGGGAAGATCCCACATGCCGCAGAGCAGCTGGGCCCGTGAGCCATGGCCGCTGGTGTCCGGAGCCTGTGCTCCACAGCGGGAGGGACCACAGCAATGAGAGCCCCGCGTACCGAAAAAAAAAAAAAAAAAACTATACTATCCCCACCAAGGTCTGTTGTTGCAGGCTGATTATCACTAACTTCCTGCATTCCATCTTCACCTGGGTGTGTCCTGAGACATCTAAAATGTAAAACATTCAAAACATAACTTAAAATCTATCTCCCACATGTAACAAAACTAAACAAAGCTTGTCCTCCTACATCATATGATACCATAACCCTTCTAGTTAGTTACTCAATCTAAATAGCTGGAAGTCATCCTTGACAACTCCTTCTCTCTCGCTTTCTCATATTCAAACAATAACCAAGTTTTGTTGATTTCATTTCCTATATATCTCTGGAATCCACCCACATGTCTTCATCTCCATTGCCACTGCCTTAGTCCAAGAGACCAGGCATTCTTGACTCCTCCAGTCTAATTTTCATATGACAGCTAAAGTGATGAACAAGTAAATTTCATCATGTCACTCTCTGGTTTAAAAGCTTTCTCTGGTGTCCTTTTACTCTTGGTGTGGAGATAAGCACTTGACATATGGCCTGCAAGATTCTGGATGATCTGGCCCCTACTTCTCTCTCTCTCTCTCTCTCCCCTCACTGCAACACATGGATTCAGAGTAAGGCACAAAAATGTAGTTTTAAAACAATAATTTCAATAATTCATGACCCAAGATGACCACCTGCCCCTTAGGCCACCAACACCATCACTCTCAAAGGTTTCAGTCCACGTGCTACAAGCTCACCATTGGCCCTCTCTTATGGGCAACTGGAATGAGGTTTCTTAGTCTTTTAGATGTTCTTCTTCGTCCTCTGGGCAGGGAAGTAAGGGAGACTTCCTTTGGGGGCTTATGGTAATGTTAGAAGGTACTTCCGGGGTTCCTATGTGTGATTGTAAGTAATAGCTAATAAAAAGGTTGATATTTATTTTATTTTTTGTTTGTTTTGTTTTGTTTTATTATTTTAATTTTTTTAGTATTTTTTAAACATTTTTATTGTGGTATAATTGCTTTACAATGGTGTGTTAGTTTCTGCTTTATAACAAAGTGAATCAGTTATACATATACATATGTTCCCATATCTCTTCCCTCTTGGGTCTCCCTCCCTCCCACCCTCCATAAGGCTGATATTTATTGAACATATATTTTATATTCACAGTTTAATTGAAGCCACAGAACAATGCCATGAGGTTGGAATCTCGCCATTCCCATTTTACAGATAACAAATTGAGAGGTAGAGATATTAGTAATCTGTCCAAGGACAAAGGTAACTATTCTCGGATTCAGATTTCAAATCAGAGAGATTTCAAATCAGAGTCTAACTCCAAGCCAGAATTTTTAGCAGCACGCTCTACTGCCTCCCTTGACTTTTATTATAGTGCCAGGGAGCTGGTTCAGTGTAAAGGGGGCCAGCTACATGGGTCTGAGCTTAAATGGAGACATTGAAAGGTAGAGGGTGTTCCACCTGGGAGGTTCAGCATGGGATCACCTAGGCAGGCTCGTCTGAGCTGAAGCTGAAGTGAGGGAAACCACAATTTGTCCCAAAGATAGGGCAGGGGTGGAAGATAAGGGAAAGAACCAAAGCTGGGCCAAAATAGAGGAGAATGGGGATGATCCATGTGGGTAACTTGGTGAAAGGACAGATTGTTTAGCGAGTAAGGGACTTTTCTTGTGCTACCAGACTACTTTGGGGGTTTTCTTCCTCGATGGCTTGGTTGTCAGATATTTTGGAAACTAATATTAAATGAGGTCAGGTATCTTTTCCCAGTTCTCGTCTACTCCACCTTGCCTGGGACAGTGTATAAGGCCTAACAGTGGGTCTAACCAGCAACTCTGTTTCCTCAGGTATTAGCTGGCACAGCCACCACAGGCATGTCCCTTACTTGTTCTAAGGGGGAGCGGCACTCCTGACCTTCTCTCTGCAGTGACTCCCTTATTTGAGCAGGATACCAGGACAATGGGATGGACTCGTAAATGAAAGTCCTACTGTTCTAATGCTTCTCTACCCAAAGGTGCTAGAACCTGAACAAGAGACCCAATCCCATTTAATAGCAAATTTGACAATATCTTGGATGAAATTAGTGGAAAATCATAAAACTACAGTAACAGTAGATGGTAAAATAAGGAGGAACTAAAGGCAGCTGAGTTTGTACCAAGGACTGAAATTCTGAGGCTGAAATTTGGCGAGGATGGTACCTTGCTGAAATCAAATACACAGGAACACAGGACCTCCCTGGTGGCGCAGTGGTTAAGAATCCGCCTGCCAGTGCAGGGGACATGGGTTTGATCCCTGGTCCGTGAAGATCCAACATGCCGCGAAGCAACTAAGCCTATGCGCCACTACTACTGAGCCTGCTCTCTAGAGCCCACAAGCACAACGACTGAGGCTTCGTGCCACAACTACTGAGGCCCGCGTGCCTAGAGCCCATGCTCTGCAACAGGAGAAGCCATCACAATGAGAAGCACGCACACTGCCATGAAGAGTAGCCCCTGCTCACCACAACTAGAGAAAGCCCAGGTGCAACAATGAAGACCCAATGCAGCCAAAAATAAATACATAAAATAAATATATTTATTAAAAACAAAAGTGTGAGCTGTGCAGCCTCTCATTTTACAGAAATCTCACCATCGGGCAGCATTGCAATGCTCTCGCCAAAAGAGCAGAGTATGTTACCAGGCATGCATCCTCCAAATTGAGGAACATGGGATGCTTTTTCCATCTTAAAGGAGTCTGAAAATGGAAAACCTGTGGGCTTTATTTTTTTAAGGAGATTGATCTAGCATTCCTGATTGCAGGGGAATGGAGGAGATAAAATTGTGCTGTTCATTCATATGTCTACTTTGAGGAGCAAAGGGGCTCTGCAAGTAGGACAATTAAAACTATATGATTCACCAAAGGGGAGAGAGAGGGGAAGAGGCAAAAATTAGGAGTATTGGTTTAACAAAGTACTATACCTAAAATAGGTAAGCAACAAGGACTCATGGTATAGCACAGGGGACTACGCTCAAGATCTACAATGGAATATAATCTGAAAAAAAGAGAATCACTTTGCTGTACACCTGAAATTAACACAATATTGCAAACCAACTATACTTTAATTAAAAGAAAACCTATATGATTCAAGGGATCTAGGCTTATCCTTTATGTGCCATTTTCCTTTACCCACTGGACTTGTGACGGGCAAAAGACCATTATTTTCTTCAGTTCCCAACTTGTGAATTTTTACCTCCTTTTTTGTAGAGTCTCTGTCCTGTCAGTGATAGTCACAGGACATTTGACCATGTCATGCCTGCACTATTGTTCTGTTACCGTTACTCTCCGTGTAACTTTGCTCCCTTTTCTCATATGCCCCCAGCAGGGTAACGGCCAGACAAAGCAAGATCTCAGACAACAAATGATGTATCATGTGGAGGTCTAGGTTGCAAAGGAAATAAACCACCTCTGAGTAACTTCAGCAGGAAGGGAATGCCTTGGATGGTAATGCACATGCTGTTCACAAACTAATGTGAAGCTTGGAGAGCCAGGCCTGGGAGACCGAGGCAGGAGCAATGCGCTCTTTGTGTCTCCTGCCTGGACTTTTGATACTGATGGCACTGAGGGTCAACTCCAACTACATTCTTGTTGCTCCTGTGTGAATACAGTCCCCTAAGCTTCTGAATCCCAGGTAAGAGCATCGGCTTGGTCAAGTCTTGTTGGGCTCTTACTCTCCAGTTGCCAGCAGATAAGGAGAGGGTATATCAGTCCTGTTTGCCTTTAGAGAGGGTGGCTGAATATGCTTTCTGCCAACCAGACATACACAGTGGGGACTGACTCTGAATAGGGAGGGAGCATGGGCTTCTGACAGACAGATCTGCCTTTTCTTTGCATTGATTTTATTTCTTTGTGTCTCACCTCAGGTCTTGTTGACAATTGGGATTTGTCTTTAGATGGCTTAGGAATCAAAGTTACCCCAGAGTCTGAGATAGGATTAGACTATAGGTAAGTGTTAAGTGGGTCTAACTACAAAGGATAGTAGGATTCTAGGGTATATCACTCCAGGCCGTTCTGAGAAAATTGTTTTGCTTTGTCCAACAAAATCTCTTTGTATTCCTTTGCCATTCTCTATTACTGGGGCTACAAAAATTGGACTTCAGCTCACTTTCTCTCTTACTGGTGGGATGGAGTGCTGGAAACCCATAATGTCATGCTCCCACTAAGTCTAGATACCATAAACTGTATTTGTAAGTCACCTGATAGTTAAGGTCTCATTGACAGTTGTATATCCCTAAGGAAGCTTTCTCCGGATTTATTATTGCTGCTATCATGCCTAATTTATTATATATACTTATTGTAGACTACCTCAATCCTCTGTAAAAATGTGGAATGATAAATAAATGAGTATAGTAACAACCAACTAGTGGCTTATTAGCAGTCTAGCTTGCCAAATATTCATATAAATAAATGAATGAAAAGACCAAAATATATCTAAAAATGGAAGTTCCAGCTTATCACAAAGCAAGTCTGACCATATCCAGCTAAGATCTTGTCCTTTTTCTAACAATAATTGGCCAGTTGTAAATGACCAGTCATTCTTGCCTTCTCTTTCTCTGAGATTCGGGTAGATGGTCTGACTGCCATCACCCTGTCCCACCCTCAAGTCTTGCCATGCCTAGATGTGACTTCCCAGTTTAGAGGAAAACAGTGCTCTATTATCTATACAGCCAGGCTCTGTGGTAGGCAGAATGACCCCCCGCCAAGATTCCATGGTTTAGTCCCTGGAGCCTATGAATATGTTCTACTACATGGCAAATGATACTTTGCAGATGTAATTAAGGTTACAGACTTTATTATTTTATTTATTTATTTTTTATTGAAGTACAGTTGACTTACAATATTGTATTAGCTTCAGGTGTACAACATAGTTATTCAATATTTTTTATAGATTATACTCCACTTAAAGTTATTATAAAATAATGACTGTACTTCCCTGTGCTTTTACAGACTTTAAAGTAGGGAGACTACCCTGGATTATCTGGATGGACCCAATCTCTTCACATGAGCCCTTAAAAGCAGAGAACTTTCTCCAATTGCAGACAGAGAGATGCTGCAGAATGAAAAGTCAGAAAGAGTCCAAGTGTGAGGTCATTGCTGACTCTGAGAAAGAGGGGCTGAGGGGCATGGACTAGACAGAGAGCTCAGCCCCCAGCTGACAGCCAGCAAGGAAATGGAGACCTCAGTCCTACAACTGCAGGGAGCTGGATTCTTCCAACAACTTGAATGAGCTTAGAAGCTGATTTTCAGAGCCTCCTGATAAGAGCTCAGCCAGTGACACCTTGATTTTGTCCTGTGAAACCCAGAGCAAAGAAACCAGCCAAATTCATGTGGACTATGAGATAATAAATTTGCATTCTTTTAAGTCTCTGAATTTGTGGTAATTTGTTATGGCACCAATAAAAAATGAATACAGACCCTTTCCTTGGACCCTCTTTTGACATGGTTTAGAAAATCCACCAGGCCTTCAGGGATAGAAGTTTCTAAGCACACCCTTCCCTGCTAAGAAATGAGTTGAAATGACTTCTCAGAGTCTCCTTGGGTAGAGTCTGTCAGGAAGCAGACAAAGGGAGTCTGAGGTGACCCTAAGCCAGCTGGAACATCTTCGTTTTACTTGTCACCATCAGCTGGACCATGTCAAGCTTTCAGTAGTTCACCAGGAGGATAGCAGATATATGTTAGCTGTTGGACAATGTGCAAAGGTGCCGCTCAGGTAGGGAGTAAATGCCAGTCATTGGAAAAGAGTGGAAGGAAATCTTCTTCATGAATAAAAATCTGTGTAGACAGCATTCCCAAGGTAATGAAGGGTTTTCTCCAAAATTAAGAGAGACAAGTTTAGAGGTGGGACACATTATAAAAAGATAAAGGTGTGAATCGTAATAGTGACCATGCTGGTTGCTAAGAATGTTAAGACATTTTTTCACCTGAGTCTCAGCAGCAGTTACATTACCTGGCATTAAGGCAGCTCCCACATTCAAGTATGAACTTCCTGCCTTAAAAGCAGTAACCTAGACTATCACCTTTATGAAGCACCTGGATTAAAATTACTTGGAAGTCGCAAAGTTACTCTTTACAAAGCATCAAATGGATTTCCTTTAATTTTTAATAAGGATAATCTGTGGACTGCATAGTATCCATTTCCATTAAATAGCCAGCTTAAGAAAAAAATTAAAAAAGAAAGAAAAAGCTTTGAAAACTTTATTTGCAATATCTTTTCATTCTTTCTTTGATGTATTTGGAGTAGGGGAATACATTAGTGCCTTTTAGTTTAGCAGCCAACTCTCTCAAATATAAGTAAATGGAAAAGAACTGACTAGATTGTTTACTTCATTTTCAGAATTCTAATGTCAAGGATGTTTCCTCAAAAGGCAAAAATATAAAAACGGTGTTGAAACTTTAAACAGTGCCTTTACTTCTCATCAATAGTCAACTTCAATTAATTGGATGCTGTCATGCAGGAGATTGTCTTAGGAAGTTGTCAGTCCTTGGACCATATGACCTATGGACAAGGTGATAGCTACACTGGTACCTGGCAGCCCTGGGGAAGATGGGCCTCAGAGAAAAATTACCAAAAAGAGTTTTTACTCTACAGCAAAGACCACGTAGACATTCAGAGCCTGTCCCTCAACCTGTCAGACTAGTATGTACCCACGTCTGGCCACTCTCCTCTTCTCCACCAGATATAGAGTTTTTGCTGGCACATGACCTCCCACTTGAGCACTTGAGATGGGATCTCTCAGTCTCTCTGAAGTTTGGATGCAGTCAACAGGGTGTAAGTAAAAGTCATGTGTGCCACTTCTGGGTCTGGACCTTAAAACATGGAAATGGGCTCCTCTTTTCTCTCTCTCTCCTCTCCCTCAGGGTAAGATACAGACTGTGTTCCTAGCAGTGACCCAGGTCCTTCCACCCAGAGGAAGGCGACACCTGCGGAGATAAGTGGTACAACCAATAGAAGTCACCTGAGGCCACAAATGGTTTTTGAGGCAGAGGGCTGCTCCACCCTGTCAACTTCCAACCTACAGAGTTATGCAATAGGGAAATAAATTTCCATGTTATTTAAGTCACTGTGTTTTAGCATCTCTTTGTTTTCACAGCTCAGCTATTACCCAGCCCCCGACCCCTTCCCTTGTACCCAGAGCCTTTGGTTGCTTCAACGCCCAACCCTGAATGGCCCTTACCTAGATCTATGTGCTTTTGTGAAGCCATTAATTTAAAAATGATGAAACTTCTGTTATGTACCAGGTACCATATTCTGCTCTGGGAATAGTCATGCCAACCCCTCCTGGATGCTCCTGTGTTCTATGAGTCGTTCTCTTAGGGCCTCCAAGTCAAATCTTCTGATGATCCCCTGCTCATGTGCATCCGCCTCTTGTGGGCAACTGGTGGATCCTAACATTGACCTTCCAGACACCATCTTCACTTTCAATAGCAACTCTTATGGTGGGGGTTTCAGGACAGGTGGAGAAAAGCATGGGTCCCAATGGGCCCTTATGGCATCTCTCAGTGTGCTGTGTCTAAAGCTATTGTTTCCTATTGCTCCATGATTGGAATATTACTACTCTCCCTTCCACTCCCAGTGTCTTTTAAAGAAGACATATATAGATTTTGAGTAAATCTTAAAATTTTGATGGTCTTCATCTTTATTAATTGTAAGCAAGGTTTCACTTTTTATTAAGCAACTAAGATTTGACTTAAAAGTAATTTTTAAAAAGGAAGTAATTTCACAGATACAGAGAATAGATTTGTGGCCGCCAGAGGCAGGAGGTGAGAGGGTAAAATGGGTGAAGGTCAAAAGGTAGACTCCAGTTTTAAAGTAAATGTCATAATGTACAGCATAGTGACTATATTTAATAATACTGTATTGTATATTTGAGAGTTGCCAAGAGAATAAATCTTAAGGTTCTCGTTACAAGGAAAATAATTCTGTAACTATATGTGGTGATGGATGTTAACTAGACTTATCGTGGTGATCATTTCACAATATACACAAATATCAAATCACTATGTTGTACTCCTGAAAGTAATAAAATGTTGTATGTCAAGTATACCTTAATATAAAAGTAATTATTAAAGTTAAAGAAAATGTGAGTGAGTGAATGCTTTCCTTAGTCTCCTCAAGCCCAGCAAAGTTTAGAAATATAATGCAGGGTTCAAAATAGATACAAATTCTTAGGCTACATGATGCCTAATTCTCAATAAAGCTGTTTCATGATTTTAAAGTGCTGTTATATGGCAGGATGTATAAATAATGCGCATTTAGGATAAAAATAAATGTTTTAAAATCTAGTTATGCAAATGTTTTAAACCTTTAAAAATGTGTTATATTAAAAAATTGTCTTAGAAGTAAAGGTGGCTATTATTAACATTCCAAAAACATTCAGCACAAGGTTTATTTTATAGGGAACTTACGTTGTGTTTCAGTATCACTTGCTTTATAAAACTTAACTTATTGACAACTTCTGGGAACAGGCACAGAATGCCCCCTAGAATCGAGGGTGAAAAATCTTCCCTCTATAAATAACTGCTTAACACCTTACAGGGACACACACCCACACACAATTTTATAGATATGCAATTTGTTCACACAAAATTCTACAGGGAAGTGGAAGCATTTTCTATCAAGCTGGTGTAAACAGTGGCCAAACAGGAGGAAAGGTAGACATCGTTACACTGTCTACTTACCTAGTAGAAAGAGAATTCATGTACTTATTAGAAGTTCTTGCATATTAATTTAAATTACTTTAAAGATTATATACTTAAAATACATAAACCATTAGTCAATCAATCAACAAATATTTAACTGGGTGCTACTAAATGCTAGGCGCTATTCTAGACAATGGACCTTCAGAAGCAAACCTGACTTACCTTGGGCCCAAATCTGTAGGATTTTATTTTCTTGTAAGTCAGTTGTAGCCCTCAACAAATGCCAACAATAACGAAAAGGAGTTGACCAGTATTGCTTGTGCACAGAAAATATAGTTTCAAGACAGCTGGGTGTGTGTACTTTTCCATTCTAATTACTGAATGTACCCACACCTTCCATCTTTTTTCATCAGCCAATGCCTGTTATTTCTCTTCTGGTTCACCCTTCTTTCTTTTCTGTCTGTCTCTCTCTCTCCATTGCAGTAGTAATTCAAAAGAGAAGACAAAGTTTAGTACCAATAGTTAGATGACCAACTGGGATACTGGATTTCAGTTCTGTGTTCTTTATTTTTAAGAGTCTCCTTTTGGTGCATGGTGGAACATATGGATATTCATCTGAGCTTGGAGGAGGAGGGAGTCTTGCAGAGCATGAGCTGACTGGGAGGGTCACTCTGGCCTGGTAGATGTGTGGTGGTCTTGGGGTCAGTTGTGAGGGGCCTGAAAAGCGCAAGCGACTCATTTCCTACTCGGGCATCTTTGAGATCAAACCCATTCATTCAGACGATTGAAGAAAAAGAGAGCCAGAAGCCCAGCCATTTCAGAACACACCCAAGGGAGGCAAAGGTAGCAGAGCAGAATTCTCTTTATGAAGGTCATATATACAGTAGGAGGGAAGGAAGCAACAGACCTGCAAATTGCAGTGAGTCACCATCCTCTGCTCCCAATTCCAAGCACATAGTCAACCCCATGCCTGGTGCTAAAATCTTCTACTTATGTGGATGGGCTTTAACCCAACCTACATTGTGATTTTAAAACAGGCTACTTGTTAGAATGGATGTTTCTTACGTTGAATTTGTAAAAACTGCTAAAAGCAAAACTAATATCAGATGAGCTATTATCTTGGGGATTATAACATGTCATCAGGTGAGGTTTTATGTATGGGAGTTTCTAGGAAACAGCAGGTAATGTGGAGAAAAAAGAGCTGCTACAGGCACAGCCTGTGATTTATCTTTGCATTGACCCAGAGAGAGGGTGTTTCTAATTCTACACAATTGGTATTTCTTTTGAAGATGGAGACTGAGGGCAAGGTTAGCACTACATCACGCTAAGGCAAGAAGTCTCTTTCCTTGGCTGGGATGTTAGGAAGCATATGCGATAAGATAGTACCTCTTCTTGTTTTGTTGCTGCTGGTGAAATTGTGGGGTGGTTGTGATTTTGTTTATGCTGCTTATCTCACTAGGTGGAGAGAGAGAAGGGTGAGAGACAGAGAGATAGAGAGACAGAGATAGGAAGAGAGGTCCATGACCGCTCTCCGACCATATCTCAGAGGAAGTCTCTGCTCATATTCAAAGTGAGATAAGTCTGCTTATAAGGCAGGCTGAAGCCTGGGTGGAGGAATAGAAATGCCTCTTGTCCTCCTCTATGGCAGAAGCTGCAGCTTTACTTCCATCCAGCAGCGCATCAGGCTCTGTCGCGTCAGACGTGGTTATCATATATATTATGTATCCCGGAACTTGGTGAGCACGAATTCCACTCAATTTAACTGTGTTACTGTGGAACACAGTTTCTCCTGACCTAGAGCAAAAAGTGTATTCTTGAATCTGTTGATTTGAATCTTTCACAGGAATAACATAAACCAAATATTCCTCATGTTAAGTCAAGAATTTAATGAATCCCATAACCACTCCAATGGGAAAGAGTCCAAGCCAACCCATGTGGTTTTCTTTTTAAGCTGATTCTTATCTTTATTACTATGGTGGAGAGAAAGTAGTGCACACACACACATACATATGTACATATATGTGCCTGTCATTAGGCAAATGTGAAAAAATTACATCTTATTCTATTCTGTATTCCCCATAGCAGTCAATATATACCATTCTCTATTGCTGCATCACAACCTATCCCAAAACATAGGGGCTTAAAACAATGGCAATTATTATTTCTTGTGATTTGCTGAGCTGACCAGGCATTTCTCCTTCTGTGCTTGGTTTCATTCAGGTGGTCAGATGGCTGAAAGGTCCAAAATGACCTCATCCACATGGCTGGCTGTTAGTTAGTGCTAGCTGAGATCTTATCTGGGGCTGTTTTCTGGGACCCCATCCCTCCCCCAGGCGTATAGATAGGCTGCTTGGGCTTCCTCACAGCATGGTAGTCTGAGGGTATTCAACTTCTAACCTGGCAGCTGGCTTCTAAGAGTGCAAAATCTGCTTATAGGACTTACCAAGGATTTGGTATAAGACACCGCTTCAGGCAACGTCACTTCTGTCATAGTTTATTGGTTAAAGTAGATCTCACAGCCAGCCCAGGCTTAAAATAAGGAATGGATATTGGGAAGTGGGGTCTCCCGTGCAGCCTCTGAAACAAATATATACATACATCTCCACCTCTATCTATCTTTGTATCTATCTCTGTATCTATCTATCATCTATGTATCTCTGTATCTATCTATCTGTCTGCCTGTCTGTCTGTCTGTCTATATATATCTCCAAACATGTCACATGTTTAAATGTGGTCTTTATTTTTTAAGACAAGCCTATTCAGTGCGCTCGATGTCTGATCTGAGAGTGAAGGGTTGAAGTATCCACAGATAGCATTTCAGAGGAAGAAGAGAACTTAGAGATCATCTAGTTAAACTTCTTTCTTTTCAGATGAAAGAACTAACTTATTTATTCAACGCTCTCTTCACTAGACTAAATGTCATTGATCCTGTTTTTATTACAATACTGAGCAACCCTTTCACACTGATTCAGTTGTTTTGACATCAAAGGTATTGAACAGTAAATGATTGTAATGCCCAATCACATAGCACATTCACAATCTGATCATTACTCTGGAAGTTTGCTAACTATCTAGCATCTAAATTGGAGTTATTACAAATGAAAACTCTGATTCTAGAGGCAAATAATCAGGATAAACTTGATTTCTTGGGAGAATGGAAGGCAGCATATGTTAAAGAGACCTCAACTGTATGTAGGAGAGAGAATTCTTCCTGGAAATATGACTTTGCTTAACTGAACAAGAATAAGAATAGTGTATTTTGAAAACCCCCAACAAACTTTAATTGACTTAGAAATTTTGTTTCCATTTACAAGTTGGATGTGAATATAAATGTTGTCTTTAGGTAAGTTGATATTTAAACTACTTATTTAATTTACATTAGCCTATTTCAACCTGTGTTCTGTTCAATGATCCCCAATACACTAGATAGTTTACAGAGACGAAGAAAAAAGATATTTATGTTCAACCATAGGCAATTAGTTAAATTAATTATGATACATCCACAGGATTTACAATTATTATAACAGAAGTCATAAAAGTATATTTTTAAGAGCTTTATGGAAGTTTAATTGATATATAGAAAATTGTGCATCTTTTATGTATACAACTTGATGAATTTTGATATATGCATATACTCGTGAAGCCATTACCACAATCAAGGTAATTAACATCTATAGAAAAATATTTAATATAGAGAGAAATGTTCAGGATAAGTATCAAAGTGAAAAAGAGTGCTAAAGGCAGTATGATGAGGACAAATGCCTAGCATAGTCCAATGTTTTGAAAAACAGTCTTTGTGCATAGCAAAGAATAAAAAATGTTAATGGATTATTTCTGGTTCCTAGGCCTGAGGTAATTTTTTCCTGTATTTTTCAAATTTTCCACAGTCAACAGATATTATATGTTTGTCAATATAAGAAGGAAATAAAAAATATTTAAAAGTACAGAAGGCTATTTATTACCTATCTATCTATCTATCATCTATCTATCATCTATCTATCTATCTATTTTGGTTTCTTGTCTGTTTAACTATCTATTTATTTTTCAACCTTTAATTTCTCTCTACAATGTTCCAAAAGGCAGAAGTAGTCATATGAAAATTTTAAGTTCCCAAAGAAATACATAAGAAGCCTTGAAAATTCTAGCACCACCATGCATTTCATTAAAATCACCCTGAAGGACAAAAGCTGATGTATCTGAGTTCACTGGCAGCTTTGCCACAATGAGAGTAGGGGCATTTGCAGGACACCTAATCCTGACCCTTGCCTGTTGCACTTGAATATCATCTTAGCATAATGCCATTTGATCCCAACACATCTTTGATCAATGTTTAATGATCAGAGTTTATGTAGCAATCAAAGACATTACGAAACAGCAGATATTTATAGCTTATGTCAATGGAGGCTCTGCAAAAACAACTTTTCTGTGGTGCAATACAGTTCAATTGATGCCATTGGCATTCCACAGCACACAGAAACATATCAAAGAAATTTGTTATGCTTTGAGCATGAAAGTGAAGTAAAACACAGATAATTTGAGAAGCTAGAAAACTTATCAGGGATGGGATCCACAGGCTGCCTGTCAGTTGGCAGACACAGTGCCACGGAGCGCTTGGCAGGACAGTGCATGCATGCAAATGTGGGCCCTGCAAGGCAACAGCAGGTTTTCCTCCAACTGGAGGATGTTGCTATTCAAGGGGGCCGACGAATGAAACCAGAATTGCATCAACCACAGTGGAAAGGCGGACAGGAACAGGAGACAGCTGCGCGGGTGACCGCTTTACAAGTAGAAGCTATCAATCAGAAGGCGTGAAAGGCCCAAATCCAGGGAAACCAGGATCCCACCCCCTTGATACCAATCCTAATAGAGTGCCAGTCACTGATGCTAATATGCGGCCGAAGAGCATGATGATAGCCCCCGCCTTCCCTGTGGAATGATCTCGGCCAAGGTTGGCCTTGTCCTCATTTAGGGACAATGCCACATTGCAGCTGAGAGTATTTTTATATGCCAGAGATTGTTCCTGTCCTTCCTTGGAGTTGTTTAGGCCTTTTTGGAACCTTTCTTCAGGTCCTGGAGTATTGATGGCTCTAGCCGTCTCCCATCAGCCACCGAGCTCAGGGTATCCACAAGGAAGAGGCCAAACTGCAGAGACTCAGCAGCTCGTTTCTAAGGGAATGTGGCACACGGGCTAAGAATACAGCTTCTAAAGCCAAGCTGCTGGCTGAATTCAGATCCCTAATATGATCTCTGTGAACTCAACTTTCTCATCTGGAAAATGGGTTGATGACAAGTTACAAAGATTGAACTCAAGAGCAGGGCTACCCAATAGAAACTTTATGTGGGCCACGTGTGTAATTTCCTTGCACTTGAATTTAAAAAGTAAAGAAAAAAAGTGTGACATGTAAATAATATTTTATTTAGCCCAATCTGTCCAAAATATTGTCATTTAAACATATTATCAATACAGAGATATTACTAATGAGATCTGGGTTTTTGGACGAAGCCTTCAAAACCCAGGGAGTATTTTACCTTTATGGCACATCTCAATTCAGACCAGCCTCATTTCAAGCTCTTAGTTAGCCACATTTGGCTAGGGGCTACCATGTTGAATAGCAGAGCTTTAAACCATGAGATGCATTATATTTATGGTCAGCCTAGAATTTCGGGGAAACTAAACTATTTTAAAATGTTCCATAAATTTAACAGACGATCTCCTTGGGATCTAGGGCTGAGAAGGTGATGGCTTATAATTCCCTCTGCCAGTAAAAACAACATTCTCTTTTAAAAAAAGTCTAAAAATAAGTGCTCTGACATTTATAATTTCTATAATTTTATTCCTCTCAATCTAAACTATCTGTGTGAGATAATTGGGCAATTAGTTTTAGAGCTCTTTAAAATAATTTAGTAGACATAAATATACATGTGGATACACAACTGGGATACACAAAAAGTTGGCTCCAGCCACAGATAAATTATTAATCAATATGGAATGTTAAATTCCAGGGACCCAAGTGGAAACATCAGAACAAACCACCTCCTTACCTCATAATGACTCTCATATTCATCATCATTAGTAGCATTAATAACATTAAAAAATAAATACATGGATCCTAGAACATTAGTAATGGTAATCTTGTCATCTTTGAAAATTACGAGATGCAGTTACTCTGCACAGTGGGATGCAGATATTATGGAGAAAAATAATTAAAATATTACTTACACATTGGATAGAGCATTGCCTATCATTATTATGTTATCATTATTGTTGTTATGTTGCCAAATATTGCTTTATGCAGATTTTGCTTTATAAAGCCTCTATGAGACATAAAACCTTTTATGATTTTCCTATTTACTCTGTTAGCAACTTAAGCCCCCGGGACATTAATGCATGATATATCAGATGGAGACGATCAGATTCAACAACCAGGAAATATATTAACCTGGCTGTGCTGTGGGCCTATGCTCATTAATCTGAAATGTTGAGCATATAATGTGTGTCCTTGAGTCAAATGGATGCCGGGATGGAAGAATAAGTGGAACATCTATTTTAGGCATGCACTTTGTTGAGTTAATCATCGGTAGACATTTACACATAGGTGGAAAGTTCTGTAGACCCAGGTTTCACGTGTCTCTGGTACTCACTTCTAGGGCCTCACTTCTTTGTGCCATTATAAATTCCTCTGCGTTCGAGGCTGTAATGACCAAAGGGAAAATTGTAGTGGACAGTATTATGGGCAATATGGGTTAGTTCAATAAAGATCATACCATGATGCTTAGTTCTCCACTTCCCATGTAGTAAAACGCAACATTGGCTTGTTATGACTTCAAGATTAGACACCAGGAAGCAGAGTGGCAGTGAGAAAGAAAAGCTGAGTCTGTCACCGTCACCAACATCTCCTGTCCAGCGAGGGGCAAGATCTTTCCCTTGATCTGCCATTTCCTGGCTCCTCCCAGCCTTGAGGTCCACTTGTATATAATAGGGGGTGGTGGTGGTGATCACACCTACTAAACAATTTTGTGGAAGGACCAGAGTCCAATGCCCTTCAATGTATATGTACCTTATACGTACAGCAGAAATGGCCAATATTATTCTTCTGTGAATATTTAGCTGCATAAAACTTGTCCACATTCATTTCAATCTCTCTTTTAGTAAACATTTCATAGGGGTCCATTTATACGCTGGACGTCAGAGCTGGTTAAATTAGGAGGAGGATAAGGTCCTGTCTCCAGGGCTGTCAGTCTGAGGGGAAGACAGACATACAAGCAAACTGAGCTCAGGCCATGGCAGAAGAGGTGGGCAGTGGTGACTATGCATGGCTGGCATTCTACCAGCCTCCTACTGGGCGAGGAACCCTGCTTTTTAATTTTCTTGTGTGGAATACAGACAACAACGGGATTAGAAATCTTAAGAATAGTGATTTAGTCCCAGTTACTAGATCCAACTACCTTTAGCTGTATGCACTGGAATTGTATGTAGATATATATCGTATACACAGGCCAAGCCGTGATGTTTAATTTGCTTTTGTGTAGTATTAATATTTCTTTTTGAGGATCTCTACTTTAATGGCTTCTTCAACTGACTATTAATTTCTTAGGTGCACATGGGGAGGGAATTGGCACTGGTGATTTATTTCCTTCAGGTCTCTGCTTAAATGGTCTTCAAACAAAGAGTACCCGACCACCCACCAGAAATAGCCCTTCCTCCACCCCCGTTGGCTTTAGACTTGTGTTCTGCTCAATTTTTCTTCATAGCTGCTATTGTTACCTGAGAATTAATATGTTGTTTGCTTCTCCCACTAGAAAATAAACTCAGGCAGGGTGGGACTTTGTTTTATTTGCTGGTGTATTCTTAGAGCTTAATATAATGCCTGCTATATAGGTGGCTCCTGATAAATATTTTTTGAATGAATGAAGAAATAAAACAATCCTTGGGGAAAGAATCACACGTGTGTAGGGAAAAGCACTTAGACTTCAGAAAGAGATGCTCATGTTTTAATCCTGACCCTCTGGCTTTCTAAATGTGCAGCCATGGGCATATTACTTCTTTTTGAACCTCAGTACTATTATCTGTACAATGGGAGTCTTAATTGTCATATATGATAGTAAGAGCTCTTTCAAATTTTCACTATTTGTAGCTAATTATCTCATCTGGAAAGTCAACTCATTTAGTTATCTGAATGGATATTACATAATTGGTTAATTTGGGAAGCCGTTGTGAGAACTGAGATAATTTAAGCAAGACCATGGAGCAAGGTAAATGTTTCTTCAACATTAGTTTTAATTCCCAGGTGTTATATTTAAAGGGGTTTATTTCACATATATTTTTTATGTTTTCTAAATCATCTTAATCAATATAAACTAATCAAATAAACATTAATTTCAATCAAGGAAACTTAGAAATATCTTTTCAAACAAGATACCTAGGGAAAATTTTATACATTTAAAGATTTTTTTCAGGATCCCATTGACAGCACTTGATCTTCAAAAAATATTTTCTCTATGTTTGGTCATCATTTAAGTTTTCATTTGTTTTTCTGTTTACCTAGAGCTTATACCTCTAATGTCTTCTTTCTCAGTATTTGGCTATTGTGGAACTTAATATAAATTGCAAAAGAAAAAAATAACAGGAAAGGAATTAAAATTCAAAGTAAATTCCACTCATTTTTAGGTCAGATATAATGTTCATGGAGCAGAATAGTTAGACACATTTGTAATAATCTTTGGGTTTAAATTGTGTGTGCTTTTGTCTGAATTTCAGATACTAGACAATTTTCAACAAATCCCATAATGATGTCATCTAAATTCTAAAGGTATGGAACCTTCTACAAAGCAATCAGTCCATTTCAGCAATTTAGACAACTGCTCATTCATTGGGAATATAGGCCCATGTATATCAAATCTTTGACTTGATAGGTCTGGCAAATGAATCTCTTTCTGTAATGACTGTTTTATAAATGGGAAAGAAAGTCAGGGCTTTCCCATTCAGTATCAGCCTTGGTTAGGATGGGCAAAGGCACAACCTGAGTCTGTCTGAAATCCCTGAGAATAAAGCCAGGGAGTTAGGAGAGCTGGTTCTGATTAGCCTATACGGAGAGTCCAATGTAAATACTATTAAAAACTTATTGAATGGTATAGGAACTGATTACTTACCCAGGGAGTTCTAAGTAAATCGAAGCAAATTGCCTGAGATTTAATTTAACAAACATTTACCAAGCTTCTTCTCTGCTCACAGTGCTGTGCTCAGAGCTATGGGAGATGCAAAGATGAAATAGAGGCAGGCTGCCCTCCAGGAGCTCACGCTCTTGTTCTGTCTGACCCAGCCCCAGAAAGAGGTATCTTCAGCTGTAGCTGCAGAACATTTTACTCACTGATCAAAATTTGGGGCAAATTGTCAAGGGTTCAGAGCATACAGCTAGAGAACTGCTGACCTGCATAGGCGACCGTAATCAATGGCAGAATATGTTAAATGCTGGAAGGAACATATAGGAGAGAATGAGTTCCAATTCTGAGTGAGAATACCAAAGGGGGTTTCTTGGAGACATGGGTCTTAAATGACCACTGGGTCTTCGACAGGCATACACTAGAGGGAAGAATTTTCCAGGTAAGGGAAGAGTGACTGAGTAATACTAAAAAATAGCTATAATGAAGTGCTTCCATGGTGCCAGGCATTGTTCTAAGCCCTTTTCATGTACTAACCCACTTATTTTTCACATCAACTCCATGAGTAGGTACAGATACAATCCTTAGTTTACAGATGAGGAAAGTGAGGCACAGAGAAGTTAACTAACTTGCCCATGGTAACTCAGCTAGGAAGTAGGGGAGTGAAATGCTAATCTGTTCTTTATAATGTTTCTGTGCTGCTTTTCAAAGCTTTGAGGTTGGGAAATTCAGGTGTATTCAAGTTTCTGTACATATATATGCAGGATTGGAAGATAGCTTCATGCAGATTTATAAGAGATGTGGTTTGAAAAGTAGGTGGGGGACAAACGTGAAGATATTCTATAGGAAATGGAAGCCATAATAGGTTATGGACAAAGTCTCTCTTTTAGGAAGAAAATATTGTCAGTTTAATATCGAATGTAATACAGGAGAAAGATTAAAATAAGAGAAGCCAGTGATTAGTCTCTTGCACTAATCCAGGTGACATATGGGTAATGAGGGACATAGACCTGTGGTTGTGGGGACAGAAAAGAGGGGACCAAGAAAAGAAACATTTGGAAGACAGAGTTACAGTATCACAGCGACCTTCTCCTTCTGTGCAGAGTGTTCTTGTGCTTCCTGCCTAGATAGGGCAAAGCTACTGTTGACCAAAGTTGTGTGGACTTGACAGCTCCATGCCTGAAGTCTCAGACAAAATGCTTGATTTAAGACTCAGCCCTTTGTAGCAGTGTCTAAAAGGACTTCTGGTACATTTTTGTAAACTGAACATAACTCTGTTAATGCCATGGTCCCAGGGCACAAGCTGACTATTGAGAGTCTAGCTATTTTGGGGTATTTCTGAGTTCTGGGGCTTATGAGCAAAAATAAAAGAGAGGAATAAGAAATTACTTTAGTCACTTAAAATTCTGGATTTCATGATCCCTAAAGCTCTTTTTAATTCTAAGCTTCCAAACTTTTTCAAATCTTGTGTTTGCATTGGTATCAAATGAGTTAAAATCTTAAGCACATTTTCATATATTTTATTCAAAATGTTTTGCCTTAAATGTAAAATGGATTGTCAAATGAGAGCACATTCTCTCTTGATGTCATTTTCTTATTTATTTTATTTTATTTTTTGCAGTACGCGGGCCTGTCACTGCCCTGGCCTCTCCCGTTGCGGAGCACAGGCTCCGGAAGTGCAGGCTCAGCGGCGATGGCTCACGGGCCCAGCCGCTCCACGGCATGTGGGATCTTCCCGGACCGGGGCATGAACCCGTGTCCCCTGCATCGGCAGGCGGACTCTCAACCACTGCGCCACCAGGGAAGCCCGATGTCATTTTCTCTACTTAAAATGGCAAATACACTTAGAAAAAAAAAAGAAACATGAGAAGGTGTTTTAACTTCTACCCAGTAGCTAGGATGTTTTAGGTCTGAGTGCTGCTTCTGGGTTAAGGAGTAGTTCTGCTACAAGTACTTAAAATGGGAACTTATTTGGATAATTTCTGATATTGTTCTTACTCCAACAAGACATTAGAACAATAGTTTTGAAGCAATGGCTGTTTGAAACCACCATTGGGAAAATAATAAAAAGGCCATGGAAAGAAAACTAGCCTTATGAATTCTAGAATCCCAAAGTTGTCCAAATAATTTCATAAGGGCAAAACTGTCTTTACAGATCCTGAATTATTCAGACATGTACTTTGGAAGAACACGGCTTTAGTATGCTGAAGAGGTTGTTTACGGCGTCTGGGGTCACTGCAGATATTAAAAATTGGTACCAAGACTCTAGACTACTAATCAGACAATGGCAGAAGGACTCAGACACGCTGCGGAATTCCTAATAATTCGAACAGGATCTGATCAATTGCATTTTTAAGTACAGAAGCAACACATCCACGTATAGTTAGTGATACATTTGTGCGAAAATTTGTGCATCCATCTCAACATTCTATAAGCCATGAGGAAACAGAGCTTTGGTGTGTCAGTAAAAGCATTCTAATGGCTAGCCTGATGGTAAAGTAACCCCTATGGTGAAGTTATAATTACAATTTTGTCAAGAGAATAAGGAAGTCAAAGTTTCACAGGGAAAAAAAAAACTATTTACGAAAAAAATATTATGCTTTTCATTTGATAGAAAAGTAATTATTGCAAAGGAACTCCTGGAAGATCTTGGAGACAGTCACCCCCTCTTTAATAAGTCCTTGTGGCAGTTAAGTGGAGATCAGGAGTATTCTTTATCAGGTTTGCATTCAAGTAGCACTAAATCTATGCAGGTAGGAATTAAATAGTATCTGAGTTTAATTAAAATTATAAAAAAAGAGAAGAATGGTTGGTAGACTGCTCGACTGCATTTTAACCAGTAACCTCAGACCCTAATTAGAAATGCTTTTCATATCTTCTCTGTGCAAGGGCTTAATCTGACGTGAGTCTATGAGCGAGGGCTTGGGGACTGGTGTTAATTCTGCATTCGATCTTGGTTTGTATGGAGGCGGGCGGCGCTGATTGACCGCACCGAAGCACAGATCCCATGACCTTGCGGGGATTTTCATGTGAGGTGTTAATTGAGAGGGTGGGTTAATCTTTGAGAATCATTGTCCCCAAGCTCTGGGCAAAGTTTGTGCTTCGTTTCCTTACTCAACAGTACATTTGATCTCTACCTTGTCCCTCTATGACAGTTTCATAAGCCCACCACAAACTCTCTCTTGATAAATTTGTTGGGGGAAGATAAGCTCTTGCCCTCTTGTTTGATTTCATGAGCTTGTTTTCGTGCCCAGCTCAAAAGAGAGAGGAGTGTCTCCCTGAATTATATTCAAGTCCTACTTAGAGGCAGATAAATGAACACACAGTAAAGATCTCGGCTTCTCCTTCCTGCCCCTCTGCCTGCCTCTGCCCCTCCCCTTCCTTGGTTGCTTCAATCTTTCAGGAAAGAAAAGAAAAGATTCATCCATTGGGAGATGAACAGCATCAAACACGAGAAGTAAGCAGGAGGCAAATTCGAAGAAGAGGTTTCAATGGTATTCCATCTGAGTGCTGTGAAAATGTTATTTATTTTTTTTTTTATATTTCTCTGGTGCTGAAATCCCAGAATAATTAGAAAATCAGGGAGACATAATAGGGGATAGTACTTCCGTAACAATACACACAAACATACACACACGAGTTGTCATCTAGCACTTGTGTAATGTACAAAAAGACAGACCATCAGTTTTGCTATTTTTAAAATAAATAATGAATGACTTTTTTCATGTCTTATTGTACAGCCCTGTCATTTCTATCGTGAGGAGTAAATTTTTACTCGAGGCAGGATTAATGTATACTGGCTGACCTTAAAAATGACTCCCAAGTGAACAGGGTGGGAGATAAAAGAAGCAGAAGTAATGTTGTTCACATAGAAAATACAGGGTAATAATGATTTTTTAAAAAAAGAATTATAAAAAAGCACAAACGTTAGCTGTCCTTGACATGCAATGCCTTTCTCTTATTTGTTTCATTACACCAGCTGTAGATGAGTTTAATTACACTGCTTCAAGACCCTTTCTAGCACCATTACTGAAATGCTGAGAGAACTCAGTGGTGCAGTGCTTGGCCATGGGCAGACACAGACCCCACCCCAAGGGCTGAAGGGAAGAGGGGGGCTGTTGCCATATCTGATCATACAATGGGTCACTGTGCCTTGTCGGTGGCAGGCTTCTCTTCCTTCTCTTTTTCTGACACCGTGAAGCAAGGGTGAAGAAAGAGGAGGAGGGAGGTCGAGGTGACTGGTCCATTAAGAGCTGTCACTTTCTCTGGCCATCACCAGAATAAGCTGTAGCCACTGCTCCAGTCAGGATGAATGGCTTTCCCCCAACAATCCCCCCTCTCCAACTCCTGCCTGTACCTTACTCCCTTTTCCAGACTGGCTTTTAATGATTTTGAATGGTATAGTTAATTGACATAAGAAAAAAACCTCTGTTATTTGAATTGAGTTCATTTCAAAGAATATGGATAAAGTAATATTCATTCTCATAATAATAAGTTAATGACTTTAACATTTAAAAGCGTTTCATGGTTCTGATAATAAAACTAACCTTTGGCCGACACCGTTCCAGAATCCTTTCGCCCACACTAACGGATTTAATACACTGAAATCGAATCATTTCCTTAACAAATTCCTGGATATTCAGATTCCCCCAAACCACACAGTTATCGTGGCTGGAGAAATAGAAACTGTTACTTACTTGCCAAACACAATATCAAATTTTCTGCGCCCTTGTGCTCTTGAGAGATGAATCCTTTTCCCTTTAAAACCTGTTGGTTCTTCAAAGACATTATCCTTCCCCTTTATTAGACTTTTGACTCCTTTGCAAACTCAGGACCTAGATTTAATGTGCGGAGATGCAGGTATCACTCTAGCCAGGTTTAAAATGCAGCAGACCCATCTAAGGACACTTCCATTTTAGCCATTCGTCCTGCATTTGCCTTAAATGAAACCCAAACCCTACCGTCTCATCAGCATTGCAATCAGCTCCCTCACTTCCAGGCCTAGAGTCTGTGTGAGTCAGGGCAGTGCCACGGGGAAAATCAATCTTACAGCAACCTGTTCCGTCACTAACTCCAAGTTCAAGAAGGTAGCCGTGGAAGGCAGTCTACCTCCAATATCCTGTCACTGCTGATGCTGAATTCTGAGCCCCGCTTTCAAACTAAAGTTTTACTTTGGCTTCTTGAAGGAAAAGATTTCAGAAACTGGGTAAACGGCCTGGGCCTGCATGAAAGGAATAAAGACAGAGAGCCAAGAGTGGAGGGAAATTGAGGATATGACAGAGGTCACAGTGAGTTCAAGCAAAATTTGGCCCGCAGAAGGCAGGAAAAATCCTCCGGTGACAGGTGCCATCTTGTGGGTCATTCTGCCACTTCTTATAACAAGAACAGATAAAGGAGGAATAGATTCTTGGAGGCTTAGAATTGGGAAAGTAATTTAAAGAGATGTGAGTGGAGTTGGCTCTGTGTTTTCCATGATACCATAAGCATCAATATTTTGCTCCTCAGCTTGGAGTATTACTAAGAAATTGAAAGGAGTGTATAGAAGGAGAAAGCAATACTTGTATAAGGAAAAATTACTAATTTAAGTACAAGAAGTTCAGGACATAGAATTTATTTTTTTCTTTCAGTTTTATTGAGATGTATTTGACATACAGCACTGTATAAGTTTAAGGTGTGTAGCATAATGACTTGACTTACATGCATCGTGAAATGATGACCATGATAAGCTTAGTGAACATCCATACAGATACAAAATTAAAGAAATAGAACATATATTTTTTCCTTGTGAACACAACTCTTAGGATTTACTCTTTTAACAACTTTCATACATATTGTAAACAGTGTTAATTATATTTATCACATTGTACATTACATCCCTAGTACTTATTTATCTTGTAACTGGGAGTTTTTAAGGAAATAATCATTTTAAAAAATCTTGAAATGTTTACTGCTTTAATGACATATGCAAAATAAGTTCTTGCTCAGGCAAGACCCAGACCCCAAAACTACATCAATTAAAATGTGTCGATTCCAAGGAACACATTACTAACATCTGTACACACATTTAGTTTATGCAGATACTCTGTTCAGCAAATTTCTTTGAGATAATTACTTTTGAATTGGCTCGCTTGTAATACACAGGTCCACAAAAATAAGATCTCATCCCTTTATCTTGAATTGGAGTGTCTAATGGTAAAGAAACAAGCTACCCTAAATAGCTAAGAGGTTAGCATTAACAATTGAGGTTATGATTCTTTTTTTTTTTTTTTTCTTCCATTCATGAAGTTCCTGTTTGGGTTTTTAGCTCTTTTAGAGGCTCTCATACTCCAGAAACAGGCAGTAAGAAATGTGTTTTGTCAGGGCGGTGGGGAGGGAGTGTGGTTGAATAAGCATTCCAGAGCTAGCCCCAATGTCTGTGCTACAATACACAAAAAAATGAACTATTCTGCTTTTTATAACAAAGTATTTTCCTCATGATAAAATGACTTAAGAAATAGAAGCCCCAGTCTCTATGTTGTATCAGTCAATACAATTTTATTACATGCAATGCAACTTTATCTTTACACATTTATATATAAAATATCTCATTATTTTGTAGACAATTGCATTTGGACTGTAAATTTCATTGTCCTGTACGTAAGTCTTCGGATAGGGTCTATATTTCTTTTTTCTTGTGTTTCAAAGGACAATTCACTTAATACTGAGCCTTTCTATTAGCTTAGCTCAGAGGGAAATTGCTAAGTATCTAGTCTTCCCTTTGGTTATTTCCAGACCTTCAGGGGTACACTCCTGACAATGGGATTATATGGAATAATTGTAGGATTCCTCAGCAAAATATTTGGGTACTTTTCTGGGACCCCAGATTTTCTTCCGGTATGTTATTTTCAAAATAGAACATGGATCTTATTTTCAAATTCTTCATGGGAAGTTCTGACATTTTAATAAGGGACCATGACAACTTTATGCAAGGTCATAAAAACAGGCTGATTTTAAATATGGCCTTTCCTTTGCATCTGGTTTTTCTGGCTCCATCCCCCCACCTTTGGGAGAAATATCTAACGGGGCAAGAGATACTGTATTCCATTATGAACCAGCTTTGTGATCCCAGCCC
This sequence comes from Phocoena phocoena, assembly GCF_963924675.1. Lineage (NCBI taxonomy): Eukaryota > Metazoa > Chordata > Mammalia > Artiodactyla > Phocoenidae > Phocoena > Phocoena phocoena. The sequence goes on along the minus strand of NC_089220.1, from coordinate 129,458,325 downwards.
AAGGTTTTATCCGAGCATGAACCATCTGGCTTTTCTCGGGGTGAAAGTATGTCAGCTCTCCCCCAGAATTTCAGCATCAGGCAAAGGGGCGCGGGCTGGGGGCCTCCGCTAGAGAGCTAGCCTCTGCCCTTTGAACTTCTCCACCTTCCCACCACTTCCCCCAAAACAACGCTGCAAAAGACAGGAGTCAGCCCCTGAAAAGCATACCAGACATTTTTAAACACAACCCTGACATTTCCTCAGCATTTCCATAGCTAAGACTCTTCCCGCGCACAATCTCCCCTCCGTCCCCCCTTCAATCAAATAAGGCACCCGCTCTCTCCTGCTACTGCAAAGAAGGAAGGAAAAAAAAAAGTTGGCAATTTAATTCAAACAAAAGAAGCTTGAAATCTATAAGCACAGCAACTCCGAGGCTTCTGGCAAATAGAATTCTAATTAGTATGCTGCTATTTTTCTTTTAGACAGATGAGCGATGCCCCCTATTGACTCTAGCAGGCAGGCTGGTAAGGGGAAAAAAAAAAGGAGGGGGGCAGGTGGGGGCTAGCCAGCAAACACTGCAGATTGCAAATTATATTGCAAACCTTGCCAAGTCCCAGCTCTTGGCATCAGATTTTTAATGACACCCTGGAAAAGGGAAAAAGAAGCCCTCAGCTAAGGGATAAAAATGAAGGGTTTTACACTGTGATAAGTCTTCACTTAAAACCCAAATGGCCAAGTGCACATTAGGGTTTTAAAATATTCATAGATAGAAGTGAAAATGAGGATACGAGGAAGTACATTTGTTGCTTGGTCAACTGACAACTCATTCTGCATATTAATACAGAGTGATGATCTAATTTTAAAGGGATAGCCTATCCTTTCTTTCTTTTTTTTTTTTAATATGACTTTTGATTACTCTGAGACTGAGGGCAAAACATCACAGAAAAGTCTAGCAACGACACAGAATGACGCTTTCTTTTGATGTAGACCTGGGACTAACTACTTCTTTGGTCAAGAATTCTGGGCGCTCGAAAACTAGGCTTCCCTTCTTGTGTAATCTCTCTGATGTGTCTCGACTGAGCACTTTGATTTTTTTTCCCCTTTTTTCCCCCCTTCTCTTCCCTTTTGCAGTACATGAGGCCTTTCACAGTTGTAGGATTTTATACACAGATAGATCATCACAGGCAGGAAGTCCATTCTTTTAATAATTAGGCCACCCTCTATTCCAAGGAACCACTTTTGGCGTATATGCTCCTGTGTTGAAGGTCTGAGTGCTAAGGAAAAGCAAAAAAATGTGAAAAAGGAAAACATTAGCCTCTATGCAGGTCCAGATACCATCATGAGTGGAACAATCAGGGTCTCATGGATTGCTTTTAATTGAAAATCCTAAAATATATATTCTAATATATCCATCCACAGAGTATATGTGAGGATGATGACAAATCTATTCTGATTATTTCTTTGAACAAATTTAAATTGGATTTTATCTTTGCAGAACATCAGAGGTGCAGAAAAAGCATTTTCAAAGTTCTAAGAACCATTTTGCCTTTTCTAGCTGAATATCATGTTTTTCATGACTTATTTACATGCTTTTGTCCTAAGTGGGCACAAGGACATGCATCGATGCTGTGAAGCAAGGGAATTTTCCAATGCAAAGGAGTGTAAAGCCTTCAAAAAACAAAGTGATGAGTATAGAAGCAAAGTGCTAAGCTATGTGGTCATACTAACCTAGAAGTGGAGATGCGGTGCCTAGAAAGCCAGGTACCAGCTACCTAAGGAAACAAAGTTACATTCAGTTCCCCCAAGAATGAATGGGATAGTTTAAAAATATATTTTTCAAAAAAGAATCCTACCCCAGATTTTCCAGAATGCTTTTGCCATTGTTAGGAGAAGGAGACATATCTTGGTTGGGCCCTCAGTGATGTCCTTAGAATCAAATTTTTTTTGTGGAAAAATCAGAAAGAATGGCACTGGGTCCTACAAAGCAATTGGAACTTGATTTAGACAAAATAAACCCAAAAGCTATTTAGTTTAAAATGTGGATTTTTCTTTATATGTAAACTTACTTAGAAGATTTTATTGAAAGCAACCCCTTCTCAGGTCACTTAGGAACAGCTCAGAAAGGCACACACACACATTTTTGTTTTTGTATTTTTCAGAGGTTACCTGCAAATCTTGTTGCATAAGATTGTTTTGGGTCATAGGAAGTTCACAACCACCATTGTTAGAAGCTGCTGGGAAACACAGGACTGTTTAAGTTTTAAAGAATTACCTTTAAATGCCATCCTGAAAAGTCACTATATCTGATCCCTTAGTGATGAAGTCAGTATTTTAAGAAGAGTGTTTCATATATTTGAATAGGGAGAGAAAAGACTGGTCAAGTCTTTAGCATATGAGACCAGACACAAAATTCAGGGGCTTTTCATAAGGGTGGTGATGGGGAGAGTCAAGTGTTGCTTTTGAGAGGGATCCAGCCATTGACAAAAGGGGCAGTTTCCTATCAATTATCAAAACTTGCAATTACTCCTGACAGAGCTGCATTTCTGTGAAAAACTTTCTCCCTTCCCCTCCTCCCCCTTCAACCTTACATACTGGTTGAATTCCGTTTCAGGTGAAGGGAGGTGACAAGCAATTTTAGCACCCGATGGCTTAAAGGAGTTCAAATGACCACTGAAGTCATATTAACTTGTCAAATTGACCAGTATTTTCTGTCATTGAAACATTAGAATGAATAGCTCCAGACAATAAAATTGTTTCAATTATACTGCATTAGGCCTGGGCACAAGTAAGTAAAGATGCAGAAGGCAAAATAGGGAGCAGCGGTCTAGCAGTTCTAGAATACTGACAGTAGAATTCCACTGGAAACCATTTAAATTCATACTTGTTAGGGGGATATAGGCAGTAGTGGGGTATGAATTGCCATTAGGAGAAGTGGGCAAATAATTCCACACCAGTCCAAAAAAGAATATAACTGTTTATTGCTGTAATATTGGCTATGGATATGAAATAGATTAAATGAAATTACCCCAGTAGTAAATTGGTGCTAATTATATTGAGTATTAATTGAGATTTCTTTTATAAATAGCAAAGGAGGAGAGGTGAAAAGGAGCAAAATGAATACAGTTCTGTTCATCCTTCTGTTTGCACCAGAAGAGGTATTGATCCTTTTCAATCTCCCCTACTTTGTTTCTCTGAAGATGGAAGCTGCCTGCAGGAGAGAAGATGGGAAGCTGATGTGGATTTGTGCACTGTTGCAGGCTGCTGCAGAGGGGGAGGGCCAATTCAAAGTTTCGCAGTGGGATGGCATGTGTGTGTGTGTGTGTGTGTGTGTGGCATTGCCCAGACTTCAGCTCTCTGACTGCCAGACCACTCAGCCCTACTCATATTATGCCAAAACTCTGGCTCTCCTACTCAAGCAATGCTTAAGATGATGGGTTATTCCCCAGCCAAGAATCTTAGGATTGGATGGCCGGGCAAATGGCAGACAGCATAATTGAACAATGTGGGTGAGGGGCAAGATGTGGGGGGTAGATTGACATCATCTCTTCTTTTTATAGCAAAGATCCATCATGTGTTCAAGAGATCTATATGTCTTTATATATCTTTATAATGACACTTTCTTCTACATCAAGGAAGAAGAGGGCCACTGATCGAAAACTATTATTATAAGGAAATACATTCTTACTATATACTTAATTTTATTCCTCTAGAGTTGGAGTTACTGTAGTTTTTTTCTTTTTTTTTTTTTTTAAGCCAGGCAACCTGGATTCTGGCCTATTCTGGTGTGGCCAAAGTTCATAATCCTTAATATTGTAAGTAAAGATGTTTTTGTAATTCTGTTCCATCTAGCTTAGCCATTGAATCTGACAATGTTTATTGAACGGCTATTATGTTTATTGCACTGTGCTGAGAACTGCAGGGGATGGGAAGACAAAGAAGAAGACATAGCCTTGACTCCATGGAGTTCACAGTTGCCTGTGTGTGTGCACATTTGTGTGCGAGGGTGTGAACCTGGACAAGTGTGCATTTAGTCCTGAGAGAGGGTAGGTTATGATTTGCCCCTGTAGCTTACCATACCATTTAGAAATCTCCTGTTAATAGTTGCCTTTCCTTGTTTTTCTTTTACTCAGGTGTAGTGACAGGCATTCTAACTGCCATGAAATTCTTCCTTTTGGAAGTTAAACCAAGAAGTCACGTTGGGCACCAGTGGCAGCTGTTCACCTCGGTGGTTGTATCTCTATTTTGCAGTAATCATGATTTGAGGTAAATGGCATTTATGTGTGCTTTACAGTAACCTGTTTAAAAACCCATTTAAAATTTCACATTTCACACTGAAAGTCATAGAAATGTCTTAAAATATATCAGTTTCTTTGTGACTCTAGTCATTTCTTAGTTCTTTTCCAAACATGTCCTGTGTATATACATTATGCATGGTGTAAAGAAACCCACACGTATAATGATTTACTACATATTTATGCTACAGTCATATCCCAAGGTAATTCTGTAGTCAGGACAGAGCACATCTTACTCTTCTGTAACTACTGGCTTGATACAGTACATTCAAAAGAGAGCATTGTGGGTGAGCAGTTGCAGCTGAAAGGGAAAATCAAGAAACAGCAGTAGCATTGCTTTTGTCTTCAGTCTGCTCTTCAAGATGTGAGTCTCCAGTGGGTGGGAGACTTACATTCCACCTCCCAATTCTGGTGATAACCCTGCTGGTTACACTTTACAGTAACCTTTTTAAAATGCCAATTGGGCTTCCCTGGTGGTGCAGTGGTTGAGAGTCCGCCTGCCGATGCAGGGGACACGGGTTTGTGCCCCGGTCCGGGAATATCCCACATGCTGCGGAGCGGCTGCGCACGTGAGCCATGGCCGCTGGGTCTACGCGTCCGGAGCCTGTGCTCCGCAACCGGAGAGGCCACAACAGTGAGAGGCCCGCTTTACCGCAAAACAAACAAACAAACAAACAAAAACAACAAAACAAAACAAATAAAATGCCAATTAACCCATTCAGTGCTGTTTGGCAACCTGTGAGTAGTCAGTAACAACCATTTTGCACACACTAGCTGGAGAGTAAGAGATTCACGTGCAGGCACACACACGCACACACACTCCTGTGTACACACACATAGAGAAGTGAAGGAAAGGCCGGAGGAGGGAGGAGGATGACCCCAGAGTCTGGGGATGCTGCAGCAGCCCTGGTAGGTATTATCGCGGTACTTCGTGTTGTGTGGGAGTTTAATATTTTTTTTTCCATTGATAAAAATCAAGAATAAGCAGATGCAATGGGATTCCTATGCCGCTGAGAAGTCTTACAAAGACCTGAATGTACAGATATTATTCACAAGAAAGAAAGTGGTAAATGAGATTTGGCAATATCCCCCCACTTGTAATTCTCTCTCCTCAGCTTGAAAAGCAACTGCAAGTTAATTTTAACCACATCGCTTTGGCTGTTATATTTAGTGTTTACTCTGAAGAAAGTAGCATTGATTTAAACTCTACATTTTCTATTTCGAGGCAATTAATAAAATTACTGTTTACTTCCATGGCATCTTCTGCCTCCAGCTTCAAAACACTTCTCCAGCACTTTCTCATTTCTTCTGCCTAAGTGGTACACTGAACAGGAGATGGGTGTGTTTATTTTATTTTGTGAGTGAAGAAACAGAAGCACAGAGTCCTCCCTGCCTAGGTCCATAGGACACTTGGGGGTGGAGCCTTCCTAGGAGACCTTCTTGTCAAGGTGAAGTGTGCGTAATGCTGGCTTGGAGTTCATGGTGTGGTAGTCTGGAATTCTGGCCTTCGGTTGGAACACAGTCAAAACTCACAGGGATTTTGACTGACTTGCCAATGAGAGATGGAATGGAGAAACGAAAATACTACTCTGGTGGTAAGAGGCACTTTCACAAGCAGTAGGTGTTCCTCCTTCCCCAGGTGTGCACAGCTGTATTCCCCAGATGTACCTTGATGAACTCATTGTCGAAGATCATTTCTTGGGCTTCCCTGGTGGCGCAGAGGTTGAGAGTCCGCCTGCCGATGCGGGGCACATGGGTTCGTGCCCCGGTCCGGGAAAATCCCACATGCCGCGGAGCGGCTGGGCCCGTGGGCCATGGCCGCTGAGCCTGCGCGTCCGGAGCCTGTGCTCCGCAACGGGAGAGGCCACAACAGTGAGAGGCCCGCGGACCGCAAAAAAAAAAAAAAAGATCGTTTCCCAAACCCAGAGCTTGTTCCTACGGAATAAAATGACTTAGGCCAATAGTATGAATGAAATGGCAACATGCATCCCGGTTTCTCTGGCCCCAAAGCTGACCTGGAATTCCAACTCGATGGGTATAACCAGACGACTGTTAGGGAGGAGAAGACAAGTAATTTCAATCCTCTGATCAAATACAAACACCAAGGAGCAAATGGGTTTGTCACAGTCAAGCTTTTATCTATTAAAGGCTGTTTTTTATTCTAGTCTGTATTTGAGAAGTTTTAAGTAACTGTCCATTAAAATATTGATTTGAAGAATCACCCAAGCTGAACACAAATAGAGTTGTATATTTTACACTGTGAATTCATGCACATTTTGTTTTCTGGACTGCTATAATTTTACACCAGTAAATGGCAATGTTTCTCTGCATTTGAAATGTTTTCAAAGCTTCAGAAGTGAATTCCCAGGTGGTAGACAATGACTTTTCTCAACAAGTAGAAAAAGTTGAGTTGCTGACACACTGTTGCACTTTCCTGTACACATAAATACAGATGTGATTGGTCTGTGTTTCAAGTAAACTGTTTTTTTCTTTAGCTTTTTTCAGAGTGTAATTTTTCCATCTTTTGTGCTTCCAGAAATAAGAATTAAAATGGACACTCTAATTTTCCTCAATACTGAAAAGGGGTAACAACCCAAGAGTGGAATTAGATAGGCTGTGAATTACAGCCAGCCAGGCATTGCTAGTCACGTTTGCCTATTTAGCTCTTAAACTTGGGCATTTATCCCTAAAATGAAGAAAAACAGTTTATAAACAGGGTCTAATAAGGCATATTAAGTCTTAGAGGGGACCGAGGGGTATGGACATTCTAATTCTTTCTTTGAGCCACAAGAAATAGAACAACTAAAATCTAGTACACACTATCCCACTGGATCCTTATACTTTGTATTTAAAAAATGCCACAAAATAATAAAATAAAGCCTTAGGCAATGTTAGTGGCTTCTGCAGTTTTAGAAAGAACAATATCTATTGTTCCAGACAGTTTAGAATGCTCTACAGTGTTTAATTTTAAAGTTCTCCCCAAGCCTCAGGGTGTGTGTGTATATGAGTGTATAGTTAATATGTGATTTAATCTGAATCAAGACAAAAGGGTATACATTTTGTGTATGTGGGAAAAAAATGTAAAAAATGGAGGCATCTAGTACTCATAGGGGAAAAAAAGAAGAAAGGAGAAATAATTAATTATAAGGACATAGTCAAGCCAATCTATGGTCTAAATCAATCAGATCCAAAATGGAGATTAACACTGAGACCACCCTGGGTTTCGAATTTATTGTAACATTTTCGTATATTATACAAAGAATGGGCAAGAAAGGGAAGCTGTAACTCGTGATTCTTTCTCTCTCTCTTCCATTTTCTTTCTTCCTCCTTTATATGGTAGATCACAATTGATTTTTAAGGCTAGTTCACTGTTTTTTAGTAGTACATACAGAGAGAATAAAACACATCATGGAAACAACTGGAGAAATTATATTTTAATATTATTGGTATTTTTCCCAAATAGTCCTTTTAACCACATACAAAAACAACCAGGCTGGGAGTGGAGAAATTGTTTTATATGCAATGGTCTCTTGCATTCTATCAACTGGGAAAAAAGATTACAACTAATGTGTGGACCCTGAAGCACCAGGAGTTATAACAGATGTTCTTTGGACAGTTAAAGTACAGACAGTTGACATATTTAGGGTGATGTGTCGCAGAGTGGAAGCAGACAATGTGGATTGGAGGCTCTTAGGTTTTAAGTAATACGAATATGATTGTAGAGTTGTCAGCGTTGCAAGGATACTGTAACATATTTTAAATATTGCTTGTTAGCTCTTTATGAAGGTTAAATAATAAAACAAGGGTTAACTGGGGTTCAGCTTGTTACAAAGCAATAAATTCAACTTTATTATATCTATATTTATAGATAAAGAATGTATCTATGTATCTACGTATGTAGGTATGTATGTATCTATCCATCCATCTTTCTAAATGAACTGAGAACACGAAACATCCTCTAGATAAACATGAGACGGGGTAAAAAAATTCATTGCGGAACTTCTGGGGAAATTGCCTTTTCATGTGAATTAACACAATTATTCTAGCATATACTATAAAATATACTAAGAAATAAAGTTTAGTGGGCAATCATATGAATGCTTTCCTTCTGGAAGTTTTCTCAATTATTTTCCCCTAAAGAGAAGACAGGTGTTGAATAGTGTATGGCACTCAATATAAGTATCTCAAAAACGTGAACACTATTGAAAGAACAGAACGAAAATAATAATTTGTATGATGCTCTGCAGAGGATATATCTACAACATGCCTGCTTTCTGATCAAAAAGTAGAGAGTAACAATGTTATTTTCTTCATTTTATGGCAAAAAGTGCACATGAGGTTTTTGAAAGACAATTTCACGGACACACGAAAAGTAAAAAAATATCATGTTAATGGGAATTTCTCTCTTCTCGATCAACCCAGCGCACATTAGAAATGTATGTGTAACACTGTAGGTGCAAACTACACTAGGTGGATGGATATTTACCCAAGGAAATTTGAGCCACGGCCTTTCATTTTCAGAGAGCTGCTACCTAATCTCAGTGTGGCATCCAGACAAAGGACACCTCATTCCTCTTGTGTCTGAACTGCGAACCAACGCTTTGTGAACCACCTAAGCGATTAGAATAATGGACTGGGGAAAAAAAAAAAAAAAGATAAAATACAAATTTCACTCAGATCTGCGTTGGATTACTTCCTCGTGCCCCTGCCTTTATTGAGCGATTTGGAGTTTCATTAGAATTCAGAATTCCTGTGGAAAGAGAAACCACGGTGGCAGGGACATCTCTTTCAAGGGGATTGCAGGCTGACCCATCAAAATGAAAAGGCTCAATGTTGTGGTGACAGGTCCCCAAGCAGCCCTGAGTGACAGCTTCATTTCAGGAGTTCTCCGATGAGGTTTGAAGTGAGGGGGGAGAGGTAGTGCCGGGGACACTTTGTTCCCTAAAAGTGTCAGAGTCCACTCCGCGGTTCACAGACCAGGGGTGGAGGCACCAAAGCAAGCAAAAACGAGCCTCTGCTTACGCATCTCCAAATTTATTATTAATGTCTCACCAATGTTCACTCCATGCAAGGTTTCACTTGACTTAAGAGTTCTTACCAAGAGATTCCTTTTTATTACAGATGTGGTGAGAAATAAAAAAGAGATAAGAAAGAAAGCTCTGTGAAGAGATTACAGCCAAAAGGTACAGTGCTCTGCCCGGACACTCTTTCCAAAGGAATCATGATTTAAGTAGGGCTTTCTCCCACAACTACTCCAGTGGAAATCTTATCAGACCATGAACTGAAGTCTAGCTTTGAAAAGTGTAAGCTATTTCTGTTTGATATGATCTAATTTGAACAACAGTAATAATGAAAAATAATAATGTATAATGGTTCCTCATAATTGTGCATTTGCTATCCTAGGATACATTTTGTACATCTTCTCTAGAAATAGCACACCTGATAATGTGAAGTGGCTATCTACAACTCTGTGGATAGAAAGTGATCAGATTTTTGTATTTCTGAGGCAGTAAATATTCAGAGTCACTTTTCCCATCTTCCAGTGTCCCAGTCACTAATGAAAGGGAGCTTAGATGAAGCACACAATAGACAAATTTCAGCTGCCCCATACAGCATTTTTCTCATCACGCTATCCCATTTGTATTTTTCATCTCAAGAACAATAGTCTCATGGATAAGGGAAAATTACAAATGTATGCATACTTTCTTAAAATAATAGTCATAATTTTGAGAAGTCTTTTAAAAAAAGTATAATAAATAATTTATATGGAATGCAGATACAAAGAACTCTTTTCCCAACTACATCAAAATTCATGCACTATATTTCTTATTATATTCCAAGAAAAGTATTTCCCTTTTCTCTGAGTGTCGCATAATAAAACCACAGTGCAGCACTGTTCTTAAGACGCATATATTGTTATTATTTATCATTATAATTGTTTTTAATGGAGCGAAAGAGCCTAGAGTGGCATAAATCTATTGAATTGCCAAAGTGTGAGTTGGAGATAATCTTAGAAAACTTTATCCTGCATATTTTTGTTTTACCCATTTTCTTATGTTTTACGTTTTCCTTCAATAAATGTGTATACGCTATACATTAGAAATGTCTTCAAAATATCTTTACATCTGATCCTATTTTTCCAACAATTTACCATATTCTGTGTCCTACAAACTTAAGAAGACAAAGAAATTTATCTTTTCTATGGGAAAAAGGAGATCTTTTAAAAACCACATACATTTTTAATCAATCAGAATATTAGACTTCTTTGATTTCAAGGAACTTCATTTGTGTATAATGTATGCCAATAAAATGCAAACTATTTTTCAAGCATTAATAATGTTAGACTTTTTATTCCATGTTTCTAGTGAGAGTAGATTCCTGTTAGTTTTCTTTGGATTCTTTTATTTTGGGGTCTTAAAATTTTGTGGTCTCTGAGGAAGTACCAAATATCCATGTGAAATAGTGAACAAAGAAATTATTTAAGTAAATCCAGCAAAACACAAATTATTTGTAAAATATATTTGCTTCAAATATCTAGGCATATCTGTGTAAATGGTTGAGTAAAAGTATGCTGACTTATCCAGAAACATAGATAAGGTTTCACCCTCACTTTGCCAGTGAGAGGTAACTACTAGTTTAATTTGTAAAGGTTACCTGTATCTCTATGGTAGGTCAGCAGGAAGAAAATAATGTAAGCTGGGAAGTTTCCTGCTTGACTCTGATGCTTTTATTTTCATCCCATCCATTACACAACTATTTATTCAGCACTTACTATAACCATGCTGGAAGCCTGAGAGTAAATAGGCTTTGACACTCAGTAGGATGAAGGTAGAATCCAACTTTCATGAAAGGTCATTGTTCTTTGGACTTATCTCCTTTCTCTTCACACAGGAAGCCCTCCCTTAGGAAATAAACATCTCTTATTTTTCCTTATTCCTCAGTTAATATCAGGAACTCTGGCAGGAAAGTACCAAGTTAGATTTTAGATCCTTATAGTATTATTTTATCCTTTCTAGATAAACTCCTAATATATTAAGTTCTATTAAAATGACAATTTAGGTAGTGTAGGTATACCAGAAAAGGAGGCAACTGCAGATTAGAGATGAGGTGTGGGAAGAAGGCAGGAAAGTAGCTAATGGTTCTAGGAAAAAAAAAAAAAAAAAAAAAACCAGAAAATTAAACTGCAATGCTGGGAAAATTTCAATACATGTTTTTCTAAAAAAATAAAGCGCTGCTTACTGAAAGTCTGCTCATGACTGTATCTTTACCCGGAAAATTGTGCTCGTAGTAAACTAGAACATCACATAGAAATCCACACCCAACTCACTGCAGTATCATTCCTAATAGATTGTGGAAGACCCTTTTATTGTGTGAATAGAAAAATATATTCTATATATGTTTGCATAAATAGAATAATATATTACATATATGTACGCATATATTGATAGATGGATAGACAGATATTCATGGAAAACAGATCTATATCAACTTTTTTATGGTTGCATGATATTCCACCATAGGGGTGTTGTATGACTTATTTAATGTATATTTAGCTTGTTTCAAAAATTGGGGCAAATAGCATACAAAAACACCGTTGTATATGTTCATTCATTTCTTCTCTGAGTTTTTCATTGGAATAAATGTTAGAAGTGGAATTCTTGGGTCAAATATCAGGGCCGTTTAAAATTTCACTGCACATTGCCAGTTGTCCTCTGGAAAAGGGGTAACAATCCACATGTTGACGGGCTGTATGTTAAAGTGCCTGTTACTTCATATCCTTGCCAAAATGATATTATCACTATCTAATTTTTACATTCTAATATGTGAAAACTTAGATCGCATGTTTTCTAAAACTTGCATTTCTTTCTTTATTGGTGAGGGTTAGCATTTTTCACATATTTATTGGCACTTTAATGTCTTTTTATATGAATTGTTGTTCATGTCTCTTATCTCCTCTTTGTGAGTTTGTCATATATCTTGTAACTTTATTCATGACTTAGTTTTTATAATTTTCCAAAGGAATTTGACTTTTTGTCCTGTATAATCAATGCTTTGGCTTTAATTTCATCATTGCTTTCCGAAGTGACTCCTTTACTTTTTAATTTTGTCGTTTTAGCAAATTTAATGTAATTCACTTGTGGATGTTTGACTAAAAACTCAGATACAGAATTAATCTAGATAAACTATTTCAAGATGTTATTGTAATTACTATCCGCTCTGAAGCATAGAGGCAGACACTTGGCTGTGTGATTAGTTGTATCTATTTGACGATCCTGGCCCTAAATTGCCTATATGATCACTATTTATTCAGTAAATGGTGAATAAAAATGGAGTGCCAACTGCCTTTTAAAAGATTCTCAGAGAAAGAAATAGGTCACAATTTTAGTGCTCTGAATAATAGTTTTAAAGCTAGGACAATTTAGAAGAAATTAAGTTCAGATTCGATGATCATTCTATAAAGTAAAGGTCTCTAATGGCACAAACTCTAAGAAAAGGCTGAAAAAAACCCTACAGCCTAATTGGTGGCTTAAAATATTGCTTAAAAAGGAATTTGTTAAAAATTTTGTCTTAGATTCTATGCAGCATGTAAGAATAAAATTAAAATATCTTAATAATTAGAATTAAAGTCACCAGAAAAAAATGATGACAATAAATCACTGAAATGATTTCCAACCATGCTTTGACCTTTTACACTAGACACTAATTTTTGAAGACCTTTTGAAAACCGAAACAGAGTATGATTTAAACCATCCACATTCCTCCTGACTTGAGCTTTCACAGACCTGAATGCGGATTGGAAAATCCTGTCATGGTTTCTCCAAAGAAAAAGGGTAATAATGATTATATTAATATGACGTTTCAACATGCAACACGATGCAAATTAAGGTTAAAAAAAAGAAAAGAAGAAGAAAAAGAAACAGAAAACTACCCTCAAACACCAACTGCTCTGGATGCAGTTTTAGCCTAGTGTGGATTTTATTTGCACCCCATTACTCATAAACACCCAAATGTAACTCTTTCACTAGAACTCCTTTTGAGTTCAATGTGATAATGAATGTGAAGGGTCTATGCAGGGGGGAGTCGAGGAGGGGGGAACTTTGTGATTTTGCAGGTTCACACCAGATAGGCATTTTTTATAGCCTGAAAGGGGATGTTTTCTTTTGTTAATGGCTTACAATCCGATGAAAGGACTCATCACTCTATTTTAGTGCTCCACCACATGGCGCGTATCTTTTATAAATTACAGGCTGGCGTTGTGTGCACTTGGGGAGAGAAAGGTTGGTTTTTCTCGCTGTGAGCCATCCTGCCTAATTGTCGTATGCAAATAAAAGCAATTATAAGGCTTTTAGGGTGAAGGGATGACAGCTGAGTTTGGCAGTTGAGAAGGCCTCACCCACCTTGTTGGCATAGCAACAGGGAGGAAAAGGACAAAATGGTGTGTATACACAGGAAATACATATGTTTTGGTTCAAGAATTTTAAAATATATACCAATGTTGAAATGTAAATGTCAATATGTGTAATGAATGCCTTTGTTTGAAATATTAAATTAAACTCTATTTCTCGGCCCTTTGAATGATCCTTGTCATCTAACTACCATTTATCTGCTATCATTTGTGATTTTAGTTACTACTTCTAAAGTTCTGTGCAGATCATAACAACACATTCAATAATTAGGAGATTATAAGTTCTTGATTTTAACTACCTTTGGAAATACCACTGGGTGGAAGTTTTGTGAAAGGAAATCCCAGTAAAGGAGATGATGTAAAGTGGGAAAATGGTGCAAAGTATGCAGCTATCAGTGCATAAAGTTCAATATTAAAAAAAAAAAATGTTTGTGCTAAAATGTTAAACAAGTAGAATAAATAGCATGCTACTAGCATACAAAATTAAAATGAGTCACAAATGGATATCTTCTATGGCAATTTATTTCACAATTACTCTTGTGGAAGCTTTCATGAATTAAATATGAGTTCTGTCTTGAAATTAGGTGTTATAAGGCTAAATTACAAGAGGCAGGCAGTAATTGAGGTGGCAGCAACACGGGGTCTGGTGAACTAATCTCTTGCCATGTCACGTGGCTCGCCTTCAGCCAATGAGAAACCTCCCATCACAAAAACAGAGGCAGCTGAGAAAAATTGATTTCTCATCTGAGCCATATTTGATAGCTTTTGAAATCGAAAATTGAAATTAACTAACCTAAGCCCCGTTGTAACAAAAGAGCAAATTAAATATGCAACATCATTTCCTATTGGCAGTAAGAGGGCCTGCCAAGGTAAATTTGTAAATAGAGTTTAAGATGCAATTCTGTTCTCTTTCAGTATAAAAGTATAAGTGCATAGGGGCTTTATAAATTATTTATAAAAAAAAAATCATCAGCTGCAAATGGCCACTGTGGTTAAAGTCTTCCATGGAGAAAATCATTGTATTAGGAGAGCTCATTGAATGAATCAAAATTAAAAATCATCCTCAATGATTCACAGCCATTACTTAAAATGAAAAGTAGCAATATTTTAAACTTCTTTTTCCAAACTTTTTTTCTCTCTTCCCCAAAACTCAAAGAACAAATTATCATGATTTCCTGAAAAAAACAAAAAAATACTGTGCTATAAATTTAACCAACCAATTATTTTGTAAATAACAATAAGAATTAATTTTGGCTTGAAAACTGCTTAAAGCAAACCGATGGCCCCACCATGTTATACAGGATGCTTTCAAGTACAGCTCTTTTAAAATAATTTCCCAAATGAATCCCAGTGATTCAGCAGGTATGGCTATTAACTTTTAATTTATAAATTTACTAGATCAGATGAAGGAAATAGATGCCTCAGAGGCTGTATCCTAGATTATCCAGGAATGACAGTTTTTAATTTATTTCACTCCTATCCATGCAATAGGCTGCCTGCAATAGTGTTTGTTTTACCACAGAGAGGGTGTTTTTTTGTTTCCACTTTTCACTGAATTTGTAAGTAGGCAAATTATTTTATATGTTTAAGAGATAGATGATTGAAGATAAAAATCATGAAATCATAGTAAGTCCTGTCGTCCTTGTTCAGAGCTGAACCATATAGAATTCAATGACAAGTGTAATGGAGGATATTACACTTAGCCTGCCTGTCAGCCCACAGACACTGTAAAATCATTTTCTGTTCTAATTTATTATTTTTAGTGTCAATCAGGCTCCAACAAGATGAGTTACATCATTAGGTACCAGGATCAACTACTCAGCACTTTTTAAATGCAGTTTAAGTAGTTGTCATTATCTGTAGTAGAAGATGTAGCAAGGTTCAAAAATTTTTTCTTGTTTTTTTGGCCACGCCATGCGGCTTGCAGAATCTTTATTTCTCCCACCAGGGATCGAACCCGGACCTCGGCAGGGAAAGCACTGAGTCCTAACCAGTGGACCTCCAGGGAGTTCCCATAAAAGTTTTTCTGTTGCATAGAAATCTTGTTGGAAAAAAAGCCTTAGGAAGATAAAACCTAGAAGCTTTTAAAAAAATCATTTCCTTTGTAAGAATCAAATGGCAATGAGGCACCAGGATGCCACACATCATTTCCAAACTGTAAGTAATATACAGGTCTCATTTCCCCAGTGAGCCTCTACAGAACTCCTATCACATAGCCATGAAGACAGTGGGCTCTGCTTTCATTAACTTCCCTCCCTCTCTGTTGAAGTTGCCGCGGGAGAGGAATGCACCCTGGATGAGCAGCCCCACTGGAAGGAGAAGAAACCGAAGATGAACTCAATCTAGATGCAGGACATTAACTGCTTGAGCATTTTTCCTTCATCCCCATACTCAACTATCTAAGACACGTTTTTATAAATAACACTTCTATTTGTAATAAAATCCACTCTGGAAAACCATTTGTTCCACATTGATAAATTGCATTATACAGTGGTGATAAACTCAAAATCCTTTTACCCAAATGATCTGATTGAGTTTCAGAACTAGTGCTAACTAGATAGGAGGATGTGGTATTGTCTCCATTTGGTGGTTGATGAATAAAAACAGTCTAGAGAAATTTATGGATTTCAAGGTAAATTATGAAATTTAATTCATTATCTCTCCTGGAGTTGGGAATTTAAATTTCTAACTTCAGATCATGTGACATGGATTTGAATCTTTTTTATTTCCTGAAATGAGAAATTTAAAATTTTAAATGTTTAAGTTCACATCAAATTTTATGCTCAGAAGGAACTATGTATACAGCTATTCTTTTATGTAACTGGTATGATATTCAAAATATTTAATAATTAATTCCTTGCATATTGATCAATAAGGAAGGATCCAAGCTGTTGATAAATGGCATACCTCTGACATTGTGTGTAGATTAGCAGTTCTAGACTCAACCAGTTTTCTTTTCTTTTTTTATTAATTGGAGTGTAGGTGATTTACATCATATTAGTTTCAACACGGTGACTCAGTATTTTTATAGATTATACTCCATTTAAAGTCACCACAAAATAATGCCAAATTTCCCTGTGCTGTATGGTACATTCCTGTAGCCCACCCATTTTATACTCAGTAGTTTTTGCCTCTCAATGCCCTACCCCAATCTGCCTCTCCTACTCCCTCTACCTGCTGGTAAACACCAATCTCTTCTCTATGCCTGTAAAGACTCAACCCATTTTCTTTTTCCTTTTTAAAAAATTATTTCTTATTGAAGTATAGTTGATGTACAATATTATATGTTGCAGTTGTACAAGGTAGTTCAACCAGTTTTCTTAAGCACCTACTGTGTGCTGGGATCTATGCTTTCTGTTCATTGTCTTTGTCATATTCTCTTTCCTGCTTATGTCCTTAACTTTGCAAAATGCTTTGCGTATATCTAGACATAAACTACATTCCCCACTTTTCCCATGTCCTTCAAAATAGTAGCTTTATCAGAAAGGTGAAGCACTTCACAAACCTTTCCTAGTGGTGAGATTTTGGTGTTCTTAGTGCTTACAAAACATCCACCTGAAATTTTGGTCTATCATCCATTTCACAGCATCTCCTCTTATCTCCTTGCACCAGACTCTCCACCTCTGTAAATGGGGAGTCTAATACATTTGACCTTGTGGGCTTGTTTTAATGCCCCAAAGCACTGGTAGTGTTTGATCCCTAATAAGCTCTCAATAAACGGTTGCAGTTATCATTTCAGAAATGCAGATTCCAGCTCAAGATGAGGACCCAAGCAGACAATGGATGATAGGGGTGTTTTTAGAGGAATTCTTACATCAGAAGGAATGAATGGTAATATTTATTCAGGGCCTAGTGTGTGCACTCTTTAAGGGCGTTTCACATCGATTTCATGTCTTACTTAATCCTCACAGTAACCCTGAGGCACAGGTACTAGTCTTAAATTGCCCATTTTACAGATTGTTAGGTTAAACTCTCAGAGGTTAAGTAACCAGGATTCTAACCAACATCTGTCCAAGTCACATTTTCTTTATGCTGAAAAACTATGTTACCTAACAGATTGTGCTAGCATCAAGCTATTCTAAACATATTCATCAAATGATTAGGAGTTCTGTATAACAGAGAGTAGAGAATAATTCTTATCTTATTTTTATAAGTTATCTTTTTAAGACTATGTGACTTTTTAATACTATATATATTCACGTTATCATTAATGTTTGGTTGTGTAAACAAACAGTATAGGAGAGATAGAAGTTTCAGTTAAGTTCTGAAAAAGAAAAGATATCTAAGGAAAAAATGCTTTATGTGCATATTCTAATATGACTCCTTTAGTTTCCTTTCTGAGCAAGGTCAGATTCCTTCATGTTAAGCTACCTTGAGATTTGATAAGCACGTAATCCAGAGAGTCCTATATAGTTAGGATCTGACCTTCACCACTCAAATTGTTTTCTTTTTTTTTTTTTGAGGGGGGTGGGTAAGATCTTGAGTTTGCACAATAAGTATCTTTTTGAAAAGTTTTCTGTATGTTGATTTTTTTTTTTTTTTTCCTAAGTGGATTGAACTTGGAGCAAGTCATCATGAGATCTATCTTCTCAGTTTGGACTGCTGACAACGGAATCTCTATGTTATCAGTCACCACTTCTCTAAGCCAAGCATCCCCTTAGGTGCTGAGGTTACCTCTGAAAAGAAGACTGACATGGTCCCTGTTCTCTCTGTGCTTCTCTCTATTGGTAGATACAGACAAAGAGACAGCTATTAGGATATAATGTAACATGTGCAACAGTGGAAATAAACAAAAGGTGTCATGGGAGCCTCAAGAAGAAATAACTCACCTGGAACTAGGAAATTAGAAAAAATGGTGTATTCTTAGCTGATATCTGAAGACGGAGAGGGAATTATTAAGGTGAGATTGGTGGTGGTGATGGGGCAGCCTTGATGCAAGGGTTCCAAGCAGAAAACAGCATAGGCAATGGCCAAGAGGTAGGCAGAGAGCAGGACCCACTACAAGAACCAAAAGTCGGCAAGTACAACTAAAGCGTAGGGTGTGTGAATTAGAGGAGAGAAACTAAAAGGGGACTGAAGAGAAAAGCAAAGGCCTTATTATAAATGTCCTTCAGGTCATAAGAAAGAGGAGAACTTTAAGGTTCTTTGAATGATGGAAGAATGGTGTCATGGGACTGTTCCTTGGTTGCCATATAGGTTAGAGACTGCAAGACCAAAGGCAAGGAAAATGATTAAGCGGTAATTCAGAGAAGACATGGCAAATCTCCACTGGGATGGTGCTGGCTTTGGAGATGGTGAAAAGTGGAGAGATTTCTTGGATATTTAGCGCTTGGTGATAAATTGACACATGGGGAACAGACTGAAAGATAAACACTAACTCCTACACTCCAATAATAGGAAGCAACCAAAATGAAAAAATAGGAAAGAAAAATGAATTAAGGATCTCAGAAGAGTGGAAACACAAGAGGCTAATAAGCATATGAAAACACATTCAACCTCACTTTCAACCAGAGAAATCTCACACAAAAGTGAGATTCCAAAAAAAAAAAAAAAAAAAAAGTGAGATTCCATTTTACACCCATCATATTGGCAAACAGTGGAAGATGTGACAATACCATGTACTGGCAAAAGGGAGAGAGAATATTACATTATTTCAAGCAGTTTTTTCTTCTTTTTTGTGGTACGTGGGCCTCTCACTGTTGTGGCCTCTCCCGTTGTGGAGCGCAGGCTCCGGACGCGCAGGCTCAGTGGGCATGGCTCACGGGGCCCAGCCGCTCCGCGGCATGTGGGATCTTCCCAGACCGGGGCATGAACCCTTGTCCCCTGCATCGGCAGGCAGACTCTCAACCACTGCGCCACCAGGGAAGCCCCTCAAGCAGTCTTTGATATCACTTTGGAGACCAATTTCGCATCATCTAGTCAAGTTGAAAATGTGCATGTGCTTTATCCAGAAAGCCTACTTCTAGGTGTGTATCCTGGAGAAAATCTTGTATGAAAAGAAAAGTATAAAAATATGCTCATTCTAGTATTTGTATTTATTTGTATAGTTTGTAAGAATGAGAAATGGTGAAACTAATAGGTGTTGCTGCAGGGGGCTCCAAGGAGCCCAGTCCTTTATGTCTCAGGGCAGAAAGAATTCAATGAGAGGCAAATTGACAGATAAGAAGTGATTTATTAGAATAGTACGCTTGTGAGGCTTACAAGCGGGCAGGCAAGCATTGCCCGGGTACTTAGTGGGTTACACTTTTATATTCAGAGGAAGAGAGGGGAAGGGGAGAAGACCTTCTCAATATGATAAGATATTGAGATATTGATATTGATAAGATATTGAGATATTAGTTTGCTGGCACTGTTGGGAGAGAAGCCTGATTGGTGAAAGTTGCAGGGTGAGGAGAAAGGAATGAGGAAAGAGGAATTTAGCACTTTTTCCAAGGATGTTCCATTACAAAGGGACAAAAGAGACACTGGTATAGTACAAAGTTTTTGTTGCTGTTGTTGTTTTTAGAATAAAGAAATGGTACATATTTAAATGCTGATGGGTTGGAGCTAGTTCTTGAAGAGGGAAGAGGGGAGAAGATCCAGAGAACATGTGGAGGGCTAAGGCTTAAGCAGAAGGAAGGGAATGTCTAATGGAAAAGGAGAGGAAGGAAGGGGTGAGGGCAAAAGCACATTTGAGGGGTGTCAGGAAGTTGTGTGAGGCCCTTCACAGTGGTGGTTGAATCCATGGCTCTGTGAAATGAGAGGCAGCCGAGTTAAAGAATTTAGGAGAAAGTTGGGAATTGCTACTGGGGAGAATGGGAGGAAAATAGACAGAGAAGGGAATAAAGACTGGCAGGCAAAGTTGAGGGCCTGGATGCAATTGGAGATCTTCACTTTCTCATGGCCTCAATCTCTAAATTTGGGTGACCTGCTTCAGCGCTGCTTACTCCCCAGGAATAGACATTGAGCAGGTGAACATTCAGGTGGATCCAAGGCCCAGTTTTTCTCGGCAGGTGTGACAGAAGAAGCCAAAGGACAGAGGAGTTGAAGAAATGACAAAAGTTGCCTGACATCGTGGTTACTGAGTCTCAGCTTGGTAGGAAAGGAAGTAAAGACAGGAGGAGTTGACCGATTGGGAGATAGAATGAAGTCAGGAGAACGAAGGTCTCACTGAAGCTGAAAAAGTAGTGGAACAATTGAATGGTGGTCACCTAACAGATGTCTAAACTTTTATGAGTTTCAAATTGTGATTTTAGTGATGGGTAATGGGAATGGGTGACAGAGGTGGATGCAGAATCATTGGAGGTGAGTAGACCAAAGTGCTGAGAGGCCAGCCAGGTGGTCCATAAAGATGCTGAGAGCACCTCTGTTGGTGGCATCACTTGGGAGGGGAGGAACTATGACCCAGATGTTTAGACTTTTGATTAGTGATAGAGCAATTTATGATGAGAGCAGGAGATGATTTAGCTGAATCACCTGAGCCTCAACTTGTTGGAGGAGAAAGTGTCTATATGTGGAAGTGGTGATGAGGTTCGGCAAGTACATCTTAATTCTGAGGTCCATAGGGAATGGAAGACAGATCAGCCTCTACTTCAGAAGGTGATACAGGAACAGCAGCCTTGGGAGGAGCCAACTGTAACTGGAGGCAATATGAAGGAAGCCTCACTGAGGTGGGGGATGGCTTGCAGACCCTTGAACAGAGTCCCAGGAGGCACAGTGAAAATATTTGGCCAGACGGTAGAGTGGGACTTTGGGCCAGGGAACAGGCAGCTTGGAGCAGCACTGAGCAGAGAGGCTGTCATTGTGAGCAGTGCACAAGGAAGGCAGGGCTGTGAGGCACAAGAACGAACGTGGCTTCAAGACTTCCGTGAGAATTATTCCAAGCAGTCTTCCTGGTGGTAGGTAAAAGGAGGGTGGGACCCTCAGGACTTGAAGGAGTCAGCCAGGCCTAAATGGATTGCATTTCTGAGGAAGTCCTGGTCCATTGCTCTGGAAGAGACTCTGGAAGGAGTTGGTCTGCTGGGCCCTGGACAGACTGGGATGGCTCCAAGGAAAGGCTGCTGACCTATGCGCTCTCAAAGCAGAGTGGGAGGGCCAGACTCTGAGGCTGAGACCAGGGCATAACCAAATTCAGACTTGAAAGTCCACATTAATTTTTTTTTTTTTTTTTTTTTTTGCGGTACACGGGCCTCTCACCACTGTGGCCCCTCCCGTTGTGGAGCACAGGCTCCGGACGCGCAGGCTCAGTGGCCATGGCCCACGGACCCAGCTGCTCCGCGGCACGTGGGATCCTCCTGGACCGGGGCATGAACCCGTGTCCCCCGCATCGGCAGGTGGACTCCCACCCACTGCGCCACCAGGGAAGCCCCACATTAATTATTAACCATAGCCTGCATCAGCCCCGGAAGACCCATCAAGTAAGTTTAGCTTCACATCCACCCTCATCATTTTTATGTGCAACACATACCCACATGTACAGCAAGCAGTAAAAAAGTTTAGATTTGACAGCATTATTCAGAAGTTTTAAATCAGAACCTAGGGATATATTTCAGCAAAAAACCCATGATTTTTGAAATCATTTTTTGTTTATCAATTATATATTTGGTGCATTTGGAGGAGGATGCCATCATAATGCATTAGAGCCTCGGCCATCAGAGGGATGTACTCAGCCCAGGTAGTGGTATGGGGCAGAGCTATGCAAATCAGCATCTTAGCTGATAATTTTGTGACCTTGTATGTTTGCATATCAGATTTTCCAAAAACAAGTCCCTCTTGAAGGACATTAACAGACAACAACGGAGATGGTTACCCAGGTTCTTTCTGAGAAAGGCAGGAAGGGTGGTGGCCACTTGAGTGACCCACCCAGTCTTCATCCATGACATCCCACGTAAATGTGGCTCTTTCCCCCGACATGAGGGCTCATCAGGTGAGCATGGATTGATTGATTCCCAGTTGGCTCTAGTGAATTTTAGCCCTCTAGGTCAGTCCTAAGCATCATAAGCTAGTTTTCTTTTCATAAAGATTCAATCCACTGGTAGCATCTGCCTTTAGTTGGAGGGACAGAGAAAACTAGTTGCTCCTTGCTACAATGCTGTCTCCTGCAAACAACGTAATGATGTGAAATAAAAATGCATGCAATGGTTAGTTCCTAAACTTTACAGACTTACTAACCCTGTCATCCAGAGCTCAAGTCTATAAAAACTACTTCAGCCTGATTGGCTCAGAGACCTCATGAGCATAGAATGCTTACCTAAGCTTCATGCTTTCATGGTCTTCCTCCAAAAGGAGAAAATAAGCAGGATACCAGTAATTCCAGACTTCCAAAATGTTCACTGACATAAAAATCAGAATGGAGACAGATCTAGCCTGAGAAAATTTCTGTAAAACAAATTCTGAGGAGAATATTCAGCCACTGGACAAGGTTGATAATTCTGGGAAGCCTACAGAGATATTTAATCTTAAAACTGCCAGTGCAGAGAAGAAAGTATCCTTCTGTCCATGCTTCAGACCTCTGAAACAGGGTTTTTCTTTTTTTATTTCCCCTTTCTTTTCTTTTTCATTTAATGCTCCTTATAGAGATTGGAGCAAAAGAGAGTTTTAAAATAAGTGGGGCAGGCTCTCCCAAATAAAAACACATGACTTGATTATCAGAAACTTTTCTGTGCCTACAAAGATTAGAACACTGAAAAGTTTCTTAGAAGAACGCTAGTTTTGTTGAAATGTATTTTGAGGTACATGCTTTTAAAAATGATACAGGTTTCAGCAGAAGGAATCACTAAATGAGACTGCAAATGCCTTAAGAATTGACTTTTTCTTCAACATTTATTATTTAGACTCTGAAACCAGTGTTAGAAGAATCACATACCCGCACATTGCAATAATCACTAACTTATTCTCCATGAAGGGAAAATACAGGGAATTGTTCTCTGAAAAAGAGTAGATTGATGAAAATATAAAGGAACCTGTTTATGGAGGGAATTTAAAATGTCTTTTAAGAATTTTGAGGTGTTTTAGTCCCTCATCTGCAGCAGAGGAAAGATTTGCTCTCTTCTGAATTTTTCCAATCTCCCAAGTTTCACTCAACGACCCTTATGTCTCTAACCTCACCACCACCCTCTCACAGGATTGCAAAGACCTTACCCCAGCCCAGCACCTACAGTAGAAGTTGGCTGCAGGCTATAGTTATCTAATATTATACAGAAAGATGAAGAATTACATTATTGTAGTTGCTGGAAGGCCATATTACAGCTATTTCAGAAGAGAGATTTATAGCAGTATTTAATGAATGCAACTAGTTTCGTTATCAGTAAGTAACCATCCCCATATTGTGCGTCTGGTAAGATTAAATTAAGCCATTATAATAACCTTACAAAAGGTGCCTATTTGGTGGTGGCAAGTCAGGCTAAAGGAAATCGCATTAGCTTGATGAGATGGTTTTATTCATTTTGACACAGGTTTGTTGGTCTAGTCTTCCCAAAATATGCCTTATAATTTTTAGGCATTTCCCTTATTAAGGAACATGATAAGGTCTAGCTTTAGGATGTAGGTATTATTGGAGTTATCAATCTCAGCCTGCTTAAATATATCACAGGCTAAAACTTTGGAGCACGATTCTTTTGCAAAATTAAGATTTTCCATCTTGGAGCGATTTTCACACATTCACTTTTACTGGGTTTTATTTTTCAGGGATCATTATATAAAGGGCCATTATATAAATAGGTTAGAATACTGATACAGAACAGGTTAGATACAGCACGTTAATTCAGATTTTTATAGAGTTGCTAAAGGAAACAATCAGTCTGGAGCTAATGAAAAATTATCAACAGACAACCACAGGTTATTTTAAAGTCTATTTGATCCTGGCTACCTGGTAATTTATACATATATGTAATTCTGAGGGGCTTTTGTCTCACTATTACTAAATTTCAGAATTAAAAATTTCAAATTGCTATTTTCCTCTCTACTGATTATTTTTTCCTTTTTCTGCTGTTTAAACTTGAAGTAATCTAGGCTAAAAAGAAAAGGTAGTTTGTTTCGTGACAATTTTTCAATGAATATTTGGGAAGGCCAGCAGTACACTGTTAGCATTTTTATTTTGGCAACCTAATTACACATAAGGTATTGCAGTTATGTTTAAAAAAATCATGATTCTTAGATTTTCTACAGAGAAAAAAAAATCGGAAACCATATAAATTATGTGGCAGTGTTTCCTAATCTCAAGCATGAATATTTGCTACTAGATTCTTATCTCATGTGGCTTAAAAATTTAAGAATTCTCATCGTACAGCTTGATTTGGCCACCCCATATTTAGACACTTACTCTCCCAAAAGACACGTGATCCTGCAGCCATCAAGGTCAAAAGCTTAGCTGAGCACTTTTCAAACATTCTAGTTCTCCCTGTTGACTCAGTGTGTGTAGCCTGTTCATAAAAATAGTTATAAGCAATTTAGTGCAAGTTAGGAACCACCTGATTGTATGGGGTATTGGCAGAGTTTGTTAATATCTCCCAATTTCACTTCCCAGGTTCAAATATCGCTTCCCTGACACACAGACTAGATAAAGTTTTTCTTATACAGTGTCATAGCCCCCCTTCTTCATGACCTTCATAAGGTTTGTAATTATAAATCTGCCTGATAATATTATAAAAGTTTCTCTCTCCCACTCTATACTATGTTGCTCACCTCAGCATCCTCAGCACCCGCCTTAGTACTTGACATGTATTAGATGATCTATAAATGATTGTTTTGTGAATGAAAGGGTCCATTATAGAGACATCAGACTAGGGGGGTGTTTAAGATGGAAGACTGCCTCAATGGTTAGCTAGTCTTAGTCTAACGATGGCATCTCAATTTTTTGAACATATTTTCAAAGTGTTTTTTTGTTTGTTTGTTTTCTGCGGTACGCCGGCCTCTCACTGCTGTGGCCTCTCCCGCTGCAGAGCACAGGCTCCGGACGCGCAGGCCCAGTGGCCATGGGTCATGGGCCCAGCCGATCCGTGGCATGTGGGAAGAGCATGTGGGATCTTCCTGGACCGGGGCACGAACCCGCGTCCCCTGTATCAGCAGGCGGACCCCCAACCACTGCGCCACAAGGGAAGCCCCAAAGTGTTTTTTAACTTACTTTACCTATGACATTGACCTAGGTAAAAGAAGAAGGAGGCTTCCGGAAAACCCTAAATATCTTCGAGCAGAATTTGTTAATGTCACTGAACTATTTCCATCAGGCAACTTTTTGAAATTTATTTATGTACATAAAGGAACTCAGTCCAAGATCTGAGAATTATTCCTGAACTGGACAGATAATATGGGCGAAATAAAAGGCAGAAGGCTCTTATGTAAATAAAATGGCTCGTTATTCATTCCTTGTTAGATATTCCTATAAAAATCTGAATCAAAACAGCATGTCTCACTGTAAAAAAAATTCACAGGTAAATTAATTTGAAAAACACTTACTCTGTTGAACATTTCTCTTCTTTCCTTAAACACCAATGAAGTTCTGATTGAAAATAACCAATTTGCTTGTAAAACAAATGTTATACACCATTTAGAAAGTGACTTCCTTATAATACCTCTGAGTTTTTCTGTATTCTGGATATTTAAGTATTTACATATACATTACTAACCCCTATTAATTTTACCTTGCAATCAGCAGAGGACTTCAATTTTATTTTTAGCTAGAGAATTGCTCCTGCCTAGGATCCATTTCAAGATAAAATTAATTTTAACCTACTGATAGAAAGGTAGAATTTTAAATCATGTTCAAATTTTACATTTTAGCTAATGCTTTCTTTATATATTTTCTTCAAACTATATATTTAACATGGGATTTTTATGTCTTCTCACTTTACAGAATCTTTTAAACCTCAGCTTAACGTTTTAATGTATTTGTCTAATCAAAACTTAATAGTTAAACATTTGTAGATTTTTATCATAATCCCACGATATTAGAGGACCCTAATTATTTCCTAAAAATCATCTAATATTGTGGACCATATTTTCACATGGTGGTTAGTTTTCAGAAACATTTATTAGCAGCGTTGACAGTAAGCTTTGCTCTTAAGTTTCTTACATAACACACACAAAAAATCGTATCTCTCACTGTGTTAAAACTAAAATAAATCTTTAGAATTTTTTCAAAGATTTAAGACTTAAAGAGTCAGATGTAAATAACCTAGGAATATTCTGCTTGGCCATTGTTGGAATGGTATTCCACAGGGGATATTGTTAATGTGACTGACAAGTCAGTTATATCCCATTCACAAATGTTTTGATGTCTGCAATATTAATAATACTGCATTGCCCATGAGAAGTGCTACCCTAACTACTGGCATGGAATAGTCACAATAAATGGCAGCAAACATAATTCTAACCTCTGACTCTGTGACAAACAGCATGGGTACTCTCTACCGCTCTGCCTTTAATTTCAGTGGCATCAAAGGAATACTCAAGCACCTCGGAAAATAACTCTAGCCCCATGTCTTGATAAAATAAAATGCTTACCCACAGACGTAAATTACCATGGAAATAAAAAGAGGACCAAAAAATTACACAGTTTCCTAATGCTCTTAAATCAAAGTAGCAGAGGGAGCAGAGGGCTGTGAGCAGAGCACGTGTATTATGCAGGCTCGCTGCTTGGTAAACAATCTTTGATGGCTTTAATCCAACAGGTTTGCTCAGTTGATGATGGGAGGGAGCGTTATTCATAATTCTCAAGAACAGAGTACTTTATAATAATAATTTCTGTGGATGTCCGCTTGGAAATTTTTGCTATGGGGACATTATAAATTAGAATTCAGGCAATAGATGCCATAACTGTGAGTTTAATAGTCACAAAACTATTGACTCAGTGGGGTTCCAGGCAGCAAACCCAATGACAGGCAGCCTCCCTCCCCACTTTGTAAATGTGATTCGCCTGCCTGCAAGCTCTCCTTCCTCCTTGTTTCATTTTTTCTTAATTTCCTTCCAAACTTTTTTCTGATTTATACAAGAGGAACAATTCTCATTATAAATAAAAACAAGCAGCATACATAAAATTAAAGCCCTCCTCGACACCTACTCCTTTCTCAGAGCCCACTATTGCAAACAATGGGTTTTGGGTCTTTGTGGGTCCTTTTCTGCACAAGTGCAGACATATGCATGTAAATGTACAAAAATATAATTGGTGTCTTAAATCAGAAGTGGAAGCAAACTGTACCCATTATTTGCAATTTTTAGAAACTTGATATGACTTAAAGAATTGTACATGTGAGTACATAGACATTTGCCTGATTCTTTTAGTAGGCTGCATAATATTCCATAGTACAGATACACCACAGTTTATTTAAATAGTCCTTCCTTGATAAAAATATAAATTATTTACAGTAGTGTGCTATTTATGATAATGATGTAATGAATATAGGTGGGTAGGACTTGGGCACCTGTAGGGCCTTCTCTAGGGTTTAAACCAGAAGTAGGATTTCTGAGACGATGAATTCATGTGTTTGCAGTTTTCCTGTTGCCATGTTGTCCTCCAGAGGAGCTGTACTGATTCAAGTCCCACCAGTCTCTACAGGGTTTCTTATTACGTTACATCCTCTTTAGGTCTGGGGATTGTCAGATGTGTTGACTTTTGCAAACCTGGTGGATATGAAATGATATATCGTGATTTTAATTGTATTTCCCTGATTGCCAATAAAGTTGAGTATATCTTCATGTGTGTATTGACCTTCTGTGGATTTTCTGTTCAATCCTTACCCTTTAATAAAATAAAAGCTTATTTGACATATAACTCACAAACTTTAAAATTCACCCAATTCAGTGGTTTTTGTATATTTACAGAGTTGTACATTGATCATCCCCCAAAGAAATCTCATACCCATTTGCAGTTACTGCCTATTACCCTTCCCTGGCAACCACCAATCTTCTGTCTGTCTCTAAGGATTTGCCTATTCTGAACATTGCATATAGATGAAATTATTCAATATGTGACATTTTGTGCCTGGCTGTTTTCACTTACTGTAATGTTTGCAAAATTCCCTCCATGTTGTAGCATGTATCGGTACTTCATTCCTTTTTGTGACTGAATACTACTTCGTTGTATTGCTATACCATTTTATCTATCCATCGACTGATGGACTTTTGTGTTGTTCATACATTTTGGCTATTAGGAATAACGCTGCTCTGAATATTCATGAACAAGCTTTTGTTTGAATATATGTTTTCAATTTTCTTGGGTATACTCGCTGGGTCATATAAGAATTATGTTTGGTACTTTGAGGAACAACCAGATT
This sequence comes from Phocoena phocoena, assembly GCF_963924675.1. Lineage (NCBI taxonomy): Eukaryota > Metazoa > Chordata > Mammalia > Artiodactyla > Phocoenidae > Phocoena > Phocoena phocoena. The sequence goes on along the minus strand of NC_089220.1, from coordinate 129,429,400 downwards.
GCTTTCCGAAGTGTCTTTGCCATTTTATGTTCACACCAGCAATGTAAGAGGGCTCCAGATTCTCTACATCATTGCTAATACTTGTTATTATCTGCCTTTTGATAATAGTCTTCCTAGTGGGTGTGAAATAGTATCATATTGTGGTTTTGATTTGCATTTCCCTAATGAATAGTGATGTTGACCGTATTATCATGTGCTTACTGGCCACTTAAATATCTTCATTGGAGAAATGCTTATTCAAATCCTTTGCCCATTTTTTGAAATGGGTTATTTGTCTTTTTAGTTGTTCAGTTGTCAGAGTTGTTGCTGTTGTTTTTTTCTGAATACAAGACCCTTATCAGACATATGATTTGCAGATATTGTCTCCCAACCTGTGGGTTGTCTTTTCATTTTCTTGATGGTGTCCTTTGAAGTACCAAAGTTTTAAATTTTGATGAGGTTCAATTTACCTAATTTTTCTTTTGTGACTTTTGCTTTATTGTCATTGTGACACCAAAATCCAAAGTCACAAAGATTTTCTCCTTTGTTTTCTTCTAAAAGCTTATAGTTTTAACTCATAATAAAGGTCTTTAATTAATTTAGAGTTAATTTTTCATATGATGTGAGTAGAGTTCAATTGACCATAAATGTATGGTTTGTTTCTTCCCTGAAGCCTCCATTGTATTGTTTATATGTCTATGTTTATGTTAAGCCCATATTGTCTAGATTATTGTAGCTTTGTAGTAAGTTTTGAAGTCATGAAATGTTAGTTCTTCAATATTCTTCTTCTTTTTCAAAATTGTTTTGGCTAATTTGGTATCAATTTTTCTATTGGATAAATTTTCTTCATCTTATTGGCCTATAGGTGTTCTTTTATATTCTGAATAATAGTTTTTCACTTGCAATAGTGAATATTACTCTAAGCCTATCACTTGACTTTGAATTCCATCTATTATATTTCCCCTACATTGCACATTTAATGAAGCCAAATTTATTGATCTTTTCTTTTTGGTATTTATAATTGGTATCTTAATAAAAATATTTTTTAAGAAAATAAATTCCTTCAAGAATTTCTGTTAATAGCTTCGTTCTTTCTTCAGCTTTTAAATTAATCTGGAATTTATTTTGAGTATTCTCCATAGTGATGTAGTTTTTGTTTTTTGTTTTTTTCTCGATTGAATAGACAGTGTTCTCAATAATATTTATTGGATATTCTGCCACTTCTCCATTATTTCAAAATCCCTCCATTGTCACACATTAAATTCCTATACATACATTTATATCTATACCTACATATATATATAATCTCTTTATCTACCTATATGTATATGTTTGGTTTGGGGTTTTCTATTGTCTCTAGTGATTTATTTACTGAAGGCAACACCAATAGATACTTTTAACTATTATGGCTTTATAATATATTCTGCTATTCATATGGTAGTCTCTGCCCCATTATAATTCTTTGTCTTTTTTTTAACTTCCTTGGCTATTCTTGTATACTATTGTTCTTTGGGATAAATATTGGAATTTATCTGTTGAATTCCAAAAAATGTTGCTATTGTGTTTTGGTTTTGATTAAATGTATAAATCAGTTTGGCAGAGTACTGCTGTAATTATAGTCTTCAGAACTGCTGTCTAGGAGCACAGGATGTCTCTTTATTTACTTGAATCTTCTTTTATGGCCCTGTATCAACTTTTATAGTTTCCTTCTCATCAGTCTTACAAATTTTCTATTAGTGAGACTTGCTTCAAATGTACACTTGATTGCTGATTTTTGGGAACTGGAACCCAGTTTTCCATAAAAATGATGTAATAGATGGTGGTGGGTCTCCAGACAGTCATATGGGCCATGGTCATAACAGAGGCAAGCAATGGCGCTTAGTCTGGGCCCCAAAGTTAGATCATCTGGGAACCTCCTCCTGGCTGTGTGACTTTGAGCACATTACCCTCTCTTCCTGTGCTCGTTTCTTGGCAAGGAAAGTGGGGATAATAGTACCTCCCACATGGACTTGTTGTGGGGTTTATGTCACATACACAGGAAGTCTATTGTTATTAATTTCTATGAGGACCTGATCTGAGGTCCAATGTAGGCCATCACACCTAGCTTCCTCCTTGTCTTTCAGCTTTGTGACTGAAGCAAATTTATAAGGAATGGATTTGGTCTGGTACACAGGATTGGGACCCTTGGAGACTTCCAGGTAGGGGTGTGAGCGGAAAGGAGAATGAAATTTAGCAACTGCCAATTTAGACTTGAGGAGTAATTTGACTGCTTCTCTCATGTGCTCTGCAGAGACTCCCTCCTCCAGAGGCTGCCACAGCAGCCTAACAGCCTCTCTGCTTCTGGTCTCCCTACTACTGGTGTCCTTCTGCAGCCACTGGGATCTCCCTAAAATGTAGATCTCATCATACCATTGCCCTTCCTTAAGCCATTAATGGTTCCATAATGCCCTCAAAACAAGGTCTAGGCTTCTGAACGTAGTTTTGGAATCTGGTCCCTTATTACTTCTCTTGTCTCATATCTTTACTCTCTAGCAATCTATAATTTCTTTCAATCTCTTCCTCCCCTTCCACACTCTTTTCTCTAATCATTTAGGTTTAAAGCAGAGACCATTTCCTTCTGAGGATCTCCTTGAACTCTGGTCCCTCTCCCTACTGGGTAAATCTTTATTATTTTGTTGTTTAAATTATTTTCTAGAATATGATTGTCTTAAAATAGCTTCTAAAAGTGTCCTTGCATCTGGCAACTGCTCATACTATGTCTAGTGAAATATATTTTGAAGACAAATGTGTTAAATAGATGCACAGATATGCTTCTTACTCCCAATTTCATGACCCTTAACTTACCACATAGAAGCAGCCAAATTGCTCCACATGTCTAAATTGGAAGTTGCTAAATTTCATTCTGTTTTCCTCTCCTACCCCTACCTGGAAGTCTCCAAGGGTCCCAATCCCACGTACCAGACCAAATCCATTCCTTATACATTTGTGGTGGAGATAAATACTGTAAAATGCCTATAGATTGTCTATTGACTTTCTAGTTAATTTATATCATGCTAGAGTACATAAAATACTGCATACAATTCCCCCACCCCCCAAACACACGTTTTAGGCTCTCACAGAACTTAATAAAAGCTTCAATATTGACCAGAAGGTAAGTGGTTAACCCTAAGATTGCCAGTAGGGTATGGATGCTAAGATGAATAAGAAGACGAACTTAAGCTTCCTAACTCTTTCTGTTAAAGTACAGAAGTATGATCCTGACTGCTGCCAGTAAGGATTGACTGATTCCAATTCTGATTCCAGTTCTGGTACAAATGGGCCTTTGACCCAGAGCGGGTATGGAAACATTTCCAGGCCTTTCTCAGTTACCCACCTGTGAACAAACCGGAGGCTCTTCCAAAGTTCTCCAAGGTTTCATCTAACTAAAAATTATGGTCATTTTGCATCTGTATCCTGGAAAGGTCACAGATATATGCTGTATTTTGAATTGTTTAGCCCTTGGTGAAAGAAGTTGGACACAAATGAAACAAAATATCTGACCACTATTTTTTTTAGAATTTGCAATATATTATAGAACTAAGTGATGCAATTTACTTTATTTATACAAATAAATACATGATAAACCATTTACTTTAATTTCATATTTTGGTGTCTCGAGTTTGGATAATGAGCCTGTTTACTCAAATCCAATTATCTATTCTATTTTCTCATCCTCAACTACATATGTGAACACATTTATTCCCACTTCCCCAAACCACTCCCCAGTACCACAAGACACATAAAGAGAGCTTTGTAAAAGAGGTGGGATTCGAAGCAAGGGCAGGGACAGACTTGAAAGGGAGGGCATTATTCCAGGTCTCAGGACCAGTGTGGAGGAAGTGTAAAATCAGGAGTGGGAAAATTTAGTTTAGTTTAAATTTAGTTTAGAAGTTTAAATTTAGTTTAGAAAATTTAGTTTAGAAGTTTAGTTTGGGGGGAACAGAAGGAACCTTGAGTGTGAGGATCTTCAGAAGGAGTGGGGTGTAGAGGGAGGAGTGGAGATATTTTTCAAAACAAGATTGAATGGCAGCTATCAAAGAAGAGAGACAGGGCTTCCCTGGGGGCGCAGTGGTTGAGAGTCTGCCTGCCGATGCAGGGGACACAGGTTCGTGACCTGGTCCGGGAAGATCCCACATGCTGTGGAGCGGCTGGGCCCGTGAGCCATGGCCACTGAGCCTGCAAGTCCGGAGCCTGTGCTCTGCAACGGGAGAGGCCACAGCTGTGAGAGGCCCGTGTACCGGAAAAAAAAAAAAAAAAGAGAGAGAGACAAAGACCAGAATTAATCTTCAAAAAGAGCAAACTAAGACACAACTTAATAAAGATATTAAAATGACTCAAACACTTCCTTTGTTTTCATCAATTAAGGATAAAACTGGGTGAGGTCCCAATATCTACCTATGAAGTGGCCCTGAACTGAGACATTCTGTACCCATCCCATTATATCTGTATAGTCGTCAGCTGGGCATCTGTTCTCTCATCAAAGCAATGTGACATGTAAGACACAGAGTCAAGCAGATGGCTGTATTTTGCTGAACTGGACTTTAGTGAAAAAATCCAGATTCTTTTGTTGCAGAGGAAAGGGATTATTGCCTTAAAGGGTGTTCATCACTGGGGGAAAAGGATAATGCTACATCAAAGAACTGAGATGGGGAAGGGAATATTGAGGTAATTTCACTTCTCACGAGAGAGAGAAAAAAAGGAAATATAGATAATGTGAAATATTCCAAATTCATAAAAGAGAAAGCTAAAACCAGGATCCATTTAAAATCCCAGGTACCGTAGTTAAAGTGAAAGATGCTTCAGCTGACCTGGTTCAATGCAAAAAATACTGAATGAGGTAGGTATTCATTCTACTAAAAACAGGACAAATGCACAGAGGTAGGATTAATACCAAATTATCACTAGAGGGAAGATTGCAACAATTAAAATTTTCCAAAAAACCTTAGCCTTTTGAGGTAAACAATCCCCAAATGACAGTGATGGTCCAACTTTTAGCAGGCTGTGTGATCTCCTCCTCTTCATAAAGAATTTATTAAATGCTCTTTAATCTGTGTTGCACCTTTATGGGTTTGCCAAAAGGAAGTTATCCCATCAGCTATGTCTCATGGTACCTTTTCAGAGATCATCACTTGGCTTTGGGTCCATACCTGTCACAAAAACAACTTCTTACACTTGGTGGTTTTGGGCTTTTGTTTTTTGCTATTTAAATGGTTTTGAAACTTCTGACTTTGGAGTTGCTATTTCCCAAATAACTATCTTCATAACATTTTAAAAGGAAAAGAGTAGAGGAGGGTTATGGATGTGGTTCTTTTTCAAAGCTCATTAACTGAATGCAAATAAATTGAAAACTCATTACAATACAGGGTGCTTTAATTAAAAATGGGTACATGTGATATAATAAAAATAACAAGAAAGTGAACTTGAATTTGATAACCTTTTATAGAAATAGTTCTTTTTTTTTTTTTTTTTTGCTGTACGCAGGCCTCTCACCATTGTGGCCTCTCACGTTGCGGAGCACAGGCTCTGGATGTGCAGGCTCAGCGGCCATGGCTCACGGGCCCAGCTGCTCCGTGGCATGTGGGATCTTCCCAGACCGGGTCACGAATCCGTGTCCCCTGCATCGGCAGGCGGACTCTCAACCACTGAGCCACCAGGGAAGCCCCTATAGAAATAGTTCTTAATCAGTAGCAGAAGGGGGCACAAGAACATTTGAGTAGTTTTTGTAAATGTAGACAATTTTTCAGTATTTGTCTTTATAAATAGAGTCATGCAGAGGAAGATTCACTTGCTAAGGCTTAAAATTCATTGACTATATGTCAAAGTCAGGGGCTGCAGTGTATCATTCTAGCAGAGTACTACTCAGGATTCTAAGAACCCAGTATCTCCAAAGAGTCTTTCATTAGTTCACTCAGCACCAAGACAGAATCTCAAGACACAGGTAATTTCAAATCAGGGGTGTCAAGTGCATCTTCTAATAACTACAGGCAAAGGAGAAATCAGTTTGCTTTCCTCTAACTCATGAAAATAGCCCTGATTGTCAGATAAACATAAAAGGAAGTGATCGGTGAACTTGACTTTGACAAATACAAAAGGTTCTTAAGCAGCGTATGTGAGAATGATTACATGTCACCTTGGACCTGTCTACTTCAATGGAATATTTTCCCCACTTGATATTTGAGTCCATTTAGTTATAAAACATAAAACGGCAATTCTCCATGCTCTTTTCAGCAAGATAAATAGAAAATCAGTGGAGTTCTTTTTTAAAAAACTATTTTATTATAGACTTTACTACTGTTAACAGCCCATGCATATCCTTCTGATTCTTTCTGTGTAGATGTATATTTTTCAGCAAAATGAGATAATACTATACACAATGTTTTGCAATCTGCATTTTCCAATCAATGAACCGCATGTTTCCATTTCAGTAAATTCATGTACTGATACTCAGGCTGTGATTAGATTACACAATTGACCTCAAATACCCTTTATGGGGTGCGTTGCAGGACCACACATTGAACTTGGCTATTATGCCCAAGTCCCTTGCAATTCAGCACATTCCCTTTCCCATGACCATGACTTGTTAGAGAGAATGGGCCAGTTTGCCTGCAGAATGTTCCACCTTTTGGATGTGTCTGCTTGTTTCCAATTCTGTTGTTTTTGATTCATCATAACAAAATTCATTTGCTTGAATAATCTGTTTTTATTTTTTGTCCAGAAAATAGTTGTTTAGAGAATAATCTAAATTTCACTAGTAACTGCAATAGCTAACAAAATGGTCAGAAAGCTGAGTTAAAGTTTTGACAGCACTGCTGCATCATCCCCTTGGCACCCCTTCTTGCAGAATCATAAACATCATGCATCCCCACTTGGATGCATGGATTAAAAAGCAACCTTATTTCAACATTTCCTTCCCCATTCTCTTGCTTTCAGTACTACAGGGATGAACTAACATATTTTTATAGCACGCTTTAAAAGAAAGAGAGGAAGAGCTTCAAGATGGTGGAAGAGTAAGACTCGGAGATCACCTTCCTCCCCACAGATACACCAGGAATACATCTACACATGGAACAACACCTACAGAACACCTACTGAATGCTGGCAGAAGAACTCAGACCTCCCAAAAGGCAAGAGACTCCCCACATACCTGGGTAGGGAAAAAGAAAAAAGAAACAACAGAGACAAAAGAATAGGGACGGGACCTGCACCAGTGGGAGGGAACCGTGAAGGAGGAAAGTTTTCCACACACTAGAAGCCCTTTCGCGGGCAGAGACTTCGAGTGGCGGAGGGGGCGAGCTTCGGAGCCACGGAGGAGAGCGCAGCAACGGTGGGTGCGGAGGGCAAAGCGGAGAGATTCCCGCACAGAGGATCGGTGCCGACAAGCACTTACCAGCCCGAGGGGCTTGTCTGCTCACCCGCTGGAGCGGGCGGGGGCTGGGAGCTGAGGCTCAGGCTTTGCAGGTCAGATCCCAGGGAAAGGACTGGGGTTGGCGGCGTGAACACAGCCTGACGGGGGCTAGTGCACCACGACTAGCCGGGAGGGAGTCCGGGAAAAAGTCTGGAGCTGCCTAAGAGGCAAGAGACTTTTTCTTGCCTCTTTGTTTCCTGGTGCACTAGGAGAAGGGATTAAGAGTGCTGCTTAAAGGAGCTCCAGAGACGGGCGCGAGCCACAGCTATCAGCGTGGACCCCAGAGACGGCCATGAGATGCTAAGGCTGCTACTGCAGCCACCAAGAAGTCTGTGTGCAAGCACAGGTCACTATCCACACCTCCCCTCCCAGGAGCCTGTGCAGCTCACCACCACCAGGGTCCGGTGGTCCAGTGACAACTTCCCCGGGAGAACGCACGGCACGCCTCACGCTGGTGCAACGTCATGCTGGCCTCTGCCGCCACAGGCTCGCCCCGCATCCGTACCCTTCCCTCCACCCAGCCTGAGTGAGCCAGAGCCCCCGAATCAGCTGCTACTTTAACTCTGTCCTGTCTGAGCGAAGAACAGAAGCCCTCAGGCGACCTACATGAAGAGGTGGGTCCAAATCCAAAGCTGAACCTTGGGAGCTATGCGAACAAAGAAGAGAAAGGGAAATTTCTCCCAGCAGCCTCAGGAGCAGCGGATTAAAGCTCCACAATCAACTTGATGTACCCTGCATTGGTGGAATACCTGAATAGACAGTGAATCGTCCCAAATTGAGGCAGTGGACTTTGGGAGCAACAATGTATATATATATATATATATATATATATATATATATATATATATATATATATATATATATATATATATATTTTTTTTTTTTTTTCCTTTTTCTCTTCTTTGCGAGTGTGTATGTATATGCTTCTGTGTGTGATTTTGTCCGTATAGATTTGCTTTTACCATTTGTCCTAGGGGTCTGTCTGTCCATTTTTGCTTTTTTGTTTTTATTTTCAGTATAGCACTTGTTATCATTGGTGGATATATGTTTTGGTTTGGTTGCTCTCTTCTTTCTTTTTTAAATTACTTTTTATTTTTAATAATTATTATTTTTATTTTTTACTTTAATAACTTTATTTTATTTTCTCTTCTTTTTTTCTTTCTTGTTTTCTCCCTTTTATTCTGAGCCATGTGGATGACAGGGTCTTAGAGTTCCGGCAGGGCAACAGGCCTGTGCCTCTGAGGTGGGAGAGCCAAGTTCAGGACCAGAGACCTCACAGCTACAGGTAATATGAAATGGCAAAAGTCTCCCAGTGATCTCATATCAACGCCTAGACCCAGCTTCACTCAACCACCAGCAAGCTACAGTGCTGGACACCCTATGCCAAACAACTAGCAAGACAGGAACACAGCCCCATCCATTAGCAGAGAGGCTGCCTAAAGTCATAATAAAGTCACAGACACCCCAAAACACACCACCAGAAGTGGACCTGCCCACCAGAAAGACAAGATCCAGCTTCATCCAGCAGAACACAGGCACTAGTCCCCTCCACCAGGAAGCCTACATAACCCACTGAACAAACCTTAGCCACTGGGGGCAGAAACCAAAAACAATGGAAACTACGAACCTGCAGCCTGTGAAAAGGAGACCCCAAACACAGTAAGTTAAGCAATATGAGAAAACAGAGAAACACACAGCAGATGAAGGAGCAAGGTAAAAAAACACCAGACCTAACAAATGAAGAAGAAATAGGCAGTCTACCTGAAAAAGAATAAAGAGTAATGATAGTAAATTTGATCCCAAATCTTGGAACCAGAATGGAGAAAATAAAAGAAACGTTTAACAAAGACCTAGAAAAACTAAAGAGCAAACAAACAATGTGGAACAACACAATAAGTGAAATGAAAAATTCTCTAGAAAGAATCAATAGCAGAATAACTGAGGCTGAAGAATAGATAAGTGACCTGGAAGATAAAATAGTGGAAATAATTACCACAGAGCAGAATAAAGAAAAAAGAATGAAAAGAATTGAGGACAATCTGAGACACCTCTGGAACAAAATTAAACACACCAACATTTGAATTATAGGGGTCCCAGAAGAAGAAGAGAAAAAGAAAGGGATTGAGAAAATATTTGAAGAGATTATAGTTGAAAACTTCCCTAACATGGGAAAAAGAATAGTTAATCAAGTCCAGGAAGCACACAGAGTCCTATACAGGATAAATCCAAGGCAAAACATACCAAGACATATATTAATCAAACTATTAAAAATTAAATACAAAGAAAAAAAAATTAAAAGCAGCAAGGGAGAAATAACATACAAGGGAATCCCCATAAGGTTAACAGCTGATCTTTCAGCAGAAACTCTGCAAGCCAGAAGGGAGTGGCAGGACATATTTAAAGTGATGAAAGGGAAAAACCTACAACCAAGATTACTCTACCCAGCAAGCATCTCATTCAGATTTGATGGAGAAATTAAAACCTTTACAGACAAGCAAAAGCTAAAAGAATTCAGCACACAAAACCAGGTTTACAACAAATGCTAAAGGAACTTCTCTAGGCAGGAAATACAAGAGAAGGAAAATACCTACAATAGCGAATCCAAAACAATTAAGAAAATGGTAATAGGAACATACATATCAATAATTACCTTAAATGTAAATGGATTAAATGCTCCCACTAAAAGATATAGACTGGCTGAATGGATACAAAAACAAGACCTGTATATATGCTGTCTACAAGAGACCCACTTCAGACCTAGGGACACATACAGACTGAAAGTGAGGGGATGGAAAAAGATACTCCATGCAAATGGAAATCAAAAGAAAGCTGTAGTAGCAATTCTCATATCATAAAAAATAGACTTTAAAACAGAGACTATTACAAGAGAGAGAGAAGAACACTACATAATGACCAAGGGATCAATCCAAGAAGAAGATAAAACAATTGTAAATATATATGCACCCAACATAGGAGCACCTCAATACACAAGGCAAATGCTAACAGACATAAAAGGGGAAACCGACAGTAACACAATAATAATAGAGGATTTTAACACCCCACTTTCACCAACAGACAGATCATCCAAAATGAAAATAAATAAGGAAACACATGCTTTAAATGATATATTAAACAAGATGGACTTAATTGATATTTATAGGACATTCCATGCAGAAAAAACAGAATATTCTTTCTTCTCAAGTGCTCATGGAACATACTCCAAGACAGATCATATCCTGGGTCATGAATGAAGCTTCAGTATATTTAAGAAAATTGAAATCATATCAAGTAACTTTTCTGACCACAATGCTATGAGACTAGATATCAATTACAGGAAAAAATCCAAAAAAAATACAAACAAATGGAGGATAAACAATACACTATTAAATAACAAAGAGATCACTGAATAAATCAAAGAGGAAATCAAAAAATACCTAGAAACAAATGACAATGAAAACAAAATGGCCCCAAACTTATGATATACAGCAAAAGCAGTTCTAAGAGGGAAGTTTACAGCAATACAATCCTACTGTAATAAACAAGAAAAATCTCAAATAAACAAGCTAAACTTACAACTAAAATCTTTACAGAAAGAAGAACAAAAAAACAAAACCCGAAGTTAGCAAAAGGAAAGAAATCATAAAGATTAGATCAGAAATAAATGAAAAAGAAATGAAAGAAACAATAGCAAAGATCAGTAAAACTAAAAGCTTGTTCTTTGAGAAGATAAACAAAATTGATAAACCATTAGCCAGACTCATGAGGAAAAAAAAGGAGAAGACTCAACTTAACAGAAATAGAAATGAAAAAGGAGAAGTGACAACTGACACTGCAGAAATACAAAGGGTCATGAGAGATTACTAAAAACAACTATATGCTAAGAAAATGGACAACCTGGAAGAAATGGACAAATTCTTACAAAAGCACCACCTTCTGAGACTGAACCAGGAAGAAATAGAAAATATAAACAAACAAATCACACATACTGAAGCAGAAACTGTGATTAAAAATCTTCCAACAAACAAAAGCCCAGGACCTGATGGCTTCACAGGTGAATTCTACCAAACATTTAGAGAAGAGCTAACACCTATCCTTCTAAAACTCTTCCAAAATATAGCAGAGGGAGGAACACACCCAAACTCATTCTACGAGGCCACCGCCACCCTCATACCAAAACCAGACAAAGGTGTCACAAAGAAAGAAAACTACAGGCCAATATCACTGATGAAGATAGATGCAAAAATCCTCAACAAAATACTAGCAAACAGAATCCAACAGCACGTTAAAAGGATCATACACCACGATCAAGTGGCATATATCCCAGGAATGCAAGGATTCCTCAATATGTGCAAATCAACCAATGTGATACACCATATTAACAAACTGAAGAATAAAAAACATATGATCATCTCAACAGAGGCACAAAAAGCTTTTGACAAAATCCAACACCATTTATGATAAAAACCCTCCAGAAAGTAAGCATAGAGGGAAGTTACCTCAACATAATAAAGGCCATATATGACAAACCCACAGCCAACATCATCCTCAATGGTGAAAAACAGAAACCATTTCCACTAAGATCAGTAAAAAGACAAGGTTGCCCACTCTCACCACTGTTATTCAACATTGTTTTGGAAGTTTTAGCCACAGCAATCAGAGAAGAAAAACAAATATAAAAAGAATCCGAATCAGAAAAGAAGAAGTAAAGCTGTCACTGTGCAGATAACATGATACTATACATAGAGAATCCTAAAGATGCCACCAGAACGCTAATAGAGCTAATCAATGAATTTGAAAAGTAGCAGGTTGCAAAATTAATGCCCAGAAATCTCTGGCATTCCTATACACTAAGGATGAAAAATCTGAAAGTGGAATTAAGGAAACACTCCCATTTACCATTGCAACCAAAAGAATAAAATACTTAGGAATAAACCTACCTAAGGAGACAAAAGACCTGTATGCAGAAAATTATAAGACACTGATGAAAGAAATTAAAGATCATACAAATAGATGGAGAGCTACACCATGTTCTTGGATTGGGAGAATCAACATTGCCAAAATGACTATACTACCCAAAGCAATCTACAGATTCAGTGCAATCCCTATCAAACTACCAGTGGCATTTTTCACAGAGCTAGAACCAAAAAATTCACAATTTGTATGGAAACTTAAAAGACCCCCAAGTAGCCAATTCAATCTTGAGAAAGAAAAGCAGAGCTGGAGGTATCAGGCTCCCTGACTTCAGACTATACTACAAAGCTACAGTAATCAAGAGAGTATGTAACTGGCATAAAAACGGAAATATAGATCAACGGAACAGGATAGAAAGCCCAGAGATAAACCCACACACATATGGTCACCTTATCTTTGATAAAGGAGGCAAGAATATACAGTGGAGAAAACACAGCCTCTTCAATAAGTGGTGCTGGGAAAATTGGACAGCTACATGTAAAAGAATGAAATTAGAACACTACCTAACACCATACACAAAAATAAACTCCAAATGGATTAAAGACCTAAATGTAAGGCCAAGCACTATTCAACTCTTAGAGGAAAACATAGGCAGAACACTCTATGACATAAATCATAGCAAGATCCTTTTTGACCCACCTCCTAGAGAAATGGAAATAAAAATAAACAAATGAGACCTAATGTAACTTAAAAGCTTTTGCACAGCAAAGGAAACCATAAACAAGATGAAAAGACAACCCACAGGATGGGACAAAATATTTGCAAATGAAGCACCTAACAAAAGATTAATTTTCAAATTTACAAGCAGCTCATGCACCTCAATATAAAAAAAACAAACAACCCAATCCAAAAATGGGCAGAAGACCTAAATAGACATTTCTCCAATGTAGATATACAGATTGTCAACAAACACATGAAAGAATGCTCAACATCACTAATCATTAGAGAAATTCAGACCAAAACTACAATGAGATATCATCTCATACCAGTCAGAAAGGCCATCATCAAAAAATCTACAAACAATAAATGCTGGAGAGGGAGTGGAGAAAGTGCTACCCCCTTGCACTGTTGGTGGGAATGTAAATTGATACAGCCACTATGGAGAACAGTATGGAGGTTCCTTAAGAAACTGAAAATAGGACTACCGTATGACCCAGGAATCCCACTACTGGACATATACCCTGAGAAAACCATAATTCACAAAGAGTCATGCACCACAAAGTTCACTGCAGCTCTTTTTACAATAGCCAGGACATGGAAGCAACCTAAGTGTCCATTGACAGATGAATGTATAAATAATATGTGGAACATATGTAAATGGAATATTACTCAGCCATAAAAAGAAATAAAATTGAGTTATTTGTAGTGAGGTGGATGGACATAGAGTCTGTCATACAGAGTGAAGTAAGTCAGAAAGAGAAAAACAAATACCGTATGCTAACACATATATATGGAATCTAAAAAAAAAAAAGAAAAAAAGAATTATCATGAAGAGCCTAGGGGTAGGATGGGAATAAAGATGCAGATCTACTAGAGAATGGACTTGAGGACATGGGGAGGGGGAAGGGTAAGCTGGGACAAAGTGAGAGATTGGCATGGATATATATACATTACCAAATGTAAAACCGAAAGCTAGTGGGAAGTAGGTGCATAGCACCAGGAGATCAGCTCGGTGCTTTGTGACCACCTAGAGGGGTGGGATAGGCAGGGTGGGAGGAGGGAGGGAGATTCAAGAGGGAAGAGATATGGGGATATATGTATATGTATAGCTGATTCACTTTGTTATAAAGCAGAAACTGACACACCATTGTTAAGCAATTATAATCCAATAAAAATGTTAAAAAAAAAGACATTGACAATTCAGTTCTTGGTGGTTTGCTTTGTTTACAAATACTGCTACTGATAAGTGGGCATCATGAATCTATGCTAATATATCATAATAATTTGAGATCATTTTCACAATCTTCATTCCTGTAGAAAGTTATAAGTTGCTCTTCTATAATATACTTCTGATAACTGTTCTAAAATTATGATAAAATGGATTAGTAATCCAGGTGTCAATCATTTTTTAATCTCTAAAATGGAGGGTTTTTTTTTTTCTGGGGTAGAATTTAATAAGCCTTTTGACCAATATTAACTACATAACTGCAATTATAATTAGATAAGAGCTTTAAGTCTATTTAAAATTTATGCATTCCTTTAAAAATCTTTAGAAAGCAGCAAATTTATATCAATGTAATTGCTTATCATGTATTTATCAAACAAATGTATTATTACTCTCTGGTATTAGATTTATTATAACAAACTTGTAACATTTAAAAATAGAAAATTTTTGGGGCTTCCCTGGTGGCGCAGTGGTTGAGAGTCCGCCTACCAATGCAGGGGACACGGGTTCGTGCCCCAGTCCGGGAAGATCCCACATGCCATGGAGTGGCTGGGCCCGTGAGGCATGGCTGCTGAGCCCGTGCGTCCGGAGCCTGTGCTCCGCAACGGGAATGGCTACAAAAGTAAGAGGCCCGTGAACCGCAAAAAAAAAAAAAAAAAAAAAAAAAAAAATTGTCCTCCCAATAAAAAGACATGTTAACTTTTATGCTTTTTTTGTATCAGGTGTAAAATAGATAATAACAATATCTATACCTTAAGAATTTTTGAGGTTTAAATAAAACAATTCAAGTGCCTGACCCATAGTAAGCACTCAATAATTTTTTTTTTTTTTTTTGCAGTCCGTGGGCCTCTCACTGTTGTGGCTTCTCCCGTTGCGGAGCACAGGCTCTGGACGCGCAGGCTCAGCGGCCATGGCTCACGGGCCCAGCCGCTCCGCGGCATGTGGGATCTTCCTGGACTGGGGCATGAACCCGTGTCCCCTGCATCGGTAGGCAGACTCTCAGCCACTGCGCCACCAGGGAAGCCCGGGAAGACAAATTTTAAAATGTACATTTGTTAAAGAAACAAAGGTAGAAATATACTTAATGATCTGTACCTTTCACGCGTGTATATTTTAGAATAGTCTTCTGGAGAAGTTGTCTACAATAGCTGTCTGCCATATACCTGGGGGGAAAATACCTACCTAAGGCAGTTAACATTATATTCCCCAAATAGGAGGAGCCAGGAAATCAACATCATGTGAGTACCATGACCTTAGCCTCCGTGAGCATAAGGATGGTACTGTTCCATCTATTACCAAATTGGTCGACTGGACTAGTGCCAGTGTCCTAGACCTAGATAGAAATGGTGTTCTGTTTTTTGATTGGATTCTTGCAGCCAATAATGAAACTGATGCTGAGAGTGGAAAAGCACAGGCTTCATTCAATGGACAAAGAATGGAGAAGTGGGAACCTAGCTTGCAAATCATCTTCTCAACCCAATTCAAGTGGAGACACCAAATATATAGGAGGTGCGAGGTAAAAGGGACGGATTTGGGAAGAGTGGGAGGAATATTCATAAGTTGTCGGAGAACAGGGCTGTGGTTTGAACCTAGGACTGATGCAACTCTCCTTTTTAGTCCTTCTATGGGCTTCTCTGGTTGTTGTCGTGGCAATTGTCAACTGTCATGGCACTGGTGGCTGTGTCACTTAGCATGCTAATATATTGCAATGAGTGCATAATGAGGCTCAAGCTCTACTGGAAGTCAAATCTTCTGCCATGTTGGGCCTAGTTGGTTCTAATAGGTTCTTATTTTTTTTCTCTTTGCAACTTCCTCCTGAAACTTAGGTAAGAGTAATTGGTTTCTGTTTGAGGCAGGGGCAGGGGTATGATTCTGGGGCGACAACCTTGGTAACACATCTTGTCACTGAGGATATTGTATACGAGGCAGTTTTGATTATACAGCCTTTGGAGAGTCATCATAATAGATAGCAGTCCAAAGAACCCTCCACCCCCTCAAAAACCCAACTTTGCTTGTATTCATTCTCTATTGGGTTTTTTCATTTATGTTACATATCTGCTGATGCTAATACTGATGGACTGGTTCATACAATAGGAGTGTTTGTTTGAAAGCAGACAGGAAAAAGAGCATGTAAATGACACCCATTAAAGACTTTTAGTTTGATGGACTGTTTCCTTTTGGAATAAAAAAAATAATAATTTGTTCCTACATAAATATCTTATGGCAAGTTTAATTATCAGGTATCCAGAAATGAATAACCTGACTAGAAGAATGAATCTTAATTGTATAGTTTTAGCCATTACTACGATGCTTCAAACATTTTAGGGTCAAATGAAATCAATAACTAAAATATATGAATGTTAAAAAAAGAGAGTGTTAGAAAATAAACATTCTACTTAATTCCTAGACTAAAATATTCTTGGACTGTACTAATTGCCATAATGTGTCATGACTCAGATAACTGACTAGTTATAGTCCTAGTTGGATACTGAGTGTATTCTGGACAAGAAAAAAAAAAAAGTGCCTTTATTTCCAGAGCTTGGATTTGAGAATGTTTTAAAAAGATATCCAAAGTCAAGAACAGCCATTAAAACTCAATTATGTAAAACAATATTGAACGTGTTATATTATAGGGATTACAATAATAGTTACCATTAATTGGACATTCATTTTATGCTAAGTACTTTACTTAAATTAATTTAATACGCACAATAGTTAGTAGTATTCTCTGTCTGCAGATGAGAAAACCCAGGCTTCGAGAGATGGTTTCACAACCAGGGCTGTTTATTTACTGGATTTTGAAGCAAGTCTCTTCTTAAGTCCAAGCTTCTGACTTCTGCATTATAATGTCTTCCACACTTTATTAATTCCAGCTCAATTTAATACCAAACTTTATTTTTTTATTTTATTTTTTTTGCGGAGCACAGGCTCCGGACGCGCAGGCTCAGCGGCCATGGCTCACGGGCCCAGCCGCTCCGCGGCATGTGGGATCTTCCCGGACCGAGGCACAAACCCGTGTCCCCTGCATCGGGAGGCGGACTCTCAACCACTGTGCCACCAGGGAAGCCCCTATACTATGCAAGCCCCAAATTGTTGAAAGTAGTCATGGAGCTTCTACTAAGCATCATCAGTTGCGATAGAAATTGGGTCTAGATGTTATAAACACTGTGTTCCACCCTCTGGAAGCTTCCAGACAAGTATGGAGAGGGTAAGACAATTAATAAGACCAGTAAACTCTCTGTATTTATTACAAGTGTGAATTTCTGATTTTAGTTTCTTTTCATGGCAAAAGGGTGACAGTGGGAAGGTGCAGAAGTCACCAGTTCTCCAAGTATGAAGATAACAAATGCTTCTTATGGGCAAAATGTGTCCTTTTCATGTGTAGAACAAAATCAGCAGAGCTAGGTAAAGAAAGACAGTGCATAATGTTCATTGCACTTCATTCTTTCTTGAGTTTTCATTGCGACTGGATTACTGAATTTGTAATATTTGTTTTTCTGCAAGTTTCCTAGGTTTTATTTCCTTATGCAGCCATTAAATGGAGTATACTTTGTCATACATTGAAATATACATTTACTGCTCCAGCATGATGATATGCAATTGTACATTCATCAAAATCCAGAGAAAAGTGTGTTAAATGTTATCATTAACATTTAAAACATGAAACATTGTCATCAAATTTTATAGCATAATGGAAAATCATGGGAAGCACTTAATATGTTAGTATCTGAAGTTATTGCTCAGATAATACAGAAATGCAGCTTTTTTTCCTCTATTATCCATCTCACCAGTTTCCTTCCATTTGAAAAGTATTGGCAACTGTATTTTTTCCAGGATGATATTTTCTGCATAAATAAAAATGAAGGACCCCACAACCTCTGTTTCTACATAAATTCTTCCTTTCCTCCAACATCAAAAGAAGTCTCTTAATGGCACCCAGGAAACTGAGTGATTATTTACCCATCAGCCTAAAATGTGACTATTGGGTAAATGTGAATATCTAGGTAGGATTCATTATGTGGAAACTGCCTGCTTCATATCAGTTTCTTAGTAGCTACATAATTTAAGTCCTCTGCCAGTAAACACCATGGACCCAAAGAGAGGTAGCCAGTAAATCCCAGCACCCAGCATGGCACCTAGCACATAATAGTTCCTCACCAAATAGATGTTTTGTTTTTAATAAAAGAATGAATAATTGACATTAAAAAATACTGATGTATATGTATATCATCACATGCATAATGAGTCACATATATTACTTTAAAAACTTTCTTATTTGGGGATGACTTAGTACATCAAAAGAGCAAGAGGGACTGCAAAAACCAGAACTGCTTTAATTATTCAACTTTCATTTTGTGCTTAATGTTGTTCCAGACACTGCAAGTTCATAGATGAATGACTATAGAGCCTAACACAGTGACCTTCCAGTCCTAGGACATAAGTGGAGCCTCAATTGGGCTTTGCACAGGTAACCTTTTAAATGATTAGACAGTGGGATTGCATAGTATAGATTTGTGTGTCTAAAAATGCTTTCAGACACTCTGAACCCAAAATGTAAGCAGCTATTTAACCTGGAAAGAATTTCATTAAGCCAGTTCACAGAGGGTTGGTCCAGCTTTCCAACTGGCCAGCAATGTAGACTTTGATAGGTTTAAGGTGAATTTCATTTGGGTTTCCTACGTAACCAGCAAAGAAAACACATGAAAAGAGCACAGACATGTGAGTGGACACACTTCCCTGTGCCTCCCTGGTTTCTCATGATGTAGGCTGAAGTTTGGTCATTTAGTCACCAAACAATGAGTAGCCTTCCAGGTTAGAGGAACCAAGAAAGCAAAGACTCAGCCATTGCAAGGGCCAGGGCCAGATAGGTATTGAAGGCTCTACCCACACCAGACATGGGATTTCTTGCCTCAGACCTTGTTCTGTCCTGTTTCCTCTGTCACTGAGCCTGGGCCTGGCTTTCTCCCAGGTTTCCATTACCTACATGATTCATTGTTGTGACAAGGACAAGATAAATGGCAAAGAATATGTACTTCTAATAAACAAATGAACAAACAAACAAAAAAATCTTTTGCCATAGGACAGTAGGGGGTAACTAATTTTTTGTATCTGAGATTTTTATCTGTGAAATGGGGCTAAAAATACTTCCTCTCTCTTAAGACTGTTGTAAGAGTAAGAGAACATACACATGTAAAAGGAGCCACCAGGCATTGGTAAACAGATATCATTCTTCCTATTATTGTACTCAGTCATCTATAGTAACATGAATTTTTCTTCTCACTTCAACTGTTGACTGAGCTTCCACGGCTGGAAGGGCACCTGAGGACTCACCCTGTAATAGGGAAGAAACTTTGTATTCTATTACACGTTAATCACTAAAGGGATCTTGCCTATAAGCTTGAATTATACGTAATGACCCATCTCTGGAAACCCTACCTCCCAGATAATGAGCATTAAGTTCAAATACCTTCATTTAGCTCACAGAAAACATGGTCACCAGGCCCACCTGTGAACAACTGCAGGGGGGAAGAAATTAACAGATCCCCTCTGGAGGCTGACCAGAACCAGGAAATGTTTGACTTTACTCCCTCCCTTTATAGTATAAAAGAAGCCTGAATTCTAACTCAAGCAAGATGGTTCTTTGGGGCATGAGTCCACCATCTTCTCGGTGTGCTGGCTTTCCAAATAAAGTCGCTATTCCCTGCCCCAGCAACTCATCTCTTGATTTATTGGCCTGTTGCGTGGTGAGCAGTGTGAGCTTGGACTCAGATACAACACAGGATAGCAATCCACATGGTAGGCTCAGCATTTCATTTTTGTCCAATAGCAGTTGCTAACTATAGCCTACATTTTAAAGATATTAATTTCCTCTCCTTCATTGTTGGGCTCTTTTCTCTTCCTTTGGCTTTTATTAAAAATGATGACAAAATGAACAGTATTGTATACTGTACAAGGCAGCTTTACATACAATATCTCTTTTTGCCTGTCCAACAAACTGCGATATTATTCTCATTTCATAGATGGAAAAACTGAAGCTGAATGATAACAGGAAAATTGCTCCACATAATTCAGATGATAGTGTTGGACTATTTGGTTTCCACCATGCCACCAGCACACAATTGACTGCTCTCTGCCTTTTACATTTTTTGAGGTTGGCTGGTTTTATATGAGAGCATAAATGAGCATGGGATCATTGACATAAAATGAGTAAGATTTGAGTGTGGAAAAAGCAGAATGTGCACAGAGAGTTGGGATCTACAGAAATACTCTCTAAAACCTAAAGGACTGACTTGGCCTTGAAGTTCACGGGGGTATAATGCCCCCCCCATCTGAATCTGTAACCTATGACTAGAATCCAAGTTTACCAATTTTCATCCCCCTTGATGCATTTCGACTTTTTAACTAAAGAGAGCTTCCTTTGAAAATCAACCAAGGGTCAGCACATAGGAAAACACGTGCCCAACATAATCCATGGAGAGGGGTGAATTGGGGTCCAAATTACTGCCCCTTTTTTCCATTGACTTTCTTCAAATGATTATCCTGGACTAGAAGACATTTTAAGTCTCCCGGCTGGGTAAAATACTTGAAGGGTTAACGCATAATGACCAATTCTTTCATTGTAAGACCAAGAACCATTAAAAAGAGTAGAAGGCCATTTATCTGTTGCTTTTTAAAATTTTTAAATATGTACTATATCTGAATCCTCACACATATTACAAAAGCACTGAAATCAAACAACCATGGTTCATTCCTGGCCTTTGATTTTTATATCCATGCATGTTAAAAAATAAAAGAAAGAGAGGGAAAACCAAACATGTGTGCTGCCTTTTAATAAAGATCATATTAAAAATTCAATAAATAGCAATATCTCTGATCTCTTAACAAAAGCTTCTGGTGTACAGGAAATTAAATGAAAAAAAAGAAAACCTTGTTAATCCTTTTTGATTTCTGTACATTGTAGCTAGAAGCAGAATTCTTTAACTCACAGATTTCTCCTTTTTTTTTTTTTTCTTTTTAACATTTTAAAAACCTTTTATTGCACAAATGTTGTCTGGGCAACACTATAAATGCAGCTTGATTCTTGGAAAGGTTTAAAATTAAAGGCGGGGGGTGTAGTAGGGAGCAAGCAGTTGTGTCATTGACTCATCCCGGTGGCCTTGCAAGGAGGAACCCACCTCGAACCAGGTGATAACCCGATAGACTTTATCTTGTCTTCTCCCGCCCTCCCTGAAGCCTGCCAACACTTCGGCTGGCTGTTAGGCATTTTAAATATCCCCCCTGAGCCCTAACCTCACCCCCTTTCTCTTCTTGTCAGCTGGAACGTCTCCGAGCTGTCAGAAGCTTGTTGCTTATTGATGTTTCCGTGTGTTTTATGTCTTTTCTGAGATATGACAGGCCCTGACACAGCGCTGATTTCAATCAGGCTGCTTCTGGAGAGGCCTAAGATTTTTAGTTGCACAACCCACATCTCCAGCCTACTTCAGAGGCCTCTGTCTAATGAAAATGTTTCAGGAGGCCAAAATAAAGGCCCTGTGCTCAACAAACAGCAGCTGAGGAATTCACGAGCCTTGAAAAAACACGTGTGTGTGCGCTCATGCACACACACACACAGGCAAACACACACGCACCATGGTCCCCCCACCTCCTTTTGTTATAAGAAAAGCAAGAACAGAAAGCGACCTTGGGAGCCAAAGGTTCTGACACTGAATCAAATCCCTTTAGACCTGAACTGACAGGCTAGGCCTGGCTTTAGATTACGTTATCACATCTTAGAACAGGCCTGTATGTACCTCAGGATTCCCTACATGTAAAGAGCTGGCTGTTTTAGCCCTGCTGCCTATTAAGTCAAGTTCTGATGTCTTGTAAAGAATGAAAGTCTATCACACAGAGGGTGGGAGTAAAGGGTGGGTGGGTGGGGATCAACCACCAGAAATGGAAATAAAACGTGTAGCTGGGGGTGAGCTCATTTCTGTTATTTACAATGCTGGTCATGAGGAGATTAAAAATATTCGAAAATTATTCTTGGTAAATCACATGTGATTTCCTGAAGCTTATACAAACAACTCATTTATGCCATGTTGGTCATCTTTAAGCTAGACAAATAAGGGGCTTGGGAGACCAAAGGCAGTTTGTTTGGCCCAAACCAGCACACTTATTTGAAGGCCACCATCAAACACATTCCCAGATATCTGAGTGAGAGCATAGGACTCCTAGCTTTGTGTATGTGTCCGGCAAGTTGGACAAACCTGAGCTAGTCAAATGACCTCTTTGTGTCTGTTTCTCCAATTTAAAATGCTGAAGCCTTATACCTCAGAAGAAGGCAATCTTTTCATTATTGGGCTTTTTGACTTTAAAAGTCAAGGTATTTGTTAATCTAAACCTCTTAATTTATCCCTTCCTCCCACCTTTCCCCTTTGGTAACCATAAGTTTGTTCTCTAAGCCTGTGAGTCTGTTTCTGTTTTGTAAATAAGTTCATTTGTATCACTGAATCACTTTGCCGTACACCTGAAACTAACACAACATTGTAAATCAACTATACCCCAATGTAAAATAACAACATTATTTAATTATAAACTCGATAAATTATTTAATTATAGATTTAAAAAAGTCAAGCTACTGATAAACAAGGTCCTTCCATACAGCACAGGGAACTATATTCAATATCTTATAATAAACCATAATGGAAAAGAATATGAAAAAGAATATATGTATGTGTATATATACCTATATATATACATATATATGTATATTTATATAACTGAATCATTTTGCTGTATACCAGAAACTAACACAGCATTGAAATCAACTATATTTCAATAAAAAAATAGAAGTCAAGCTATTGGCACAGCTTCTAATAAGGCAATAAGTCTCCGACGATGAAGACCAAATTTAAAAATTCTCAGGGACTAGTGTTCTGTTCTTCTCCATGACAAGGCACCCCTTACTGGCCTGCAATTAGCATTTGTGATAGAATTAAGACTTTCCAGGGGAGAAAAATACTTAAATTATAATATTATGCCAACAACATCTAGAATGAAAATATTTCTTGAAGGATAAATATCCAAAGTGAAACAGACATTAATAAAGAATCTCAAATTTTTTTTTGGTTTTCTTTGTCTGGAAACATGTGGAGTATGGCCGAAAACACAGGCTTGAGAGCACAGGCTCCCAGATGTCAGTCTGATTCATTTGTGCTAATGTTTAAAGAGTGAGATTTTATTTTAGAATATGGATTTGGGGCTTCTTTGGAAAAAAATCAACCAGTCTGGAAATGGCAACCATCAGCTGGCTCTGAGTCACACCAGCCTCATTAGACCGGCCCTGCATTCTCCAGGGGCCACAGCCAACCAACTCTTTTTTTTTCCCTCTATATTTAGGGTCTGGCCTCTGCAGCATCTGATTTACAAACCCTAATTTGAAGTCAGGCAGCGTTGTGTTTGGATGTCAGCTCTTCTGCCTACTAGCTGTGTCGCTTCAGACAACTTAACTGTCCTTGGTTTTCTTAGTTCCAAAATGTGAAGAATAAGTCCTACCTCAAATGGTGTTTTGATGATTGACATCACAAATGTAAAATGCATGGCTCATTAAAAAAAAAAAAAAAAAAAAAAAACTTCAGAAAATATGTTCAATCTTCCCATTTCCTCTTGGTAGAGGATAGAAATGTGATCACCCTTGTGCTTGCTCTGTTTCCAAGTGAGATTCTTTGCTGCGCTGAGTTAGAGTTTTAGCGGTTTTAGCTTAAAAAAATCTTCTGCCTCTCAGCCACACTGAGTGAAAATTACTGCTAAAAAAAGTGTTCCTCCACCTCCATTCCATTTTTTAAAATGTTATGGTATTTTAAACAATATTAATATAATAACAGTAGCATGTGTTTATTGGGTTAGTCTGTATTTTTTGACTTAGTATTGAATTTATGGCTTGTTTCTACCAGTACTGTCGCTATTAATTTTTGTTCCCATTTTTTTCATCAGCTGGAACATTGTCATAGGACTATTGCCTGCCTGTGATAAGCAGTCTCTGCTATTATTATTTCAGGTCTGCTTATCAACAGTCAACACCAAATTATTTTTTTTAGAACAAGTATGTTATCAATTTAACCCTTTGGTCACCAAAGGGCCCCTTCCTTGCAGCCACTGATGAGAATTCTGGCATGGTAGGCTCTGGAGTCAGAGAATTAGGGGAGTGGTTGGAAAGAGAGCTGTCACCACAAGAATACCACGGTGGGTAGAGAATGTTTTCACAGTATGACTTTAAGATAGAAATGTATATTGGTCCTGACTCTTGACCCAGCCCAGGCAAACTGCAGCCCAGGAGCCAGGACTGCTACTGACCCTTGGAGGGCTGGTTGAGGGAGAAGCACCGTCTGGGAACTCCCAGAGATCACAGGCCTGCCAGGCTCTCTGAAAATGACTGCCAATTTGGCCTAGTCTCAGATGACTGCGTGCCCAGGAGGGAGGGGATGGCAGTAATAAAGCAGTTTAGTGGAGAAAGATATTGCTTCAAGCTCCCAAGGCTTCTAGTCTATTTTATGACAACATTATTCACTCACACATCCACACACACACACACACATGCACAGACACGCAAACGCTCATATGATAATCAGGATATATACAATCTTTGGGGCAGAGAATGATTTATGGCCAAATCGGAAAAGTTATAGTTCAAAGCTAAGATTCAGATGATTCCAGGAGTGGTAGAACTCATTTAGAGTTTTTCTTCTATAATGAAATAATGGGGAAAAGCTGGTAGTATCACCCCAACAGGCTACATTTGGACTGAAGCCTGGGGTTCTGTTGTCAGCCCACCCACGACTGATTATTCTCGGCAGCTCTCCCAGGATCTCGCGCTTTAACTGGGAGAAACATTTGACTCCTGACGATGAGGCTTCCAATTCTAAGAATCCTTTGTAATTTTTCAGAGACTGATGCTACACACATAATACAAGTTCATATTTATATATACAATGTTACAATATATAATATACGTATGTATAACATCATGTCAGGATTTTAACTAATTTTAAAATTAGTTATAGTCTACTAAAATTTGCCACTTTAAAATATTCATGCTTTTTTTTTTTTAAAAAAAGAAAATACTGCAATTCTGAAAATTCATAAGAAAGAGAGCAAGTAATGGCTCTGGAGAATTTTATGTTTTTTACAGTAGCTCCATTTGAGGAGCAAATATCAAAACCACATTTCAACATTATAGTGAGAAAGATGCTATGCTTTACAATGCACAGGAAGAACTGAATTTTACTTGATGCAGTAAGATCAAGAAATATTTATCAAATTCTCAGACTGTTCATGCATTTGTTTGTGAAATCCTCACAACCACCTGGAGAGGTAGAGGAATCATTGTTCCTACCTTATGGAGGAGAATACTGAGGTTAGTGAGGTTAAACAGCATGCCCAAAGCCACACACACAGTTGGCATATAAGAGAGCTAAAGTTTTAATTCATATTTTCAAGTGTTCTGCCTCTAATTTTATTAAGCTGCATAAGTCCACTGTTTAACTTTCTAAATGTTGAGGCCCTTTCTAGCAGGATTTTTTATGTAAGCACCTGGAGCTACCTTAAATATTTTATACACATTTCTAGTAGGAGTACAATTTTTAAAAAAATAAAAATAATGATACCTGTTAACAATACTCAAAAAAAAAATAGATTTTTTTGTGAAGATATCCGTGCAACATCTGATTGTTATGGAGTCTCTAAGACACAGGAAAGTAAAACCATTTCTAATCCATTTAACCAGAGGAATCACTTCTCTTCACATTTTCTAGAAATTGAGATTCAAATTTAAAGGTTTGATCAACAAATTTTTAAGGGAGATAATCCAGTCTTTCCTCTTTTGTTAAAGTAACAGCATCTACAATTGACTAATTACAGGGAGAATTGGGCATTCCATGAAGATTAAGGGCAAGCAGCTAATTACACCCACAAGTGGCTAACAGCAGCTACAATTAGCTGTTTATAGGAGCAATTACTGGTGTAGCCAATTTTGTACCCCAAAATAATTACAGGTGCAAAATCTCACATGCCTTTAGAAATGTTCTCTTTCAGAATGCTGGCCCTGGAGATGTAGATTTCTCCATTCATTCTCCTGGATTGAAAAATAACCAGAAATTTAAAATTTAAGGTGTTAAAACGTTATCAACTTTAAAACTGTGTCTAATAAATTTATTTTTATGCTTGACAAATTGTAATTAATTTACTTAATATGCTGTTAATACTTTAAGCATTAGAGAAATATAGCAGTAAAGAAAGCTTAAAGGGGTAAGTTTTATTTCTACTTTCTGAGGATAATTCAAAAATTAATTGTTAACAAAATATTTTAAAACATGTTCTGCAGTAAGATCAAGCCACAACATATACTAAAACCGTTGTTGTTCCAATTTCTGTGTTTATTCTTTGACCTTGAGTTAGCATTCATTCATGTACCAAATTAATATGTGTTTATGGAATTCCTAATATATTTCAGTATTTTCTGGATATGCAGACTCGAAAGGAAAGGTACCCATGGGTAATTCTTAACTTTCTCAACTTCCTGAAATTTATTTCCTACTCTGGAAAGTCTAGAAATATAGCTATGATCAGAGTTTATTTTTCAGCTCAGACTTGAAGCTAATGACACAGTTATCTTCATATCCCTCCCCAAATAAACAAATGTACATTTGCCATCCCCAAACAAAAAACAAACTATAGACAAACAATAAACAATTATCGTTGGATTTTAGAAGTTTCCTATTTGGCTTCTGAATTATATAATAATAAGATTTCGAAATTAAGATTTCGATAATAAGATTTCGAAAACCCCAGGGGCTACATTTTAGTCTTTTTATATATTAGGAGTTTCTTACTTAAAACAAAAACAAAAACAAAAATACTATTATTCTGGTTATGAAGTTGTTCCATTGTTGATTACTTCAATCATTATTTCCATTAACCAATCTATTCTGAGTCAATCATGAGGCATTATTTTAAAACTGTAATGCCCTCTGGTTTTGTTTGAAAATTCAAGCTTGGAAACATGTGACTTAATGAGATTTTGATTTATTTTTTCATGACTGTATATTTCCAGAAATGAATCAAATTCATTAAAAATTCCAAATCTTTTTTGAGTCACCTAGAGAAACTATTGCTTCATCAGTAAATGGGGTTGTTGACAGTAAACAAGGGAATTTAAAGTAGAGGAACGAATGCTTGGTCTGGGGTAGAAGCACAGAGCCATGACCGTGCCAGAGCTTTTGAGTCCTGATGGTTCCTCTAATTTATCTCTCTGACTGCCAGGGGCAGCAAGGTCTCTTTCTGGAGGGACCGGAGAGACCTGGGTTTGAGTCCCAACTCCACCGCTTACTAGCTCTATGACCCCTTGAAAGCTCCTCAGCCTCTTGGAGACTCACTTTTCCCATCGATAAAACCCATAAAATAGGGATAGTAATTCCTTCCTCTTAGAAGTGATTGCTCTTAGAAGTGAAGTGATCTATGACACCCAGTGGGGACCTCAACTTGTGCTTCCATTAAATAAGAGGGATAAACTTTGTTATCTCTAACCTTAAGAAAATGAAAACAATAAAAAACATAAAGTCCTCCTAGACTCGTTTTCTCTCTTTACAAAATGTTATTCATTACAGTTAGCCCTACCTGGATCACGAGAAAGAACTACAAATTAGTTCATTCATTCCTTCTTTGAATTCATTCATTAATTTAGTAGGAAAAAACAATATCTTATACTTAAAGCACTTATTGTGTGCTAGGTGCTCTTCTAAAGCTCTTAGGTATTTTAATATTTATGACTACACTTGTGTGATAGATACTTTTATGAGGCCCATTTTACAGATGTGGAAACTGAGTCACAGAGAAGTTAAGGAACTTGGATAAGGTCACACAGCTAGAAAGTGGCAGAGGCAGGGTCTGAACCCAGTAGTCTAATGCCATATTACCTCCTATGTCTAGAGTGTTCAGGGGTGGGTCTAGACACACAAAATCCAAACAATTAGAAGAGCTGTTTCAGAATCTTCCTCTTCGTTAGGGAGAGGGCATAGCAGGTCTGCCCAATGAGGAGATGTCCTATTGTGAGAGGTACCTTTCCAAATGTGACACTCATTGCACATCCTTGTCGTTCGAACTCGTGTCTGACGTCTTTCCAGGTAGACTGAGTTCCCTGAGGCTCCTTCTCTGCCTGTTGGCCACTGCACACCAACACCAGTGCTCAATAAACACGTGAGGAGTGATAGAAACCACACCAAGATGAAACGCACCTTATCCTGCTACAGAGGCTGGAAAAGTCCCTTGTTCTCTAGCACAGTGAAACGAGCCAGCTCCACCGGAGATACGCGCGAGATCTACACAGGAACAAGAAGTATGTAAAATGCAGCATACCGCCTTGTTCACTCTAGAAGTAAACCAACTAAATGTTTAATTTAGTGTTCCATTTTTGGAGGAGCTCTGTGTCTGTATCGTAAAGAGTGTTTCAGAAGTGAAGAAAAAGTTCACTGGATTCTTTTCCATAGCAAAACTGTGAATGCAAATTGTAGCATCTGTTTCACATGCATGTTAAAACAGGCAGTATGTTAATAGAAAGAATGACTGGGGAGAAGCCAAGACATCGGACAGGACTCTTCTTAACTGGAGCTCCCAGCATGGAATTTGGTATGGCTAGGTCAGGCTAGGCACACGTTTCTCACTCCTGCTTTCGTGGAGAGCATCATGTAATTTGGAACAAGGTTAGGTTATATGTGTCTGGCTTCCCCACATTAAATGAACCCCACATTAAATATAAGAAACAGAGCAGTTTTGAAATCTTTTCTGTGAATGTAAAGCTAAGTGACTTTCAGCATCTGATTTGGGACTCTAGCCAGAAAACACTGGGCTGAAGAATCAGAAGGATTAAACCATCCAAACAGAATCCACTTGCCGGAAATTCAGCAAACATTCCACTGCCTTCAAAACAGTGGGATCGTCATATGAAGCTGGAAACATTTTAAAATTCTAACTTAGGTAGTGATGGCCCCAAATACGTATCTGACCTAAGGAGAGAATGGCAGTGAACTTGTTTACACTGTAGAGATCTTTAGACAGCCATCTAACTATTACCTACCTGCAAACTGGTATGTTCATTTGCATAAGAAAACCAATGGAGGACCATAGAACTCTGAAGATACTTGTGGCTTGAAGACTAAATTTCTTATTTATCAGTAACATAAAATTAGTACTAATGTATCCACTTAAAAATAATATTTTAAAAAATTAGAAAGACATAGCTACCAATTTGATCTGAGTTTCTATTAGGGATTGGAGACTGAGAAATTTTTTCCTTCCTGACAAGTAACTTTTCCAAGTAATGTGGCTTGTGCTTGTTCCCCATGATATGCATGACCTTTGTGTACAGTAACTCCTTCTTCCCTGGTACAGCCAACCTCCAAGCCCTCTTACACCCCTTCTCTTTCAGCTCTAGGATCTTGAGAATCTGGGAAACCATGAACCTGAGGCCCTGGGCCACTGTTCGGGGCTCTTTCACACCCTGAGTCCAGGCCAGTCCTCCTTTTGTGTTAAGACATGGTTTTGATCTTTAAGTGTGAGGTTCTTCCTCCTACACTATTGGTGGGGATGTTAATTGGTGCAGTCACTATGGAAAACAGTATGGAGGTTCCTTGAAAAACTAAAAATAGAGTTGCCATATGATCTAGCAATCCCACTCCTGGGTGTTTTTTTTTTTTTTTTTTTAATGGAGAAATCTCTAATTCAAAAAGATACAAGCACCACAATGTTCGTAGCAGCACTATTTCCAATAGCCAAGATGTGGAAGCAACTTAAGTATCCATCAACAGATGAATGAATAAAGACGTGGTGTATATATACATATATACACACACACACACACACACAATGCAATACTAGTCAGCTATAAGAAAGAATGCAATAATGTCATTTGCAGCAACACGAATGGACCTAGAGATTATCATACCAAGTGAAGTAAGTCAGACAGAGAAAGATAAATATCGTATGATATCACTTACATGTGGAATCTAAAACATGATACAAATGAAGCTATTTACAAAACAGAATCACAGACAGAGAACAAATTTATGGTTACCAAAGGGGAAGGGGGGAAGGGATAAATTAGGAGTATGGAATTAACAGATACACACTATTATATATAAAATAGATAAACAATAAGGACCTACTGTACAGCACAAGGAAGTACATTCAATATCTTATAATAAACCATAATGGAAAAGAATATGAAAAATATATGTATATATAACCAAATCAGTTTGCTGTACACCAGAAACTAACAGAACATTGTAACAACTATATTTTGATTTTTAAAAAAAAGAGTGAGTTCCTTTATTAGTGACTATGGACCCCATTTCCAAGGAATTCCACAAAATTATGTGTATTCATCCCAACTTTTATTCTATAGTCAAAGGTATTCGTGACTCATAAAATATGAAGACCCCTTATTTTAAGAGGCTTATCTAAGGATAGATACTAACTGCACCCTCAAGAGTGAAATACAAACCTGAATGTGGATTTCAGGATTGTGATGATTTGTGAGATGAACTGGACAATTTCATGATAGAATGTGTTTCATACAATGACATGCTCCTCCTATTCATGTGTACCTTGCCACTCTCCAACCACTTTGTTCATTTAGTGACTGAGTTCAGCTGAATCTCATTTTAGGCTGTTATTTTTCTGTTGCTATATCATGCTCCTCTTCACCTCCCCCACTGCTGGCAGCTGTTGACCTAGAGAATGCCAACAAGTATCACTATTAGCCTGAACCAGAGCAATCAGGAAAATTATCCCCCCAAATATATGGAAGGCTTTCTAACCCCTAGCAAAATTACGGCTATAATTTTTGGTGGCTCATGTTTTCATACTCTGGGAGCAGAGAATTCTCATCTAGGATGAGACATTTTCCAACTCTTCCTGCAGAAAAAACAGAAATACATATTTCCTGCATGGACAGGAGGCTTGTCACAGAAGTTTCCCAGCCAAGTATCACTTAGAGTTTCTTGTGTGGGTAGGAATCTTTTTGCAGGAGTTGGTCAGAGCAGGTCTACAACTTCTTTCTCCAGGAGATAATTCAAAATTCAGAGAATCCTACGAGAGATACAATCGTGTTACCCCCATGGCTGATGCTTAAAAAAATGTCTTTGTTACATACTGCCCACAAATTCCATAATGTGAAATCCAAGGTTATTTACAACTGTGCCTCTCCTGGTGTCAGCATGCACTATCCCTGACCCCTTTCAGCTCCTGCTCTTATCTCCACTAGACTACCTACTTTTCAATATGAAAATTGTATGCCTGACATTTTCTGTATTTGCTCATGTTGTTACCACTTACATTGGTAACAACATGCTGTAATCATTATGTTTTTACGTTGTTAGGAGGTAAAACTTTACCTCCTATATCTGCTTGGCAAATATCTTCTCACTCTGCTTGGCCCATTTTTTTTTTTTAAACTGAGATATAATTTACCTATAACATTGTGTAAGTTGAAGGTGTACAACCTGTTGATTTGATAAATTTATATAATGCAGTATAATTATCTCCTTAGCTTTAGCTAACATCTCTATCAAGTCATGTAATTATAATTTATTTTTTGTGGTGAGAACACAAGATCTAGTCTCTTAGCAATTTTGAAACATATAATATAGTATTGTTGACTGTAAACACTATGCTGTGCATTAGATCTCTGCTTGACCCATTTTGAATATCAATCATTTGCTCTATATTCTCCAACCTGGCCCTTTCCCCTCTTCTCTCTGAGGGATAAAGAGTTGCACTAATTTGTCCACACTGGTCTTGTTGCTTGGGAGTCAGGTGTGGATCTCGTTACTGTTATGGTAGAGATTGCTAGCTGACCGCCCCAATCCATCCACCCTCCTTTTCCATAGCAATAGAGTTGTAGTGGGCATGCAGTTATTCAGGGAAAAATTGTACTTCTCAGCCACCTTGTGACAAGGAGAGCAGAGTGACCAGGTTCTGGCCTGTGGCATGTGGGTGTGAGTGCTGTGGTGCCACACGTGGACAGGACTGGAAACCTCTCCCATGCCCCTTTCCCTCCTTGAACTTTAGCCAAGCCTATGAGAGCAGGGGATGGCAGAGAGACTGGGTGGGAGGACCCAGGGGTAAGAACGAAGCAGCAGCCCACCTCTCTCCCGAAACTACCACCCAAGGGAAAAATAAACCTTTTTAAGCTGTTATTTTGTTAGATTGCTCTCCCCACCCTTTCTCTCTCTCTTTTTCCTTTCCTCCCTCCCTCTATGATTTTTATTTTTTTTTACAACCACTTAACCTTTAACCTACCTATCACCATTATTGGTTTTGTAACTTTGGACAATTGACTTAAACCTCAGTTTCTGAATCTGCAAAATGGAGATAACTTCAGATGGTTTGGGGGGATTAAATGAATTGATCCATGGAGAGGACTTGACTTTACAATAAATATGAGATATGATGATGATGTTCATTGTTATAAACATCTCCCCCAAAATGTTTTTGTTTATAAACTGGTCTCCCTGCCTCAGACTTGGCATGTGCCATGTGATAATTATTTTTGTCATCCCAATGTTGGGCTATAGTAGAGTCTCCAAAAATTAGTGTTGCATTCATGCTTGTTGAGTGACTAAAAAGGGTCAGGGGTATCTCCTCTCCAACTTCTTCATTTCCTCTGGGCTGCTGTCCAGACTCATGCAGGCCCCCAATTCTCCAGACTCTCTCCACACCAGAGCCCATCAGATGGTCTGGAAAACTCACCATCCACTGTCTGCCTGGTCTAGTTACCTCGACAACCCATGTCTTTGTTTATCACTTCATTCCTTCGGTGGGTATTTACTGAGGGGCTATTATACCTGGCACAGTGCTGGGGCTGAGGATAAGGAAGTGAACAGAGCATGTGAGGTCCCTCTTTTAGTTACTCTGTCATTCTTTGGAAGGGAGACAGATGATAAATGATAAATCAATAAATAAGCCAGAAAATGGAAGGTGGAGAGGAATGCCATGAGGAGTAAAAGGGTAATATTCTAGAAATCCTGGGAATGGCTGGTCTGGGAGATGATGTCTGAGTTGCTAGCCGAAACCTGCCTGGGGATGAGCCAGGAGGAGAGTGTTATACTCCATTAATTTGGGTCACCTCCTGTAGCAGCCCCGTGAAGCCCCTTTGTTGCTGGTCACCCTTGCTGAAACAGGAACCCGCCTCCCACTGGGGTCCCAAACTCTACCAGACCACTTGTGGGAATGAGTTGCCAGCATTTACTGCTTATACAGATCTTTGAGGAAATTAGAATACCAGAGCTGGAAGAGTGAGCTTGGGTTCTGGAGAGGCACAAACAATTCAATCACTTCTTTGACTTTTAGTTTACAAACATCTGGAGATTTTCAGAGAGTTTATAATTTATTCTGTTTGGAATATAAGACTAAACAAAATGAAAAATCTTGAGAACTTCTGAACAAAATTTGTCATAATTCTACCTCGGGGCGGGGGGAATGTGACCTCCTGTTAGGATGAGATTCCGTTGAGAAGTGATGTAGGCTTTGACTTGGAGTTGAAGGGAGGATTGATTTTTCTTTGTAGCCTGAGTTCTCCACAGGTGGTACATTAATTGATATGCCAGGGCAACTTATTAGGTGGCATTTTTGTTTCTTGTTTTGTTTCCATCATCACCCCATCTAAATTTTACCTATATCTGCATGGAAAGAGAAGAGGGGTATCCACTAGCCTTTGTTGAGCACTTTGCCCAAGTGCCCAGCTAGCACAAATACACCTGGCTCCTTTGGTTCCAGTTTGGTCCTCTTTTCCTTGGTAAAACCACTCTTCCAACCTGATGCTTAGCAACTAATACAGACAACCAGCTGCAAGTGCTCATATAGAGGATGAAGGAGGAGCACCTTATAAGTGACCAGCCCTGTTGTATATAACTGATGCCATTGCTTACTCCATCCTGCCTTCCAAGATAATGGTGGGTAGATGGGGGTGGTGGGAGGGGTCACTCTTTAGAGAGAAGGAAGATATAGCATTTGTTGAACTCAACTGAGACTCTGCTTAGATCCCCCTTCCTGCCCCCAGATTCAAACTAAACCTGTGGATCCTTATATTTCAAAATGATTCCTAGAATTAACATACCTTAAATAAAAGTGCCCTTGTTTGCTCAGAATGACCTCTTACTGTCTACTCTTTTGTTAGTGGAACCTCACTCAGACACTTCAGAATTTGTTGCTGTGAGCCTGGTTCAGGTTTTCAGGTATTGAGGTGCCTACCAGAAGAGCATCTTCTCAAAGGGCCTCACCTGAGAGGCAACCCCTCAGCATGACTTCCTATGTATAGGGTTGCTAGGACTAGCTGCCCTAGGCTCACCTGGGAGAGGTTTAAATTATCTGGTCAGCTCCAGGGAATTTGTTTTCATTGTCTGGGGTGAGGCTGAACTATTAACGTTTTAAAAAAGCTTTCTAGAGCTTCCCTGATGGTGCAGTGTTTGAGAGTCAGCCTGCTGATGCAGAGAACACGGGTTCGTGCCCTAGAAAGCTTTCTAGATTACCCCAGTATGCTTTAGGTTGAGATTCTCTGCATGAAGACTTTTTAAAAAACAGAAAGCATTAACAAGGCTTTTCCCCTTATTCTCCAATTTCAATGCCTGAAAATGGCATTTTTTATCAGTCCCTGCAGATGAGGAATAGAAAAGGGCCTGTTATCTAATAAATTATTGCATCAGGCATGTAATGTGTAAACATTCAGAAGAGCCCGGTAAAAATAATACCTTCCAGATAGAGTAAGTTGCTAATCTTAGTTGCCTCAAATACTTTCCTTTCCATAGATAAGCCAAGTCTCTCATTTTAGCAGGATTTTAGGGTCTTTAGCTCTATAGCCTTGCAGATGAGCAGATGAAGAGTTATCCTTTGCAGTGTGTGCACCAAAGGGTTTCTGAGATGGTAAACAAACAGTTTCCCTAGAGTTGTAGCAGAGAACACTGTATTTGACTGTCAGGTACATAAAAAAATCCCTCAGAGGCAGACACAAGGCTCTTATTCATTTGCACTAACAGCTGAACCCCTAGTAGGTATGTCTGTAGTTGTTTATCTAAAGTAACAAAGCTACAGTAATCAAGACAGTATGGTACTGGCACAAAAACAGAAAGATAGATCAATAGAACAGGATAGAAAGCCCAGAGATAAACCCACGCACATATGGTCACCTTATCTTTGATAAAGGAGGCAGGAATGTACAGTGGAGAAAGGACAGACTCTTCAAAAAGTGGTACTGGGAAAACTGGACAGGTACATTTAAAAGTATGAGATTAGATCACTCCCTAACACCATACACAAAAATAAACTCAAAATGGATGAAAGACCTAAATGTAAGGCCAGAAACTATCAAACTCTTAGAGGAAAACATAGGCAGAACACTCTATGACATCAATCACAGCAAGATCCTTTTTGACCCACCTCCTAGAGAAATGGAAATAAAAATAAAAATTAACAAATGGGACCTAATGAAACTTCAAAGCTTTTGCACAGCAAAGGAAACCATAAACAAGATGAAAAGACAACCCTCAGAATGGGAGAAAATATTTGCAAATGAAGCAACTGACAAAGGATTAATCTCCAAAATTTATAAGCAGCTCATGCAGCTCAATAACAGAAAAACAAACAACCCAATCCAAAAATGGGCAGAAGACCTAAATAGACATTTCTCCAAAGAAGATATACAGACTGCCAACAAACACATGAAAGAATGCTCAACTTCATTAATCATTAGAGAAATGCAAATCAAAACTACAACGAGATATCATCTCACACCAGTCAGAATGGCCATCATCAAAAAATCTAGAAACAATAAATGCTGGAGAGAGTGTGGAGAAAAGGGAACCCTCTTGCACTGTTGGTGAGAATGTAAATTGATACAGCAACTGTGGAGAACAGTATGGAGGTTCCTTAAAAAACTACAAATAGAACTACCATATGACCTAGCAATCCCACTACTGGGTATATACCCTGAGAAAACCATAATTCAAAAAGAATCATGTACCAAAATGTTCATTGCAGCTCTATTTACAATAGCCCAGAGATGGAAACAACCTAAGTGTCCATCATCGGATGAATGGATAAAGAAGATGTGGCACATATATACAATGGAATATTACTCAGCCATAAAAAGAAACGAAATTGAGCTATTTGTAATGAGGTGGATAGACCTAGAGTCTGTAATACAGAGTGAAGTAAGTCAGAAAGAGAAAGACAAATACCGTATGCTAACACATATATATGGAATTTAAGGGGAAAAAAATGTCATGAAGAACCTAGGGGTAAGACAGGAATAAGGCTACAGACCTACTAGAGAATGGACTTGAGGATATGGGGAGGGAGAAGGGTAAGCTGTGACAAAGCGAGAGAGTGGCATGGACATATATACACTACCAAATGTAAGGTAGATAGCTAGTGGGAAGCAGCCGCATAGCACAGGGAAATCAGCTCGGTGCTTTGTTACTGCCTGGAGTGGTGGGATAGGGAGGGTGGGAAGGAGGGAGGTGCAAGAGGGAAGAGATATGGGAGCATATGTATATGTATAATTGATTCACTTTGTTATAGAGCAAAAACTGACACACCACTGTAAAGCAATTATATTCCAATACAGAATTTAAAAAAAGCAAATCAAAAGTATAATGAGGTATCATCTCTCACCAGTCAGAATGGCCATCATCATAACATCTAGAAACAATAAGTGCTGGAGAGGGTGTGGAGAAAAGGGAAAACTCTTGCACTGCTGGTGGGAATGTGAATTGGTACAGCCACTATGGAGAACAGTATTGAGGTTCCTTAAAAACTACAAATAAAACTACCATATGACCCAGCAATCCCACTACTGGGCATATACCCTGAGAAAACCAAAATTCAAAAAGAGTCATGTACCAAAATGTTCATTGCAGCTCTATTTACAATAGCCCGGAGATGGAAACAACCTAAGTGTCCATCATCGGATGAATGGATAAAGAAGTTGTGGCACATATATACAATGGAATATTACTCAGCCATAAAAAGAAACAAAATCGAGCTATTTGTAATGAGGTGGATAGACCTAGAGTCTGTCATACAGAGTGAAGTAAGTCAGAAAGAGAAAGACAAATACCATATGCTAACACATATATATGGAATTTAAGGAAAAAAAAATGTCATGAGGAACCTAGGGGTAAGACAGGAATAAAGACACAGACCTACTAGAGAATGGACTTGGGGATATGGGGAGGGGCAAGGGTAGGCTGTGACGAGGCAAGAGAGTGGCATGGACATACATACACTACCAAGTGTAAAATAGATAGCTAGTGAGAAGCAGCCGCATAGCACAGGGAGATCAGCTTGGTGCTTTGTGACCAGCTAGAGGGGTGGGATAGGGAGGGTGGGAGAGAGGGAGACGCAAGAAGGAAGAGATATGGGAACATGTGTATATGTGTAGCTGATTCACTTTGTTATAGAGCAAAAACTGACACACCATTGTAAAGCAATTATACTCCAATAAAGAATTAAAAAAATAATAAAAAATAAAGTAACAAATAAAGGACAGCATCTGTTTTAATCACTTATCTACGAAGACTTGGGATTAAATTCAAATCTTTCTTTAAGCACTGCATCACTATTTTTATTTCAAGGCCTGGTGAGTCTTGTTCCATTCTTCGGAAAATGAATTTCGGTGTGTGAAAAGAGATAAGCAACAGTGTGTGAACTTCTCTGCTTGACCACTGTGCAGACATTCTATGGATAATTAGCTATTGCAGGGTAGATTTTCCCATCACAATATTCTGTAAAAGTGTTTGGAGTTCCATGGAAGAAAGAACAGAAGGCATGAAATCCAGTTGTTATGGAAATCCATCCCTGGTCTCTCAATTAAGAGAAGACAACTGGGTCCTTCTATGTAAAAACTTTCAGTTTTACATAGTTGGTGTTTTGGTGACTCTTAGATGAACTGCCAAGCATCATTTATTACTACTGAAGTAGAGCCTCCAGCTTAGAAGGGACGCCCACGCCCCCCACAACCACTGCTCAGCAGTTCCCCAAATATATTACTTTTCTTCCCAGAGGACGGTGTGCTTGAAGTTTCCTCCTCAGTTCACCTCATCTGGGGCACTTTTAAAAGGAGATTTTCTTGGTAAATGTATTGCATGGGACTTTCTGGATTGAGACCTAGGGGTCTGTATGCTTCACAGCCCCCTCAGGTGAATCTTATCAGTCTGAAGGGAAGTCAGCACCACCTTAGGCCCGGTTCGTAGGGTCAGTGTCAGACCACAGGGGTTGATGGGGCAGGCGTCTCTGCCCCTCCCTCGAGAGTTGCTAAGACCCTTTCCAACCTGAGTGACCTGGGCATTTTCTTCAATAAACATAGATGAAGAGATATGGAAACACCTCTGCCTGTAGAAATTACTAAATAATAAGTGGACGATGGTTGCTTGTTCTGTCCTCCTTTCGGAAGCTGGTCTGATTAGGATGGTGTGATTATTCTGAGGATCCTGTGTGTGGTATGACCTGTGTCCTGGTCCTGAAGAAGCTCTGTCAATCACTGATCCCAGAGGAACTGTGTGCCTTTGAGAGCTCTCAGCAGACTTGCAACATGAATGAGATTTTATTAAAAAAAAAAAAAAGCCTGATTTATGAACCCCATGTGCATGCATGGCGAAGCCCACCAGACCCTGGTATAGGGGGAAGGACTTTGCAAAAAAAATCCTTAATATAGAAACACCTGGCTTTGGACCAATGAGCCATAGGCATAAGTCCTTTCCCACTTTCTCCTCTCTGTTCCTTCTCCCCTGACTTCCTGCTGGGGTTGGCTGAGTTATACTGTGGAAACCCCGAACTGTTTGATAATGTGAGAACGTAGAGTTACAAGAAAAGAAGAGACAGCAAAGAAAAATGCTAGGGGAGCAGTCTCGAACTGGCAGCTAGCGGAGTGCTTTTGTTATTGGGAAATTTCACATAAAAATCTAGAATTCCAGCTTTTCTTGAAAACCTGAAAAATATCTGGCAACACTGGGACTGCTTCCATGGGGCAAGGACTGGCCATTGATGAGCTGGGTTAGGCACTGTTCGATTGCCTGTGATTCTTTTCAACCCCAGTGTATTGTTCTAGACCGAGCCCCCTTTCCTCACTTCTGTCATCTGCCAGCTTCCCTCCTCAAGTGTTTTGTGACTCCCTCATTTAGTGCAAATTATTCCTACAAATTCATCCTCCTCTACTCCAAAAATGCAGAAAGATTTGACTTTGATTCCTGAAATTCTATCACTCACATATTAGTATAAGCTAGCCTGACCAGATTGCTAGATTGCTTTTTTTAATTTTATTTTTTAATTGAAGTATAGTTGCTGTACAATATTATATGTTACATGTCTACAATATAACGACTCACAGTTTTTAAAGATTATACTCCATTTATAATTATTATAAAATATTGGCTATATTTCCTGTGTAATACAGTATATCCTTATAGCTTATTTTACAACTAACAGTTTGTACCTCTCACTCCCCTACCCCTATATTGCCCCACCCCATGGTAACCACTAGTTTGTTCTCTATATCTGTGAATCTGCTTCTTTTTTGTTATATTCACTAGTTTGTTGTATTTTTTAGATTTCACATATAAGTGATATACATTACTTTTCTTTCTCTGACTTATTTCACTTAGCATAATGTCCACCCATGTTGCTTTTTTCATAAATTTTGCGTTCTGAAATAATGAGTGTTTTTTTCTGGAGGAAGGGTAAAGACCAGGAGAAACTTGAGGAAAGCTTGAATAGAGAGCATGTGAGGAAGGCTTAGAGTAGCACAAAGCCACGGGAGGGTGGGCAGTGGTTGTGAAATGGGACAGGTGGAAAAGCACCTTATGGAGGTTTACTTTTACTTGTCAGCTTGGCTGGGCTGTGGTGCCCAGTGGTTTGGTCAAGTCTGAGTGTCAATGTCGCTGTGAAAGTATTTTGCAGATGTGACTGACATCTACAATCAGCTGACATAATGTAGAGGAGACTGCCCTCTATTATGAGGGTGGGATTCATCAAATCATTTCAAGGCCTCAAGATCAAAGCCTGAGATTTCCCAGAAAAGAAGGAATTCTGACTCCAGACTGCCTGAGTCTCCGGCTTGCTGGTCTGTCCTACAGATTTTGGACTCAGGGCCACAACGTCAATGCTTGCCTGAGAATTTAGCCTATTGCCCTGCCTTTTGGATATCATATTTGCCAGCCTAACAATTCTATAAGTCAGTTCTAAAAATAAATACACAGATACACACACATATCCTATTAGTGTGTTTCTCTGGAGAACCCTGACCGATATAAGTGTCTACTTCAATATTTGTTCGGGGGGTCCCACATGATCAGATAACACTCTAGATGCACTATGCGGTCAGTCATCTCAGCATCATGATTCCATTACGTAGCCACCCAATAGCTTCCTGTGGTCTGTCCTGGGATACCAACACATCCCTCATAGGAGCAATATTATGAATTATAAACAATTTTAAAACCACCTTTTGGAAATAATCTGTCCATGGACTGAGGAATGCCTAGAAAGAATAAATGAGATAGTGTTCCAATACAGAAACTGGAACCTCACCAGTGCCCCAGGGTGACCCTCAATACGTGCCTCTCCAGGGTCATGCATTTGCTCCATCCTTCAACACATTCTAGACAATCATGTTTTCAGCACTGACTTTGGCATACCACTAGAAAGTTGGCTTTGTTACTCCTTATATGCATTTGATTTTTTAACTTAAGATTGTTTTTGCCAACCTTGACTATCAAATAGTTATTTTCTAGTCCTGTCAGTAAATTATTCTTGTCTGATTCTGAAATGAAACCTATCTTTTACGTGACGATTTTCTGTGCCTGAGGATTTACACAAGCAGGTATGAAAGTTGAAACCCTAAGGGGAGTTCCAAAATTCTCTAAACGATATGACTAAGCAAATTAAAACAAAATAAGTTACCACATTGTAAGCAGGCTTCTCTGGAGACTATGACTTGTTCATTTGTCATTCTATCCTCAAGCGCCATCATTATATCAATTTTTAGTTTACAAAGCACTTTATCTTATTTTTTTTTAATTTTTAAATTTTATTTTATTTATATTTTACACGCATGTTCTTATTAGTCATCAATTTTATACACATCAGTGTATACATGTCAATCCCAATCACCCAATTCATCACACCACCATCCCTACCCCCCCATGGCTTTCCCCCCTTGGTGTCCATACGTTTGTTCTCTACATCTGTGTCTCAACTTCTGCCCTGCAAACAGGTTCATCTGTACCATTTTTCTAGGTTGCACATACATGTGTTAATATATGACATTTGTTTTTCTCTTTCTGACTTACTTCACTCTTTATGACAGTCTCTAGATCCATCCACATCGCAACAAATGACCCAATTTCGTTCCTTTTTATGGCTGAGTAATATTCCATTGTATATATGCATCACAACTTCTTTATCCATTTGTCTGTTGATGGGCATTTAGGTTGCTTCTGTGACCTGGCTGTTGTAAATAGTGCTGCAATGAACATTGGGGTGCATGTGTCTTTTTTAATTATGATTTTCTCTGGGTGTATGCCCAGTAGTGGGATTGCTGGATCATATGGTAATTCTATTTTTAGTTTTTTAAGGAACCTCCACAGTGTCCTCTGTAGTGGCTGTATCAACTTACATTCCCACCAACAGTGCCAGAGGGTTCCCTTTTCTCCACACCCTCTCCAGCATTTGTTGTTTGTAGATTTTCTGATGATGCCCATTCTAACTAGTGTGAGGTGATACCTCACTGAAGTTTTGATTTGCATTTCTCTAATAATTAGTGATATTAAGCAGCTTTTCATGTGCTTCTTGACCATCTGTATGTCTTCTTTGGAGATATATCTATTTAGGTCTTCTGACCATTCTTGGATCGGGTTGTTTTTTTAATGTTGAGCTGCATGAGCTGTTTATATATTTGGGAGATGAATCGTTTGTCCGATGACTCATTTGCAAATATTTTCTCCCATTCTGAGGGTTGTCTTTTCGTCTTGTTTATGGTTTCCTTTGCTGTGCAAAAGTTTTAAGTTTCATTAGGTCTCATTTGTTTATTTTTGTTTTTATTTCCATTACTCTAGGAGGTAGATCAAAAAAGATCTTGCTGTGATTTATGTCAAAGAGTGTTCTTCCTATGTTTTCCTCTAAGCGTTTGATAGTGTCCGGTCTTACATTTAGCTCTCTAATCCATTTTGAGTTTATTTTTGTGTATGGTGTTAGGGAGTGTTCTAATTTCAATCTTTTACATGTAGCTGTCCAGTTTTCCCAGCACCACTTATTGAAGAGACTGCCTTTTCTCCATTGTATATCCTTGCCTCTTTTGTCATAGATTACTTAACCATAGGTGTGTGGTTTCACCTCTGGGTTTCTATCTTGTTCCATTGATGTATATATCTGTTTTTGTGCCAGTACCATACTGTCTCGATTACTGTAGCTTTGAAGTATAAACTGAAGTCAGGGAGTCTGATTCCTCCAGCTCTGTTGTTTTCCCTCAAGACTGCTTTGGCTATTCGGTGTCTTTTGTGTCTCCATACAAATTTTAAGATTTTTTGTTCTAGTTCCATAAAAAATGCCATTGGTAATTTGATAAGGATTGCATTGAATCTGTAGATTGCTTTGGGTAGTATAGTCATTTTCACAATATTGATTCTTCCAATCCAAGAACATGGTATATCTCTCCATCTGTTGGTATCATCTTTAATTTCTTTCATCAGTGTTTTACAGTTTTCTGCATACAGATCTTTTGTCTCCCTAGGTAGGTTTATTCCTCAGTATTTTATTCTTTTTGTTGCAACGGTAAATGAGAGTGTTTCCTTAATTTCGCTTTCAGATTTTTCATCATTAGTATATAGGAATGCAAGAGATTTCTGTTCATTAATTGTGTACCCTGCAACTTTACCAAATTCATTGATAAGCTCTAGTAGTTTTCTGGTGGCGTTTTAAGGATTCTCTATGTATAGTATCTGTCATCTGCAAACATTGAATGTTTTGCTTCTTCTTTTCCAATTTGTTTTCCTTTTATTTCTTTTTCTTCT
The DNA here is from genome assembly GCF_963924675.1 of Phocoena phocoena. NCBI lineage: Eukaryota > Metazoa > Chordata > Mammalia > Artiodactyla > Phocoenidae > Phocoena > Phocoena phocoena. Next base: position 129,386,031 of record NC_089220.1, on the reverse strand, counting down.
CTGACTGCCGTGGCTAGGTCTTCCAAAACTATGTTGACTAATAGTGGTGAGAGCAGGCATCCTTGTCTTGCTCCTGGTCTTAAAGGAAATGCTTTCAGTTTTTCACCATTGAGAATGATGTTTGCTGTGGGTTTGTCATATATGGCCTTTATTATGTTGAGGTAGGTTCCCTCTATGCCCATTTTCTGGAGAGTTTTTATCATAAATTGGTGTTGAATTTTGTCAAAAGCTTTTTCTGCATCTATTTAGATGATCGTATGGTTTTTATTCTTCGATTTGTTAATATGGTGTGTCACACTGATTGATTTGCGTATATTGAAGATTCCTTGCATCCCTGGGATAAATCTCACTTGATCATGGTGTATGATCCTTTTAATGTGTTGTTGGATTCTTTTGCTAGTATTTTGTTGAGGATTTTTGCCTCTATATTCATCAGTGATATTGGTCTGTAATTTTCTTTTTTTGTAATATCTTTGTCTGGTTTTGGTATCTGGTTATGGTGGCCTCATAGAATGAATTTGGGAGTGTTCCTTCCTCTGCAAATTTTTGAAAGAGTTTGAGAAGGATGGGTGTTAGTTCTTCTCTAAATGTTTGATAGATTTCACCTGTGAAGCCATCTGGTCCTGGACTTTTGTTTGTTTGAAGATTTTTAATCACAGTTTCTATTTCATTACTTGTGATTGGTCTGTTCATATTTTCTATTTCTTCCTAGTTCAGTCTTAGAAGGTTATACCTTTCTAAGATTTTGTCCATTTCTTCCATGTTGTCCATTTTATTGGCATAGAATTGCTTGTAGTAGTGTCTTAGGATGCTTTGTATTTCTGCAGTGACTGTTGTAACTTCTCCTTTTTCATTTCTAATTTTATTGATTTGAGTCCTCTCCCACTTTTGCTTGATAAGTCTCACTAATGGTTTGTCAATTTTGTTTATCTTCTCAAAGAACCAGCTTTTAGTTTTATTGATCTTTGCTATTGTTTTCTTTGTGTCTATTTCATTTATTTCTGCTCTGATCTTTTTGATTTCTTTCCTTCTGCTAACTTTGTGTTTTGTTTGTTCTTCTTTCTCTAGTTCATTCAGGTGTAAGGTTAGATTGTTTATTTGAGATTTTTTTTTTTTTCTTGAGGTAGGTTTGTATAGCTGTAAACTTCCCTCTTAGAACTGCTTTTGCTGCATCCCATAGGTTTTGGATCATCATGTTTTCATTGTCATTTGTCTCTAGGTATTTTTTGATTTCCTCTTTGATATCTTTGGTGATCTCTTGGTTATTTAGTAACATATTGTTTAGCCTCCATGCGTTTGTGTTTTTTACATTTTTTTCCCTGTAATTCATTTCTAATCTCATAGCGTTGTGGTCAGAAAAGATGCTTGATATGTTTTCAATTTTCTTAAATTTACTAAGGCTTGATTTGTGACCCAAGATGTGATCTGTCCTGGAGAACGTTCCATGCGCACTTGAGAAGAAAGTGTAATCTGCTATTTTTGGATGGAATGTCCTATAAATATCAATTAAATCTATCTGGTTTATTGTGTCATTTAAAGTTTCTGTTTCCTTATTTATTTTCATTTCTGATGACCTGTCCATTGGTGTAAGTGAGGTGTTAAAGTCTCCCACTATTATAGTGTTAATGTTGATTTCCTCTTTTTTAGCTGTTAGCAGTTGCCTTATGTAGTGAAGTGCTCCTATGTTGGAAGCATATATATTTATAATTGTTATATCTTCTTCTTTGATTGATCCCTTGATCATTTTGTTGTGTCCTTCCTTGTCTCTTGTAACATTTTTTATTTTAAAGTCTATTTTATCTGATATGAGTATAGCTACTCCAGCTTTCTTTTGATTTCCATTTCCATGAAATATCTTTTTCCATCCCCTCACTTTCAGTCTGTATGTGTCCCTAGGTCTGAAGTGGGTCTCTTGTACAGAGCATATATATGGGTCTTGTTTTTGTATCCATTCTGCAAACCTTTGTCTTTTGGTTGGAACATTTAATCCATTCATGTTTAAGATAATTATCAATATGTATGTTCCTATGACCATTTTCTTAATTGTTTTGTTTTTGTTTTTGTAGGTCCTTTTCTTCTCTTGTGTTTCCCACTTAGAGAAGTTCCTTTAGCATTTGTTGTAGAGCTGGTTTAGTGGTGCTGAATTCTCTTAGCTTTTGCTTGTCTGTAAAGCTTTTGATTTCCCCATCGAATCTGAATCAGATCCTTGCCAGGTAGGGTAATCTCGGTTGTAGATTCTTCCCTTTCATCACTTTAAGGATATCATGCCACTCCCTTCTGGCTTGTAGAATTTCTCCTGAGAAATCAGCTGTTAACCTTATGGGAGTTCCCTTGTATGTTATTTGTCATTTTTCCCTTGCTGCTTTCAATAATTTTTCTTTGTCTTTAATTTTTGCCAGTTTGGTTACTATGTGTCTCAGCATGTTTCTCCTTGGGTTTATCCTGTATGGGACTCTCTGCACTTCCTGGACTTAGGTGGCTATTTCCTTTCCCATGTTATGGAAATTTTCGACTATAATCTCTTCAAATATTTTCTCAGGTCCTTTCTCTCTCTCTTCTCCTTCTAGGACCCCTATAATGCGAATGTTGTTGCATTTAGTGTTGTCCCAGACGTCTCTTAGGTTATCTTCATTTCTTTTCATTCTTTTTTCTTTATTCTGTTCTGTAGCAGTGAATTCCACCATTCTGTCTTGCAGGTCAGTTATCTGTTCTTCTGCCTCAGTTATTGTGCTTTTGATCCCTTCTAGTGTAGTTTTCATTTCATTCTTTTTATTGTTCATCTCTGTTTGTTTGTTCCTTAATTCTTCTAGGTCTTTGTAAAACATTTCTTGCATCTTCTCGATCTTTACCTCTATTCTTTTTCCGAGGTCCTGGATCATCTTCACTATCATTATTCTGAATTCTTTTTCTGGAAGGTTGCCTATCTCCGCTTCATTTAGTTGTGTTTCTGGGGTTTTATCTTGTTTCTTCATCTGGTACATAGCCTTCTGGTTTTTCATCTTGTCTATCTTTCTGTTAATGTGGTTTTTGTTTGACAGGCTGCAGGATTGTAGTTCTTCTTGCTTCTGCTGTCTGCCCTCTGATGGATGAGTCTATCTAAATGGTTTGTGTAAGTTTCCTGATGTGAGAGAGTGGTGGTGGATAGAGCTGACTGTTGATCTGCTGGGCAGCGCTCAGTAAAACTTTAATCCGCTTGACTGCTAATGGGTGAGGCTTGGTTCCCTCTCTGTTGGTTGTTTGACCTGAGGCAACCCAACACTGGAGCCTACCTGGGCTCTTTGGTGGGGCTAATGACAGACTCTGGGAAGGCTCACGCCAAGGAGTATTTCCCAGAACTTCTGCTACCAGTGTCCTTGTCCTCACGGTGAGCTACAGCCACCGCTGCCTCTGCAGGAGACCCTCCAACACTAACAGGTAGGTCTGGTTCAGTCTCCCCTGGGGTCACTGTTCCTTCCCCTGGGTCCCGATGCACACACTACTTTGTGTGTGCCCTCCAAGAGTGGAGTCTCTGTTTCCCCCAGTCCTGTCAAAGTCCTGCAATCAAATCCCACTAGGCTTCATATCTGATTCTCTAGGAACTCCTCCTCCCATTGCTGGACTCCCAGGTTGGGAAGCCTGACGTGGGGCTCAGAACCTTCACTCCAGTGGGTGGACTTCTGTGGTATGTGTTCTCCAGTCTGTGAGTCACCCACCCAGCAGTTATGGGATTTGATTTTACTGTGATTGTGCCCCACCTACCATCTCATTGTGGCTTCTCCTTTGTCTTTGGATGTGGGGTATCTTTTTTGATGAGTTCCAGTGTCTTCCTGTCCATGATTGTTCAGCAGGTAGTTGTGATTCTGGTGTTCTCACAAGAGGGAGTGAGAACACGTCCTTCTACTCCACCACCTTGTCTCCTCCAGCAGTTTATATTTTGAAAGGGAATTTGAGTGGTCTTCATGGGCCGGGAAGTATGCATGATGCTGTGAAATATGCAAGGGATACAAAGATAATTTTGTATCGGCCACTACCTTTAAGAATGTCTGCTTTCCTACCCAACCATCCATCCATCCATCCATCCATCCATGCATCCAGTTGTCATTCAGCATATTTTTTGAATGCCTACTGTGTGTCAGAGATTTTGTTTGATGCCAGGCATACAAAAACAAACAAGACAGACATCATATCCTCTTTTCTAGATTTGATAATCTACCAGAGGGGAAAGGCAGCTAAAGAAGACATAATAATAAAATATAAGTATGATGACAGAGGGAGAGGAGAGTGCTAAAGGAGCAAGGAGTATGGGCACAGAGGCAGGGCTACAGGTGCTGGGAAGGTATCCTTAGAGACTAGAACATCTATGCTGAGACCTATTCATAGGGAAAAGTGAGAAGAAACATGATTACCTAGCAAAATATAACATTCACATTTGGCTCAAGAAGAGGTAGAAATATGATGGATCAGGCATATAAGAACTATTTGGGAAGAAATCAGTGATCTATCATTTTCAAATAGGTGTCACAACCAGTTTTTTGGCTGAGTGTCATGTGAATTTTAAAAAGTGGATAAACACTATGTTATTTACACTAGTGCTTTTCAAATTTTAATGTACATACTAATCACCTAGGGATCTTTTCAAACTGCAGATTTTAATCCAGTAGATCTGGGGAAGCATGTGATTTTGCCATTTTAAGTGCTCAGGCAGTGTCAATGCTACTGGTCTAAAAGCCACACTAGGAGGCACAACACTTTGAACCAATACAAACCAAAGTTTCTCAATTCAGATTATGAAGCTGAAGAACCTTAATTTCAAAACCTGATAAGACAGTGTAATTTAGCTAAAACATGAATTTAAAAGGTATTAACAAATTAAATTTGGCAAAGTAGTAAAAGACTAATATACCACGAGTAACAGAAATTTTTAAAAGATTCAAAATTTGGACTTTTACCACCATAATAAATTATATCAACAAATATAATTTATTCAATCAATGGATGCCCAAAAGGCATTTTCTAAAATTCAGAAGCTATTACTAATAAAATCTTTATGTGAAAATATATTCAAGTATAATAAAAATCTATATATTAAGACCAACAATAAACATTATATTAAATGATAAAATATTGAAAACATTTTATTAAATTCAGATACGATGCATAATTCTACTATTATCATTATTTAACATTCTTTTGGAGGTTTTAGCTAATGCAATAAAGCAAGAAAATGAAATAAGTTGAATTACTCATTGAAAAAGAAGAGATAAAATTATCTGTTAGTAGAAGATATTATTGCATCCTTAGTAAACGTAAGAGAAGCCACTGAAATCTAGTTATTAAAATCTAGAATTAATAAGATAATATGAATAATTAGAATTAATAAGGTAATATGGATATTTACAACTTCTCAACTACAGTAATCATTAGTTGAAAGTGGAAAGATAAAACTGCATTAAAAATAATAAAACAGAAATTAAAATTCCAAGAAAAAAATTAACAAGAAATCATAGTATTTAAGTAAAGAAAATTTCAAAATCTTATTGAAGGTTAAAAATAAATTAGAAAGAATAGTGAGTAATGTTTTTATTATCCAATATCACAGAATTTCAGACATTCTCGTTAATATGTAAATTCTATATAATTATAATTAGAAATCTAACCAGTGTTTTTGCCAATGGGTAAGGAATGTGACAGAAGGAATCTGAACCTCACATGGAAAAATAAATACTGAAACCAGCCCAGAAAATTTTCCAAAAGAGGAAGTATAAAAATAAACTAATTAAACATTCAATGAATAGTTGAATAAACTTAGCATGGGAAAAAGCCTTCTCAAGAGACTTAAGATATCAAGAAGCTCTAAAGAAAAAGAGAGGTAGCCTGGGAAGATATATTTGCAACACATATGACAGACAAAGAATTAATTTACAAAGTCCTACAAATTTGTGAAAGACAAACAACTTAATATAAAAATGAGAAATGGATATGAGCATAGAGCTCAAGGAAGAGGAAATCTTGACAGGAAATAAACATAGTAAAACATGCTGAACTTATCTCACAAGTGAAGGAACTACAAATTAAAATAAGACAACCTTTTTATTGTTCTATTGGCTAATGAAAACAGCAATAAAAATAACATAAAAAGCAGTAAAATATAACATTATGAAGGATGTGGGCAGATGATACTCATTTATTGCTGATGGAAGTATAGATTATTACAACCTTTTGGGGGAACGATCTGGAAATATCTATTACATTTAAAAGTACATGTGCCTTTAGACTCAGTAGTCTCACTTTGGGGAACCTATCCTTTTGAAATAAAGGCATCAATATGTAAGGACCTATATACAAGAAAATTTGTAATAGCTTTATTTTCATTTGCAAAGAAAGAAAAAAAAACAAGGAAAGAATAAAAGAGAAAGTACAGAAAAGAAAAAATCCTGACTATTTAGTTATAGCAAAATACTTTGTTAAATGATAGTGTATATGCAGCATGAGATATTTTGCAGCATTGAAAAGAATGTGTTCTATTTCTATCTCTTGATCTAGATAATGTTCATGACAAGGTAGAGTGACAAGAGCTAGTTGCAGGGTAGCATGAATAATGGTATCCCGGATATGTAAAAAATAAAAACTTTGTGTGTGTGTATATATATGTTTGCATATGTTTGATGTGAGCATGGGGAAAGGTGGATAAATTCAGAGAAAGTTTTTTGACCCGATTATCTCAAAGAAGTAAATAATGCAGGATTTTAGGGGAACCAGATGAGATGGCTCCTTTTCTTTAAAATAATAACAGTCATTACAACAGATCCCAATGCAAACATAAAAGAAAGATTCACTGTTAGTTAAGAGGAGGAGAAATTGGGGAAATATTCCAGGTAAGGGGACAGCTTTGGATTCAGCCTAGAGTGAAAATTGGAACCAATTTAGAATCGGTAGAATGTGGATAGGGAATAGCCTTGTAGAGCAGGGTGAGTTTGGCTTGAGACTAAAACCAGTGATAATCAGTTGACTGTTTTTAAGTCAGGGAGAAGCCTGATCAGATTTGGCTTTTAGAAACGATTCTGACAGTGGGGCCAGGAGGGGACTGAATACAGCAGAGTGAGAAAAAGACAGTAGGAATGTTGCAGGAAGGGGGACCCCTTCCAGGGCCTGAGAGTGGGCTCTTGTCTAACACTCGGAAATGAATTGTCCGAGGAGACACATGTGCTGACAAAGCAAGAGACTTTATTGGGAAGGGGCGCCCGGGAGAAGAGCAGCAGGGTAAGGGAACCCAGGAGAACTGCTCTGGCACATGGCTCACAGCCTCAGGTTTTATGGTGATGGGGTTAGTTGGGTTGTCTCTGGCCAATCACTCTGACTCAGGGTCCTTTCTGGTGGCAAGTGCAACTTCTCAGCCAAGATAGTTTCCAGTGAGGAGGATTCTGGGAAGTTGGTAGGATATATGGACTGGCATCTCCTCTCTCCTTTTGACCTTTCCCGTATTCTTCTGGTTAGTGGTGGCTTGTTAGTTCCGTGTTCCTTACCAGGATCTCTTGTAGTAAAATAACTCATGCAAATTGTTACTGTCTTTGCCTGGTCAGGGCAGGCAGTTTCGTTCAGCGTTTTGCCTAAGAGGAAGGCTGCTACCACAGTTCATGCCAGAGATCTGGGCAGGCACCTGGGGATGAGGCAGCAGGAAGACATGGAAGACCATTTTGGAGGCAAAACCTACAGCCTTTGTGATGAGTTGGATGTGATTAATGAGGGATAAGAGGAAGTTGAAGTTAGACTAGCCACATGGCTTGATGCATTAATAGACGTATGGAAGTAATGAGGAGGAAGGCAGGGGCAAGTGGGGAGGAGAATGACTTCTGTTTGCTGAACTGGCTCTGCCATGTTTTCCCCTTTAACGTGCAGCTTCCTCTCCTTAACTGCTTTGTCTTCTCTGACTGTGGCCCATTGAAGGATTTGATACTCATTTGGAAGGTTTGTCTCTGATATGTCAGTTTACAAATCAGTTGCCTTGATTTACACACTCCCAAGCCTTGAGGAAATGCCCACCACAGTGATGAGTCCCTTGGCTTTTATTTGCAACTTTCAGAAGGGCAGCACGTCCATTGTTGGATGCCCTTCCACCCCAGGGCGGATCTTCTAGCAGCTGTAGCCATTTCAGCTCAGCTAAAGCAGTCCCTCTCCCCCCAGCACACACACACTCCCCTATTCCTTCCAGAGAGGAGCCTCAGCTTCATCTTGTTGTGCACGGGAATCCAGGCTGAACACTCCCCATGACTCAGAGAGGAAACCTGCGAGTTATCAGTATCTGCCTAGCAACTGAAAGGTGACACGGGGGGCCTTCTTTTCAACCCATTTCCTCTTGATGAGAGGAAAGGATTCTCCTGCGAGTTATTACCTGAAATAATACCATATGGTAAAATGTAAACAACATCTGCATATTCATGTAATAATTTCATCTGTTTAATTAGTTCCAGCAAAGCAGTTTACCCTCTGAGGCCCTTGCTGTCAGCTCAGCGCTCGTACATCCAGGGCTGGCTGTCGGCCTTGACAGCCTTCTATTGTTCATTCTCTGCTTGCACCTCAACAGTTACTGTAAGTGAATCTTCCAAGGGGTGGGGCATCTGTCCCCACTGATCCGATGTAGAGGTGGGGGAGCTGTCAGCTTGGCATAGGGCTATTAAAGACAGACTTGATAGATCAGGTGATGCTGGAAAGAAAAGACAGATAAGATTATTTATTTCTTGTACTTTCCTAATTTGGATGTGAGCTTGGATGAGCTCTTGTGGTAAAGAGGTTTTAATTCTTGGCACCACGACCCTATGGAAAACATCTGAGTCAGACCAACAACGCAGCAGAACTAAGGCCCTCATACCATTTTGCTCCATCTCAGGGCATTTGACAGCACATTTGCTTAGGTAAACATGTGTCCTACAGCCTCAAGGCATCCATGTGGTAAAGAAGCTAAACATTGGAAAGTGAACACACACACACACACACACACACACACACACACACACAATACAGAAGTGTTGGGCTGCCCTTTTATTTTATTTTTATTGCCCATTTCAAATACACTATTTTTTTCAGTTTTATTGAGATATAATTGGCAAATAAAATTGTAATATATTTAGAATGTACAACGTGATGATTTGATATACGTATACATTCTGAAAGGATTCCTACCATCAAGTTAATTAAGACATCCATCTGGACTGTCCTTTTAAGTTTAAGCAGTTTGTCTTTCCCTTTTCCCCCTAGAATAGAGTTGGAATTGATCTTAAGATTTTTTTAGATCAGAGCTTCTCCCTTGGAGATCTTGTTAAAATGCAGGTCCTGATTCAATTGTTCTGATAAAGAGTCTGAGATTCTGCATTTCTCACAAGCTCTCAGGTGATGCCAGTACTGCTGGCCCATGAATCACACTATGCATAGTGAGGATTTAGACACCATACTCATTTTATAGATGAGAACAAAGAACAGAGAGTTGATGTGTCATGTCCAAAGTTAGCCAGCTCATTAAAGATCAAGCCAAAAGTAGAACACTCACTTTATTTGAAGCCCACAGGTCTTCACATATGGCTGTTATTTAAGAAAAAAAGTTTATTTTTCTCTTTCTTACACGTGCACAAAAAGTGCAGAGCTATTTTTCTTGAGAAGCATATAATTAACATATATGCAGCAATAGACATCAGCCTCTTAATGACCAATAATTTCATCTTCTAAGGGCAGGTTGACATAAAAAATTGAGGTGGTAAACTTGATCAGTGTAGTTGCTTCACTTTCTGAGAAGTATTCCAGGATATTATCATAATTCAGGAGATGGACCATTCTCATGTCAGAGAATCTGAAATCAGCTAGAAGCCAGAAGATATCTTGAATCAGGGCTGTGAAGAATCTCAGATATTACCTCTTCTCTTTGACATCCCAATCAAATCGTTGTCCAGATTTGTTCTGACCATCTTTTGTGATAGGGAAATAAATGATTCTTGGGACACTGTGTGACAGCAACCTAAATGTAGTGAATCTCTTTCTTACATTGACCCAAAGTAGTCCCAATATTTGGGTGTGATTCTACTCCCTGGGACCAACAGAACTATTTGAAATTGGTTGCAAAATTAGTAGAAATGTGCTTTTTTTTCCTGGAGAAATGGTGACTTCTGAAAAGATAAAACCCTAGGGCTAGAGTTGAGTGATTTGATTTACTTGCTCTGTATCCACACATCCACTCTAAATGTTATTTTAAAGAATATGTCTACACCATAGCTGCTTTATCATGGATAAGGTTGATTTCAACTTCAAACCCCAAAGGACCTTCATTCTTGCTTGTCAGCCATAAGGATTGGACATATCTACCTTCAAACTAGTTAGAAGTTGTGACTTCACTGTCACCACACTGTGCATTTTCAGTGTTTTTTCTTTTTCTTTTCATATTCTAGGAAGAAATTGTACAACTAATGGAAACATTTTTCCCCTTCAAAGTACAATAAAATCAGTCTTTTAAGTTTTTCCTTCCATTAAGTGTCTCATATGTGGAGATATTTTATGCAGCCCTAAAGTGATGTCTAAATTAGTGCTCAGAAAAGTCAATTATACTTTTAAAGCTACTGTTTATAATTGTTATGGTCTTCTTGTGCAGGTATCCAAGTTGTTTCTAATGTGCATTTCAGGGCATGGGGGTTAATGGTATCTTAGCCAGGCAAAAGTGCTGGCCAAAGCAGGGTTAATTTATCAAAATAACTTTGCATGGCATTGTTTTCAAAGCAATTTTAGTGGTCTCCAAGTCTACTTATCTCATATCTTGTCTTTTATAGTGTTTTTAAATGGATATATACTATTAAGTTGCTTTATATTAATAAAGCTGTTTTAGATAGTTAAACTTTGAATCTATCCAAGTTAAAGATTTTACTTCTACTTTTGAAAATTAAAAGAATATCAAAGAGGAAAACATACCTAATTAAGCTATTTTTGATCTCTTATTCTGTCAGTTCTTTGCTTCCCCCCGCCACCCCAATCTTGACAAGGAAAACTCCCATGTTCCGATTTGCTGGCTTCTGACTAATCCAATGGTGTTCGCCATGGCATTGGCCATGATCAATAACTAATTATTAAACCAGCATTTCTTTCCAGGGCTCCTTGTTAAAAAATTGCTTTTGGCTGAGAGGGAAGGAAAAAGGTCATCACGTTGACATGGTCATGAGTTTTCAAAATCCAGTGGGCCATCCAATTGAATTACTGTCCTAAACTAATTGATATAAATTTGAACAGAAGAATGCTTGTTACTGCAGAATCCCATAATGATATCCTTGGCAAGGAAACCCTGGGAAAAAAATCCCGGTACCAATTAAAAAACTTCCACACACCACTTTAGAATAGAAATCAGAAAAACATCAAGTTGGGGTGGGGGAGCGGCTGGACACAGTCTGATGACAGGTTCAGACTTATCATATCTACAATATTATGAACACTGAGGAAGTCGCTCTCTCCTAGTTTTACAGTCATGAAAAGACAGAGAGTCTTTTGATATATTATTTAACTTCTGTGCTGATTATAACTTGCAAAGCATTTGAGTGACAGCTGTCATTTCATTTTTACCTAAGGCTATAGGTTTGGGCCAATCCAATAAGATGTTGCTTTCTGAATGACACGACTTTGAAAACTGGGATTGTAAAAAGATCAGCACAAAAATATTTCAAGCATTTAAAAATCAACTGTTTCTTCTGGTCACCATCCATCCTCCTCCATCAAGTGGCGAATGACAAAGAGACTGAATAATGTAGCTTCCTGTGTGAAATCTTTTATGTTTGCCTATTGTTTAAACATAACATTTGAGTAAGACATCCAACACATAAGTTTGTTTTGATGAAGAGTTTAGGTTTGGAGGAATTGCTTTAATTGAGCTGTAGAGTGAGAAATACTTCTACTCCTCTACCAAATTGTGAGTAAAATCTGTTAGGCTGGTGTTTCTAACTGTGCCTCAGAAATGGACTTGTTCCATAAGAATCATGCTTCCCCTATTATTAGTGATGTTATAGGACTGCCCCAACAGGCCAGGTCAGCCTCTCTTCCAGTTTTAGCCATTCTCTGTGGTACTTACCCTACTTGAGATCGAAGTTCCTAGAAATTTCCTTCTCTTTCAGTTACTCTCTGTCTTGTCCTGATGGAGCATCTTGAAAATCCACATATACTGGATTTATTTCCCATTTTCTTAAGCTGCATAAAACTCATTGAATTATTACCCTCTCCCCTCTTTTTGCACAATTCTAAAAACAAATTTTCAACTGATGCCTTTTATAGTGAAAGTAAGCTTTAGCATGTAACCCATTTTGCAATGTCTTAGTTGATTCTCTTGGTTCTGCGGTACTCTGCAACATGATATAATGCTGGGAGTTTTTAAATATTTTTTTTAATTACATGAACTTTATTTTGAAAATCAAAATCAGTGTTCCCTTAGATATCCTTTGAGTAAAGTTGGTTTAGATAGCGTGGTCATTTGATCACTATAGAAAATTGAGGACCATGGAGTTATAATGATCATAACCATAATCATGGTCAACATTGAATCAAGAGGGAGGCTTGGCCCTTTGCCCGTATTTTTTCATTTTATCTTAAAAGAACATAATAGGCACACACTCCATTCTACTTATACAGATGAGGGAACCTATAGGTCTCAAGTTCCTAGAGATCACAATAGCAAGGTGTGGATTTGAACTCAAATCTGCTCAAGCCCAGAGCCTCAGTCCATAATGTATCCATGTGATTATAAGCTGAGGACTCAGGAGATTCAGTTACTGGGAGAGGCCAGGTGCCAATGGACAAATATTTCCTTGAGCTGGACCCCTGGGATGGGATTAGTGGTCACAATGTCTATTAGGAGACATGAAGGTGGCAAATGCTGTTGGGCCCTCCTTCAAGAGCAGAACAGGCGTGATGCCTAAGAGAAAGCATCTGTGGGACCATCTTCAGGGAGAGGAATGGGGACTGGGATGGAAAATGAGATTTTCTAAGGTCTTCCAGAGGAGTCTCTGAGTCACCAAGATTGTGGGTCCCAGATTTCCCTTTTTCCAGAAGAAAAGACTGCTGATTGAAAAATATATCTGTCTCACACCTCCTCACATATTCCACATAATCAACGACCTGTTACCTAGGGAGTTTAACTGGGGACTGAAGTAATTGACCTTTTGCAGAGAATTCACTTGTTTCATGGTCAGTTCAGAGTAAGACTGATGTGAGCAAGGGGAGGAAGGAGTGAGAAAATGAGCAGCGTGTGGGAGAAGGAGTTGGAGGGTCTGGGGGTAGGGGACAGCATTGCAGCTGGAAAGGTCAGAGGAGCAGAGAAAGAAGGAAGCCTCCCAAAATGGCAAAGAGCCTCAGAGAATGATGGGCTGGTTCCAAATATTATTTTTTCCTGATCCTAATTCTACACTATTCTTATTGCTCCTCTCTCCTGGAAGTGGTATCCAACATGGAAGAGTGGCCCACAATTGTATCTGAGAGCCTGCAGTGGTGGGTTAAGGTGGAGAACAGTCCAAGTGAAAGGTGGGCCCCATCTACTGATAGAAATAAGACCAAGCATACTAGTTATAACACTCCACTTGCAAATAGATAGTAATTTCATTTACAAAGAGGTCTCAGATTAGATTAAAAATAAAATTCAACCATGAGCTATTTACAAGAAACATACCACATGGTAACAACAAAACAAGAAAAAGGGAGGCAAAGATACATCTGAAAAAATACAAAAGGAAGAACAACAAAGCCTTATAATTTTAATACCAAAGTGCAACTCTGGGGGGAGGGACTGAGGGGAGAGAAGAAGGGAAGCCATGATAACAGGAAAAAACACAGTGAAGATATAATAGTGTGAACTTTCAAACCTGGATAACATTGTATTGAGACCAAATATATATATTTATAAAAGAAACAAAACTTGTGTAAATTACAGGAAGAAAGAGAATTGTACTGGGGAACTTTAACTCATGAAGTAGGCAAAAATGAACACAGTTTTGGAAGATCAGAGCAATATTTTAAGGCTATGTCAAAGCAACCGTTGCATACTAAAACCCCAATGTTCCCAAATGAAATTTTGGGAAATTTCAAATCAAAGAATTTGGTCTCACCTTCCACTTAAACCAGAGTCAATTGCTTAACTATCTTTCCTACTAGATTTCACAACTTAAAACAAATGTAGAGCCAACTACATCATTTTTATTTTTGTTTCCTTGTGGCATCTAGCTCTGTGCTCTGTACAGGAAAAGGAATCAAAAAGTGTTTTTTATATAACATAAATTTAAGCTACTACAAACTCTTTTGTCAGGAATGGCATATAAGTGGCACAACAACTTCTCACTCTCACCCCGCACCCCACTAGCTGTACTGGAGTAAGGTCACACCTTTCCCCAGTGATGTGGCTTCTACACCATGTCCAAATTCACTGCTAGTCTCCTTCCCACTTGCTTCAGGTCAGTTAAGTTCTTGCCAATTCCCAGGATATTGACTTGTGGGCACCTCTATTTTTGGATTTTCTTGTTCTTTCCCCCCCAAAGCTATCTCCCTTTCATTCTTCAGATGTCAGTGTACACCTCACCTTTTCTGAGACGCCTTCCCTATTGTTTTAAAATGGATCAGAGATTTGTTTTTATCAGGTATGGTAAGATATGCAGATATGGAAAAGAATGTCACGAAGGAAGAAGTTTGTGTCCACAGATGCTGAGAAGCAGGAGGTAGGCCATGCCATGCAGGGCCACAGAGGAAAGCACCAGGGTCAGCAGGAGGCAGAGGGAGTGAGGAGAAAGTGTGGTCAAGGCAAGGCAGGCTAACCAGGCTTAGGATTGCCTGGTTTGAATAATTTCAGTGGACTCTGGGGCACAGAGGTTTTCTCCATTTGTCTGGTACCTGGCCCAGAAGTGGTTAGGACAAATGAATAGAGGCCTGGAGCTTGGTTTTCATATGAAAGTAAGAATCGGCTATCCATGAGAGAGACAGTCTCCAGGTGTCAAAGTGCTGGAAAATAAAAGGGCACAATAAATACACTAATGACAGTCCATCTCATTATTGATTTTATTTTCTTCTTAGCGTTTCTCATATGCTGTGTATTCAGATATTCTTCTATGTGCCTCTTCAAGATTTAGCTGGGCACTTTTTTTTTTTTGTAGTTTTCACCCCTGCCTGCACATTAAGATCACCCAGGGAACTTTTACAAAATTCCATTGCTAGAGACCCACACATAGATATTTGATTTCTCTGGAGTAGAGAATGAGTGTTTTGTTTTTAATTAGGTGACTCTAATGTGCTGCCAGAGTTGAGAATCATTATGCAGCCAATGAATGCATAGCATCTGATAATCAGGAGAAACCAGTTACGGTAATTTATAAATGTTGATATTAACTCAGAGACAGGCAAAAACGTAGTGACTATTTACATAAATTATATGCATTTAAGAACATTTATTTACTCAGTATTTTAAAATTAAACTTAGGGTGACATTAAAGAAGTATCTATCTTGTATCTAATGCAATGCATTACTCTTTTTTATGCATTTATGAGAGTTAGTTTTCTTAATTGGAGAATTTTATGCATTGCAAGCAGGTATTAACTTAGACTTTTAAAAGTTTTGAGACGTCATCTAAAAATGCCTGATTCATATGAGAGAACTCAGAAAAATAAGAGATGAAATGCTAATGAAACGTTAAGAATGGAGTTCAAACAGACTCTGAGATGGAAATGAAATTCCTAGATGAAAATGGATGGAGAATATTGAAAAAATAGAAAAACAATTGGAAATGAGAAGGGAAGTAAAATGCTGCTGGAATAATGAAGTGAAAGTACTGGATTCAAATAATGAACATGGTGAAATCAACGTGGACAACTCAGACATAGGAAATATGAATTACAGCTGGGAGAACAGCAAGATATTGGGGGCAAGAGTTAAAACCATCAAATAATACACCAACTTCTATCCTGATGGAGAGGTTTCACTCAACTCACTGTCGGAGGCCCTTCATCCATTATGATTGCTGCTCACAGCCAAATAAATACAAGCTAAGACTCAAGAAACCTGTGGGGAAGTATAGCACAACCTAGAGATGCTCTGCAGTTCAGTGGGACTGAGATGAAGTCACCAGCCAGATCTTAAGAAGATGATGACTGGTTTTATTAAATATTGTGCATAATAAAAGAATTGTAATTGTGTATTCATTACTATTTCATTAGTTGCTTGATATCTGTTAGAACATTGCATGTTAAATCAACTGGAGCTAGTTGGTAATTATTTTGTTTGTTTACTTGTTTTTCTTGTCTGCTTCCCGCAGCAGACGGTAAGCTTTCTGAGAGCACAGAACATAGCAGTATTCTTCCTTTAGCTCCTGCTGCATTATCTGGCATTTGGTGAATGCTCAGGAAATGTGGGCTATAATGTGATGTGGTGCCAATTCCATAGAATATGACTACAGGAGGGTCATAAAATTTTAATGCAAGTAGAAAGAAAAGAGTGTGGAGTTGGGAAGGACGGCATGAATAATCCCAACTGGAGGTTATGGGAAAGGTGTTTCAGGAAGGTGGTAACTGAAATGGGCCCAGGAAGCTTTTGAAAAGCAGAAATTTAAGTGCAAACACTGAGTTTACCATCCTAGCCCCAGTCCAGGGTTCCCCAGAACCACATAGTCAGGGTCAGTGCCCCGTCTCATCCCCTTCCACTGGAATCATCCCATTTACCTCTTTATGTTTCCTGAATCCAGGATGCCTGGAGGATGCCATGGGTGCAGCTCTTTTATATGAAGGGGGAATTATTTTATCTGTGATCTTCCTTGCCAATTCCAGTGCATTACTTCTACTTTTCTTACCTGTCTTCCAAAATTGTAAAAGAGGTTGCCCTAGAGCTTAACAGTCCCGTGAATACGTCCAATGGGTTAGCTATATAATTTTTGTACTTTTTCCTCTCTGTTCCATATGTCTCAGGCACAAGGGCCTCTAGTATTCTGCTAGAAAACAGAAAATAACTTTATCCTGCATGCTTATAAGTAGTGTATATTTCATTATTCTGGGAATTATTCAGGCTTACCTCACCTACAATTGGTCAAAAGGAGGGAATCACTAAATAATGAATGAGGAGAGAAATGATAACTTAATTCATAATCTTATCTATTACCAAAGATTTTGAAAAACTATTTTTGACATACTGACTTAAACGAGAACATTCTATATTCATAGTTATATGTGTCTCTTATTTCCTAAAAATTTCTATTTCCAGTTTATTAGAGAAATCAAAAGTGAAACAAACCAAGTAGCTCTAAGTAAGAATGAAAAAGGATAAAGCAGCCTGAGCATGCTCATTGTCGGCCCAGGATAACAACATATAAATATTGCTGTTTTGCATTTTTCCAGCAACCTAAATAGGAAAGTATGGAAAACTTATAGTTAATTAAAAAAAATCTTCTTCCCCCCAACTTCCAAAATTCTTCACACTATATCTGCAGAGACAGTGTGGGGAGGAGATAAAGGTCTCTTTTGGGATTTGCAGTATATATTGGCTCTTAAAATTACAGCCTGGAAGTAGGGGGACTCTACCTTGGCCCTCACCGAGTGGTAATTCTTCACCAGTGAAAAATGTTGAAAGTGGAAACAAATGTGTGTAAACAGCCTCCCCACATCAAAATATAATCAGCTTTTTGCCATTTCCTCTTAAAGGGTGACCTTGTTTTGGGGTTCTGCTTCTTGAATTTAGATCTGAAAGACAATTCTCAGCTTCTAGTTGCCCTTTCTCAATCAATCCAAAAGAGTCATGGAAATAATTATTAGGTTGGATAATTATTTTACAAAATAGAAGGTGCTTTCCTTATCCATTTACATTTCAGTGCTGTTCATTACTTCTCTGAATACTAATCATGGTGTTCAGCCTTGATCACTCATTTTAAGGTAAGGGGTCAACCAAAGGGATGGAAGGAGGCCTCTGAGCATTTGCAATGTAAAAGAAAGCTTCCACAGGAGAGTGAAGTAATAAATGCAACCCTGGGGTGATGGGACCTTGCATTTCAGCCAAACATGATGAGGAGAACCATGGATGCATTACTACAGGTTGTTTACTTCTAGAACTGCTACATTAATAGTAAGTCACCAGAGTTACTCTTTAAGGTGGAAATTGTTCTCTAGTTGTGATGTGAGTAAAGAGAGGACAACCTTTTATCAGGATTTGGAAGCATCACAGGATTTCTTACCATCTCATATTTTTTCATTCTCACCCTGGCAAGTCAGTGCTGAAGCAAAGTTTTTTCCTTGCTGTTATGATTTCTGTCTTCACCCAAAGTAAGCTGTTTGAGAGACTTCATTTCCTTTTCTAGTTCAGTGTATCTGGCTTCTGGAAGAATTCAGCTCAAATTCTCCCAACAGAGGAGGTTGATTTTTTTGTTGTTGTTTTTTTGTGTATTTTTTTTTTTTTTATCACTGGTGACTCTTCATTTTAGAATCTCTTTTCTTGAATGGGGACATGACTCAGTGCATTAGTCAGTCTATGACCTTACCCCAAGGCCTCCCTTGCTTTTGGAAGTTAAAAAAAAATGTTCAATTGCTGCAAAAATCTAGTATGAGGTACAAGACACAAGGCAGGCTGTGTGAGTCTAGGTTTTTCTGATTTGGGACTTCCTCTAAGTTCTGAAGTTCAGCACCATGAAACATTGACAGTTGCAAAGGTGAGATGATTTTGAACTTAACTTTTGCCTTCTTGGTTGTGACTTGAGGCGAAGTACAGAAGACAGGGAATTAGCTTGCTTAAAAAACTGCCATGTGTTTTCACAGGGCTCCTCTTATTTCATCCTCACAACAACTTTGTTATATAGGTGTTCTTATAATACTCAGTTTACAAGTTGTGGAAACAGAGGTCTGGTGGCAAGTTAAGCCTGTGACCCCTTGGCTCCAATCTCTGTATCTTTGCTCTACATCACACTTTTTCTCCCATATTCTGCACAAGGCCCTACAAGCATCATGGGCATCCTCCCTTTCTCATACTCCTCAAAGGACGCTTTAATTAATTTTTCTATTTTAAAGTTATGGCATATGTTATTGGTTATCTACTGATAATCTCTCCCTTGCAGAATTCCCCAATTTTGTTCAAGGTAGCAACATACCCACTTACGAAAATGAATTTCTCATTCTCCTTTGCAGCCGGGAGAGGCCATGTCTATTTTGGACAAGAAGAAATTCACTGAAGTCTACTGGTGATGTTTCCATGAAAGTTATTATTTCCCAGATATTAAGGGATAGATGCTGTCAGCCTTTAACCTTTGATCCTTCCCCTTTCTTTCTGCCTTGATAGAGACTTTTCCTCAACTCATATGGTGCAGCAGCCGTCTTATCAACACAAAGATAAAAGTGACACATTAAGAGTTACTGAGTGGGAAGAAAAAGAGGTGCCTGAATCTTATGGCATTATAGACCTACCATACCATCCTTGGAATCACCTACTTTTGGATTTCTTAATACAAAGGACAATAATTTCAGTTGGGTTTCTGTTATATGCAGCCAAATACAATTCTGAGCTATCTTTGTAATTAAATTAAAAGTACTCTGTAATAAGTTATTGCTGAGAGTCAGTAAACAAGAGACTGATAAGGCTGGAACAATAAGAATCTTAAATACTATGATAAAATATTGTGACATCAGAGGTCCAGTTATCAACTGCTGTGTAACAAATGATCCTGAACTGTGTGGCATAAGGAGTCACATTTTATTATGCTGACAAATTCTCAAGAATTTGTCAGAGAAACAGAGAGGACATGAGGAGAGCGGTGGGGCAGGATACAGTATCTGGGCTCAGCTTGGAAAACTCAGGTGATGTCTTGAAGACTGTGAGCTGGAATCATCTGAAGGCTTGGAGGTCAGTGCTGGCTGCTGGCTTGAGCTTTGGTTGGGGAATCATCCAGAACTACATGTGGCCTTTCCATGTGGTCTCTCTACTTCTTTGCAACATGGTATCTGTGTCCCATGTGCAAGCATCCCAAGTGCTGTATCATCTTTAATGACCTAACCTCAAAATTCACAAATCATCACTTGCTCCAGAGTCACAAGCTTGCTGACATGTGAGTGCATGGCACACAGGCTTCTCTTCTTCTGGGAGGGGTGTCAATGTCACAGGAGAAGAGTGTGCAGGATGGGAGAACCTATCATGGCCATCTTGGAAAATACAATCTGCTCAGTCATTCAACAGAATTTACCAAACACACCAAGGAAAGCTAACCTCTCTTTAGGTTGCTTTGGAAGAGAACAGAAAGAAAAGTCATAAAAATTAGCAAACACAATATTTATCTTTTTAGTTACTTTCAGTTTTATATGTTTGTGAAAAAGAGTTAAGATAATAATGAATAACAGCTTCCATTTATTGAGATGTTCCTCTGGGTCAGGCACGATATTAAGCTCTTTACATGCATTGCCACTTTTAATCTTCACAGTACCTATGAGGTAAGAATTACTAATTCCCAGTTTACAGATGAGGATCAAAATGATTGAATAACTTTCGTAGTCTCTAGAAGAGCTGCACTGTTATTCAAATCCAAGTCTGCCAGTGCCTGATGCACTTTCTTCTTTCTACTATTTTCCATTCATGTAAACTAGAAACTGCCTGTCCCATCGTCCTGTCCCTTTAGCTGGAGATGCTCATGACTGACTCCTTCATCCCAACTTACTTGGTCCCAACTCATTGACTCTTTTTTTTTTTTTGCTGTACGTGGGCCTCTCACTGTTGTGGTCTCTCCCTTTGCAGAGCACAGGCTCCGGATGCACAGGCTCAGCAGCCATGGCTCACGGGTCCAGCTGCTCCGCAGCATGTGGGATCTTCCCGGACCGGGGCACGAACCCGCGTCCCCTGCATCGGCAGGCGGACTCTCAACCACTGCGCCACCAGGGAAGCCCCCAAACTCATGGACTTTTATTCTTCCAGCTTTGACCCTGGCGTTTTATAGCCTCAGCTGTCTGCAGGTCGGCCCCTTCACCTTGGACCTTATGTCTTGGGATTTCCAGCTCTGACCATTCCCCATTATTCCATATCCTCATTTGCCTCATGTGGGAAAGTCTTACTCAGCTATCCCAGCTGGGAGGTCTCTGCTTTGCCCTTTCTCCCTCCTCCTTTTTGGAGGGGAATTTAGACAGAGGTAATTGACTGACAAAGGGAACCTTGTTTGAAAATTGGCAGCTTGTATTTTCCTGTTCACTTATAAAGAAGTCAAGTGTCTTCCATGCAATGGTATGGTTTCAGTGCCAAGCAGTGGGAACAGGCTTAAGAAGCAGCTGGATGTATAGGTTTAAAATTGTTGGAAAAGTCATTTAGGGGAGTGCTTCTCAAACTTTTATTTATTTATTTATTTATTATTTTTTACATCTTTATTGGAGTATAATTGCTTTACAATGGTGTGTTAGTTTCTGCTTTATAACAAAGTGAATCAGTTATACATATACATATGTTCCCATATCTCTTCCCTCTTGCATCTCCCTCCCTTCCACCCTCTCTATCCCACCCCTCTAGCTGGTCACAAAGCACCGAGCTGATCTCCCTGTGCTATGCGGCTGCTTCCCACTAGCTATCTATTTTACGTTTGGTACTGTTTGTGCCCCGGTCTGGGAAGGTCCCACATGCCGCAGAGCAGCTAGGCCCGTGTACCATGGCTGCTGAGCCTGTGCGTCCGGAGCCTGTGCTCTGCAATGGGAGAGGCCACAACAGTGAGAGGCTCGCGTACCGCAAACAAAACAAAACAAAAACATAGAGACTCAAACTTTTAAATGCATATGAATCACCTGGAGATTGTGTTAAAATACAGATTGGAGTGCACACATTAGGTTTGCAAGGAGTCTGAGATTCTGCATTTCTAACCAGTCAGTGCTGCAGGTCCTTGGACCACACATTGAGTTGCCAGGCTCTAGGGCAGCAGTTCTCAGCCTTGGCTGTATATTGCACTTGGAGAGCTTTAAAAAAGACTGACACCTGCTCATAACCCCAGCAATTCTGATCTAACTGATCTGAATGTGGCCTGGACATTAGGATTTTTAAACCTTCTCCAGGTAATTCTAATGTGTCACTGAAGCTGAAAACCACTCTTCTAGAGGGCTGTATTCATTCGCTCATGGAACAATTTAATATGTACCTATTGTGTTCCAGGCTCAGTAGTGAGGTGCTAGGGAGAAAAAAATTGCAAAAGAAAGATTCAGACTCTAGAAGGAGAAACAAATAATAAATAGGAAAACAAACTCCTAATAAGATGTCTTAATTCAGTTTAAAGAAACAATGTGATTTCATGTATAAAGCACAATCTCAATCGAAAGAAAACCGGTTCTGAAAGTGTTAATGGTAGGCTTCTATATATTTTTGGTGAACTTATAAATTGTACTAATACTTTAAGAGTTATAAGATTGTCCATAACCTTGGATGCAATAGCTTCCCTATTAAGAACTTTTTTCAGAGAGGAAAGAGAAGACAGAAGGGTGAAACTATTCATTGACACATAATTGAAAACAACTTAATAGGGAAATAGAAAATTAGTTATGACTCAAAAACTCATTGAAGTTTTGTGCACCTATCAGAGTGTATGCTCCATGTGACCAAAGGCCACATCTAATTTTTCATTTGCTACAGGGCCAGAATCGAGCCCAGGGCTTGACACATGCCAGGGCCTCAGAGAATAGGTGCTGAGTGAATTAATTAAAAGCAATGATTCAATAGAGTATGAAGATGTGCACAGATATTTATGTTGTGATATTTTAGTTACAATTGGAATTCTCATGGTTTTGATGGTGTTAAGACTTTTGGTGGGGCTTATGTTATCATAACTGTTCCAGAGAGGAAATCTAAAGCCAGTTAAAAATTTAATAAAATTTTATGTCATTTAGAAAATTTTGTTTGAAGATTCTATCTGTGATTTTTTCCAACGTCTTTCTAATATAGATCTCTATCATCAACTCATCATAGAATTCAGAGTCAAGGATGTATTTGCCTGCAGACTACAAGTGTCTTACAGGCCATACTGGACTGTCCTCTTCATATCCATGGCACTCAACTCAGTGTGGAGTGTATGGAGAGCATGCAATAATCTCTTTAAACAAGCAGCTGGTGAAATGGAGGGACTTAACATATTTCTTTTCATCAGATGTGAGAATTGTGCAACCTAAGATTCCTTTTCACTTCATATCTGCTGGGAAGCTCTCTGAGGCCACTTTCACACTCTACCAGGGTACTCAAGTCACCTTAGGTGTTTGGGGTATGTCTGTTTTCTTTAAATATTTTTATTCTGTTCTAAAATTATCCAGTTTTTTTTTTTTGTTTATTTGTTTTATTTTTAAGCACCCTCACATCCTTCTTTAATCATTCATAAATCATTTCATAAACCTAGAAAACCCACTGGGCACATGGAAAGCAACAAGAGAAACTGAGTATTATTGGAATGCATACAGTCATGTTTATTGTTATTTACTCTTGTTTCCTTACTCCATGTACTCCATTATGATTATTAAATGCTTATAGAAGGTAAATAAAATTATTCTATTCATCCATTTTCCTTTTTCTAGGTAAGACCATATGTAATTTTTAATGTTGATGACTCTGTTTTTATATCCAAGAAAGAGGTTTTCAATTTGATGACACCAAACTGTGATCAAAGCATTTTCATTTCTAATTTAGCATAGTATTTTTCATGTGTCCTGACTCCAGGAACAGGAGGATTTTCACTAGGAAGTTCAGTGAAATCTGTCCCTCTTCAATTCTTTAAGAATGGAATGGTTTAGCTAAATAATAATGAGTTAATCCTTATAGAGCCCCTACTATGTGCCCTTATTCTCATTAAAGCACGTTTCATCCATTAATTAATTGAATCTTCATGGTAACCCTATGAAATAAGTGCTATTAATGTGCCCATTTTATAGCTAAGGAAGCAAGCAGAGAAAGATTATCTTACCTAGTTTATATCACTTGATGGCAAAGCAGGTTTTGAACCAAGGCAATCTGACTTCAGAGTTCATGGTCTTAATCACAGCAAAATGCTGCCTAATAGAACTACTAAAAGTCTTAGACAAATAAGGCTGGACTCAAATAGACATAAATAGATCTAGGGGAAGATGGCGGAAGAGTAAGACACGGAGATCACCTTCCTCCCCACAAATACATCAGAAATACATCTACACGTGGAACAACTCCTACAGAACACCTACTGAAAGCTGGCAGAAGACCTCATACCACCCAAAAGGCAAGAAACTCCCCACGTACATGGGTAAGGCAGAAGAAAAAAGAATAAACAGAGACAAAAGGATAGGGACGGGACCTGCACCAGTGGGAGGGAGCTGTGAAGGAGGAAAGGTTTCCACACACTAGGAAGCACCTTCGTGGGTGGAGACTGTGGGTGATGAAGGGGGAATGCTTCGGAACCACGGAAGAGAATACAGCAACAGGGGTGCGGAGGGCAAAGCGGAGAGATTCTCTCACAGAGGATCGGTGCCGAGCGGCACTCGAGAGACTTCTCTGCTCCCCTGCCGGGGCGGGCGGGGCTGGGATCTGAGGCTCGGGCTTCGGTCGGAGCGCAGGGAGAGGACTGGGGTTGGCTGCGTGAACACAGCCTGAAGGGGGTTAGTGCACCACGGCTACCCGGGAGGGAGTCCGGGGAAAAGTCTGGACCTGCTGAAGAGGCAAGAGACTTTTTCTTCCCTCTTTGTTTCCTGGTGGGCGAGGAGAGGGGATTAAGAGTGCTGCTTAAAGGAGCTCCAGAGACTGGTGCGAGCCGCAGCTATCAGTGTGGACCCCGGAGACGGGCATGAGATGCTAAGGCTGCTGCTGCCGCCACCAAGAAGCCTGTGTGCGAGCACAGGTGACTCTTCACACCTCCCTTCCAGGGAGCCTGTACAGCCTGCCACTTCCAGCGTCCCGGAATCCAGGGACAACTTCACCAGGAGAACGCACAGCGCGCCTCAGGCTGCTGCAACGTCACACTGGCCTCTGCCGCCGCAGGCTTGCCCCGCATAGTGCCCCTCCCTCCTTCCCGGCCTGAGTGAGCCAGAGCCCCCGAATCAGCGGCTCCTTTAACCCCATCCTGTCTGAACAAAGAACAGACGCCCTCCAGCGAACTATACGCAGAGGCAGGGCCAAATCCAAAGCTTAGCCCCGGGAGCTGTGCGAACAAAGAAGAGAAAGGGAAATCTCTCCCAGCAGCCTCAGAAGCAGTGGATTAAATCCCACAAACAACTTGATGTACCCTGCATCTGTGGAATACCTGAATAGACAACAAATCATCCCAAATTGAGGAGGTGGAATTTGAGAGCAAGATTTATTATTATTTCCCCTTTTCCTCTTTTTGTGAGTGTGTATGTGTATGCTTCTCTGTGAGATTTTGTCTATATAGCTTTGCTTTCACCATATGTCCTAGGGTTCCATCCATCCGATTTTTTTTTCTTAATAATTATTTTTGTTTTATTTTAATAACTTTATTTTATTTTACCTTACTTTATTTTATTTTTTTATCCTCTTTCTTTCTACTTTATCTCCCTTTTATTCTGAGCCATGTGGATGAAAGGCTTTTGCTGCTCTAGCCAGGAGTCAGGGCTCTGCCTCTGAGGTGGGGAGCCAATTTCAGGTCACTGGTCCACAGGAGACTTCCCAGCTCCACGTAATATCAGACAGCGAAAATCTCCCAGAGATCTCCATCTCAACACCGACACCCAGCTTCACTTAACGACCAGCAAGCTACAGTGCTGGACACCCTATGCCAAACAACTAGCACAACAGGAACACAGCCTCACCCATTAGCAGAGAGGCTGCTTAAAATCATAATAAGTCCACAGACACCCCAAAACACACCACCAGATGTGGACCTGCCCACCAGAAACACAAGATCCAGCCTCAACCACCAGAACACAGGCAATCGTCCCCTCCAGCAGGAAGCCTACACAACCCACTGAACCAACTTTAGCCACTGGAGACAGACACCAAAAACAACGGGAACTACGAACCTGCAACCTGCAAAAAGGAGACACCAAACACAATAAGATAAGCAAAATGAGAAGACAGAAAATCACACAGCAGATGAAGGAGCAAGATAAAAACCCGCCAGACCTAACAAATGATTACGAAATGGACAGTCTACCTGAAAAAGAATTCAGGATAATGATAGTAAAGATGATGCAAAATCTTGGAAATAGGAAGGAGAAAATGCAAGAAACATTTAACAAGGACCTAGAAGAAATAAAGATGAAACAAGCAACGATGAACAACACAATAAATGAAATTAAAAGTACCCTAGATGGAATCAATAGCAGAATAACTGAGGCAGAAGAACGGATAAGTGACCTGGAAGATAAAATAGTGGAAATAACTACTGCAGAGCAGAATAAAGAAAAAAGAATGAAAAGAACTGGGGACAGTCTCAGAGACCTCTGGGACAACATTAAACACACCAACATTTGAATTATAGAGGTTTCAGAAGAAGAAGAGAAAAGAAAGGGACTGAGAAAATACTTGAAGAGATTATAATTGAAAACTTCCCTAATATGGGAAAGGAAATAGTTAATCAAGTCCAGGAAGCACAGACTCCCATACAGGATAAATCCAAGGAGAAACACACCAAGAGACATATTAATCAAACTGTCAAAAATTAAATACAAAAAAAACATATTAAAAGCAGCAAGGGAAAAACAACAAAAAATGCACAAGGGAATCCCCATAAGGTTAACAGCTGAAATTTCAGCAGAATCTCTGCAAGCCAGAAGGGACTGGCAGGATATTTAAAGTGATGAAGGAGAAAAGCCTACAGCCAAGATTACTCTACCCAGCAAAGATCTCATTCAGATTTGATGGAGAAATTAAAACCTTTACAGACAAGCAAAAGCTGAGAGAGTTCAGACCACCAAACCAGCTTTACAAAAATGCTAAAGGATCTTCTTTAGGCAAGAAACACAAGAGAAGGAAAAGACCTACAATAACAAACCCAGAACAATAAGAAAATGGGAATAGGAGCATACATATCAATAATTACTTAAAATGTCAATAGATTAAATGCTCCCACCAAAAGACACAGACTGGCTGAATGGAAACAAAAACAAGACCCATATATATGCTGTCTACAAGAGACCCACTTCAGACCTAGAGACACATACAGAATGAAAGTGAAGGGATGGAGAAAGATATTCCAAGGAAATGGAAACCAAAAGAAAGCTGGAGTAGCAATTCTCATATCAGAAAAAACAGACTTTAAAATAAAGACTATTAGAAGAGACAAAGAAGGACACTACATAATGATCAAGGGATTGATCCAAGAGGAAGATTTAACAATTGAAAATATTTATGCACCCAACATCGGAGCACCTCAGTACATAAGGCAAATACTAACAGCCATAAAAGGGGATATCAACAGTAACACATTCATAGTAGGGGACTTGAACAGCCCACTTTCACCCATGGACAGATCATCCAAAATGAAAATAAATAAGGAAACACACACTTTAAATGATACATTAAACAAGATGGACTTAATTGATATTTATAGGACATTCCATCCAAAAACAACAGAATACACATTTTTCTCAAGTGCTCATGGAACATTCTCCAGAATAGATCATACCTTGGGTCACAAATCAAGCCTTGGTAAATTTAAAAAAATTGAAATTGTATCAAGTATCTTTTCTGACCACAATGCTATGAGACTAGATATCAATTATAGGAAAAGATCTGTTAAAAAATACAAATACATGGAGGCTAAACAATACACTACTTAATAACGAAGTGATCACTGAAGAAATCAAAGAGGAAATCAAATAATACCTAGAAACAAATAACAATGGAGACACAACGACCCAAAACCTATGGGATGCAGCAAAAGCAGTTTTAAGCGAGAAGTTTATAGCAATACAATCCTACCTTAAGAAACAGGAAACATCTCGAATAAACAACCGAACCTTGCACCTACAGCAATTAGAGAAAGAAGAACAAAGAAACCCCAAAGTTAGCAGAAGGAAAGAAATCATAAACATCAGATCGGAAATAAATGAAAAAGAAATGAAGGAAACAATAGCAAAGATCAAAAAAACTAAAAGCAGGTTCTTTGAGAAGATAAACAAAATTGATAAACCATTAGCCAGACTCATCAAGAAAAAAAGGGAGAAGAGTGAAATCAATAGAATTAGAAATGAAAAGGAGAATTAACAACTGACGCTGCAGAAATACAAAAGATCATGAGAGATTACTACAAGCAACTCTATGCCAATAAAATGGACAACCTGGAAGAAATGGCCAAATTCTTAGAAATGTACAACCTGCCAAGACTGAATCAGGAAGAAATAGAAAATATGAACAGACCTATCACAAGCACTGAAATTGAAACTGTGATTAAAACTCTTCCAACAAACAAAAGCCCAGGACCAGATGCCTTCACAGGCAAATTCTATCAAACATTTAGAGAAGAGCTAACACCTATCCTTCTCAAACTCTTCCAAAATATAGCAGAGGGAGGAACACACGCAAACTCATTCTACGAGGCCACCATTACCCTGATACCAAAACCAGACAAGGATGTCACAAAGAAAGAAAACTACAGGCCAATATCACTGATGGACATAGATGCAAAAATCCTCAACAAAATACTAGCAAACAGAATCCAAGAGCACATTAAAAGGATCATACACCATGATCAAGTGGGGTTTATTCCAGGAATGCAAGGATTCTTCAATATACGCAAATCAACCAATGTGATACACCATATTAACAAATTGAAGGAATAAAACCATATCATCATCTCAATAGATGCAGAGAAAGAGCTTGACAAAATTCAACACCCATTTATGATAAAAACCCTCCAGAGAGTAGGCATAAAGGAAACTTTCCACAACATAATAAAGGCCATATATGACAAACCCACAGCCAACATCGTCCTCAATGGTATAAAACTGAACGCATTTCCACTGAGATCAGGAAGAAGACATCATTGCCCACTCTCACCACTCTTATTCAACATAGTTTTGGAAGTTTTAGCCACAGCAATCATAGAAGAAAAGGAAATAAAAGGAATCCAAATCAGAAAAGAAGAAGTAAAGCTGTCACTGTTTGCAGATGACATGATACTATACATAGAGAATCCTAAAGATGCTATCAGAAAACTACTAGAGCTAATCAATGAATTTGGTAAAGTAGCAGGACACAAAATTAATGCACAGAAATCTCTGGCATTCCTATGCGCTAATGATGAAAAACCTGAAAGTGAAATCAAGAAAACACTCCCATTTACCATTGCAACAAAAAGAATAAAATATCTGGGAATAAACCTACCTAAGGAGACAAAAGACCTATATGCAGAAAATTATAAGACACTGATGAAAGAAATTAAAGATGATACAAATACATGGAGAGATATACCATGTTCTTAGATTGGAAGAATCAACCTTGTGAAAATGACTCTACTACCCAAAGCAATCTACAGATTCAGTGTAATCCCTATCAAACTACCACTGGAATTTTTCACAGTACTACAACAAAGAATTTCACAATTTGTATGGAAACACAAAAGACCCTGAATAGCCAAAGCAACCTTGAGAACAAAAAACGGAGCTGGAGGAATCAGGCTCCCTGACTTCAGACTATACTACAAAGCTACAGTAATCAAGACAGTATGGTACTGGTAGAAAAACAGAAAGATAGATCAATGGAACAGGATAGAAAGCCCAGAGATAAACCCACACACATATGGACACCTTATCTTTGATAAAGGTGGCAGGAATGTACAGTGGAGAAAGGACAGCCCCTTCAATAAGTGGTGCTGGGAAAGCAGGAGAGATACATGTAAAAGTGTGAGATTAGATCACTCCCTAACACCATACACAAAAATAAGCTCAAAATGGATTAAAGACCTAAATGTAAGGCCAGAAACTATCAAACTCTTAGAGGAAAACATAGGAAGAACACTCTATGACATAAATCACAGCAAGATCCTTTCTGACCCACCTCCTAGAGTAATGGAAATAAAAACAAAAATAAACAAATGGGACCTAATGAAACTTCAAAGCTTTTGCACAGCAAAGGAAACCATAAACAAGACCAAAAGACAACCCTCAGAATGGGAGAAAATATTTGCAAATGAATCAACTGACAAAGGATTAATCTCCAAAATTTACAAGCAGCTCATGCAGCTCAATAACAAAAAAAACAAACAACCCAATCCAAAAATGGGCAGAAGACCTAAATAGACATTTCTCCAAAGAAGGTATACAGACTGCCAACAAACATGAAAGAATGCTCAACATCATTAATCATTAGAGAAATGCAAATCAAAACTACAATGAGCTATCATCTCACACCAGTCAGAATGGCCATCATCAATAAATCTAGAAACAATAAATGCTGGAGAGGATGTGGAGAAAAGGGAACACTCTTGCACTGCTGGTGGGGATGTGAATTGGTACAGCCACTATGGAGAACAGTATGGAGGTTCCTTAAAAATCTACAAATAGAACTACCATATGACCCAGCAATCCCACTACTGGGCATATACCCTGAGAAAACCAAAATTCAAAAAGAGTCATGTACCAAAATGTTCATTGCAGCTCTATTTACAGTAGCCCGGAGATGGAAACAACCTAAGTGTCCATCATCGGATGAAAGGATAAAGAAGTTGTGGCACATATATACAATGGAATATTACTCAGCCATAAAAAGAAATGAAATTGAGCTATTTGTGGTGAGGTGGATGGACCTAGAGTCTGTCATACAGAGTAAAGTAAGTCAGAAAGAGAAAGACAAATACCGTATGCTAACACATATGTATGGAATTTAAGAGAAAACAAATGTCATGAAGAACCTAGGGGTAAGACAGGAATAAAGACACAGACCTACTAGAGAATGGACTTGAGGATACAGGGAGGGGGAAGGGTAAACTGTGACAAAGCGCGAGAGAGGCATGGACATATATACACTACCAAACGTAAGGTAGCTAGCTTGTGGGAAGCAGCCGCATAGCACAGGGAGATCAACTTAGTGATTTGTGACCACCTGGAGAGGTGGGATAGGGAGGGTTGGAGGGAGGGAGATGCAGGAGGGAAGAGATTTGGGAACATATGTATATGTATAGCTGATTCACTTTGTTGTAAAGTGGAAACTAACACACCATTGTGAAGCCATTATACTCCACTAAAGATGTAAAAAAAAAAGAAAAAAAATGTAATCAAGAAATAACCACATAACATTAAATTTATGATCATAACCAATTTAAAAAATATACATAAATATTTGCAGAGAGAACAAGACCAATGCATTCCTAATAGGATGACTTATATCAAATTTATCCTATTAATTATGAGATAAACCATAGAGAAAAAAAAAACAGTAAGTGGTATTCTTTTCATTTGATGAAATGAGAGAGCTGAGGCTCAGAGACATTTAGGACCTGCTTCAAGTCGCACAGCTACTTAGCAGGAGACTCAAGACTAGAGCCCTACGACCTTGTGCTTGGCCTCAGCTCATTGGAGACACATGTAAATTAAGAGCCACAGTGCAAGAGATGTCTTGATTCTTAATCCTGAGCTCTTTCTGTGCCTTTCACACTT
The DNA here is from genome assembly GCF_963924675.1 of Phocoena phocoena. Taxonomy (NCBI): domain Eukaryota; kingdom Metazoa; phylum Chordata; class Mammalia; order Artiodactyla; family Phocoenidae; genus Phocoena; species Phocoena phocoena. The sequence goes on along the minus strand of NC_089220.1, from coordinate 129,354,516 downwards.
TCCTGCTTTGCATACAAAAGTTCACCTGCCTGAGCCAACTGAATGCTTCTTCTAAAAAAAAAAGTGAAATTTGTGTTTCTTTATACATAAGGCCTATATATTTCCCTTACAAAAGAGTACATGCCTGGTGGTAAATAGTTAAAAAAGAAAGCATGAATTAAAAAAAAAACAAAAAAACAAAAAAAACATCCGACCATCCCTATAAGGCCTTCTCATTGCTATAATGATATCAGTTGCAACAAGTCCAAGGCCCGACCTCATTACAAGGGTTTAATTGCATTGTTACACAGTCTCACTTCTCCTTTCTGGCCTCTTTCTCTTTATGACAGCTTTGGAAAGGAATTTCAGCTCAAGGTCAAAGGAAATTAATTACTGCTTTCTTAATCTGTGCTCATATACATTTAGAAAACTTTGGGCTTTCCACCAATATATTCTTGTCTCCTATTTGTATGGACTCAAACTTATAAAAGTAACACCTCAGACCTTTGTAAAAAAACAGTGCACAGAAGCACTCAAACAGCACATATTTAATAAGTGTGGATCACATCCCAAGAAAGCGCCAGGTGTAGAAGAGAAATTCCCGCTATTTAGCAAAGATTGCAATGCTTTAAAAGTTGAGAATTATCTTACATAGAAAATTGCAACGAATAATTACACTAAAGGCTATTAAACTGGAGTGTTAATAATGGTAATCTAGTAATGCCAGTAAAAAGGAATGATCTAAGATAAAAGGACCATTAGTGGGTATATCGATTGGCAAAAGAATGAGGTAGATACAGATTTAAACATGGCTTTCTGTGGAGCATATCTACCTGTAGTTGGTTTAAGAATTAGGAGGAATTGATCATTATCATCATTGCACTAAAATTCTAAAATGTCCCTTCTTTTCCTTTCTTATTTCTTCATTGACCAGAGAGATGCCTAATCAATGGATGTGAGTAAAATAATGTGAAGATTAAAGAATTGGAAGCCTGTGTTCTATAGGTAATCAACAAATATAAATGTTAAATCAGGGAGGGATGACTCCAAAGACCTCTACCTGGATGTATCTCTTGCCTATCAAGGGTACCTTTTAAGACCTGGTAATGGCAGGACATCAGGAGATCTACATTCTGTGGCAATTCTGGGGCTAGCCAGCCATAGGGTTGCGTGGGTCATTTACCTATTTGAAGAAACTTTACTTCCCTTTTCCACGTGAAACAGTGGTGCTAGATAATCTCTAAAGCACCTTCAAACTTTAAGATCCTCTGTGCTCATTAGTTTCAGATAATTACAGCAGCTAAAATAGGAAGTAGTATTTATAGTGCAGGGATTGAGCATGACCTCTGGGGTCAGTCAGCCTGGGTTCTCATCTCTGGTTCATCACTTACAGATTGGATGACTTTGGGCAAGTTTCTCAGTCTCCCTTTGTCTCATTTTCCTCCTATGTCACACAGCAGAGTTGTTGCAAAAATCACAATGTCACAAATTCCCATCATTTATTGAGCACCTAACTAGCTAGGGTTTATTGGTCTCCAGCTAGATAAGTCCATGCCATGGCATAGATACATGATGATAATTTGTGGATGGTGCACCAGAGTAAAGGATGAGGCAGCTTCTGTTAGAGGCAGACCCTCTGGGGGCTCCCAATTCCTGATCTTCAAAGCCTGAGCGCTGTGGGGATGAATAACTCCAGTACATCTGTAGCAAACTCATCACTAACTGGTGCCTCCTATGCACCAGGCACGATTTATTTGTTGGGATACCAAAGTGAATGAAACAGAAAATTTCCTACATCCTAATAGAAGCAGACAATAGGCAAAAGAACAAATTGATATGATAATGCCAGATAGTGATAGACACTAGGTAGACAAAGCAGAATAAAGGAAAGAGAGCAGTGGTGGGCTCTCTGGGAATGTGACATTCTAATGATAGTCTGAGTGAAGGGATGGAATAAGCTAAAGTTCTGGAAGAAGTGTATTGTAGTTAGAGGGAACAGGGTTTAAACTGCTGAAGGAACCACAAGAAAAAACATGAAGCTGTACATGAGAGTGAAGCAGAGAATGGTAAGGGATGAAGTTGTAGTTGTTCGATGCACATGTAGTCAGAACATGTAGGGTTTGGCAGCTTCTGGTAAGAAGTTTATTTTAAATGCAATGGAAAGACAGTAGAGAGTTTTGAGCAGTAGAATGATGTGGGCTGAGTTATGTTTTTAAAAGAGCATTTGAGTGCTGCTGTTTGGAGAATACACTGTAATGGTCAAGAGAGGAAGCAGAGACAGCTTTCAAAGTTGATGCCCATGGTCCAGGTTTGTGTAGGCTGTTAGTAGTGGGTGTGGAAAGAAGTGGCTGGATTTAGGAAATGCTTTGAAAGGAATGGAGAAGAAGTGGAATTGGAATATGAGAAGGGAGAAGTCCGAGTGATTTTTACATTTTTGGCCTAAAACTAGATGAGTACTAACTGAGATGTGGAGGTCTGAGGGCAGAGTGAGTTTGAGGTAAGTTCTGAGATATCTATTAGACTTCCAAATGGAAATATTAAGTCAGCAGTTGGATATACAAATCTGGGAGAGAGAAGAAGACAAAAATGGGTATGTGAATTTTGGAATCTATTTTCGTAGTATTTAAACCAGAAAACAGGATGAAAGACACTAATGGAAAGTGAAGATAAAAAAGAAAAGAAGGGGAAAAGGGACTAATATTTGTTTCATTTCTGCTAATCGTTAAGCATTATGCTTATATAGATGATTTTACTTATATCATGAGGTAGATGCAACTAGCCCCATTTAGATTGAGGACATGGAGACTCAAAGATATTAAGTAGCTCAGAGTCATGCAGAAAGTAAAAAGAATAACTGGAATTCAATCCCCTATCTTCTTGAGTTCTAATGTATGTAACAACTTAGTCCACAGGTAAAATAGCTTTGAACCAGTAGTGATGGTGGTATGCGTAGGACAAGGCACATTGTGGAAGCAATTAAGGACAACACAGAGATTTGGAGCTTGAGCAACCAACAAAATGGTGAAAACTCAAACTGGAGAAGTCAATGCTTTGCCTGAAATCAAAGAAGAGAACTTTATGTTTATCCTTAAATCACCTTGCCAAGATACGAACTGATACAGTCATGGCAAGACGGAAAGGAGTACTGTGTATGAAATGTGCACATGGTGATGATGTGTCATGCAGATGAATTAGGACTTGCTGATAACTGATGCTTGGCCTCACTGATGCTCATCCTATATAGGATCCTTGGAATTGCCCATTCTGAAGGCAGAGGCTAAATTCCTGCAGCAGAGTGTCCCATGGCTCAGTGATAACTTCTTATGATTCATAAGGAGATCCAAAACTTTGAAGAAAAGTCCATCTAGCTTGGTTTCAGAGGACATTTCCAATCCTGGTAAAACCTGGATAAAATGACTTGTTTACTGGTATGCTACGCTTTCTGTGTTAGCATAAGGTTGTTCAATGCACAGACACATTGTGACTCTGTATACTATTCATCAGCTGAATTCCTGTTGCTCACATTTGATTTAGTCCCCTGGTGGCACCTATGTTTCACGGTGTTCCATCCCACTAATGTGTCTCCCCAGCTGACATTGCAACCTGATATCTTTATATTACTTGCTTGATTATTTAAAGCTGTGCTGTCCAGTATGGTAGCCCCTAGCCATATGTGGCTATTTAAATATAAATTAATTAAAGTTAAATATAATTTAAAATTCTATCCCTTGGGTTTCCCTGGTGGCGCAGTGGTTGAGAGTCCACCTGCCGATGCAGGGGACGCGGGTTTGTGCCCCGGTCCGGGAAGATCCCACATGCCGCGGAGCGGCTGGGCCCGTGGGCCATGGCCGCTGAGCCTGCGCGTCCGGAGCCTGTGCTCCGCAACGGGAGAGGCCACAACAGTGAGAGGCCTTCGTACCGCAAAAAAAATAATAATAATAAAATTTAAAAAATAAATAAATAAAATTAAAAAATTCTATCCCTTGGTCGCACACCCCCCATTTCAAATACTCAGTAGCAACATGTGGCTAGTGCCTACCGTTTTGGATGGAGCATGTATGGAATAGTTCCATTGTCCCAGAAAGTTCTGTTGGACAGCTCTGTTTCGAGCTCAGTGTTCTGCTTATCTACATATCCTTTGTTTTGTAAATATATCAACTCTACAAGAACTTAGTTCTTTGCGGCAGTTGATCCAAAGACCTCCTCCTAATCCTCTAGCACACACATCTGCCCCAATGATCAAAGCTCAGTTGGTAATGTCATTCAGAATAACCAGGAATAAAAAAGTAGCAGTCAATAGTAGTCAACTTTAAGAGTTGATGAAGACTGAGCAAGGGGAAAGTGGCTCTCCAGTGGAGGTAAATGAGCATGTGAAGGCAGAGTGATTGCATAGATAAGAGGAAAATCTATAAAAGTCATAACATGATCATTACATTGGTATAAGCAGGAGAATCTTATTTGACTTTTAACTGATAACCTTGAACTAGATGGAAAAAATGTGGTGTTGGCCCAAGGGAGTGCAAAGGAATCATTTAAATCTTGGAAATATAGGAGTGGTTAATATGAGTCAATGAATTTTAAGACTGATTTGCCTGGACTCATGCTCTACAGCAACACCCCTCTTCCCCACTCCATCCCTCACCTTTCTACCCAGGTCAAAGCTGTCTTAACACACATCAGGATGCCAGCCCCTCTGAAACCTACTCTTTCTCATACCCTAAGCACAGTCATTTGCATAATGATGTTAAGCTGATGCATTGGCTGAAATTTCCAGCCCATCTTCAATTCTCACAAATGTGAGATCAATTATAAACCACCCTAAACTACCAGCCTAAACTTAATACTTTAAGATTCTCATCTGTGGAAGAACCAAAATATGAAACAAGGTTGATTGATTTAGAAGTTGAGTTTCATGGTGATAAATGGAGAATTCTTACATAATTTTTTTTTCACAAAAAAATCAATCTCTACAATGAAATTAATAGATTCTGAAATAGGGGATGCTTTTAGAAATGTAAATTAAATTTTGGTTGAAAACTTTTTTGAGGCAATTCTTTTTAGCTGGGCTTATCGCATTGCGTATGATGTGGAATTATTTTATCTCAGCTATTATTATTGTTGTTGTTGTTAACACTTATTGTCACTGATTCTACACTAGTGAGGCACCTAAGGCCCAGAGAAGTCACTATTCCAAGGTTACATCCCCAGTAAGTGGCAGATGAGGTAGCTCACTATCTCTCTGTTAGAATATTTTTCCTTATTTTGTAGAAAGTTAAAATCAGGATAAAGGGTAGAGTGACCTGAAGAACACTCAGAGAAATTCACATTTTTGAACAAATATGTTGATGTGTTAGAATGAAATCATGAGAGAAGTACAGTTGTAAAGCAAGCTAGTGTTTCCTTACCTGTCAGAAAGCAAAGCACACTCATCAGAAATATATTAAATATATTTGAATAGAAAGTACCAGTTTTTCAGCACTGGGTACTTAGGTGGATATCCTTGCAACTTATTTTTTAGTGTTCTAAAGAAGTAATTTAAAAAAAATTCGTATAGGTTACATTGAGCAGTTGTCTACTGTTAACGCCAAGAACAGGAAATACTCAGAATAGGAGAGGGAAGAATAAATAGTTCAAACTTAGAAAAGTATTAGTTCCTTTCATTGCATTTTCCCTAACACTACTCTTTCTGCCCCCCACCATCACCCACACTCTCCTCCATGGGTCCATGGCTAATAGCTGTTTCCTAGTCCCCTGGGTTCTCTTCTCTAGAAGCACCACTCATCTGTGAACTCCTCCATGCCACCTTTGTGTGTCCAGCATGCGCTATCCCACCAGGCACATAGTAGAATCTCAATAATTACTTGAGGAGTAAATAGATAATTCAACATCACTTATTATCATTAGGGATAAATAATGAACCCTACTCAAAGTTGGTTTTGATCATATGAGTGGCAATAGATCAACTGATCCATCCAGGAATCATAAAAATTTCCCAGTCATGTAGGGGAGTGCCTGATATCTGGAGTCAGTGCTTTGAGGCTCTCTTCTTGCTTCTGGTACTCACCCTGCAGGAAGCAGGTCTCTTTGCAAGGCTTACTTATCAAACACTTGGCAGGGATGCCAGAATTAAGTCACAATGGTATATTACAAAACCCTATTGCATAATGTCTCTTACCATCTCTCTCTCACTAAACAGGCTTCTGCTTGTTTGTTTACTTTTTGATTTTTCTTTTCTCTTCCTTTCTGTTATCTGAAAGGGCCTGCAGTGCAAAATGAAAAACTATTCATCAAACTAAGGCGGTCTGACCAGCTTAGACACTTGGGTTAAGCAATGTAATTCTATCTACCTGCAGTGTAATTTTCCAGTTTGCAGTGATGCAAGATATCCAGAATTTCACTAAGGCCTTTGACCTAGGAAGAAACTCCAGTGCTTATATGAATTTCGGTACCAAAAGATTGTACTTAATAAGAAGCCAATAAGAAATATATTCAGATTAGAAAATAAGAATTTGAATGACAACACCTGGCTTTAAAATAATGAAAAATGCTAGCAAATAAATAGTAAATAAAAATCGTAGGGTGATGGAACTGGTGACTGCCTTACAAATAGCTTCACAAGTGAAATGCTGAGACTGCTTCAGAGTGAGCTTAGAAATAGAACCCAGGTCTTTGGACTTCACTTGTAGTGCATTTCCTACTGCTTATATGTAGGCTTAAGTTTTTTCTCCTTTTTCAAGTCAATTTTGGGTAACTCTTGTTTATTAATATAGCCAGTTTCATCCAGAAATCTCTCTTGGGTTTAAGAAACAGTGAATACAATGTCTTCTACTGATGAAAACCAATTACAGTTAGAGTTTCTCTTAAGGCTCTCTTTATTTTTGTAACAATATATGATTTGAAATCATACATTGAAATGTGTGATTTGCTGCTTTTGGGTTTCCACCTAGAGCCACATTTGAAGTTAGGTGTCCAAGAACTGGAGCCAGTGAAGAGATACCCTTTATCTGTGAAGAAAGACCCATGACTTCAATGAAGGTTTAAGGGACTGAGCTGAACAGAGGTTAAGGTGCCGAGAATTTCTCAGTCCCCATAGGAAGACTATATAGAAAGATGATTAACTAAGAGTTAAAACCTACACATAAAGTAACACATCAAACAATCACGAATAACTCATAAAGAAGAAAAGGAAAGTAGGTTTTTCAACACAAATTGCTTATGCTATTAAGTATTAAAAATATGAGAAGTCAGGAAACTTACAAATTAATTGAGGAAACAAAGAACAGAAAGAAGCATCTTATAAATGAGTTCCAAAGTTAAATGCAAAATAATTATTTTTATTTATTTATTTTTTTTACGGTAAGTGGACCTCTCACTGCTGCGGCCTTTCCCTCTGCGGAGCACAGGCTCCGGACGCGCAGGCTCAGAGGCCATGGCTCACGGGCCCAGATGCTCCGTGGCATGTGGGATCTTCCCGAACCGGGGCATGAACCCCTGTCTCCTGCATCGGCTGGCGGACTCTCAACCACTGTGCCAGCAGGGAAGCCCTATTTTTATTTTTTCACACTTCGAATCTTTGAAATCATTTTGTGTCTTGTAATTTAAAAATTAACTACTAGCCTGTTTTCTTTCTTAGTGATAGATAAATAATGGCTTACTTTATAATCAGTGGTCTCTTAGGTTTACTTAAGGAAAATTTTAATGTTTTTGATTTTACATATGAAAGAAAGGTCAGTATAAAACGTGCATTTAGGAAAGAAAAGGAATAGAGAAAAGTATATATTGAACTTTTTTACTGAATGATTGAAGAACACACATTCTTTTAAAATTATACAGGACATATGAATCAAAATTGTCCAAGTTCAGAGCAAGACAGGAAGTGTCAGTAAATAGTAAATAATGAATATCACATAGAACATGTTCTCTGACTGTTACAATGCTATAAAGACAAATAAGGAAAAATAGTCAAACAGCCCCCCATATTTGGATATGTAAACACTCCTTTAATAATTCATGGGGCAAAGAAGAAAACATAGAGAAAGTTAAAATATATTTAGTTGTAAACACTAAAATAGTAAAGAGCAAATTATATGGGCTGTAGATAAGGCAGTACTTAGGGGAAAATATATAGCCATAAATGTTTGCATTATAAAGAATAAATGCTGAAAATTATTTAGCCAAGCATTTAGCTAAACAATCTAGAAAAAAAACCAGATTTAAAACATAGCAGGAAGGAAAGGTAGAATTAGAAATTAATGAAATAGCAAGCCAGAAAATTAAAATTAGTAAAATAGTAAATTAGACTTTATTAATATTGATTGAGGAAAAAAGTGAACCTGTAATAAGAAATACAGTATAGAATTAATATAGAAGGAAAAAAATTGGAATATGATATAGAGCTGAGCAACAGGCTCATACATACATTAAAACATGACACATAACAAAGGTAATATGGTAGATTAGTGGAGGAAAAAAGGAAAATTCAAAATATGGTACTGAATCAGCTAGGGATTTTTGTGAAAAAAGTTAAATAAGATCCTCATAAGTTCCCTGATAATGCCAATCTTGCTAGTCTCAAGACCACACCTTAAGAATCACTGCCCTAGAGAACTGGTCCCACATGTGCCCAGGGAGACAAACATAAGAATATTCATTGCTTTGATTGTAACAGTAAGCAATTGGAAGCAACCTCAGTGTCCACCACTTGGAGAATGAACAGATGAGTAAATTGTGAGTCACACTTAAATAGCAGTTACAACTAATCAGCTGGATCTAAACAAAATGTTGATTGGCAAATGTGTACAATATGATACAATTTTAATAAAGTTTAAATGCATGCAAAATCATACTGCATAGTTTTGGTAAATGTATAGGTATATTTGAAGTACAAGTAAAAATATTATAGGAAAAATATAAGAAGTTGCATGGTAATAAGAGACCAATTCCAGGCCAGTGTTTACCTCTGGGAAGGGAAGAGATAATAATAAAATCCAGAAGAAAAACATGAGGGACATCAGCTGTACCTGTGATGTTTTATTTATCTATTTTTGTTGAAGAAAAGACCTGAAGCAAATGGAAAAATGACAAGATTTGCTGAGTACACAGATGTTTGTTATATCATTTTCTAATTATTTTTCTATTTTAAATATTTCATAATAACACTCATTTTAAAGGAGATAGAGATACTAGCTGAACTCAGAAAGCTGATAGCTGTCACAGACAGAACACTGGGTTGGATGAATTTTTCATATGACTTGATATTGAGTTTCTTTCATCCTAAAATGTCAAGCAAAAGCAAGAAAAAATAATAAAGCCAGGTGTTTCAGAGAAAGACTGGGCTTCTAATCAGTTCGGAGTATATAATGATTACAATAATTTTATATTTAATTAATATTCTATATATTTATACTCTATTTTAATATATATGTATATTTCATATTTTTAAGCTCATTTAATGCTCTCAACAACTCAGGAACAAGCAGAAGGGAAGTTATCATCCCCATTTTACATTTGAGGAAACTGAGGCTCAGGGATGCTAAGCTATCAAATAGCTAAATTAATGCTTTAGCCAGGAGCAGCCACCTGGTTCTGCTAATATCGGTCTCTGTCCTTGCTTGCAGACATCCAGGAGAGGCAGGAGCTTTATCCATAGATGTTCTAATCAATCTTATTCCAACTTAGTTAGAGATAAAATTTTTTCCTCCAAATTTTGACTCTAACAAAAACTCAAGGGATTCCTTGTTTATTAAATTGCCTTCAGCCAGTGAGCTGTTCTGTGGACATAAAGCTCTTGGGTTTTCTAGGAGAAACTCCTGGAGGCAGATGGGTAAAGCCTAGATTTTGCAGTCTGTGTGGCCTCAAGTCCACATTCCATCACTCACTAGCTGTGTAAAGTGGGAGATTTTATCAGCATTGAGGAGCCTCAGTTTTCTTATCTGTAAAGAGGGGCCATCTCACTGATGAAGATTGCAGGGTCTACTGTGTGTGCAGGGTGCAGCTCAATAAGGGAGTACTATGTGTTTAATAATTACTACTTTTATTTGTTGAGATACTGATGACTTTATGAAATTTATTCTCTTTCTCTCTCACCTCCTCCTCTATGAGCTCTATCAAATTCAATATCTAATGCACTGGAAAGTAAACGTGGAAGTCCATGTCTCGTTATAGTCTGCCCTCTGTATCTGAATACTGTCTCATTTTACATTAGTGACTGGAGCATCCGTGGATTTTGGTATCCATCCTGGAACAATTCCCCTCCATAACAAGGTTGACTGTAGTTGGTTTCTGTCAAGTCAGAATGGAGGAAGAAGATGGGAAGAGGAACGGGAGAGGGGGAGAGAGAGAAAGAGGATTTCATTTTTGAAATTTCTGAAAATTTTTGATTCTGCAAAATACTTGAGTAATTACAAAGTAAAATTAATGGCACAATATGAATGCAGGCTGTTCATAAATATTTATTTTAAAAATCTGCCCTTTGTTTAGACTGTTTCTTTGAAAGAAACAATGTAATTAAAAAAAAAAACTAGGCTGGTACTTTCATATAATCATTGCTGTGATTTTGGTGTAATGCAAATTACTTGTAAATTGCCACAAACACTAAGAATTTTCTGGTTTCTTAAGTACTGATATTTTATTTTAAAATGTCGTATAGGTAAGAAGACTCAAGAAAGTGGAGCTTTGGGCTTCCCTGGTGGCGCAGTGGTTGAGAGTCCACCTGCTGATGCACGGGTTCGTGCCCTGATCTGGGAAGATCCCACATGCCGCAGAGCAGCTGGGCCCGTGAGCCATGGCCGCTGAGCCTGCGCGTCCGCAGCCTGTGCTCCACAACAGGAGAGGCCACAACAGTGAGAGGCCTAAGAAAGTAGAGCTTCTAGAAAGTGTCGGTAAATGTGGCAGTTCTACCAGTTCACTGAACTTTTTGCTTATGGCTTTTCCTGGAAATACTAAATTTGGAAAAAGAAGCTGTAATAAATAATGGTTAGGTTTAATTTGAAGCATCAATAACAAATAGTATTTAATAGTGGCCTTTAGATAGGGCTGCTGTGAACTGAAGTAAGTATTTCACTAAGGAGGCTTTTGAAAAGGCGGGTGAATGGAGATTGCAGTGTAACGGTTGGTGCCCTCTCCAATTTCCCGTTAGTTTTAGGAGAGGTTCTGGGCATTGATCTGCTGCATACTCATTTCTAAACGGATGAAGCCAGGCTTTCCACTTCTGGATCTTTGCTTATGCTGGTTCCTCCGCCTGCCAAGCTCTCCTCCTGCCACCTCTGCCCCTTCTCCCTGGAGAATCTAACTCAACAGTTAGGGAACTAATTTAGAATGTTTTTTTTTTTTTAATTGAAGTATAGTTAATGTACAATATTGTGTTAGTTTCTGATGTACAGCAAAGTGATTCAGATTTTTTCCCATTATAGGTTATTAAAAGATATTGAATATAGTTCCCTGTGCTATACAGCAGGACCTTGTTGTTTATCTATTTTATATATAGTAGTTTGTATCTGTTAATCTCAAATTCCTAATTTATCTCTTCCGCCCTTTCCCCTTTGGTAACCATAAGTTTGTTTTCTATGTCTGTGAGTCTATTTCGGTTTTGTAAATAAGTTCATTTGTATCACTTTTTAGATTCCACATATAAATGATATCATATGATGTTTGTGTCTGTCTGACTTACTTCACTTAGGATGATAATCTGTAGGTCCATCCCTGTTGCTGCAAATGGCATTATTTCATTCTTTTTATGGCTTAGTAATATTCCATTATACATATATTCACCACATCTTCTTTATCCATTCATCTGTCAATGGACATTTAGGTAGCTTCCATATCTTGGCTATTGTAAATAGTGCTGCTATGAACATTGGGGTGCATGTATCTTTTCACAAATTATGGTTTTCTCTGGATATATGCCCAGGAGTGGTATTGTTGGATCTTATGATAACTCTATTTTTAGTTTTTAAAGGAATCTTCGTACAGTTTTTTAGGAATTTCTTGAATAAACTCCAGCCCCCAATAGTACTGATGAATTTCCACTTTGTTGCAATAATAATAGTAATATAATAATAATACATTTTTATTAAATATTTTTATATGCAAAGCATTGGTCTAAGCACTTTATATAACCCAACTCACTTAATCTTCACAACAAGTCCTTGAGGAAGGAATTATTATAATACTAAAGGAGTCAGGGCATGACTTCAGATTACTTTACTCAGCTTCTATACTCATACATATCATTATCTCTCCAATAGAGTTTCTCCAATTATATCCAGTAGAATACTACTGTTTTCCAATATGTCAACAGTTAAATCTGAACAATAAAAGTGAAAAATAAGCTCCTTTTTTTTGCAAATAAACTCTTAGAGATTCACAATACATAGTCATAATTTCAAGGCCCTGAGAAGTCCTATACTAAGAAAAGCTATTTAATTTTGCTTCTTCTAGCATTTCCCCCCAAAACCCATGCCCAGATTTAGACTTTATTTTGTTCTTTCTTTCTTCCTCCCTCTTCTCCTTCTCCTTCTCTTCCCCCACTTCCATCCCCCACTTCTAACATACATGGGATAAACATGCTCAAATGCCCACATGTAGTTTTGTACTGATCGATCCGTAGTGTAGTTACTTATTTCTACATGTATTTCTTGTATTAGCCTGTGAACTTCTTGAGGGCAAATCTGTGTCTTATTATGCTTTTAGCTCTGTTCACTGTGACATGAAAGTTGTGGGCAAGTTTCTTGTTTGGTTAAGTTTAGGAATGTGTCTGAGATACTGCTTCATCTGAGAAGGGAGACAATTGACATACTGGACTTTGGTAATGGGTTGGTCAATTTGTGTCCCTGCCAGGTCAAAAACATGAAGTATGGCTAAGGTAGGCTTGCCCAAAACCAAGATGCTGATGACTTATGTGAGAGCTTTCCAATAAGAACACATCTAGTTCCATTTTTTGAAGATGTAAAGGAAGGTTTCTGAGATTGAGGTTTTTTTCTCCCTAAAACTGAACTTTTAAGATTAGTGAATGTACAGTTCAAAAGCTCCTTGGAAATACTCCTCTGAGTCAATACTCCTCTGAGTCAATCATTTCATTGTATATATGAGAAAGTTGAGGCACAGAGAAAAGTAAATGGCGTCACATCATTTGTCAATGGCAGAGTTTGACTAGAATAAACTATCTCACCTGTCAGCAAAACAAAACAAAAAAATCCATGGAACTCTGGTCCTAAAGTAAATCCACAGGAATTGAATGACTTTCTTTATGAAGGAGGGCAAAAGCCAGCACAGATGCCTGGGCAAACCATAAGGGTCAGGAGAAAGCTTGGCCATTGATTGTCTGGTCTATAGAATATCCATTTGGTAATCTAAAGGAGTAAGGCCATTTGGCAATTTATTAGCTTATGATACAGACCTGGACACAATGGGAGTGGCCCAATCAGTGACCCAAGACTGGAAACCTTTTGAGGCCCAGGACATCAGAAGCCTACATGACAGAATTTCCTGGAAGAAGCTTTTCCAAAATTAGTCTTGTTATACGGAAAGGCAGTATAGTGTCCTTGGCTGAAGTAGCTTTGATTGGAGAAGATATGCCTGGGAGATTTATTATCTCTTATTCAAAGACTACAAGTAAACCTACAAATGTTTACTCTAAATTAAATTTCATACATTCTCAAATATGAGATAATCGTTAATATTTGTTGAGCAATTTCTATGTGTTTATATTAACTCACTAAATCCGCACAGTAACTTCATGAAGTTGCTATTATTATTACCCCCGTTCTACAGATGAGGAAACTGAGGTATAGAGAATTAAGTAACCAGCCCAAAGTCATATAGCTAGTAGTTAATGGAGCCAGAATGAAATAATTGCTGGTTTTGTATCTTTTATTTATTTCACATTTCTTATACTCTAATAACTTCTTATACTGTGAGCAACATTTTAGCAGTTTAGATCTGGACTTATATAAGAAGTTTGAGATTGCCATACTGCTCTGCATAGGAGTTTGGGCAATAAAATTATGACACTCTGAAGGGTGGCCAGGAGATATACAGCCATGGTGTAGTTGCCATAAATGTTAGAAAACTAAACACAGATCTTGGAAGAACAGGAAGAAGAGAAAATCCACACATCTCTTTGACTTGTAAATCTTGCCTCTTGTGGAGTAAAAAAGACAATGGGATGGATATATAAGATCATGGACTCATTCTTTCATCAAGGTCTCCCCATCTCCTTGAGAGAGCATCTACTATGTGCAAAGTGCGTATACGTCTTAGGCAAGGTGACCGGCATTAATTCATCCCTCAGATGGTTACTATCCAGTAGTCTGTGCACACAAATAAACCCAACAGTCATAACACATGATGGAGTTCAGAGAAAGGAGATTTTAGTTCCAGAGTAGGGACCTGAGGGACTGATTATATAAGAATAGATCTTTTGGCTGGAATTTGAGGAGCAGGAACTTTGATTTGTAGCAAAAGATATTCCTTGTGTACTAAGGAGAGAACCAAGGTCCAGAGCTGAGAAAGCAATACCATATTTAGAGAATGAAGAGCAACCCTGCTCAGAGACAGGGCTTGCAGAATGGATGGAGAAGTGATCTCCTAAGTGTGTACCTGAGCAGAGGGTATAGACACCCTGAGCAAAGCTCTTGAAAAGCCACATTTAAAGACATTTTAACATCTCTGCAAGGCAGTTTTTAAATGCCTGGCACAAAGTAGGTGCTCAATGAATATTTGTTGGCAAAAGGAGTGAATTGCACATTGTAAAAATGTAAAGTGATTTATAGCATCTCAGGATTGCCTACAAATCAATTAGTCTGAGGTCAAATCGTAAACATAGAACATGTTAGCCCTCAATTCCTGGACCAAATTCCAAACATTAAAATGCTGAACTTACTCTTTGAGAGTGTCCAAGGATGACCTCGGTTACTTGCAGCATGCTCCCTTATGTCTAGCCTATATCTGCTGATATGAACTATCTTTCCTTGGGCTGTGCAGGGCCTTTTCTTGTTTGAATTGAAAATGACAATGAGAACTACAAATCCCAGCACCTTAGATTTATCCATATATCCATGAAAGCCTAGCAACCAAGGATATTATATTTATTCGGAAGAAGTAGAACACTTTTAAGTTTCAGAAATATATATATATATATAAATTGGGTTCTGAAATGGTCATTTTTTTCCCCCTTAGCTAAGCCATTATAGTGATCAGCCAAGCTTCGGTAAGGTAAATACTTTTAGAAAATAAGTGGAAATTTGCTGCAAATCAGTCCCTTTTGTGCATGGTCGCGGGAGCATGTTGAAATGTTTGGACACTAATACCCATTCATTTTCTTGGCTCCATAAATAAAGCTGCCAGCTCCGTGGCGGCCGTGAAATGGTATTCTTCAGGGCCCAGCAGGAACCCCCATCCTTATTACCACTGCAGGGGGCAGGACAGGCCCAAAATAGCAAGACAACTAAATCAAGACATTTCCAATGTCTAACAAAATGACTGTGTTTTAGAAAGAACCAAAAGGTTGGAAAAAATTGGACAGCTTTTGTACTTAGTGTAATACCTTTGTTAAAAGAGTTCAGATGGGAAAAAAGGAATCTTTTAAAAATGCATAAGCATATTTCTGAATATCATTTAAAATCTCCAAAGATCTCATGAAACTAAATTGAATACACTGATATAAGTCATCAGAGGATTCAAGCTGAAGATAGATTACATTTGGGGACCCCAGACCATGGATTATCATGTGGGCTGGCAGAAGAATTGGGCCGGTCTTATGTGTGTAGGTTTCATGAGAGGGGGATCTTCAAAATGAGGTCAGGGAAGATATTGAAGGAATCTAAGCAGCTAGTTTGGCCTGCAAATCTTTCTCAAATTAAGAATTCTTTTTTTTTTTTTTTTTTAATAAATAGTCTAGTAGCATGTTTTAGCCATTACCCTCTCATTCATCCAAGAGAAAAAATTAACAAAAGTATTTCCTAAGAGTCCTGAAACATGGCAGCAAATGGGCTGGAAGGGGACCATTGGAGAAAAGAGTTTGGAAGATGTTTCTGGGTTTTCTTCCTCTCCCTGCCACCCCACCCTGCCAGTTAAGAAGTACTTTTCACCCATTTTGAATAAACAATTAATTCCTTTTGTTGTCATATTATACCCCAGAAGCAAGTATCCAGTCCAGTAACAATTAGTACTGAATTCTTTTGCATGGTTGCAGTGCTACCCAGCTGATATTATTATAATTAAGCATATAAATGTAACTCATAATTCTGACACAAACCAGTCATTTTATGTAGTATAACTCAAAGGGTTTCCTCAAAGTGTAAACACCATAAGACTCTTGCCAAATCCCTGAACGTTAACATGCCACTCAAATCTAAAGCACAGGTCTTTTGGATTTTTGAAAGTTGATAAACAAAGAGAAAACTCTCCCCCCATCCCCACCCCTTCCAATCTCATCTTCAGTCTTTTATGACTCAGACTTTAATGAGAGCCATAAACATTACCTTGCCTAATAAAAATTCCAGTATTTCAGAGCTGGCGTAGAGAATGTGAACCACATCTGGTGACAACTGGAGCTAATTAATATCTTTATAGGTGTCTTCCATCCGCTAGAGTTTAAACAGAAATAGTCAGGGGTGCTTACATCAAAGCCTGAGGCAATTGAGAGCTGTTGCTTGCTTTCCAGTCTGAACTGATAACAAGTAGACCAATTTTTATAGGATTGTAAAAGCTAAGTGTGGAGAAGGTTCACGCAGAGAAGCACTTTGCCCCACTCTTCTTGCTGTTCTGTCCTCCTGTCCCTGGTTTTGTCTGCTTTTGGCTAGCCTGGCTAGTTACTTAGACATATGGACAGGCAACAGAGAAAAAAATACAAAAAAGAGGGGGGGAAGTTAACAAATAGCTATGCTTAGATTTAGACAAAGCACACACTGACCCATGCATACCAGACCTTCTTGCTAAGATCTGGAAAAATCTGCTCTGTGAAGCATTTGCTTGTGGCACAGATAAGGTTTATCTAACAAGACCAAGTGAAAATTAAAAAGCATGATGAACTAGCACAACTGGTGCTAATATGTGTTTTGAAGCGTACCAATTGGCCGAGTGCAATGTCACAGCCCTAGGCTAAACATGCAGGTGGTCGAGGGACTTCTTTTTCAAAGGTTACCCTACAAAGAGCATGCCAGCCCTTCTCTGTCAATATGGGCCAGTACCCCGGGAGCTCCCGGACAATCAGAAAATAATGACATCAACCTGACCATGGTTAAGTACATAACATGCTGAAGGTTCACGGATGTGTAGTCTGGAACAATAAAGAAAAAATAAAGACGCTTGCTTGGCGAGCCCCACTGTTATTAGCCATGCTGTGAGATCAAGGAAAGGTATGATATGGACTGCCATTTCAATTGGGACCAGGTTAATCTCTCAATTGGAGGAGAAGAAAATCAACAACAGAAAAGCAGCTCTCAGAATGAACAGAGGGGACAAATGACAATATCTTTATTTGCATAATCTGTGTTTAACCCTTTACTAATAGAGACCACATTTCCTTCAAAAAGCTTAATTTTCTTTAGACTGGTGGACAGAGAGCTCTAACACCTCAAAGTTCAGCCAATGAGCATACTATCTAATATTCATTTAATATGCGTTGCTGAGACTTAAGGCTTGGGGGGTGGGTAACTTTAACCGTGTAGATTAAAAGTGACAGGGGTCTCTTAAGGGAAACACTACCGTTGGAATTTATTCTGGCCTGGCTTCCACTGCTGACTTCGTGATCTTCAGAATGTGGCTTAATCTCTCAGCTTTAGCTTCCTTACTTGGAGAAAGGGTGAGATTCAAGTAAGAGAACTGGGAATTAAGTGAGCCTCACACACCAATGTTGTTCAGGAAATTTCTTTAAAAACGCAAAGAGCTGTCTGTGTGCTCAAAAGGAAAACTGAATTGCTCATGGCTAACTCAGATGTAGAGGCAATTCTGTGTGTGTGAGAGTGTGTGTGAGTGTGAGAATGTGTGTGAGTGTGTGTGTGAGTGTGTGCACTCTAGAAGGCGAGGGAAATCATGGGAGATGGAGGTAGCAAAGAAATACATGAACTCAAATCTTGCAAGAAGGTGGTCAGTGAAACTGGAATTTCTCGTGAGGAAGGATGCAGTTTTCAGCCCTTGGTGTTTGTTTCTTTGTTTTTGTATTTGTTTTATCATTTCTTGCACCATCTATGTCCACCTATGTCTTTTACTTCGGAGATAAAAACGGAGGACAATGAACTTTGCAAATCTAATCTATAATAACTCACATCACCACTTAGAAAAGGAAGCTAGGGAAAGGTGTCTTAAACTTGTTTCTAGTTCAGCAAAGGAGCCTGTCTTCAGGTTCTAGTGCTACTGTTAATTTGTTTCTTTGGTCCTCATGTTATTCTGGATTTATAAAGAGGTGAGAGACTGAAGACAAGTGTACATACAGGTTGTATCATTTTTTGTATCATTAACTGCGGTCACATGTCCACAAAGAAACTGCTTTGAATAATCATGTTGAAGAATTCTTTTTTCCCCAGTTATCTCTTTTTGTTTAATTATAAAATCATTACAGAGAAAAGTATATTTGAGTAGAAAATAGTTTGCATAATCTTAGCTTCCAGCTCAGGGAGAATAACTGTTTTGACACAGTTGATTCTCTTCTAATTATCTTTGTATTTTTCTCTTTTATAGAGTCAAGATCATGTCATATGTAAATTGTGCTATACTTTTTTCCCCAGTCAAGATTACTAGAATTTTTATAAACATATAGGGTTGGCCAAAAATTTCATTCGGGTTACAAAAAACCCAAGTGAACTTTTTGGCCAACCCAATACTTTTTTTTATTTGACCACCCAACATTTCATCTTCTGAATATTTTGGGTTATAGCAAATGTTTTATTGAATATTAAAATAATACTTTTAAAAAATAATAATTCAATTAAATCATTTTGTTTAAGGCCTTCCCTCATCTGAGATTTTTTCTTAAGATATATTTCTGCTAGAAGTCAACTCTTTAAAAGCAACAGATTTAAAGATCTTCTTTACTAGAAATCCAAATCAGTTTTACAACAAATGCTAAAGGAACTTCTCTAGGCAGGAAAGAGACCAGCAACTTAAAACAACCTTGTACATATATAGACTCCTATATCAAAACCTCATGGGAACAGCAAACCCCAAAACTACAATAGCTACACACACTAAAAGGAAAAAGCAACCCAAACACAACACTAAGGTTGGTCATCAAACCATAAGAGAAGAGAACAAAGAGGAAGGGAAGAAAAAAGACCTACAAAAACAAACCCAAAACAATTAAGAAAATGGCAATAGGAACCTACATATTGATAATTACCTTAAATGTAAATAGATTAAATGCTCTAACCAAAAGACATAGACTGGGGGAATGTATACAAAAACAAGACCTGTATATATAAATCCTATTTTAAAAGGCACACACACAAGTATTTTTAGCTTTAGCTCCAAGAATAGAAAGGAAAATATTATAGCACTTCAAAAATGCATTTAAACAGGTCTTTCATGCCTAGTAGTCGGAATAGGCAGTATACCAAACAGATAGAAATTAGCCTGTATGAGAATTGTTCACCTCATTATTGGAAAGGGTCTTAACCAACCTGTGATCCTAGGCAATCTCCGGACATTTGTTTATTGGCACAATTGCCTGAATATGAAGCTTGTGGTGTAGGAATCTCTTCTACTATACTTATGGTTAGATACATCCCAGAAAACTTCTGGGATTATGAGGGGCTTTATATTTTTTGACTTTTAACTCACAGAATCGTACTTAAGAGTATCTTTGGTTTTGCTCCAGTGATCATAGCCTGAGAAAGTAATGGACAAGGCCTTCTTTTAGTATATACTGCTTCTCTCATTCAAGTTTTACTCTGGATTAGCATCTACTGTCCTGCTAAGGTTCTAAGTCTGGAATATTTTCAGTAGCTAAAAACTAACCCTCTGTTACGCAAAGAACCTATAGCAATTTAGATAACTAATAGGTAATTGTAGCCTTAAACCAAGTTTTTCTTAATAAACTGATACCACATTTTATGAGAAAAGTGGTGTATTTGTGAAGATTTATGCAGAATACTTTTGTATTCAAAACTTGTATACTCTCATTTTTATAAATTCCTTCTTAACAAAACAAATATATTTTGTTTGGGTTTTCCAGCGTTTTGATTGTCTGAGGTAGCTTTGGCTCCATGTACCAAGGACAGTTAGATGGTAAAATTACACACTCATGAAACATTTGGCAAGTTTATCCAAGATGGAAACTAATTTGGGTCATCAGAGTTATGAATACTCCAAAACAAAAAGACTGAACCCCAAGAACTGTAAGATGGGAAAGTAACTCATAAAGAATATGTTTTTCTTTGAAGAAAATAATCATGGCTTAACTGTTTGAATAGTTTCTGTTAAAGCTCCTTTTTAAGAATATCTGATAATAGATAAAAATGTCACAGTTTAGATCAAAGAAAAGGAAGAAGGATGGTGAGAAAAACTAGAAAGTGAGGCATGAGGAGTACCATTTTGGTTTTTAGAGATAAAATATAAACCCTTAAAAGTTATAAGTTTGTTAAAATAAGTTGAAGCATGGACAATTAAGTTGTAGACTATTTGTCTAAGGATTTAAGAAAGAAAAACATGTTGGAATGAAATGATAGAAACAGCTATCATTAGTCAGACTCTCAGTTCCTTTCATTAAAGAACGGATGATGCAAGAGGGAGGAAAAATGGGGATAAATGTATATTTACAGCTGATTCACCTTGTTATACAGCAGAAACTAACACACCATTGTAAAGCACTTATATTCCAATAAAGATGTTTAAAAAAAAGAAAGAATGAGTGACCAGTCTTTTGCTTCTGCCATTGGTGAAAGTCTCATGGGAAACAAAAATATGAATTTATGAAATCTTTGGCCAATTCTCCTGTTAGAGTAAATTTTTACAGTGATATAACTATGGAATCAATTTTTTGAAGGACTCTATAAAGACCAATCTTCAGCACAGTTTAACTCTAATCAAGGATTAGTCCTTAAATGAATTCTCATAGGACTCATATGACTGAAGCCTATGTTATTTCATATGCAACTATTATTTCATAGAACTGCCATTAAGTTATTCCATTAAAAGTGACAATCACCCCAAATTAGAAAAGTCTTTGTATTATGAAAGACGTAAAATAGATCATGTAGGTTAAAATATCCTCTCTCAGCTTTCTCCTATTTCATTCTCACCAGTTTTCATTGTCAATGTGCTTTTTATTTAAATGAGAACTCAGACAAAGTTTAGTAGTTAAGCCAGCATTTTGCTTCCCTGGCAAGTAAACTTGTTTCAAAAATATATTCAGTCCTATCTTATTTCATGCAAAACTTATATATAACTGCAATTTGGTGCTGAGTAATAGGTAGACCACATAGTATCTCTAAAAATTGTGTGGAATTCCAGTTAGCAATCTGAAATGGCTCCAAACCATTCTGGCCTGGAGACTTCACAAAATGTGTTTCATCATAAAGCCTTTAGTATTATATATATTATATATATATATATATAATATATATATATAATATATATATATATCTCACAAGCATCTTCTATAATTATATGCACAATTAAATCTACCAGCTGTTTTTAATTCTGGGTGGGATTAGTAAATAATATTGGTGACTAATATTCCCATTGAATTTGTTATTATTCCAGATGCAATCTTAAAACATTGTGTGATTTTTTTTCTCATTCATTTATTCTTTCCTCAGATATTTATTATTGAGGAGTTCTATTATCACGTTCTACACTGGAGGAACAAAAGTAATTATACTACTATGTCTTCTATTATCCAAGTGGGAATTTTGCTTCATTAACTTAATGAAGAGGTGGGATTAGAGGTGAAAAAAATAAAAAGAGGACCAGAAGAGGAATGAAATTTTATGGAGTATGTACATGTTTTAGAAACTTTATATTCATTGTCATATAATTCTCACAACAGCATTTACACGTTGGTATTGTTGCCCTATTTTAGAGATGAAGAAACAAATAATTAAAAAGGTGAGGTCTCTTGTTAGAGATCAGAGTTCCAGTGGCCAAGTTGGAATCCACAAATGTCTGCCTGAATTAAAAATCTTTTGTACCGTTAGCATATTATCTATTAATAAATCACAGATACTACTTGGATTTCTAGGGAATATTGAGCAAAACACATACTGTTCCTTTTCTGCTAATAAGATGACCAAGATTTGAATTTATCTTTCTAACTGGATTCACAGTGACATTCAACATAGCAAATACCGACTGCCTTCCTATACTCTAAAACTTTCTTCCATTGCCACTACCTTGAGCAAGGACACTTGTGTCCCCTGCTACCCTCTACAACATAAATAATACCGCTCCAGAAAAAAACATTTCTAAAGTCAGTGTGCACCAAAATCAAGGCCTAGTCGAACTTCTTAAAAACCAGAGAATTTGTCCTCATTTAAGTATCTCCTCTAGTCTCTCTGTAATAACCTGCAGATTTCTATGTATGAGAGGTTAATACAAATGATTAGGAGTTGAATCAATTTTTGTTTCATCATTCCGCTTTTCATATTGGCAGACTTCCGTCTAAGCACAACTTCTGACTTTTAAAGGAAAAGATATGAAGAAAAAAAATCAAAGATGATGAGTTTTATTGCTTTTCATCTTAAATCACCATTTGCAACACATTTTCTTTTCTTTTGAAAGGAAAAATTTGAGGCTGTATACCTAGTTTTAAAAGGATCTGGAAAACCTAATGAACCAAGAACTGAGTCAAACCAAGAATACTGAGAAGAGAATAATCTGTTTATCTGCATCTGCAAGATTCCACAGCTCCCTGGACAAGCCCCCCACAAGAGGCCACCTGTAAGAGTACAAGATCTTCAGCCTCTGGGGGCTATTTTGCCTCTATGCTTTACAGTCAAACAGCCAGTGTGCATTCTGTGCTGTGGTAAATCTGATGATGGCTTTTCTGAAGTCTACACCTGTCTATTAGGAATGGCAACGAGACTCCCAACCCATTTTACATAGGCTACTGCACAGCAGTGGATGTTAATGACTTTGGAGTGTTTTGTCTTTGACAATAAGCTGGAATCTTGACTATGCAATTGACTGCAACTACATAAATTGCTATTTGGAATGAACCTTAATATATACACTTGTGTATATGAATACAGCGAGCTGCACTTTCCCCATATGATCATGGTTGTTAACATTCTACCCATTTTAAGTGAACAAATTTGAATAAAATGGCTGCGTAATACATTCTGTGTTAACATCAGCTATTTAAAAAGCCCAAGGATTAAAAGTTAATTCCATCCTTTTAATTCAAGGGACATATAAATGGCATTATGGGTAGAGCCAACTCCTCTTTTATCAGTCCTTTCATGCTGCCTCCTCACTAATTCTTGGTTGTTCAAATGCTACCTACATAATAAAAGCCTTGAGTTAATTTACTAAGATTTTACACCAGTGCAAATGAAAGAAAGGAAAGTGCTAAACAAGGCAATTAGCACTCTGTTTAGTGCACTCCCAAAATAAATGTAGGCAATTTACAATTTGGCAAATGGCACTCTATCCAGATCCAACTCATTTATGCCTAAGGGGGTGGTACAGTTCATTAGGGGGAAAAAGTGTTTATATATATTATGCTATTGAGGCCCAACCCATTTTGTACTCCAGCAACAGATGTGACTCCTCCTGAGGTTTATTAGTGTTTCTTGCAGAAAAATGCCAAACTATTATGCTTTCAAATAAATGTTCCAAAAAGAATGCCTTTTACTATGGAATCTTAGTAGCTAGCTTTACAAGATGGGGGGTATATAAGAGTGTGGAGAGGATGGTTTGCAAAACTTAAAGAGTCATGAGTTGGGGTCTCTTTTGTGTCTCTTGAAGCATGCATTTCCACTCTGATTCCAGTTGCTGTGAGACCTGCTGGAACTGTTCATTTGAAGTACTACTGACTGTTTCTTAATTGACAGGAAGGTTGCTCCAAGCCTTTCATGTTTATTCGTGTAAGCCTCTTATTAGTGAAAAAATAATAGATGTTGTTCATGCAGAATCACCACCAACATTAATATTTAAGATGCTAGAACGATAAAGGTTAAACATATGTTTATATTGCTTTTGAACAAAAAGAGCTCTACAAAATAGTTCAGAAAAATAACAATGGGCCAGACTTGGAATAATCGTGCCCCAGTCCGAGTCTCTCATTCTGTGGGAGTTACTCTTTTTTTGGGGAAGGTGAAATTCCTCTATTTCCCTGTCACTTATTACTGTCATCAGGAATTTGGATTCCTGCTGGAAGGAAAATATGAAAAGATTGACACCTGAGGAAGGAAGGTGCCATAAAATCTACCAGCTTTCCCTGTATTTTTGTTTATTTCTGAGTCTATATAGTTCCACTCCATGATTTAAAAAAAAAAAAAAAAGACAAGGCAAGGTAAAAGCATTCTTTTGTGCCCTCTAGCTGCTGGAAGCATACATGGAAAACAAAATTCTCTGATGATTGAATTCACCTAATCTGGCTTGAGAGGAAAAAAAATATTATTCCTATGAGCTAAAGTTTCTTTTTCTTTATAAAAAAAATCGAAAGAAATAAAAGTTTACCTTCTTGAATTAATTGCAGTTTTGTTTTTACAAGACAAAACAGAGTAATAATTCAGGAGGGATTCTCAAAAAATGAAACTGGTATTTCACTTCTCTCAAGCAGCTGATTAATAAGACACAGAAATTTTGGACTATGCATTACTTTGACTATTGGTCACTGATTTTAATTCTGTTTCTAAAGGAAGTTGAGTAAGGATTGCCATCCAGAGTGACTCTGGTTTGTTTGTTTGTTTTAGGAATATTGTAGTGGCTTTTAGAACTGATGACAAAGCTAGGATGCATATGTATGTTTATGAAAATGAATGGGGTGTGTGTACTTCATTTATATGTAACCTTCTGCTTTAAGGTCACTCTGCACGGGAATATTATCTAAATGAGTCCTTCAGAAAATGTTGAATTTGTTTGTGGATGGCAGTCCTGATAGTTTGGGTTACAAGCCTTTAAATCTAGGCTACATTTCAAATATAAAAATCAGCACCAAAGAGGACGACATTTGGTGAAGGTGGAATAAATGGCTTACTTGGGGGACAATTCCACAAAAGAAAGATCCAAATGCCCAATTTACTACACAATTCATTTGTGGAGAGGAAAGTTCTTGCAGCTTGGCACATGTATGCTGGCCCGAATTGCGGGGAAAAGAAAAAAGAAAAAAAAGAGAGAGAAGTAGTTGGAAATTTACAGAATTATTTTTTAAAAAGTCTCTCCAGCTTTCCTAAGAAAATGTTTTTCTAAGTGCCCTACATTTTTCGGTGTATCTTGGAGAGCGTGTGAGTGTGGGGGAGGGGCGGACTGGGTGGGAAGGGAGTTGAACTGTTTAATGAGTCAAGGAAATATACCAGAACATTCCCCCCCAACCCCCCTGAAGTGAATGCACAGCTCAGAGGGCTTAGCTGACAGGTCTCCCAGCCATTCCCAGTAATTCCCGTACAGCGGAGAGTTCACCATAAAGGGCTCAGTCTCAACAGATGTTCTAAGTGGCACCTCCTGAGTCGCTCTTGTGTGGCGGAGAAATGCAGAAATCAAGCTAAATCAAATTAGTCAGCAGAGGAAGAAAATAAAGGTCAGGTCCACCAGCATCTGAGTAAACAGCCTATGCCAATATGGCCATCTTCAGTCAGGAACTAATTAAGGGCTGATTGTCCTTCTCAGTGAAACCTCAAAAATGCATGATGCTGAATTATTAAAAACAACACACACACACACAAATCCAAAAAAAACCCACACTCTGCAGTACGCCAGATGAAAAGACAGGGAACCATAGTATCCAACGGAATTGTGTCTCTTGGATAGAGATAGTCCTTCAATCCCCAGCTTTCTTTGTTTTGATGACAATTTTTCTTCCCTTAAGGGAGCAGAAAGTATGCTCGAAGCCTGTCTTGTGTTACAGCTCCTTTACCTTTGTCTGCCTATCTCAGCTGGTATTTAATTGGTCAGCAATAGGAGGGAAGTCTCCTTTGAGGTAATGAATATTGACTGTTTATGTTGAAATGTCACTGTGAAAAGAAAGCCCAGCACCAAAGAGGGAGAACCCAGTGTGAGCGTCTCAGACACAAAAGAGACACCAGTGAAACAGAGGCATTGAAAAGCAAAGCAGCTGAAATTCAAAGAACAGATGAAACAGAAATGGCCTACATGTGTGGGAATTTTAAGCTAGCCGTTGACAGGTGAAGAAGTCATTATTTTACCTGTTAGAACCAAATGGCATTGTGTGTTTTTCCTAAAATGACACAGAGGCCATGACTCACAGAAGTGTTTTAATTGAGAAACCCTCCTCATCTTTGAAGGAATAATTTTTGTTCCATAAAGGTAAATGGGGCAAACCTAACAGTTAATCATTATATGGATTCTACACTGCAGACAAGGAAAAAGAGAGGAGCTATGTGGCAGGGATAGCCCTCTCGTAAAAGGGTTAGGTTCTGAATTTTCACCAACCTCCGGATCCAAAAAGTTTTGGCCGTGGTAATTAGATATTTTAAGGTAAAAAAGAAAGAAAGGGAGAATGGCCTCACGATGCAAGTAGAATCTGCTAATTAGCTCGGATGGGTTGAAAATGTTATCATTTAATAATTTGGGACATTATATTTTGGTATATCTTTGTAACTTGACAGTGGCCCTGAGCCGACAGCGGAGAAGGTGTCTCTTTAACCCTTTCGGCTCTGGGCAAGCACATCCACATTTAAGTTGGGTTTGCTGGGAAGCTTGGCTTTATTCACCCACGATGGATTTTATGTCATTGTGTGAATCGGATTTTCCATTCTTATATTTCCCCCAAATGGTGACCAGCCGGGTGAGTAATATCAGAAAAAGACAGCAAAGCAGAGAATTTCGAAATGATTTAAATGCGTAGGAAGTTCTAAACGGTGCCAAGTTTTTAAATCTGGGCGGCCTCCTCTCCACCCCCCTTTGGGCCTCAGGACCATTTTGAAAATTCACGATAGCCACAAGTATTGTATTTCTTGCCTTTTTATTGTGTAAAAGAAGGGGGAAGGAAACAAAGAGACAACTATGTAACTATTGAGTCACACTCATGGGAAAAATAAAAAGACTGAAGAATCGAGATAAACAGAAAACTTGAGTTTCTGGTCCCCATGAATAGGCAGTTGTATTTACAGGGTGGCTTTACCATTCACAGATTTAAAGTTCACATATTTGAACTTGATCATCATTGGGACTCCATCATGGCAAATTTCTGAGGCAAGAGCTCATTACCTTTCTCTCCGGATTGCTCTCCAGTGCAGAAAGGGTTCCCTGTTTTTATTGCCCAAGCACTCAATGATGTTTTTTTTTTAAAGTCCAATAAATAAAAGATGACATCTTGAGTCACACCCCATGTCATGCTCGAACCCTAACCTGTGACACTCACCTGAGTCGAACTAACAAGCTGCCTGCCCCAGGAAGAGTGATACTTCTTCATTAGCAAGACCCATTTCACCTTTAAAAACCCTTGGCTTCCTGTTTGCATTAAGCCAGATTGAGATGTCTTGGGTCTCTCAATGACATTTAGGAATCCTCCAGGACAAAAAAGGAAGTCATTACATTTCCAGTTCACCTGCAAAGAAGACGTCATTAAAAGAGGAAGCAGGGGCCAAGCAGGGACCATCCCTGGTGGCACAGTGGTTGAGAGTCCGCCTGCCGATGCAGGGGACACGGGTTCGTGCCCCGGTCCGGGAAGATCCCACATGCCGTGGAGCGGCTGGGCCCGTGACCCATCGCCGCTGAGCCTGCACTTCCGGAGCCTGTGCTCCGCAACGGGAGAGGCCACAATGGTGAGAGGCCTGCATACCGCAAAAAAAAAAAAAAGAGGAAGCAAAATGAAACCCTGTCAACTTGTTAGGGCCTAAAATGTAATTCTGCCATCAAATATGGAGTGGGGGAATGATACAGAATCCTATTGTTACTGACACAAAAGGACCTACCCATGTCAAAGGTGTCCAGTGCCAGAAAAGTTCAGGTGTTGCTAAATTCATTAAGGTGTCAGTCTGAAAAGATGTGATGTCATTCCTGTTCTGCAGGATGAAAACTGGAATCTGCTTGCTCCTGTCAACACACTATCATCTTCATTTCATTTGCTCTGCTCCTGATTTGCCATCTGTAAGGGGTTAAGGGCCATGGGGGATGGATTCTTAAAAGGCTACTAATATTTGACATACATCATTTTAATCTACCCTTTTCATCATCACTCCCTACCACCAAAAATAAAAGTTGTTAAGTCAACACTACTTGTGATAGTTCGCTTGCTAGATTTTTGCTAATGAGGGTGGAAGAGGGACAATAAATGTCTTCTGCTCTTTTATTTATTTTTGTTATTAAAGATAAATGTGCTTCCTTTTCTTTACAAGATTATGTGCTTCCCTATCACTGTGATAAATTTTGATAGGAATTTGACATTTAAATCTGCAGACATTGGAGAAGTTCTGTCCAGCTTCATTTATGAACATTTTCTTCAAATTTTATTTCAATAGGTTCTTTTGAAAATGTGAGGGACTTCGTAAAGTGTGTCTTAATAAACAGGATGCAGACGAAAGCTATGCATTTGACATGATAAAGAATGTTTATTTGGCAACTTTTATGCGGAAGTATTAAGGTACGTATAGTAGAGAAAGCAAAATATGGAATAAAATAAATCATTTTGTGAATAAAACAAAACACATTTAATATAAATATATCATAAGAAGGTATAACACTTATTTTTCTAAAGATATGTGTTATATCTGATGGTTTTAAGGACAGCTACACATTGTAGTAATTTATTTTTTGTAAATTTCAAATTTGAAATAACATACCAGTGTAATCAAATTTCAATGATTTCTGGATTAGTTCAAAAAAGTGAAATTATCATTTTGTAGAGTGCTTTTATACTTAGTTCAAGGCAATATTTATTTGCTTAATTTGTTTTTCAAAGGATGAGTTGGAGTTTTTTGCAATTTTCTTTTAGAAAATTTCAGTGGTCAAATAATGATGGGAAAATGACAAACACCTTTCCCAGCTAAGATCATAGTGTGATTTCTATTAAAATAACTTCAGTGCTTTTCTAGTTTGGGTTCTTCTAAACATTACTATTTATTTTATTTGTAGAGAGGTAGAGCTTAGGAAACATGCCATGTTGTTACTCTCATACCTTTGACACTAATCAAGCATAACATTATTTCGTACATAGGAAAATAATATAGTCACTTTTTAAATAAGTGTATAGGTCCACATTGCTGGTGAATGTGGAATCTGGTTGCCCTCCTTCGTGCGTGTTCAGATTATATATCTAAACTCCCCCCATCTACCTTCACTACCATATCCTACTATTAGTCTCCTTTGCATAGAACAGAAAAGTACTTTCTTAAAGCACAGAAAATAATCCACCTGCAAACAGATATACTGTAATGTTCACTAAACCTTGCCTTTTCCTTTCCCCAACTGTGTCAATTAAAAATCCAAACACTTTCTTAAAACTGTCAGGTCTGCTTTAAAAGGGGGCTTTCCTTGTTTTGAAACATGAAAACTTTTATTTTTAAGCAGTCTATTTACATGTTAAAGAAGTCTGAGTGTTAAAAAACGACCATCAATAATATTTGTAAGGTACACGTATATGTATGGCCGCATTAATGTTTCCTGATCCATTAAACACCTTGTTATTTTCACTGCAGCCCTAGACCAAGATGTGATTTTCAGGCCCCAATGTCAAAATCCATCCTGAATGTCCATGCATGCACTGATATGCTGTGTGTAGACTTTCTATGCAGGAGACATGGAGGGTTGCAAAAATTGAGCTCCAGATAACTGCGGCGGCATGCAGCTGCTGTGGGAATTCGGTTTAGTAGGGCTTGCCTTCATTGATATATGAAGCACTTAACCTAGTGAGAAGCACAGAGATGCTGGGAAGTCTCCCCCCTGGATGAGTTTTTCAAGTTGATCCTGGTGGTTGTATTGTTGGCCCCTCTGGGTACCAGGCGGGGGGCTCAGACGCTGGACTTTCACTTGTAGGAAGAAAGAAAATAAATCTTCGTGCCCCAAAGATGGAACTGCTGAAGCAGAAAGTCGCTGAGGCATTGGAGTCTTGTAAGGAAGACTCTGAGGAAATGGCTTCAGGCTTCAAGCGAGATGCTGAACTCCATCAGCCCTCTCCGGAGACACACGGGGGCTCAAATAGAAATAGAAAAGATGTGTGTTCGCCCCGAGTTGGCATGCTTTTTGATCAAGAAAGAGGAAAAAAACAGCTGAAATTGGGGATGGATCTGTATATTGGAAAAATAAATATAACTGAAATGCTTTTTTCTTTATTTACTAGAGTGTGGCTTGTACCCTACTCAGGAAAAATCATGCTCAGATTACCTCAATCATTTTCCAGAAGGGTTGTCATAACTCTTTTGATATGTATCAAAGTTTGCATAGAGCACTTTTTGTCTAAAGGTATTACTTGATATTAGTGATTGCTTGATGTTAACACCCCTCAACCTGAAGACTGCCAAAGCATTATGCAGCTAAAATCATTAACAAAATATTCTAGATTACATACGCTAATATAGTCAGTGACTGAATTGCTGTTACTACTTGGGAAGGCAATGCATTTATTGAAAAGATCCATTTTAATGAAGTGATCATTTAAAGACCAAGAATAAAAGGCGCAAGAGCTTTTCACGGTAACATTCAATGTAAACACAGGCCTTGTTGCTGAATTCCCTTGTCCTCTGAAAGCCTAACCATTGTTTTGAGAGCACCCATTTGTGACACAGGAAGATGAAGGTTTACAAGACCCATATGAGGGTACCTGGCTGCACTATCTCCTAGACTTTGAGATTTAGACTTTATTTTTGGTTCCTACAAAGCCATCCACAATTATGCAAATTCACTGGCTCCATCTCTTCAATATAATAAAAAAGAAAATTGTTTGTGCAGTTAATAATAGTAACAGTGATGATCTCTAATTTTTTTCACTCTGCTTAGAATTTCTAAAACTCTTTTACTTACTCAATTACTTTACATCAAGAAAAGAATGCTGCTTTTGTATTATTTTAAATAGTTTAAACCTGTTTGTACTGTCCTAATGAGGAAGGTACAAAGAAAATGTTTTCCTGATGGTGCAAGGAGAAAATTTTTTTTTGGTTCTTAAGCTGGACAGGTGAAATAGTTGTAGCAGCTTTTGAAACCCATTTTTCTTTCACTGCAGCCCTGCTCCTAGCGAAGGGCGCAAGAAGAGAATCTTGTAGGTACTGATTTTTTTTTTTTTTTTTTTTTTTTCCCCACAGTAGAGAAATCTGAGATTTCGAGGAGCGAGAAAGGACTTTCAGGAACATGAAGATTTGATGTTGGCAGGGTATTTTTTTTTTTTTTTTTTTGTGGTACGCAGGCCTCTCACTGTTGTGGCCTCTCCCGCTGCGGAGCACAGGCTCCGGACGCGCAGGCTCAGCGGCCAGGGCTCACGGGCCTAGCCGCTCCGCGGCATGCGGGATCTTCCCGGACCGGGGCACGAACCCGTGTCCCCTGCATCGGCAGGCGGACTCTCAACCACTGCGCCACCAGGGAAGCCCAGCAGGGTATTTTTTGATTCAACTCCCTGTCTATTATAAACCTCATCTTCAGACTTGTCCCCACCAAACCAAACATAGAAAGCAGTCCTCCCGGAAAGCTGTGATATGTAAACAGGGCTCCCCTCAACCAGGTTCCTAGAACCTTTGTTGCTCCCTTAATGTGGGTTCACGGGATTGAAGGCAAATTCTACTTACCCTAAATTCTATTACTGAGAACCACAGTGGTGGCCACATTTCCATTCTTATTCAATGGGTAAGGGCGACCAGTTTCTTTTGTTTGTTCCTATAAAATGTAGCCACTTGACAGAATGTAGAAGGTCAGCAACGGGGTGATTTGGTAGAACAGTGGCAGAAACCCACAGTGTATCAAGCAGTCCTGATGCTGAAGATGGAGAGAATAGAGAATAAGCCTCAAGTTGTGCTCAGTTATTGCCAGCCCTAAGCTGTGCTTCTGACAATGGCTTTGAGGAGGAAATTATGACATTTGAAAGAATCTCCCAAGCTTTATAAGAAGCATGTGAATATCTATAAATATTGATCCAAAATGAGTGCAATGAATAATTTATAGTGAAATATACTTTCTTTGTCTTTCAGTTTTTAAAGTAGCTTTTTTTTTTCCCTAAAAACTTATGGTTAGACAAGCATATTTTTCGTCTATCATTTTAGAGCCAATTTCTTATTTTCAGAAAAAAATGTGTTATTTTCAAAGGATGTTTGAAGTTGAGAGGAAAAAAGAAAATCCCAACAATACACACATTACCAAAATGGAAACATATTGTAGATGTTCTGGTTTCAGGAAAAAATATAGCTTGAGATTAAAAAAAAAAGTTTATACAAATTAATTTGTTGTCATAATTTTGTTGTTTTTGGTGCATATTCTCCTTTTGCAGAGTCATTTAAACATCTCTTATGTTTGCTTGAATAAATATAGAGATTTCATTTGTTGCAACTAATGATTCCAACCCAAAATATACTCTTGTGTAATGAGAGGAAAATAAACAGGTGTGCTCAGCATCTTTCACAGTGTGCCTGATGAGGGGGCAGACCATTTGGAAGATGCATTAAATATTCTCAAACCTCACCAGGAGTTGGGCTTTAATTGATCATGATTCAGGGTCTTTTTTGGAATGTCTATCAATATTTTCACAAGGGGTCAACGTGTCTTTCTCTTTCTCTCTGTAACACTAGAAACAGATTCGGAGAAATTAATGCCTCCCAGTTTTCTTGGAAAAGCCATTGGGTGTTCGTTCATTAGGCTAGTAATATGGCTCTAAATCCACTTAGATAAAAGGATTTTATTTTTGTTTCTTCCCTGTTGAGCTTAATGTCTCATTCATTTTTGTTGTTGCTATTGTTTTTAATTTTGTTAGATTTTTTTGACCTGTGCAATGGAAAGGAAGACAAGAAAGAAAGATTTTATTGAGTCTGGAAGTTGCCTCTTTTGGAAGACTTTGACGATTGTGGGTTTTTACACCATGTCCCAGCACTTTTAGTTCATTTAGGCTTGGACTCACCAATCCAAGGTGTATGTCGTATACACCAGTGATTTGTGAAATATTGTTCAGAAGCACACTGAGTCTGGGGAAATGGAGAGTCCGTTCATATCACCCCAAGGCGCAGAAAGCGGAGAACCTGGGAATAGATTCACAAAGCTGCTAGAAGCCTCTGGACCTGAATGTGTAACCCTGACAATGTAAATGTTTTGCTAAATTAGTTTTGGGAGAAATTACATTTATTCCTCTGAGCTTCTGTTTCTCCATCTGATCACTACAGTACTAAGGGGGAGTTCTTTTGAACATGAATTGAAATGATGCAAGTACTTAGTAAGTGTTTCTTAAATCTAAAAAAAAAAAAAAAAAGAAGCACATTGAATTCATGTGTCTCCTAAAATCTAGCAACCATGCATGACTATTTTTCTGAAGTCTCCTTGTAACTCTTTAGGTAGACTTAATTTTTTCCAAAGGACAAAAAAGAAATCAGAAAGTTCTATTGATTTGGGTAGACTATAAAACTAAAGTGCTATACAGTGTTTTTCTAGAATAAACAAACAGGCATTGTATTTGTACACCTCAAACTGCCTGCTGGCTCTAAGCTCCGCCTCTGTTTCCCAGGGACAGTTTTGTATGCAAGGTGATGGAGTCAGAGGAGAGTTGGGTTCAAATTCAGTCTCTATCCTGGTTGACTGTGAACCTAGGCAAGTAACTCAACCTCTTTCATACTGTTTCTTCATTTGTGGAAGAATAACAATAACAACCACCATAATAGTAATGTCTGCCTCCTAAAGTTGTTCGGGAGATTGAATGAGAGTGAATATTTGACCTGGTATAGAAAAGCTCCTAAATAAAGGCCTTTCTCTTCCCACCCTGGTCTGAAGCAGTAGCCTCCTAACCATTCTCTAGTATTCCCCTTTGATACATATACATAGTAGGGAGAAAGAACCCCCTTAAATGGATATCTGACTACACAACTTCTCTGCTAAAAATCTCTCAGACTCCTAGTTACTCATAGAATGGTTCTAAACTCCTTAATTGATGTTCAAAGTACCCACCACATGTCCCAGTCTTCCTGTCCTGGTCTGTTTCTCTCTCTCATGTACATTGTGTTCCAGGCCAATCAATGCTGTTCCCTCTGAACCCCAGTTTCATTTTACTGCTTCAGCGCTTCTGTGAATTCTCTTAATCTGAATTAATTTCTTGTTCCTCTCTGCTCCCATGGTACTTTGAACATGAAACAGTCTCCCCGTCTCTCCTACCTGTTGCATTGTAAATTCCTTAGTCCTTTGTATAGAGCCACTCATATCTAGCATGTATGTCATCACCTTCACATTGTGACTGCTCAAATATACCTCTAGGTAGAGCAAGCACATAATTTATCATCTAAACTGGGACACTTGTCCAAGAAAAATGCTAGACTTGATGAGTGCTGTGTGGTCTATAACTCAGGGGTGGAAATAAGAAAGACAACAAATTAACATTACTACTCAGTATTCCAATGGATTTAAAAAAAAAATCAATGGATCCACTGTTGAAAAATCAGCTTACAAAATATTTCTTCATCATTTCTTAGTTTTGGTTCTGCCTGTCTTTACATTGCTGCTTCTAGGACTGCAATGTTACTCTAGCTCCGTAGATGCTGAGTGACTTTGCTCATTTTTCTCTATCCCACAGACCTGCTAGGGGCATGCTAACAAAAACCTGATTCCCAGCAGTGGGTTGAACTGAAATCTGTGTTTGAGGGATGAAGTAACTGCTTTAATGGTTTAAAAGTTAGGTTGGTAGCATCAGTACGTTCATAGCTGATTGAAATTTAAGTATGTTCACTGTGGTTGTCTGCTGGGAGGGGACTGACTTTGAAAACCATTTGATGACATATTTGATAAATGATTGGATTTCAGAAATGATTAGAGAGTGATTGTTATATTAAGCAAACTTATGTTTGAGATCCATGCATCAGGCTTTCTTAAAATCTGTAGTCTTTCCTATGTAAATCTTGCTCTTACTGAGAAAGAAATTTTCTAATGTCCTATGCTAATCCCATTATCTTTAATGGATTGATCGTTTCTAACTGTGGAGGCACGAGGGGGGCTGTATCTTACATTAAGACTCTGTTACTTGGATACACTTGTGATAGAATGAAAATGTGACAATTGAACAATGCTATTTGCACCGTATTTATATCATGTCTGCATCCCGTGCATGGATGAATTGTGTGCATGGAGAGTTTGGACATCAAACAACATTCTCATTTTTTTCTTAGCTGTCTGCTTTAACAGAGGCAAACCTAAAGGACATAAATGCCACATCCCTCAGACAATTGTGTGAATATTCTCCCTGGGTCCTTTCCTTCTGGGTTTTGGCCTTGGCTCCTGGTGTTCACAGCATTAAGAGGGTTAAAGGTTCTGGCATGGTGAATTTATTGTTGACATCTCACAGTCCTTAAAGGCAGGATCACTAATGGGTGACCTTGGGGTTTGACCGTTCCAGGCCTGAGAAGATCAAGTCTCATCCCCCTCCTGCAAGTGTGGTGACCCCTCTATTCTCACTTTCCCCGGCCTAACCTTTAACTCACTGATATTTGACTAAAATATTAAGCAAACACCTGCTTGGGTCTGTGGTCAAAATCTGTGGACTTGAAGATCTCCCATAATTTCATGTGAATAAGCTGTGGTAATAATCATGAAATGTAGACCAGATCTGTGGACACACTTACAGTAAGTAATGATATTGTTACTGACCACATGCAACACAGATTCTGTAACAACCCGTGTATATGGTGAATCAATGTTAATCAAGTTGACCAGAGTATTAATGAATTGTCTGTGGATCCACTAAGGTTTCTGTTATTTGCATTAACACAACAGTGCAGCAATAGTTATTCCCTATTACTGAAGTCTAAAAGTAAGTTTAGAATACCTTAGATTTACCATTGCCAGTAATGCAAAATGCATTAATGTTTAACAGGGGTACCAGCAATTATTTGAATCATTAGATGAAAAAATAGCTGAGATGAATTTTGTGCTTTGAGGAAAGGAGGGAGGGATGTTACATTCAAAATGACTCTGAATAGTTATAGATAAAAAGAAACAGTGTACTTCATGTTGCCTTGAATTACTCCACTGATATTTTGTAAAAACAGTTTCAGCTGATACGATGAGATGCCCTAAAATGTGAAATCACACCAACAAAAATTTCTACAAAAGACGAAGAGTTTCTTTCCCTATAAAGGTAAAGTGTTATTAAAAAAAGAGGTATTTACTAGGTTTCATTTGTTCAGTGTAAATTGGTAGGGTTTGTCATTATAAATCAAGATAAAATTAAGTAAATTAAAAATTAAATTAAACCAAATAGTTAAGATTTAACTATTACTTATCTAAACGTTTTAGAAATAAATTATATGTTTATGACACATGACTGTTACTCCCTCCTTAGGAACCTTTCATTAACTTACAGTTCTGTTTTAGCAAGTGAATAGGAGGACTACACTCTCCCAGGGCACCTGCAGGCTTCCCAGATGTTCCACACCAAAATGGAATTATATAAGGTGTAGAAGAAACTTCACACTTCATCGCATATTTGCAGCTTTTTTGTTTTTGTACTTTATAGCTTTACACTTTTTTACTTTTTATGCTTTTACTTTATACTTTTACTTATATACTTTTAGATAAAGTATACTTTATGCTTTTATCTTTATACATAGTATTCACTTCTTTGAATGAAATTAATTAATAGTACTGCAGAATGATACTATGGTAAATCCAGATTTTTTCCTCTGAAAATTGATAGTGTTTTTATCAATATATATTTGAATCTATTTTGTCCCATTTCCTCTTTAATTTGGGCTGAGTTTGTCACTGTTTTCTGATTTTAAATATGTATCATGAAGCAGAGCCACAATTTAAAGCCTGGATGTCTTCACCTCTCTCCACCTGTCCCATTCAAAGTATTGTTCATAGTAGCTGCTTTTGCCATTCTCACACCACCACTCCTCTCCCCCAAAACCCTCTAATTCACTCACTACTCATTGGCTAGACCAGATGAAGTGAAAACTATTTGCGTCCCCATTTTACAGATGAGGAAACTGAAACAGAAGTCACTCAGCTAGTAACTGGCAGAGCTGAGATTTAAATTCAGGCAATCTGACTCCAGAACCTTTCTCCTAACCACTATGCCAACTGCCTTACCAACAAAGTAATGACTCTATTGGGAAGGCCACTCAACTAGGTTTCTACCTCTGCTATGAAACCTTATTTTGCTCTGTAAGAGATTCAGTCGGGCATGTGTCAGCTTCCTTGATAAGTTCCTGAGACCGGAAACTGAGTCTCACTCACCTTCACTTTCCCCAAGCACTTAGCATAGTGTCTGGAGCTCAGCTGACATCTAACATATAAAAGAATTAATAAAACAATAATTAAAATGTATATAAATTCTAAAAATAAATTTTTCTAATGCAGTGTAAATCATGTATGGTGAACACCTTTCCATATTATATTTGTGCCTGGGTCTATAGAAGAAATTTAGTTAATTAAAAGTCATTCCTCTATGAAACATCATGGTTACCTTGACCAAAAAAGTAGATGCAAAATCTTGATCTTGATTAATTTGGACAGATCCTTTCGGCATGCCTATGTGTCCTGTTCTGGCATTGATGTTGTCTAACACAACCTGGATAAAGATGTTTATATGGGTCTTTTTGCTTCTGAATCACTCAACCTAAGAATGAAGTAATCTGAAAGCTGCGGGTTGTCATGCCTGAAACATAAATGCCAAATAAGTTAACTTGCTTAATTAAAAAGAGAATGTGCATGGGAGTGATTAGATAGCACAGTGAAGAATGGATTTCTGATAAATTTTAAGATCTCCCCAGGAAAAAAATAATTTCAACTTGCTCACTTTATTTCATAAGCTCAACCAATAGGTCCTAAGTTTCAAATAAAAAAAAAGATCTTAGAAGTGATGTGGAAATTATTGGAGGCTTGAGCAAGGGGAGAACAGGGAGGAAAAAGTCGTTGATCCATTCATTTCCTTTTGTTGTAGGCGGTAGTTAAACCATGGTGTCTGTTTCATCATAGTGACTCATTATAAACTGATGGTCTGGCAAAATCCAGAGCCTGAAGAGGGACAATTGTAAGTTATATGACTGAAGATTAAAACTTGTGTACTTAAACCCTGTCTTGCTTGCCTCCATGTGAAAACTTTCATATACAAATTTCTGCACCAATATTAGAAAGTGGTTCCTTTTTTCTCAAAGCATGTTTATTAGTGAAATGACTCAAACAAAAAGATGTTGTGAATTAAATGAAAATGTCTGCTACTAATACTAGTAGGAACCTGAAACTATCTTTAGCTAGAGCTCATCATATTTAGATACCAATATGATTTTGTCTCTGGAAGAAAAGGTATTTAGGTCTATGCCTATGGGTGGGGGAAAGAATAGTGTCATTGCTTATTACAAGTGGCTTCAGAAGCATAAAGGGTTCTGAATTTTCAAACTAGAAATTTTTTAAAGAAACCAACAATTGAAAACTTTCTTAGTGGCTACTTATGTATATGTATATATAGACATATATATATGAGCATCTTTTAAAGGACCATAGCTTAGAGTTTTCAAAGAGAAATTCAATGGTATAGGAAGGATTTGAAAAGAGCATTCCTGAATGGAAAATGTGCATCAGTCAAAAGCATCAATAAATACATCTTTTTCATATGCAAATGAAATTTCTAAAGTAAAAAAGGCATTGTTTTATAAATAGTGAGATAATATTCTTGAAAAAGGTTACCAGTGATTACATAAGTTATCTCCTTCATAAAGAAATTTAGAGCTCACAGTTGCTCTTTTCATTAAAATGGGCTTTACATCCAGACTCATGCTGAAAGCCAAACTCTGAATTTTAATTAGAGATAATAAATAATTATATCACTTAGGAAACTGAAACTATTAAAGACTGCTGATACCATACTACTGTAGTTGAAGGGTGGGTAGCAATACATAAATCACATTAAAGGCAATACGTGGTAGGTGGAAAATTGGTAATAAATGTGGATAAATTCTAAAGCTAACCAGATAAAAAAGGAAATATGCATTGGGCCAGTCACTATTTTGAGTCCATAAGAGTTTCAACTTCTTATTTTAGGATGATTATAAACTTCTCCATCCCCCAAATAACATGGTTACTCTTTTTATTTTTGATGGGGGACTGCGGGGGAAAGGGCAGGGTGAGATATAATTTATATTTCCTCCAACCAGAAAGATTAAACTTTTTTTTCCTTCCCCCTGCTTTTTTTTTTTTTTTTTTTCCTTTTTTTAAAAGAAAGCACATTGACATCTCAAGAGTAATTACCACCCCAGAGTCAAGGGCAAAAAAAAATGGAGAGACAGACTTCCTCAACCTACAGAGCCCAGAGGGACAATCTGATGCAAAGAAAGCAGAGACTTGAACCATTAGAGCCGGGATTGGGGCTGACACTGACCTGCATCGACACCCGGCTTTGTCCCGCCATCTGCACAAATGTGAACTTTGCCTTCCAAACTTGGCTTCTCAATTAACATGTCCAGCTGGGGAGAATTCCGTCATTTCCCTAATATCCTTATTGCCACTGGCCTGACATATTAATATTAAAAATATATGTGCACAGATCAAGGATTTTCTTAAGCACTTCTGTTTTTATTGCAGATAATAGGCAGGAGGTGAAAGCAGACACAATATAATTTGAAAAGCATAACCCTGATTAGGCACTGATTGGAACGCTGTTATACCTTACATTTAAAACCTTTTTATTATTAGAACTAGCTGTCAAAACCAGGCTCTGAATCTCCTAAGAGATAGATGCAGGGGCAGGCAATGCTTTGCTACTTCAGTGCAAATAAATTTATAGTTCAAAGTGCCATTTTGTTTGAATATGTCCTTAAGTATCAAAGACCTGTCATGTGCATTGTTGAGGTGTTGGTAAAGATGTGTCATCTAGCTTTAATTTGTTCTCTTTTAATGGACACTCATTATTATTCTCAGTTATTGTTCTTTTTTTTTTTTAAAGAAGATGTTGGGGGTAGGAGTTTATTAATTAATTTATTTATTTTTGCTGTGTTGCATCTTCGTTTCTGTGCGAGGGCTTTCTCTAGTTGTGGCAAGCGGGGGCCACTCTTCATCGCGGTGCACGGACCTCTCACTATTGCGGCCTCTCTTGTTGCGGAGCACAAGCTCCAGACGCGCAGACTCAGTAGTTGTGGCTCATGGGCCTAGTTGCTCTGCGGCATGTGGGATCCTCCCATACCAGGGCTCGAACCCGTGTCCCCTACATTAGCAGGCAGATTCTCAACCACTGCGCCACCAGGGAAGCCTGGTTATTGTTCATTTTAATGTGTTATGCACTGACATGGTAAAGAAATAAGACCATAGTATCACCATTTGATGATACATGGACAATATCTGTGAGTGTGGGGAGACAGAGAAGTTATTACCTCTAATCTTGAAAGGGAAGGAGGTTTTCATATAATCTCAAAATTAGCAGGGCCATTCGAAGCCTCTTAGATAAAGGCAGGACTTCTGATGCCTACTACCTGGGCTCAAATCCCAGCTCTTCTCAATTACAGCAAATTCTTTTTTTTTTTTTTTTAACATCTTTATTGGGGTATAATTGCTTTACAATGGTGTGTTAGTTTCTGCTTTATAACAAAGTGAATCAGCTATACATATACATATGCTCCCATGTGTCTTCCCTCTTGCGTCTCCTTCCCTCCCATTCTCCCCATCCCACCCCTCCAGGCTGTCCTAAAGCCCAGAGCTAATATCCCTGTGCCTTGCGGCTGCTTCCCCCTACCTATCTACCTTACTACGTTTGTTAGTGTGTATATGTCCATGACTGTCTCTCGCCCTGTCAAAACTCACCCTTCCCCCTCCCCATATCCTCAAGTCCGTTCTCCAGTAGGTCTGCGCCTCTATTCCTGTCTTATCCCTAGGTTCTTCATGACATTTTTTTCCCTTAAATTCCATATATATGTGTTAGCATACGGTATTTGTCTTTTTCTTTCTGACTTACTTCACTCTGTATGACAGACTCTAGGTCTATCCATCTCATTACAAATAACTCAATTTCATTTCTTTTTAAGGCTGAGTAATATTCCATTGTGTATATGTGCCACATCTTCTTTAGCCATTCGTCTGATGATGGGCGCTTAGGTTCTTTCCATCTCTGGGCTATTGTAAATAGAGCTGCAATGAACATTTTGGTACATGACTCTTTTTGAATTTTGGTTTTCTCAGGGTATATGCCCAGTAGTGGGATTGCTGGGTCATATGGTAATTCTATTTGTAGTTTTTTAAGGAACCTCCATACTGTTCTCCACAGTGGCTGAACCAATTCACATTCCCACCAGCAGTGCAAGAGTGTCCCCTTTTCTCCACACCCTCTCCAGCATTTATTGTTTCTAGATTTTTTGATGATGGCCATTCTGACTGGTGTGAGATGATATCTCATTGTAGTTTTGATTTGCATTTCTCTAATGATTAATGATGTTGAGCATTCTTTCATGTGTTTGTTGGCAGTCTGTATATCTTCTTTGGAGAAATGTCTGTTTAGGTCTTCTGCCCATTTTTGGATGGGGTTGTTTGTTTTTTTGTTATTGAGCTGCATGAGCTGCTTGTAAATTTTGGAGATTAATCCTTTGTCAGTTGCTTCATTTGCAAATGTTTTCTCCCATTCTGAGGGTTGTCTTTTGGTCTTGATTATGGTTTCCTTTGCTGTGCAAAAGCTTTGAAGTTTCATTAGGTCCCATTTGTTTATTTTTGTTTTTATTTCCATTACTCTAGGAGGTGGGTCAGAAAGGATCTTGCTGTGATTTATGTCATAGAGTGTTCTGTCTATGTTTTCCTCTAAGAGTTTGATAGTTTCTGGCCTTACATTTAGGTCTTTAATCCATTTTGAGCTTATTTTTGTGTATGGTGTTAGGGAGTGATCTAATCTCATACTTTTACATGTACCTGTCCAGTTTTCCCAGCACCATTTATTGAAGAGGCTGTCCTTTCTCCACTGTACATTCCTGCCTCCTTTATCAAAGATAAGATGTCCATATGTGCGTGGGTTTATCTCTGGGCTTTCTATCCTGTTCCACTGATCTATCTTTCTGTTTTTGTGCCAGTACCATACTGTCTTGATTACTGTTGCTTTGTAGTATAGTGTGAAGTCAGGGAGCCTGATTCCTCCAGCTCCTTTTTTCATTCTCAAGATTGCTTTGGCTATTCGGGGACTTTTGTGTTTCCATACAAATTGTGAAATTTTTTGTTCTAGTTCTGTGAAAAATGCCAGTGGTAGTTTGATAGGGATTGCATTGAATCTGTAGATTGCTTTGGGTAGTAGAGTCATTTTCTCAATGTTGATTCTTCCCATCCAAGAACATGGTATATCTCTCCATGTATTTGTATCATCTTTAATTTCTTTCATCAGTGTCTTATAATTTTCTGCATACAGTTCTTTCGTATCCTTAGGTAGGTTTATTCCTAGATATTTTATTCTTTTTGTTGCAATGGTAAATGGGAGTGTTTTCTTGATTTCACTTTCAGATTTTTCATCATTAGTATATAGGAATGCCAGAGATTTCTGTGCATTAATTTTGTATCCTGCTACTTTACCAAATTCATTGATTAGCTCTAGTAGTTTTCTGGTAGCATCTTTAGGATTCTCTATATATAGTATCATGTCATCTGCAAACAGTGACAGCTTTACTTCTTCTTGTCCGATTTGGATTCCTTTTATTTCCTTTTCTTCTCTGATTGCTGTGGCTAAAACTTCCAAAACTATGTTGAATAAGAGTGGTGAGAGTGGGCAACCTTGTCTTGTTCCTGATCTTAGTGGAAATGCTTTCAGTTTTTCACCATTGAGGATGATGTTGGCTGTGGGCTTGTCATATATGGCCTTTATTATGTTGAGGAAAGTTCCCTCTATGCCTACTTTCTGGAGGGTTTTTATCATAAATGGGTGTTGAATTTTGTCGAAAGCTTTCTCTGCATCTATTGAGATGATCATATGGTTTTTCTCCTTCAATTTGTTAATATGGTTTATCACATTGATAGATTTGTGTATATTGAAGAATCCTTGCATTCCTGGAATAAACCCCACTTGATCATGGTGTATGATCCTTTTAATACAGCAAATTTTTAACCATTCTAACCATCAGTTTTCTCATCTTTTGAATGGGATAATACCCAGTTTGGTTTCGGTGTTGTTGAGATGATTAATTGAGATGCTATGTGGAAAGTATCCAGAACTCAGTCTTACTAGCTTCCATTTAGGTATTTGGCTGTGTTCTAACAATATCACTAAATTGTCTCCAAAGCTTCTACTTAAAATACATGTCATGACAAGGAGCTCACTATATCCTCTGGGGAAACGTTTGCACAGTGTTACTTGTTAGAAAGCTCCTTCAGGTATTCTTAGGTGTTTCTTATCTATATCACCCTTTCACCCCATTCTGTCCTCATCATCACAGAGTTGCTTCCAGCAGAATATCCAAGAAAAGTAGCAGGAGAGCTGTTACTCTGAGTCCTGCTCCTTTGAATGCTCTCTTCTCTAGGCTAATTCCCCAGGCTTCTCATTTCCTCATATCACCCAGATGAAAGTTCCCCACTATTCAGAACTGCCCAGCCCAACCAAACTCCACAGTGGTCCAGAATTTTTCTACAAACTTAGTTGCCTTTAGCAGAAGATCCTGAACAGTATATTCTTGGTGATGGCTCAGGCTTTGCAGTCCATTAGAGCCGGGTTCAAATCTGATCTCCACTACTTCCGAGCTATGTGGCTTAGGCACATGGG
Source organism: Phocoena phocoena (assembly GCF_963924675.1). Taxonomy (NCBI): domain Eukaryota; kingdom Metazoa; phylum Chordata; class Mammalia; order Artiodactyla; family Phocoenidae; genus Phocoena; species Phocoena phocoena. Next base: position 129,310,598 of record NC_089220.1, on the reverse strand, counting down.
TAAACTTTCTCATCATCATACTAACTGTCTGTAAGGTAGAGAAGATGTTTCCATCCTTGCTGGTCTGCCATGAGGATGGATGGCAGTTAATGCCCAAGAAAAGTAGGAGGGCATCCAAGCATGAGGGCTATTCCTCTGAGTCACATGCTTTTCATCATTTAGAGCTGGATTCTCCTTTCCATCATGTCTGAACAATGATACGGTTTATCCTATTTACGTCTCAATGATTACAGGATGCATATAGTATAAATTAGCTCTTAGCTTGAAAGGAGATCTTGACCTTCAAATACAGCCCATGGTGGAACCATAAGAACAGCAGAAACTCCAGTAGGAAAACTTTCACTCATAAGGGGATGGTACACAATGTTTTCTGGGCCTGACCCAAATAAAAGAGGGAGGCAACCAGGGATTGGTGACTAAGGCCACACAGAGGCACTGATTTATGGAGAAAATAAAATCAAAGCTAGGTTGACTGTCCAGTGAAATTGTCGGCCAGAGACCTGGAAATCTTGGTGTAAGTGACTTAGTAGGAGAAAAATCTGGCAGGCAGATTTTAGTGGGTGGGTGTGAGGCCAAGAGAAGGACACACAGCTTGGAGAATTTTTTGAGGTTAGGAGAGTAACTGCAGAAGCCATTTACAGGGAGTCCAGGCAGGAGGTGGAGAGGAAGCTGTTAGGATCACGACCAGGGTGCATGTGATGTCTTCCTGGGTCTGTTTGAAACTCCTCTCACTGACTGACCCTACTGCCTTCCACCAGGGGGAATGTGACCCAGGAAAAGGAAACGAAAGTGAAAACTGAAAATATAAAACAATTGGAGCTGAATACTGACTGCTGTCCCAGCTCAGTACACCTATCTCAGCTTTCTGGACACTTCTCCAGTTGGGATATTTGGAATAGCTTGAGGACTCCTATTTATACCAAGCAGTACCCTGTGGGGCTCCTGGGCACAAAAGCCTTTCTGTGTCCCCATTTCTTGATTACAGGAAGTAGGCTTCATTCAGCCTCCATGACCTTCCCAGAGGTCCAATGGGGCAGATTCAAACAGTTGCTAATTAGGGAATGGAGGGGATGCGGAGACAAGGGAGAAATAGTCCAAAAAAAAAAAAGTGCAGCCTTGGAGCAGTGTCCTGGTTCCCCCTTAAGAGGTATATTGAATATATAACAGTATCTTTGAGCTGTTTTGCAGAGACTGAAACTCCCACCAGGTGGGAGAAGTTAACTATATGCTGCCCACAAGCAGGTAGACCCCAGACTGATTGGAACCAGAAGGTCGGTGATGCTCACTCCCACTTACCTCACCACCAACCAATCAGAAGAGTGTCCATGAGCTGATCACGCCCTCTTTGAACCATTACTATAAAACTTCTCACTAACCCCTCCAGGTCAGGACACAGTTTTGAGGGCTTTAGCGCACTGTGGCCTCCTTTGCCTGGCAAAGCAATAAAGCTATTCTCTTCTACTTCACCCAAAACTCTGTCTCTGGGATTTAATTCGTTGTTGGGGTGCAGAGGCCTAATTCAGCTGCACTATTTCAATATGCAGGGAAACTAGCTATCATATCATTGTTTGGTTCAAAATATAATCACGGACTGTTACTCTAAAGAACATTACTTTCATATGGATCTTAACTCAGTGGGATTCAGTTAGAGTAGTTATTTTTGTTGTAGTTTTGTTCCTAGTGATGATTCTTTTTATTTTATTATCTGAGATAATTTGTGTTCTTTCTCCTAGTTTATATTGAAATGTTCATAAAGTTTACATCCTGGTACTTAATTTTTACCTTTTTTCTCTTGTTGAGCACACATCATTTGCATATATGGATATGTTGATCAAGCATAACATGTATGCATACATGTACCTATGGGCGTAAGTTATTCAATTTTGCATATATGTGCATCTATCTATCTATCTATCTTTCTACCTGTCTATCTAACTATCCATCTACCTATGTATCATCTATACAGAATTTCAGACAGACAGAAATTCTGTTATCCACATTTCAGGAGCAGCTGTGAAAGAAAAAGACAAATTCTCATAAAATAGTTAAAGCCAACTTGTAGTACAGTGGGAGGAAAGGGAGAGAGAGTAGGAAGCAAATATGGATCAAACACGTGCTATGCGCCATGAATCATGCTAGATGATTTTAACCATATTTCTGTTTCATTCTTACAATAACTTTAATATGCAGATATTATTATCTTCAGGATGGCAATGAAGAAGCAGACTCTCGGAGGTAAGTAACTCCCTGAAGGTTATTCAGTTTGTCCATGGCAGACCAGGCTTTGAATTCAAACTCTTCTGACTCTAAAGCTTATTATCTTTCCATGATAGACTACACCTCACTAAGAAAATAAAACAAGTGGCCAGGTATATACAAAACTCCAACCCATAGTAACAAACCCTAACTACTGTCCATAACAGTCAAGAAATAACTATATATCTATAAGCAGGTGTATCATCTCATATTGACTTTATCCAGCTAAATGACCTTGAGTAGGTTGATGCCCTTTCAGAGCCCCAATTTCTGTATCGGTAAAATATGAGGTTTGTGCTGAATTATCTCTAATGTCCCTTCACCTCTAATCCTCCATAGCTTTTTCATTATGTCCCGCCATCCCGGCCCTGGCGTGTGTGCCCCTTGTTCCTGAGAGCTCTCTCTGAACGCTATGTATGGGTTGCCTCTGTGTGACATGCTGCATCCTGAAATGTAAACCAGAGGAGTCAGCAACACACATAGTTTCATTCCACAATGCCCATTAATGATGCTTAATCAAGACACAATCTGAAAGGTAAACAAACCAACAGCTCCTTTGTTTTTTGTGAAGTGAGAACTAAGGGTTATTGATTATTCTTCTGACCCAGGACAGATCTGTATAGATCTGGGGAAGATGGATGGCTCTTTTGATCTGAGAATCAGCCAAGCCTGACAATACAATGTCACTTTAGAACTGTACTGTCCATACAGCACCTGACTGAGTTCGGCCAGCTTCCCCTTCCTCTTCTCCATTCGCTTCCAAAAACTCCACTCCATTATATTCGCCGCATCACAAGGTGTGTCATAATGAAGAGCTCTGCATTCTCAGACCCTTAGGAATTGAAAAAAATAATAATAAAGGTATTTTTCCAAGCTGTATCATTTATATTTTCAAAGCGTCAAAAAAACTGCATTTATTCACAATAATGTGTTCCAAGCTATTTGCTTAACTGTAGCTGATTTGTCTGCACCGAATTAAAACAATACATGACAGACCTGGGAATAATGTAGTCAGTGCCATATATTTTAAGAACTCTGTGTTTCATGCAAAGTCTTGACATCTCCTCCACTCAGTTGCTGGGAGTACTTCCTCAAGGCACGACCCAGACCGATACCTGTCATCGTGGGTGTAAAGGTGGTTTAAAGTTGACCCTGGGTGCTGCAGCCAGGTCTCAGGGATGCTGGGGGTTCTCTAAGAGATCTGTTTATGGTCCCAGAGGCTCTGGGGTTGACTCACATCCTTGAAGAGCTTCACAGCCCCGACAATATCTGAGCAAGGCAGTCTTTAGGACCAAAACACTTCTGCCTGGATTTGCCTGTTATGTAAAAGAAGGGTTTTGGGGAGGAACACAAGTCATTACCAAAATACTGGTCTGACATCCTAAATATTTACCTGGAGATAGTTAAAAACATCAGCTCTCGGGGCTTCCCTGGTGGCGCAGTGGTTGAGAGTCCGCTTGCCGATGAAGGGGACACGGGTTCCTGCCCCGGTGCGGGAAGATCCCACAGGCCGCGGAGCGGCTGGGCCCGTGAGCTATGGCCGCTGAGCCTGCGCGTCCGGAGCCTGTGCTCTGCAGCGGGAGAGGCCACAGCAGTGAGAGGCCCGCATACCGCAAAACAAAAAAACAAACAAAAAAAACCCATCAGCTCTCTATTTGTTTGCACAGGGTGCCTTATGGCATTCAACTACTAAGTAGTAGGCCACAATACATACATACATACATACATTTGTACATTCACATTAGTACATATATATATATTATAAACACTGTTGGTATTTTTATCCATCATTTCCCCCAGTGTGGTTGTACTTATCTAACAAGAGACTTTACACTACAATAGTTAATTATCCATAAGAGTTGACCACAGGTTAGCTGTGTTGAGAGAAGTGGGAAGTGGGACTGGAGACGGAAAGCAGGAGAGAGTCATCCTCTCATTCGAGAAATATTCCTCTACTGCTTAATGTTGGTTATTTGGGGGAAAGTGTTCGGTTACAGTTGTAAATTATTCTTGATTGCATAGCGCTTGAGTCAGTGACCATGTCATAGACAAAGGCCAGATTATGTACACATCTTCTAGTTGCTGGTCCACTGCCTCTCCTGGCCTGCCATGCTGCTTCCAGGACCTTGAGATAAGTTAGGAGGGGTAGCCCCATGTTAGGGGCACTATTCAGCTAGCTCAACAATGGTTCCCCCCTGCCCTGTACCTCTTCTCCCATCCCAGCACATTGGCTGTCATCAGCAGGCCCTCAGAGTTTATTTTAATGACCCCAGGGGGCAGCCAGCCAGTGCCCCTAGGCTACCCCGTGCTATCAGTAGGGAATTAATTCCTATCTGAGCCTTGCAGCAGCAGCTTCCTGACAGAGCCCCACCCCTGCCTGTCAGCCTGCCCTGCAGAGGTCAGATGTGATCTCTAAGTGACCAGAGTTAGGTCACTTACAAACATAGAATGTGATACACCTTCCATAAGGCGTCTGGACTAACAGACTGTTTTGTCTATCAGCACAATAGTAGGGAAATGTTTTCAACCTGCAATATGGCCAAACATACTAGTCTGAAGCATATGTTGGGCTGACATGGTTTACAAAGTGGCTTCAGTTTCACCAGGAAGCAAAAGCACCATTCTTCCTTCCAGAATGTTTCTCGTGCACTTCCCTTTGGTCTCTATTTTATTTTTCAGTACTTCCCAAAAGGATTAGAAGTAGCTGCAGTGAACGTACGATAGCAATAAACCATTAACAACGAATGAGTGAGAAAAAAGTTAAGCCAAAGAGGAAGAAGATGAGAACGTTTTATCAAGGCTGAGAAAAGCTACAGTGATAGACTGCAAAAGTTTTCTGTGAGCTTTCTAATGGCCAAGGCAAAGAGAGAAGCTGGATTAACTCTCTGTAATGAAAAGAAGCCCGTTTGCTTATAAGGAGAGAAATAGTATTTCACTGGCTGTGTTCCATTAAAAAAAGAAATAAAGCAGAATGTGGGAGGCAAATTACATAGAGACATTGGACATTTAATGTCTTTAATATAATTTAAATAATTGTTGCCAGAAAATGGCTGGGTCCGTTGGTATCCCACTTATTCAGGGATGACTTTTCATGAGAATAATTAGTTATGTGATATGGATTTATGGGAGTTGGAAGACCTCTCTGTCCTTTGCCTCCCCCCTTCACCCCCACCCTCAATTATTTGATTAAGCTAGACAGTGTTTGCAAGCTGTGGCCTCCAGGCCAATGCCAGCCCACCTCTTGTTTTTGTACATAAATTCTTACGGAAATGTTATGGGAAAGAAAGTGGGGCTGGAGAGGATGGTCACATCCCAGGTCTCAGGTGAGTCCTGGGAGAAAAAGAAAAAAGAAGATGCTGACATAGAACTTAGTAGAAAAGAAATGTGGTTATTGAGCTATTACTGTCTGCATTATGTTAGCTGCTAGAGGACATAAAGTGAAAGAAATTAGCCATTCTTTCAGGGTTTTCCAAAACAGTAAGGGATATCAGGTCATGGCATTAAACCTAGAAAATCAGTGTTGGCTGAGTTGTAACACCTCCTGTAAATTCAGTAGAAAACCTAGATGGTAGAAGTTGATTTGGACTAAACCAGTTGGATAAAAGGTATGAAGGACTCAAGGCTAAGCATTATGATTAATAATAGAAATATACTAATAAAATGTGAATATTAATGATTCATATAATCTACCCATTGTAGGAAAATGAATAAACCCTCTTAGAAATAAATTAAATAATTAATATTATATTTCCCCAAAACGTTTTATTTATGGAGACAATTTGAAAATATGGTAAAGAGCAAAATACTGACTATTCTTTTACATATTCAATTTTTAAACAATGGCTGATATCATTTTACAATTTTATTAATTCTGCTGCTTGAGGCAAGGATTTTATTGTTCATGTTTTTTTGTTTTCTTCACAGCTGTATCCTCAGGGCCTAGAGCAGTCCCTGGCATAGAGTAGGCACTCAATAAATACTTATTGAATGAAGCAAGACAAGAGTGGGTGTTAGAAGAAAATTCTATAATTAATGGGGTTAAGTTTTGAAATTTCATTCACTCTATTTTTAATCTCCACTTACAAAAATATGAAGTAAAAGCTTTCAAACTTTACCTTTTCATAGGGAGGCAGGGAAATATTATTTGGAAGGGGTCTTAAGGACTGTGCTTATGAGCAACAGGAAATTGATGAACCAAAGTCAAAAAGTATAGATGGTGAAATACTGTGTTCAGGGATGAATGGAGAACAGAAACCAAAGCTGAAAATGTGCTTAAGGCAAACAATGCAATTAACTTGGTACACCCTGCCTACCCCCCACCCCTCCCCCATGACTTAGAAGGCATTCTTTCTTCTTCGTTATGCCCAGTAGGTAGAAAAGAATGGAAGGCACTCACACATAGCAACTAACTAGAGAAGAACTAGAAAAGCAACGTAGATGACCACATGTTGCTTGCACCATTTTGTGATTCAAGTTTTAGAAATTCATTTTATGAAAAAATGCAGAAACTCATTTTTCATTGTTTAAGAGCTAGAAAACCAAAGTCTTCATTCTAGGAATATTTTCCTCAGTGGAAGGCACATAGAAAATAAAAATTATTGTGAAGAAAAAAGTGTATTACAGAGCCCATTTTTCCCCTTAAAGATAAGCCATTCATTCAAAAATAACTAGCATGCTCGATGGCAAATGACATACGTTTAATGAAACGATTCTGCAGTTTTCCTAACTATCTATATAGCACACAGGAACATCAAGAGTTATTTACCTAAACCCTATGTGATATAAAAATCTCACCCCTTTGGCAAGTTACCTGCTTAAGAAATGTGAATTTTACTATATGTAAAGTTCTTCTCAGGATATGAACCATGATTTTTGCCACAAACTAATAAAGGTGTCAAAGTCAAGGATTTCTGGCTCATGGAAAAATGTACAAAACTGAGTTTCAAACTATTCATGTCAATTGGGTGCAGTACAAGCTGTATCTTATGCCACAGGCATTCCTTTAAAATGTCTCAGCAGGAAATTTTTTTTTCCATTTGCCTATTCCTATTTTAAAATAAGGAGATGCAATGAACAGATTTCACTAAATCACAAAAATAGTACTGATTCATATTAAGACCTTGGAAGTTTCAAAAGCTATAGCTTCTCTCTTTAGTTTTCTCTCTAGTTTTCCCCCTTTCTTCTTAAATGAAGTGTTATGTGATCAAAACAAGAAGGCTTCCATGAATTTTCTCTAGAAATATTAACCAGCTAAAATAACTGTCTAATCATTTTTGAAATATGCAAATTATGAAGATGTCAGTTAAAATGTACATGTATTTGGGGTATGCAAAGAAAAGTAATAAATAGCAATGGTATCTTTGATCCTGGAAAGAACTCAGAAATAGGGGGACTGTGTCCAGGGTGGTTATCATCAGTCCATTTTCTATTCCCCATGCACAAATCATTTCATGCATTCTACAAACCAAGCCCCGATGTTGGGCTTCAAAAACAATTTCAGCAGCAGAATAAGGTGCTTTTCTTCAATTTTCAAGCCATTTGTATGAGGTTAGTGTTGTTTACCCACCTGGTACACTGATATTTACATACCCCTTTAAAGAAAATTGGTAGGTATGATTTATGGAGTACTGTAAGAGCACAATTTTCCATGTAGTGCACCTAATCTGAAAGGGCACTTGCAAAGGTCACTCTGGCCATACAAATACCAAGTCTTCTCTTTGGAATAAGTTAGGAGATTCATTTTTCTTGGAAAATGTCAGCAGTACCCTACTCCAGGGGTTAGTTTATGCAGATAAATGCGTAAGCCTTTAATCTTAGAGCAAAAATACTCTACACAAATGTAAAAGCAGTCCATCTATCACTGTTAAGACCTGTAATTTGTTTTTATTTAAATCTCAAGCCAGGGCGGAGTGGGCAACAGGACGGGTAACACCGTGTCTCAAATGTAAGCCGAGATCAAGGCGAAGAAACGCGCTTCGGCTCAACCCAGGTGGCTGACACACCGCGAGGCTCCGACAGCCAGAACTGCCTGCTCCTCTGCGCTTGCCCCTTGAGCCGCTAGAGACTTCCTGCCCAACTCGGAGCGTGGGAATTTGTCCAGTAAGTTTCCTCTCCCAGCCGGCATTTTCTCCCAATGCACCAGCTAAAATTCAGGTGAATGAAACATCGATTTCTTTTTTTTTTTCTTTTAACTTAAGGGTTCACTTCAACCCCAGGACAAAAAAACCCAACAAACCATATCCTTCGTGAATTCAATTTATTTTCCAAAAAGAACAGTCATGTTTAGAGAAAGTCTTTCACTTTTCCCGAAAGTAATCTTACCCAATCCTGAGACTTTTACATTTGCAACTCACAGGAGAAGCGGTGAGCAGCCAGTTGTGTGTAATATACCTTGGCATGTTTTATACTCTCACCTTCTTTTCCTGCTGTATAAAATCTATGCTTGAAACTTAAGCTTTATCCCAAATCACAGTCCTCTTGAAGGTCATTTTCTAATATTAAATTTAGCAGACATGAATAAAAGGTAAAATACGATTATGAAATATTTGCCTTTATTTCTATAAAATGAGAGAAGAAGGTGGGAATGCAGGGAGAGATGTGACTGTTTCCTTGGATATTTTGCAAATGAGCATATGGAGTTTGTGAGACGCAAACAGACAGCAGAGTGTGATCCTTTAAGCCTGGACCAACAGCTGACACTGGTTTTGCCATCTCAGTGTTGTCAAAGTGAAAGGAAATTACAACCATTCATGCAATAGATTCCCTTTTAAAAACGTGGATATCACGTGGGAGATGTATCCCAACATTTTAATAACAGCAGATTAAAACATGATCCATTTGATGTTCTTCATGGAGAGAAAAATGCAAAAATATACCACCTGTATTGGATTCAGGCATTATCCAACTTTTTTTTTTTTTTTCATTTTAAGCATTTCAATGGATTTGGTGACTTGAGCAATATATGTCATACCACTTGTGCTAAGGTGAGTTCAGTGATATTAAGTACACTTTAAATATCAAGATTTAAAAAAGACCACCACAGAGTTGAGCAACCTAAGAGAAAATTATAGTGTCAATGGTAAAGAACCTCTAATCTCTAATCTCCAGGTGATAAAATTAAGCACAAATTCTCCAGCTAATCATATCAAACATTTTAGTAAAAGGAGTGCAGATAATTTCTGAACAGCATCATACTCAAATGAGTGGACCCTGGCCAAACTTTCAAACTGTTGAAGAAAAATATAAGGTAGCAGATGTAAAGGGGACTGTACTGGCTGCATTCTTCATCTGCAAGTTTCAATTGGACCAGGACCAAAGTTTTATCTTTTCTCATTCTCCTGCCTCTATCCCTGAACCTATGGTACATACTACGGTGTGAACTTCTGACTCTTACCTCAAACTGCCTGTTTACACCCCTGCTTTGGTGTCTAATAGACAAGTCAAGCTTGTCGTATCCACAGCAAACTCCTTGATCTTCCACTTGCAACTTGCCCCTGACACTGTCTTCCCAATTTCAGGTACTGGTGACTCCATCCTTCACATTGCTTGGGCCAAGAACCTGGAGGTCATCCTTGATTCCTTCTTCCTCTCATGCTCCATATCTCATGGCCAGTAAATCCTGTTGGCTTAGATTTCAATCTGATCCTTTCCTAAATATCTGTGCCCCCTCCTAAATATTTGTGTCCCCTCCTAAATTCATATGTTGATGTGATGGTATTAAGATGTGGGACCTTTGGGAGGTGATTAAGACATGAGGGTGGAGACCTCTTAAATGGGATTAGTGCCCTTATAAAAGACACTCCAGAAAGATCCATCTGTAAGTCAGGAAGAGAGCTCACAAATCTGCCATTCCCTGATTTTAGACTTCTAGCCTCCAGAACTGTGAGAAATAAATGTGTGTCATTTGTAGGCTATCCAGTCTATGGTGTTTTGTTATTGCAGCGAGAACTAAGATGCTACCTTTAATAGCTGCCACCCTCGTCCAAGTCCCACCATTTCTCCCTAAACAATTACAGTTATTTTGATGCTTGCCTTCTACAGTCTCTGCTTAAAACAGCTTCTGGAGTAATCCTATCACATTATACGTTAGATTAGACTATAACACTCCTTTGCTTAAAATGCTTCAATGGTTCCTTCAAAATGTTTCCATTGGGCACCGAATCTTGGAAGGCTCTGCCTTCCACTTCTCAACCCCCACCCTCATGCCCACTCCTTCTGCCGACAGTCCTCTTTCCCGGAAAGAAACATGGCTGGGTCTCTCTTCTCCTCTAGGTATTTCCTCAAACATTATCTCCTTGGTGACACTTCTTTGACAAGCCTCTTCGAAATCATGTCCCTGTCTCTCTCTCCCACCCCCATACCATTCTGGCACTCCCAATCACCCTTCACTGCTTGTTTTATTCCCACAGCACTTATCACCATCTGACATAGCATATGTTTTACTTATTTTATTGTTTACTGCCTGTCTCCCCCCAGTATAACATAAATCCCTGAGAGCAGGGATTTCTGTCTATTTTGTTTACTGCTGCATTCTCAGTGCCTAGACAAACGTTTAGCACAGGGTGGATCTTCAAATATAAATATTTGGCAGTTGAACTGACAAATGCCTTTAACTACTTGTGAGATGCCAATAATTTTGTAGCTGTATTCTTTCACTTAACAAAGTTTTCTCCAGAGCACATAAGCTCCATGCCTCTACACATTCGTATTTCTTAAAGGAAATACCTGAATTACATGGGAAATTAGAGACCAGAAGTAGCCTCACATGAGTTCATGCTAAGTTAGGTCATAGTCATGACATTAAATTAAGGTCTTGATCTTGAGTGTGGAAGACCTGAAGGGATGAGAGCCCTAGGAGAGAGAATGGAAATGCGTGGGTTCAAATTCCAGCTCTACTACATACAAGTTGAGTGATCTTATGTAAATGACAGGGCTGATCCTGAGCTTTCCCATCTGTGAAATGAAGCTGCAAAATAACACCCTCTCACAGATTTGTGGTATGGATTACACATAGGATAATGTCAAATCCTATGTAAACCCCACCAGCTTGTACCTTCCATGATTACCATTGAAATCACAGTAAGGTCATACCTCATCTTGCATGTTATATAGGTACATGTATGCATTATCTTGCACAGTGCCTGCCAAGTCATATGCAGCTGATCAACACTGACCAAAATAACTGCATATATTTAAACATTGCCTGAATCCCACAGCCCAAGTATAAGAAACATAGTCTCCATCCAGCAACAGTATTTAGGATAATGAAATTAAATTACACTGTCAGCACACATGCTGTAGCAAACCCAGATTACAAAAATAGGTAGGAAAGGATTCCACCAACTCAACAGGGACTAAGAGAGGTGTTGACAATTTGTGCCCCAGGGTTCAAACCCAACCCATCACCTGCTTTTGTACAGACTGAGAATTACATTTTTTGTGTGTGCATTTTTAAGTAGCTGAAAAAATTCAAAAGAATAATATTTTGTGACACATAAAAATTTGACAAAATAAAAATTTCATTGTTTATTAATAAAGTGTTATCAGAACACATCCAGGCCTTTCATTCATATATTTTCGCTGGCTACTTTGTGCTAGAAAAGCAGAACTGAATAGTTGGGGCAAAAAGTGCATAGCCTGCAAAGCCTAAATTTTTTTACTCTCTCACCCTTTACAGATAAAATATGTTGACCCCTGCCTGGTCTAACAAAACAGTAGTGCCTTGATTTAATGATAAACCTGGTTTTGTTTTTATTGCTTGACTAGCAAAAAGCAGCTGAGGTGAACAGCCTTCTATAAAAGTATTTATTGGTATTACTGCCAAATGGGTTCCGTGTCCAGCAGAAAGATATTCACAGAAACACTGCTCAGGTCTTTTTTCTTTCAGGTGCTCTTTTTTTTTTTTTTTTTCCTCCAAATCTCTAGGATAAAATGGTAGAGCACATTTTATGTCTTCTGAAAAGAAAGACCAATATGGGCCGAGTTTATTCCTCATCTCACACTGCCTTCAGCTGTGGCCCTGTGCCTCAGGTCTAGAGAGAATTTGGCCTCAAAACGTAGTGCTTTTCTAGAATTATTTATTTAAGTCAGTTTCCCTTCCTGCAGAACTTTGCACACTGTAACACAGCACGTTTTCCCAGAGATGTCAAGGCCTTCTAAATTTAGGAAAAGAAATTGCCTTACTCTGGTCTTACTTTTCCCTTTTCTTTATATTTCCCCTAGTTTAAAGCCAGCATCTCCCTGCCCCTCTCTCTTTGAAGGTTCTTAATTGACAATTCATTAAATTGAAGAAGAAAAAAGACACAAACTTCCAGCTATAAGATAAATAAATACTAGGGATGTCATATACAATAGGACTATAGTTAACACTGCTGTGTAATAATACATAGAAAAGCTGTTAAAAGGGTAAATCCTAAGAATTCTCATCACAAGGAAAATTATTTTTTTCCTTTTCCTTTTCACATTTTTGGGGTAACCATTTCACAATAGATGTAAATTAAACCATCACGCTGTACCCCTTAAGCGTATACAGTCATGTATGTTCATTTTTTTCACCATAAAAAGGTTTTTTTTTCACCTTTTTTTCACCTTTGGACAAAGGGCAGGGCGGTGAAGACAAACAGAAGAGCACAGTATTTTTGTTTGTGCAAAGGGTGTGGGTGGGTGGAAAAAAATCGCTTTGGGGGCTTCCCTGGTAGCACAGTGGATAAGAATCTGCCTGCCAATGCAGGGGACACAGGTTGGTTCCCTGGTCCGGGAAGATCTTACATGTTGTAGAGCAACTAATCCCATGCGCCACAACTACTGAGCCTGTGCTCTAGAGCCCGCGAGCCACAACTACTGAAGCCCGGGCGCCTAGAGCCCTTGCTCTGAAACAAGAGAAACCACTGCAGTGAGAAGTCCACACACCGCAATGAAGAGTAGACCCTGCTCGCCACAACTTAGAGAAAGCCTGCGTGCAGCAACAAAGACCCAATACAACCAAAAATAAAAAATAAAATAAAAATTAAAAATTCGCTTTTAGGGGGATGCTTGGGAATGCCAATATGTGATCAGGGCTGACTGCTGAGCCCTTAATTGCACAGAATCCCTTCTCCTCCCTGTCAGCGTGAAATTCCCATTGATACAGCTGCTGGGTTCCAGGCCCAAGGTCCTCTCCTTCTTTGCTGAAACGCTCTTGATTGGGAGACAGGACAGTTTCTGGGAGCCCACGAAGTTTGCTGCCCTCTATTATGAGCTCTGTGACAGCAAGGAAATAGCAGACCTACTTTCCCAGCTTCAGGCTTCCTCCTGAAAAGGGCCCTGGCAGCCAGAGGACTGACATTTCCCTGCATTTCTGCTTTAATTAATGTCTAGGAGATGAACTTTGATTCCCACCCACAGCAGCATAAATTAGATGGAATTAAATGTAGCGCTTCTTTTCAGTTCTGCTATTTTTACCTGCTGGCCGTCATTTTCTCCTTCAAATAATACAACCACGTAGAAGAATTCTAGACTGAGTCTTAGCATGAAACATATGACCACAGGAAATCAATCTGTCACTTGATACCAGTCCTCTGAAATCCAGCAGGGCTTGGGGATCATTGGATACTTCCATCACTGAGCTGGCACCACACGGTGAAGTGGGGACCATGGGAATCTGGGAGGCAGGGCTCTCTGGTGCTTCTGGGCACTTCAAATTCGGGAGAAATGATAGGCTCCTGGTTCAAGACTGCCAGCCTTGTGATCTGCAAAGAGATGGGCTCATGCTTGTGAAGCATAGTCTTCTACTAACAGCAGATGGCACCTTCCTGTCTCACCCTAACCTTGCTCACTGTTCCATTGGTGCAGAATGGAGAGTACAAAGCACAGCTTGCCTTTGGAGTCCCAATGCTGCCGTCACCTCGGGGGCTAGACTCTTTTCCTTCAGTAGGAAAACATATGTATAACAGGAAGAAAATCCTTCAGTTTAGTGTGTCAAATAGGTTCTGAGCTTCTGCTATTTTCTGAGACCATTTTCTGCACTGGTTAGTGGGCACGCTGGAGTCAGGATCACCATTTCCTAGCTCTGTGGCTTTAGGCAAGTAACTTAACCTCTCTGGATCTCACTTTCCTCATCTCCAAAAGGGGGTTGGGATTCACATGTACATACTGTCATATTTAAAATAGGTAACCAACAAGGACCTACTGCATAACAGGGAATACTCTGTAATAATTTAAATGAGAAAAGAACTTGAAGAAGAATAGATACATGTAAATGTATAATGAAATCACCCTGTTGTACACCTGAAACTAACACATGTTAATCAACTATACTCCAATATAAAAGGAAAATTAAAAAAACAAACAAAAATGGGGCAGAATAATCATCCTTACTTCATGAGCTTGTGATAAAGCGAGCTTAGATATTAAATGCTTAATAATGGTTAGATTCTGTTATTGCTGCAATGATGATGATCAAGACATGCTAGCACTTTGCTAGACCCAGGGCAAAGCTGAGTTCCTCTCTTTGGCACTGAGGACCTCTTAAGATTGTAGACTCTTTAGCTTCATTAAAAAAAAAGAAAGAGGGCTTCCCTGGTGGCACAGTGGTTGAGAGTCCGCCTGCCGATGGAGGGGACGAGGGTTCGTGCCCCGGTCTGGAAAGATCCCACATGCCATGGAGCGGCTGGGCCTGTGAACCATGGCCACTGGGCCTGCGTGTCCGGAGCCTGTGCTCCGCAATGGGAGAGGACACAGCAGTGAGAGGCCTGTGTACTGCAAAAAAAAAAAAAAGAAAGAAAAAAAAAAGAAGCTATGACAAAAATAGTGAATCAAACTGATTTTAGTTGAAGAAGTAAGGCAGATTATGAACTTCTTAGCACCAACATGGGCATTCCTGCTCCTAAGGATGCTAAAATGTCCTCAGATTGTTTTCCTAGTACTATAACATCCAGAGTCCCAGAAGCAATTGTCCCATTGGGACAATCAGAACCAGTCCTGGGGGCAGTTCTGGGTGTTTCAAAAGGACTGTTGGCCAACTGGGGAGTGACCAGGGGAAGTTGACCAGGAGAGCCAGGGGCCATCTGGAAGCCACATCTCACAAGACGTCAAGGACTGAATGAGATTATGCTTTCCCTGGAACCAAGAAAACTTAGTGGCAAAGTAATTACTGTCAAGAAACAGGGCAACAGTTTGTTCCTTTAGAACAGCCGAGCACCAATTAGGAGAGGTTTCAACAAAAGAAGATTTTGAGCCTAGATTTATCATTAATTTTTGAATCAAGAGATGGACTTCTTAGTGAAATTTCCCTTCCCGCGGAGTAGTGGAATTCTAATCATCGGAAGGACTGTCTTTCTGGGAGGTCTTTGAAGAGCTTTCTTATGATGGGGAGGTTAAACCAGCTGGTTTTTGAGCTCCCTTCCAAATCAAAATTCTGAGAGGGATTTTTGATTGTTTGTTTATTGCTGGGAGAGACTTATTTGTATGGGCTTTGCACACTAAAAACTGTTCTCTCTTTTCTATAGTATCTAGATTTACTCAGTGAGTCTGAAATATAAATTTATGTGTCATGTCTATCACAGAAGCAGCGTTCCCACTAGCGGATGTTCTTTGGGGGAAATAGAAGCATTAAAAATGCATATTTCTCCATCTAAGAAAAAAAACATCCCTTGTGTTCTTCAAAATCGAAGCGGGGGAAAGGATTCATATGGAAATCCCAATCTTTGAACGTGAAGTGTGACAGCCACTTCACATTGTCGCCACATAGCCACACAAAGTAGTGCAAACTGGATGAGCTTCCAAGCAGGCGGTTAGTTTGCCATTGAAGCATGACCAATGCCTCAGCGACAACAAGCAAACAAGTGGCTGAACATGTTAACATGATTTTCTATCATTTCTATTTGATGTGGATTGGGTAGAAAATCTGGGATGCGAGCCATGATGTAGATTTTCAAAATTGATTAGCATTTTCTGGACATTGGCAGACATTTCTATGGCATTTCAACGTGAGTTAAAATTGATTAGTGCTTTCAGAAAAATGTGTACCAAATGGCTGTGCAAATTGAGGTAGCTCCAAACAGGGGATGATGACAGGATAAAGGCGTACAATAGGATATGAGATCCATGAGACTAAGGGCACTCTAGTGAGATGAGGTCTTGGAGGAGAGGGTGTAAATGGTTCTGTGCAGTTTTAGATTAGCTGTTGGTGCTCGTCCAACACTTAGCCTCTACTTGTGACAATGTGTAAAATGGGTTGCATGCTTATAGGAGAAAGGTTATTTGGTTCTTTGTCATAACATTAATCATGGATAAACTCATTTTAGTTATTAATGTGGAGGCACTCTATACTTTTGCAGAAATTGCATTGTAAACAAAAAAATGTTGATGTTCACCCTCTTTAAATTTTCTGTGGTTTTAAGGATTTGTCTTTGCAAATATTCAATCAATTCCAGATGACTGTTAGTATGAATAGTAAGTTGGTAGCCATTTTGCAATTTCTTGATTCCCTTCTAGTTTTCCATACTCAACCACAATTCTTAAGAGTCCTTGTGTTCCTTTTCTGTTATTAAACACAGACAGAAAATTAAGAAGTAAGTCATAGTAGGGCATATCTCAGAAGAATGAGAACCTTCAAAGGTCAGCTTTTCTTGCTTGTCAGTAGCTGACATTTAAGCATTTATTTCAGACATTGCTGATAATGTTTTTTGAGACAGTGAAGAAGAATTGCTGTGTTGGTATGCAATTATGTCCTTAATGAGATGCAAAAATGCAAATATGGTGGTACGTGCCAGTTCTTCCGAGTGCCTTTTGTCAGAATTGCAGGCACCATGAGACGTTGATAGATACCATGTCACTATGCAGAGTTGGAGGGCTGATAGCTTTTAAAGAAGCATCTATAACACAATATCTCTAGATGCTAATTAGCAGGAAACTTTAGTGATGATAAGTTTAGAGGTCATTTGTTTTTTGTTGGTAAATTTTGACAACTTCATTGAACCAATTTTATCAATAGGATTTGTCAGTAGATGCAGCAAACATCTTTATCCTTTTTAAATTTAACATGCCATATCAAATGCATTGTATATTCATAAGTGTATCCATTAGAAGGCTACCCTGCATGATTGATTTTTTAGGTTCATTTAAAATGTAAATAAGAGTATAACCCATTAACTGACTCCATCAAGTACTTAAAAACTATTTGATATCTTTTCAATATATTATTTCCATCTTTGCATTTCATACTTTTGTAAAAAAGAAAAATCAAAGAGACTATCTAGATGATAGCTATGACAATTATTGCATATTATGAGTCATTCTAATTGTTAATCTGATATAATTTTCAAGTATCACCAAGTAATTAAAGCTATGGAAGTGGCATAGTAAAGAGGACTAAAGCAAACCCTTATTTCCAGAGCTTCTTTCTCCACAAGCAAAGTATTTATCCTGAATTCTCACAATAGCAACATAAAGTAATAACTTGGAACAATGAATGATCTTGGTCAACAAACCACTTAGGGGAGATGAGAGCTAAGGCATGTGTTCAACAAACTTTCCTTGACTGTCCACTGGGTGCCATCCTCTGGCCAGATATGGAGCCGTTCCCCTCAGGAGCCTTAGGGTTTAACAGGGAAGGCAGATATGAAAACAAACAATTACTTTACAAATGACAAGGGCCACATAGAGATACATGCAAGGGCCAATGAAGTTCTGAGGGAGGGGTTTTATTTCCCCATTGGCCTGGCTCTCTTGATGAGGGTCTTTGCCCATGGACAATGTACTCTTTTGTCAACTTCCCACTTCCTGCCTCACTCATAGACTCTAGAAAAGGGTGATGGTCTTCTACTTTCTGTCTGCATTGTAGTAAGGCAACCACATGCAAGTGCTCATGGGTAAGAGCTTTTCTGAAGGAACAACTTCTCTCTCCAGTCTTTCCTTTTTCCTAGGATACAGAGACCATAACTACTAAGGAATTGATTTGGGTCAATGATCTAGCTAGAAATGACAGCTCCATGCAGGCAGGAACAATGTTTTGTCAGCAGCTATAACCTCAGTACTGATCTATCACACTGCCTGGCACAGAGTAGATGTTTAAAAATATGGGTAAGTAAATGAATAATCAAAATGCTACTGAATAGTCTGACTTGTATGACTACTATGGCTCAGCAGAAAAAAAAATCAAAATTATAAATAATTTTCCAGAAATAAAAGTGAAGGCAGAGAAATCCAGACTAAGATAATTTCCAAACTTACCTGATAAGCAATGGCTGGCACAAAGCTCATAGTCAACTGATACTAATGTGAGATTAGAAACTACTTTCCAGGGTGGAGTTATTCTGTCAAGCAAAGGTCAAGAAGCCGTATCATATGCAGAGCAACTGAAGGAACTGTGGTTGTTTAACTAGGAACTTAAAAGATTTTGAAGGTCATGGGTGCTGTCATCAGCTATTTGAAGAAAGGTCCAATAGATGTCATATAGATAAGTTCACTGTATTTTGTATATCTTCAACAGCTCAAATTTAGATCAACACATAGAAGCTTAAAAGGGAAAGATTCAGTATAGGAAAGATATTTCTGAGCTCCCTGTTACAGGAGGTACAGAACCACAGAATGGATGGCCTTTTGTTGACTTGTCATGTAGGGGATTCAGACACTAGCGAGATGGTGGAAGTCACTAGCTGAACTGCAAGGTCCTTTCCAACCCACAGGTGAAAGCAGATCATACAAAGTTAGCTGCTGAGCTCAATGGTGATTTTAGCTCTACTCTTAGGAGAATGAAGTCTGGTATGAACTCTTTCCAGGAAAGGGCAAACCAAGATTACTACTCAAGACATGAATTAATTAGATATAGCATAATATTGCCTACATTTCATACAGTAGTCATCTGGAACACAGGGATTGAAATGCATCATATACAATTATGTCCTTTGGCCAGGTTTCTGTCATCAAAGTTTTGGTCAAGTCTCTTTTTCTCCTCCTATACACTTCTAACTCCATTCTCTCCCCTAGCATCATCCATTCAAAATTACAGAGTTGTTAATGCAGTTACATACTGCTAGCTTTGAACATCTTTCATCTTGGAAAACTGGCAATGAGTCCTGAGTGTCTTGACTGCTGGTTCTGAGGTCTTGGATTTAAAACCCATTGGGTGTTATGCTCCCTTCAGATGTTAGCTAGAGCTCCATGCATGCCATGACTGTCAATTTTGGTAATATGCCAGCACTCTGGAGAATATTCAGTCTGCAAAATGTGGAATGAAAAATAAATGTGCACCTAACATTCATTAAATTTTATTAAAACTATTTATCCTAACACTTTATGTTCAGGACCAAGATAGTAATAAGGGCAAAAATTCCATCAATAATAGGAATAGCTATGGGGATAAGTCAGGAAAAAGGAATCTTATGAGAAAGCAAAGGAGTTTGGTTTGTTTTTTGTTTTTTAAATGATCCAGTTCCACTGTTAATTATGAGTTAGTTTTCAGATTCTGTACACTCATATTTCTGACTGGCTGTCAGGGGTACTATAGTAATAAATTGTATGCCTCGATCTCTACTTGGATAGAAAATTTCCATTTCAGAAAAAAATGATACCTCAGACATTGCATCTCAGGGTGATAATTGCACTTCTCAGGTGGTTAAGAAAAAGATGATCTATAAATAATAATTAAAAAGTTGTACCCCAAGGGAATGAGGATGTCAGATACTGAACTCAGACATATGGAATGTTAGACTTATGGCTTGACCTTGTTCCGCTGTGTTCAGTGTTATAAATTCTAAACACACTTATGCTTCAATATTTGGAGGTGACAATTTGAGTGTGTGTTAGGTGGAGAAAAGGTAACATTTAGACTAGTGTATTAAACTAACCCTTTAACGATATAGCTGTTTCTCTTCATCACTTTAAGTGTCAGGCTATTAACACTATTAATATTAATATTAATCAGCTCCAAGCTCTCCTCTGCACATCAGAGGCACATGCTTGGGGGAGGGGAAGACTGATTTAGCTTCCCTACCCCACCTTGGAACAGGATTAAAAGAGGTTAGGTAGAGCCGAGGTTGAAATCCCACAGATGTGTGGTTTACACATTACTTTAGAAGTTTGAATTTTTCTGATTGTTAAGTAAGAGAAACTAATCTTAAAAAATTTGGAGTCTCTCGGTTTGGGGGAGGTGGTGAGGGTTGGGGTGGTGGTAATCCAACAATCTAGTAAGACCTAGTCCACAGTCCTGCACAGTCATGATTGACTGGAGCTGAGTCGTGACAGCTGCCTTGGGGCCAGTCATGAGTCATGAGTGCTTCAGTGTATCACAGTCTCTACTGAGTGTACATTACTCATTTCACTTCTGCCATTCACCTGGCTCTTGTACAGATTTGAGTTTGCGCTTGACTTTGATCCCAAAGGAAGTCTTAGCCCTGACTGCATTTCACAGATCTAAAGAAAGCTGAAGTTCACGACATGATGGTAGAGGATCCGCCATGTGCTACACGTTCTGCTAGGGACTTAAGCAAAGATCAGAAAGATGTGACCCTTCTCTCAAGGAAGTCAGACTAGCCTGAGAATCAGATATATAGATAAATAAGGATGGAATAGCACAAGAGATACATGTACAAAGCAGTCTGGGCACTAAAGGAGGAGGGACTCTGCATGCTACGAAGAGGAAGCAGTACCTAAACTGGACCTTGAAGTCCAAACAGATGTTTTCGTTTTTAAAAATTAATTAATTAAAAAAAATTTTTTTTTCTTTTGCGGTACGCTGGCTTCTCACTGTTGTGGCCTCTCCCGTTGCGGAGCACAGGCTCCGGATGCACAGGCTCAGCGGCCATGGCTCACGGGCCCAGCCGCTCCGCGGCATGTAGGATCTTCCCAGACCAGGGCACGAACCCGTGTCCCCTGCATCGGCAGGCGGACTCTCAACCACTGTGCCACCAGGGAAGCCCTAATTTATTTATTTTATTTATTTTGTTTCTGGCTGTGTTGGGTCTCTGGGTGCTGTGCGCTGGCTTTCTCTAGTTGTGGCGAGCGGGGGCTACTCTTCGTTGCGGCGCTCGGGCTTCTCATTGTGGTGGCTTATCTTGTTGTGGAGCACGGCCTCTAGGCGCACGGCCTCAGTAGTTGTGGCTCACAGACTCTAGAGCACAGGCTCAGTAGTTGTGGCACACCGGCTTAGCTGCTCTGCAGTATGTGGGATCTTCCTGGACCAGGGCTTGAACCCGTGTCCCCTGCATTGGTCGGTGGGTTCTTAACCACTGCGCCACCAGGGAAGCCCAAGCAGATGTTTTTTTATGTAGAAGGAGGAAGAATGGCATTCCAGGGAGAGGAAACATTGTGAGTAGATGCCTAGAGGGGCACAAGAGAACTTGCATTGATGAATAGCTCCTTATGGAGGGAGAATGGAAGATGATGGGAGATGACTCATGTACCAGCTCACACCATGGAGTGCGGTCTTTAACATTTATAGTAGGGTGGGGAGGGGTGACCTCTAAGACATTAAGCAGAAAAGTAACCCATCAGGTTTACCTTTAAAAAGAAGCCTTTGCACAATTGTTGACATGGAGTTTCCTTGAAAGGTGAGCTATGCTAAGGACTAGAAGGAAGGCTTGTCGTGGTTAGCAGTAAAACATCAGCACAGTGTGCTCCATATGACTTAGGAAGGTTTGGTTCCATACAGCAGAGGTGTGTGTTGTCTTGCTGACTGATACGGCTTTTTCTTAGGTCACGCTGCATCCATATACTGTCATCCAAGTGCATCAGATGACTGCCAATGATGGCAATTCACAATATCAGTGCACAGGTACTCTCTTTGCCATCGCCGTATGCTACCACCTGAACAATAGGAATAGACAGATTATGTGGAGTTCATG
The DNA here is from genome assembly GCF_963924675.1 of Phocoena phocoena. Taxonomy (NCBI): domain Eukaryota; kingdom Metazoa; phylum Chordata; class Mammalia; order Artiodactyla; family Phocoenidae; genus Phocoena; species Phocoena phocoena. The sequence continues at coordinate 129,288,522 of NC_089220.1, read as the reverse complement.
TGCTGCCTCCAAGAGAATCAGTTGGGTTCCAAAGAGTGCCTGGGAATCTCATTACTGCTTTGAGAACACTTTGAAATTCAGCTAAAGGTGGTCGTTTCAAATGAAAAATCACATGAGTGGTGATGGCATGAAGACAGGAGAGCCGTGTCCATCAGCATGGCCCTTCTGAGAAGTGGCAGCCAGTTGGAGGAGGAACAATGTGACTCGGATGGTTTAAGGCAGTGTAATAGCACCCACGTGGAAAGGGAGAACCAAGCTGCTGGTTAGTGGTGCCATGGAGACAGACTTGAGTGGGTGAGGCAAAGATGAGTGCAGAGCACATATTGTCTGACTCTGTGCCAGTCTGAGGGTGTGCACAACCATGCTCTGGATGCAGGCACATGGGAAATAGCACCTGGAAGTGGCCCTGAGCAGTACTGCAATGTTCAGAACTAAGTGCTATGTGTACGACTTTCTGAAATGATGTGCTATATTATCATGGTGGATCAAAGACCTTCCTAGCTTGTTTTCAGATTCTCTGGCAGGGGCTCAGTTAGGTCATTTGATCCTCTGATTGTGTGCTAGTATTCGCAAAGGGAAAGGAGACCATAGCTCTGGTTTCTGACCCTCACTTCTCGCATAACTTTTATCATGCTCTGTTGTCGCTTCCTCATTTGTTATCCCTGCTAGACTGTCAGGTACTGGAGAGTGGCAACTTTACTTCTCTTTTTCCAAGGACCATGCTTTCCACATTGGGGTGAAGTGGGTCTGGTGGTGTTTTTGTGCCAAAGTGTATGCCAAAGTGGGGACGCCATCTTATGCAAATGTTTTGGAAACCAAGTGTTTTATAATAAAGTGTTTGGACATATGAAGGGGTACAGTATGATATTTAATGGCATGCTGAGATAAAACAGACATTTGTAAAAATTTTTAGGTTGGGTTGGGTCCATCTCTTACACATGGCTGCATCAGGGAAAGAACAGTTCATGCCCTCTGTTCTTGGAAGTTCTTTCATAGACCTAGAAGCAGTTATTAGTTGTCTAGTACTTGCTTGTGGCAAGAAAGGACTAAGGAGGGAAAAGTTTAGTCACACACAGTGCTTTTCAGGTAGTCGTCAGTACATTATATGTCTAGTTAGGCCAAGTCAGTCATCAAGTCTTGTAAAGGTTTGGTTGGGCCCGTTGGCCAGTTATGCTCCAGTGTTAAAAACTGTACTCTAATGGTGGCAAACTAATTCCAAATATATTGACTTCAAAAGAGGCTGGGTAAGAAGCATGAGTGGGAAGCACAAATTTGTCTGTCCTATAGGTAAATGATGCCAGAGGCTTGCTTTTGGAGTTCACTTTGTTTCCAGATAAAGGGTATCAAATTCCATTAAATGAAAATACCTTGGGAATAACTTAATTCATTATGCACACTTTCTGGCTAAATAATGATGCACCTCTACCTTCTCACACTATTTAATTCCTCACTACTGATTTTTCCCTTCGAATGCAGATTTTCCACCTGTTCCCTAGAAACAACAAATCCATGACCTCCCTCATCCTGCACCTCCTATGGAGACAGATAGTAGGTAGCACTATTACACTAAGAAACTGTCCATGGGACACTGTAGTTACTGATCTTAATTTCTTCCCAGCATAGATCCATACATTAAGCCCATAAGTGTAAAAATATGATTGTTCAGCCTTTTGTCAATCCTCTCATTTAGTAAAGATTTATTGAGCACTTACTATGTTTTAATCAATAAGTACACAAATAGCATCTTGAAAATACAGATGACTCAATGGTATTTGTAAAAAGTGTATGACTATGAATGACTATTTCTCCATTTTGCACATCTATTTTTGCATTATTCTCTAGAGAAGGGCTAAGTTGTTAGCTCCTCACTGATGAGTGTGGGATCCTTTCATTCATCTAACCTCATCTGAGATGTAGAGCAAGATTGTCACTTGTTTGGAGGGGAAGAAACTGAAGCACAGAGAAGGAAAACACCTTCATGTCCTAAACACACTGATTTTGCTACAGATGAGATTTCCCCTTGTTTTCTCTCTCCCTTTCCCCTCTTACCTGTCTCTTCCTGCTTTGACATCAGACTAGACCTAATTATGACATTTACTGGCCATGTCAGAATAAGAATATGTCTTACACGGTAGCTGTGGATATTAAATGAGGTAAAGGAATCATGTGCAAGCCCTCAACTCAGTGTTTTCCCAGAGGAAATAATCAGTGAGCATCAGTGTGTCACCCTCCCCCCTCAGGCAGGTTGACCCCCAGGGAATTGATCTTGGTCCCCTTTGCTTGTTCATCTCACCCAGGCTCCAAGTTCAACTACCATGCCAGTGTAGAAATTCAAGATCTGTGTCCTCTTTCATGACACAGGAGGGCACTAGCTCCACTCTTTGATCAGCTGAGGACCACAGCCAGGACCACCGACACTTTTTCTGAAGGAAAACAGTGATCTACTTTGACAAATCTACTCCCCATCGTTTTCCTCCACACTCTCCTTTCTAATAGCATCAACTCCTCTCTCTGGCACCAGTCTCAAGGCCTGGGGCCATCTTCTATGCTTTCTTCTGTCATCCACCACATCAAATCAGAGGACAAATACCACTGTTAATTCTGCATATCCTTCCCTCACTCCATCCGTACTTTCCTAACCATAGCACAACTGCTCTTCATTGTGGGTTGGTTTAGGTTATCTTTAAAGCCATGCTACTGGTCTCCTCACTCCCACCGATTTTTTCTCCTGACACAATTTCTATCAGGTTAGCCTTCTTGAAGCAGAGTTCTTACTCCCCTAACTCTCTGATGGTATGTTATCTCTGGCCTCCCAGAGTAAATACCCTTCACTCCTAATCCACTGCACTTTTTCTCCATATTTTTACTCTTTGCTCATGCTCTTCTCCCCACATGAAATGCCTGACCCTCGCCACTTCTCGGGAATCCTACTAGTCTTCAAAGTCCCCTGAGACGCCACCCCCTCCACCCATTTTCTCCTGATCTCCATTCCTATGCTGAAAAAACTTCAAGGGGTGCTTAGGAAACATTAGCTAGATGAATAAAACAAATGAATTAGTGAATGAACGAGTAAATTAAAGAATATCTCATCATATACCACAATGTTCTAATGTAATCAACATGGTATCACTCTAGATAACTCCTGCTAGAAAAACAAATTATCAAACAGCAATCCGGGAAAGATAGCAGAAAATCAAGATTCAGTAACCAAAGCAACAACAGTAATAAAAATATATTTTCCTGATATTTGATTTCTTAGAATTCTGTTTTTAATGACTGGATACATTTATGAAATTATTTATATTATGTCAAGATTTTATTTTGTCCATTGATCAATATATCTATCTTTATAACAGTACCACACTATCTTGATTACTATGGCTTTATGGTAAGTTTTGAGATCAGATCATTTGATTTGTTCAACTTTTTCAAAATTATTTTGGCTCTCTAGTCATCACATTTATTTTATTTTATTTTTTAACATCTTTACTGGAGTATAATTGCTTTACAATCGTGTGTTACTTTCTGTTTTATAACAAAGTGAATCAGCTATACATATATCCACATATCTCTTCCCTCTTGCATCTCACTCCCTCCCACTCTCCCTATCCCATCCCTCTAGGTGGTCACAAAGCACTGAGCTGATCTCCCTGTGCTATGTGGCTGCTTCTCACTAGCTGTCTATTTTACATTTGGTAGTGTATATATGTCCATGCCACCCTCTCACTTTGTCTCAACTTATCCACGTGTCCTCAAGTCCATTCTTTAGTAGGTCTACATCTTTATTCCTGTCTTGCCCCTGGGTTCTTCATGACCATTTTTTTCTTTTCCTTTTTTTTAGATTCCATATATATGTGTTAGCATACGGTACTTGTTTTTCTCTTTCTGACTTACTTCACTCTGTATGACAGACTCTAGGTCGATCCACCTCACTACAAATAATTCAATTTTGTTTCCTTTTATGGCTGAGTAATATTCCATTGTATGTATACGCCACATCTTTTTTATCCATTCATCTGCCTCTGGACACTTAAGTTGCTTCCATGTCCTGGCAATTGTAAATAGTGCTGCAGTGAATATTGTGGTACATGTCTCTTTTTGAGTTATAGTTTTCTCGGGGTATATGCCCAGTAGTGGGATTGCTGGGTCATATGGTAGTTCTATTTTCAGTTTTTTTTTTTTGCAGTACGCGGGCCTCTCACTATTGTGGCCTCTCCCATTGTGGAGCACAGGCTCTGGATGCACAGGCTCAGCGGCCATGGCTCACGGGCCCAGCCACTCCGCGGCATGTGGGATCTGCCCAGACCGGGGCACGAGCCCGTGTCCCCTGCATTGGCAGGCAGACTCTCAACCACTGCGCCACCAGGGAAGCCCCTATTTTCAGTTTTTTAAGGAACCTCCATACTGTTCTCCATAGTGGCTGTATCAATTTACATTCCCACCAACAGCGCAAGAGGGTTCCCTTTTCTCCACACCGTCTCCAGCATTTATTGTTTGTAGATTTTTTGGTGATGGCCATTCTGACCGGTGGAAAATTATATCTCATTGTAGTTTTGATTTCATTTCTCTAATGATTAGTGATGTTGAGCAGTCTTTCATGTGTTTGTTGGTAATCTGTATATCTTCTTTGGAGAACTGTCTATTTAGGTCTTCTGACCATTTTTGGATTTTTTTTTTTTTTTTTAATTGAGCTGCATGAGCTGCTTGTAAATTTTGGAGAGTAATCCTTTGTCAGTTGCTTCATTTGTAAATATTTTCTCCCATTCTGAGGGTTGTCTTTTCATCTTGTTTATGGTTTCCCTTGCTGTGCAAAAGCTTTGAAGTTTCATTTGGTCCCATTTGTTTATTTGTAATTTTATTTCCATTTCTCTAGGAGGTGGGTCAAAAGGATCTTGCTGTGATTTATGTCATAGAGTGTTCTGCCTATAGTGTCTGGCCTTACATTTAGGTCTTTAATCCATTTTGAGTTTATTTTTGTGTATGGTGTTAGGGATTGTTCTAATTTCATTTGTTTACATGTAGCTGTCCAGTTTTCCCAGCATCACTTATTGAAGAGGCTGTCTTTTCTCCACTGTATATTCTTGCCTCCTTTATCAAAGATAAGGTGATCATATGTGCATGGGTTTATCTCTGGGCTTTCTATCCCCTTCCATTGATCTATATTTCTGTTTTTGTGCCAGTACCATACTGCCTTGATTACTGTAGCTTTGTAGTATAGTCTGAAGTCCAGGAGCCTGATTCCTCCAGCTCCTTTTTTCTTTCTCAAGATTGCTTTGGCTATTCGGGGACTTTTTTGTTTCCATACAAATTGTGAAATTTTTTGTTCTAGTTCTGTGAAAAATGCCAGTGGTAGTTTTATGGGGATTGCATTGAATCTGTAGATTGTTTTGGGTAGTAGAGTCATTTTCTCAATGTTGATGCTTCCCATCCAAGAACATGGTATATCTCTCCATCTATTTGTGTCATCTTTAATTTCTTTCATCAGTGTCTTATAATTTTCTGCATACAGGTCTTTTGTCTCCTTAGGTAGGTTTATTCCTAGATATTTTATTCTTTTTGTTGCAATGGTAAATGAGAGTGTTTTCTTGATTTCACTTTCAGATTTTTCATCATTAGTATATAGGAATGCCAGAGGTTTCTGTGCATTAATTTTGTATCCTGCTACTTTACCAAATTCATTGATTAGCTCTAGTAGTTTTCTGGTAGCATCTTTAGGATTCTCTATGTATAGTATCATGTCATCTGCAAACAGTGACAGCTTTACTTCTTCTTTTCTGATTTGGATTCCTTTTATTTCCTTTTCTTCTCTGATTGCTGTGGTTAAAACTTCCAAAACTATGTTGAATAAGAGTGGTGAGAGTGGGCAACCTTGTCTTGTTCCTGATCTTAGTAGAAATGGTTCCAGTTTTTCACCATTGAGGATGATGTTGGCTCTGGGGTTGTCATATATGGCCTTTATTATGTTGAGGTAAGTTCCCTCACCTACTTTCTGGAGGGTTTTTATCATAAATGGTGTTGAATTTTGTCAAAAGCTTTCTCTGCATCTATTGAAATTATCATATGGCTTTCCTCCTTCAATTTGTTAATATGGTGTATCACATTGATTGATTTGTGTATATTGAAGAATCCTTGTGTTCCTGGGATAAGCCCCACTTGATCATGGTGTATGATCCTTTTAATGTGTTGTTGGATTCTGTTTGCTAGTATTTTGTTGAGGATTCTTGCATCTATGTTCATCAGTGATATTGGCCTGTAGTTTTGTTTCTTTGTGACATCTTTGGTTTTGGTATCAGGATGATGGTGGCCTTGTAGAACAAGTTTGGGAGTATTCCTCACTCTGCTATATTTTAGAAAAGTTTTAGAAGGATAGGTGTTAACTCTTCTCTAAATGTTTTATAGAATTTCCCTGTGAAGCCATCTGATCCTGAGCTTTTGTTTATTGGAAGACTTTCAATCACAGTTTCAATTTCAATGCTTTTGATTGGTCTGTTCATATTTTCTATTTCTTCCTGGTTCAGTCTCGGAAGGTTGTGCGTTTTTAAGAATTTGTCCATTTCTTCCAGGTTGTCCATTTTATAGGCATATAGTTTCTTTAAGTAATCTCTCATGATCCTTTGTATTTCTTCAGTGTCAGTTGTTACTTCTTATTCGTTTCTAATTCTATTGATTTGAGTCTTCTCCCTTTTTTTCTTGATTAGTCTGGCTAATGGTTTATCAACTTTGTTTCTCTTCTCAAAGAACCAGCTTTTAGTTTTCTTGATCTTTGCTATCATTTCCTTCATTTCTTTTTCATTTATTTCTGATCTGATCTTTATGATTTCTTCCCTTCTGATAACTTTGGGGTTTTTTTTTTGTTGTTGTTCTTTTTCTCTAATTGTTTTAAGTTCAAGGTTAGGTTTTCTATTTGAGATGTGTCTTGTTTCTTAAGGTAGGATTGTATTTCTATAAACTTCCCTCTTAGAACTGCTTTTGCTGCATCCCATAGGTTTTGGGTCATCGTGTTTTCATTGTCATTTGTTTCTAGGTATTTTTTGATTTCCTCTTTGATTTCTTCAGTGATCTCTTGCTTATTAAGTAGTTTAATGTTTAGCCTCTGTGTGCTTGTATTTTTTACAGTTTTTTTTTCCTGTAATTGATATCTAGTCTCATAGGATTGTGGTCATAAAAGATACTTTATGCAATTTCAATTTTCATAATTTACCAAGACTTGATTTGTTGACCCAAGCTATGATCTATCCTAAATCACATTTATTTTAATTTCTAATACTTAAAAGACATTTAACTTCTAGGTTATAGGAGTAATGGGTTAGTAGGCTCAGTTAACTATTAGAAGAATGGCCCTAGAAGAAGCCTCTAAAATCTCTAAATGTGTGTGTTGAAAAAAGCTGCTATTTTTTAACCATATGTATATATTGCATGTATAAATGTATGTGTATGGTACAGGCATTAATGTATTTGTTGCATTTGTGAATGTATGTATATATTGTGTATATATATATATATATATATATATATATATATATATATATATATATAGTATGTATGTATATTCTTTTTAAAAAGTGAATTCTCTACCTCCCTGTAAATTGGTGGTCATTGGCACTCAGGATTCTGTGTAATGCCTGTTTTGTCCCAACCTGTCCTGCTCTCTGTGAGCTGGCCTCCATCACTGCTGGTAGGTAACTATGTGATATATAACTTGCAAGCAGCCCTGCTGTTTGTTATTGGCAATTAATCTCTCTGGTGCCTTTCTTCCATTCAGACTAAGCCTTTATGTTCTAAATCCATCTATTCTAACACTCTCCACTTGTGCTGTGTAGAAAAGACTCAGACTGGCAGATTATCGCAGGGCAGTTAAGCATGTAATTGCTCAAATGAGTTAAAATCCCTTCAAATATCTGTCTTTGTACTTCATCACACCACTTCACGGACTCAAATATTTGACAATTGATGAAGATAAACTAAAGGGGCCTTCATTAGCTACCAACCACCGTGACAAGCTTCTTTCAGCGAAATGCTGGTGAATTTTGGAACTTATTATCTCCTTAAAAACTGCAAGAAAGCAGAAAAGTACTTCAGTGAACTTTAGAATAGAGAAAACTGTAAGCTTTCCATGGAAGCACGGTCAGAAAGAAAACCTGTGGTTTGCTAATCTAAGGCTGCACTTGTTAAAAATGTGGGGTAAGACGGGTAGGTGCACTTATCCAATGAAAGAAGGAAAACATTATCACATTCTCATAGGCATCATCATTAATGACCGTGTGTTAAATTTAGAGGTAATTACAGAAATGGAGGGTGGGTGGCAGAAATCCAGGGCTGAACAGAGGCAGATCTTAGTGTGGGGCTTCCTGGCTGCTAGGAGCGGTAGCCCCCTGCTCAAGGATGAATTCAGGTGATGTGCTGAGCGTGTGTCTTGGGAAATGCAGGGAATTTTGCTCTGGCATAAACCCCAGTAAATCCTCTGACTTTCAGGGACCTTACTGCTCTATATTAAGCTGTTCAGACCTGATGCCAAGGAAAACAGGTGCTAACATGACCAGCAGGCATTAGGGTAGAGTAGATGCTGGATTTGAAGTGTGATGGTCTTGCATCTTACTGTTGTGAGATGTAGGGCAAGTCATAGCTTCAATTTCCCTATGTATAAGCTTACAAATTCATATTGCACATGATTTTTCTGTGAGGATTAAATGAGGGAATGTTTGGTACATATATTGGTCATTATAAAATGGGGATAGCTAGAATTTTGCACGATATATTTCATAGTTAATGGGAACCTGCAAACTCTCTTCCTTAGATAATAAAAATAATTGAAAAATAATCAATACTCCAAACAATAAACATGGAAAAATGGTAGAAATGTATGAAACATTACATTTTCTTTTTTTAAGATTGGTTTTCACTAGCTTAGTGTAGCTGGTCTATCCTGATCACTGTAGTGGAATGAGTGTCCTTGGTTTCCAAGCAGTGCCTGTGGAGCACAGACCCACCCAACCAGACTCACCTTGGCCACACTAGCCCTGACAAGGAATTACTCTCCTGGATGATTAAACAATGTGGCTGGTTAAGAAACAATGGTGAGTGAACATCTTTGAAAGAGTCTTAACTTTATTGGAATTCTTCTAGTGTTCTGTTTTTGAATAGGATGTTGGCTTTTGTTTAGACATAATAGCTCTGATTAAATGTTTAAGTAAGATGTTCAAAGAAGAAAATGACATTAAACCATTATTAACTTTTATAGAGGAGAGGTACATTGAAAGACAAATTGTATAATTGTTCTGTTGCCATGTGTGTGTGTGTGTATACACATACATACATACACACACACACACACATACATATCCATTAGGGCTGTACAAAAGTTTAGCGATAGTTCTGATATTCTGTCCATATTGACAATTCAGTTTTGTTTGACCTTGACCTTTGGAAGGCTGAGGCTTTTGGAATGGTTATTTTCTGGCCTTAGTGTATAATTAATGATCAGATAGATTATTATCATATTTAATATGTGTAAGTAATACAATCTAAATAATAAAAACAAGATATATATTTTTAACATACTATTTTGTCTTATTCTATTTTTGTAAAGATTAATGATCTGCATGCAACTCTAAGAAAACACGCTTTATTTTATCTTATATTTAATGGTGAAATGCTAACAGTCACATATAAGATAGTAAGATTTGAATGTTGCAATAATCAATTATTTTAAAAGATGTTATTTTTATACGCAAAAACTTGAGTTTGCAATTTTTGATAAAATAGATTGATAGTGGATATAAGTATAAAGTGAGTAGATTAGGTAAGTAAATTAGAATATTTTGGGGCCCAAAATAATAAAATTTTAATGAAAACAGAAATAATAATAAGGATAAGATCATGTCATGATTCCAAACTTCATAGCTACATAGAATTCCTTTGGGCTAGAATTCATAACATTAAACACAGTAACCTTTAGGAACTATACTTATTTTTAGCTATTTAACTCCATTTAGGCCAAGTCTTCCAAATAAAAGTGTATTTCGATAATTTTTCACATCTCGTTAGAATGAATTAAAAGCAGAATGTCCACTTTGCCAACTTCAAATTTCTCAGGGAAAAAAAAAAGCTTCAAAATCAGGTACAGAACTATCCACAATTAATCATCTTCATCTCAGACATAAAATGAACATAAAGTCTAAAAGAAAAGCAAAGTCAAGATGCTGCCCCAGGTATCTCTAATGACCTCAGGTACAAGAGCCTGCTTGATATCGCTAATGTGCAGTGAAGTGACAAGTATGATCTAGCTGCTGACAGTCCTGAGAAATGACTGCTCTTACAGCTTAATGTCATACTTGAAATTTGAATCCAGCAGTTTTTAATAACAGAATTAATATAAACATTTTAAAATAAATTTGCATAATTAATCTGCAACCTGAAAGTGTATTATCTGTTGATGTCATATAGCATCAGTCTTGACTTGAGCTATTCTATATACTAACTATATATATATATATATATAATGTATACAATAAATATATATAGTATATACAATATATACATATAATAATGCCATGGAATGTCCATCTATTCCTTTTTTTTTTACCAAGTTTTATTCCTTTAGTTTAATCAGGAAAAGATCGGAATTTTTAAATTGTTTCTTTGGGTACTTATTTAGGTCTTTATATCATTTTTATCCCTTGATCTGTTAATATATTCCTGAGGTCTATACTCCTGACTTAACTTCTAGACATGATTCTTTAAAAAATTCTGTTATTACATTTTTGATTTGTACTGTTTTAAACATGATTTGTGAGATTGGTCCTTAATTTGCTCTTCTCTGCTGGCTTGTCAGTTATTTGAATCAAGCCTATTCTAGATTCAGAAAAAGATATCGGCACTCTCCTTTTCTAGGTCTGGAAGACTGTAAAAAGTCATCATTTTAAGGAAGGTGTGTTACAAAAGAACAATATGTAAAAGGAAAAAATTAATAAACTTAATTTCATCAATATTAAAAACGTTTGCTCTGCCAGCAATCCACTTAACAAGATGGAAAGACAAGCTACAGACTTGGAGTAAATATTTGCAAAACATATATCTCACAATGGACTATTATCTAGAATAGATAAAGAACTCAGAATTGGACAATTAAAAACAAGTAATCCAGTTAGATAGAATATGGGCAGAATATATAAAGATACATTTTACCACCACAGAGGTTATACAGATGACAAATGAGCAAATGAAAAGATGTTTATCATTATTAGGAAAATACAAATTAAAACCATGAGCTATCACTACACTTCTATCTGAATGGTTAAAATGAAAAATAGTGACACACAAAATGCTTGCAAGAATACAGAGAAACTGGATAACTAATAGATAGCAGTAATTTAAAATGGTATGGCTACTCTGGAAAACACTTTGACACTTTCTTAAAAATCTGAACATGCAGTTACCATGTGATCCAGCAATTGCATTTTAGGCATTTATTCCAGAGGGGGGAAAAATTATCAAAAAGAAACCTGTATATAAATGTTTATAGTAATTTTTTTCATAATACCCCAAATTTGAACAACCCAACAGGCAAATATTTCAACAAACTGTGGTAAACTCATACCATAGAATACTATGTAGCAATCAAAGGAACATACTAGTGATTCACAAACAACCTGGATGAATCTCTAGAGAATTATACTAGAGGAAAAAAAGCCAGTCCCCAAAGGTATGATCCCATTTATATAACATTCTTGAAATAACCAAATAATAGAAAGTGAGAAGAAACTAGTGGTTTCCGGGGCTTGGGAGGGGTTTTGGTACAGGAGTGAAATGGATGTGTCTATAAAAGGGCAACATGAGGAATCTGTGGTGTTATGGATCTGTATCTTGAATGTATCAATGTTGATCTCTTGGTTGTGATATCTATTATTCACAAGTTTTGCAAGATGCTAACAATGGGAGAAACTATGTACAGAATCCACATAATCTCTTTTCATTATTTCTTACAACAGCATGTAGATCTACAATTATCTCTAAATAAACAGTTTAATTAAAATAAAGGATAATTGACTGTCTAAAACAAAAATAGTACTGCACTGTATGTAAAACAAAATTCATGACAAAAATAGCACAAGAATGGGAAAGAGGAATTGAAAATATATTACTGTAACATTCTTATGATATAATATTATTTGAAAGTAAGCTTTTATCAACTAAGTATGCATATTTAGAGCAACAACTTTAAAAAAAGGTAGAAGTGATAGAAAAATGCAGTAAAATTTATTAAATAAAAATAAGGCTGAAAAAAGAGGGGAAAATGGAATAACTAACAAGTAAACAAGCAGAAACCAAAAATAATTAGGTAGATTTAAAAGTATCAATTTTATTAATTACATTAAATATAAATGGTTTAGATATCCCAATTAAAAGGAAGAAGTTATCACATTGTATAAAGAAGCAAGACACAACTCTATGTTACCAATAGAAAACCCACCTCAAATATAAAGACAGGATAAAAGTAAAAGTCTGGGGAAATATAGTATATAAACCCTAATCAAAAGAAGTGGCAATGTTAATATAAGACAAAACAGATTTCATATAAGGGAATATTATAGGAGATAAAGGAGGAATTGACATAATAATAATGAGATTGATTCATCAATAAGACATAAAAATTCTAACAATTCTGACAACAAACCTCCAAAATATATGCAACAAAATTTGATAGAACAGAAAGGAGAAATATACTATATTCTGGACCTTAAAACAAACTTTGAAAATCTAAAGTAATTGAAATATAAAAAGCATTTTTTCTGACCACAATATAATTAAACTAAAAATCTGTAATAGAATGATGTCTACAAAATCTCCAAATAATTGCAAATTAACAAGGACAAATAGAAAATATTGTGGCTGATAGTGAAGCATAAATTCAACAATAAGGAATCAAGCTACTAAGTTATAAAATTAAAAACAATATCTGAACAGACCCCTTATCAAATAAGATATACAGGTGCAAGCATAGGGAAAGATGATTAACATCATTTGTCATTAAGAATTACATATTAAAAAAAATATATGAGATACCATCACACACCTATAAGAATGGTTCAAACCCAAAACACCAGCAATACCAAATTCTGGTGAGGATGTGGAGCAAAAAGAACACTTCACTTATTGATAGCAGGAGTGAGAATGGCATAGTCACTTTAGAAAACAGTTTAGCAGCTTCTTACAAAACTAAACATACTCCTACCACATGATTCATCAATCGTTCCCCTTGGTATTCATCCAAATGAGCTGAAAATTTATGTCCACAGAAAAGCCTGCACTCAGATGTTTATAGAAAATGTATTCATAATTTCCAAAACTTGAAAGCCACCAAGTTGTCCTTTGTTGGTGAATGGATAATCTGTGGTACATTCATATAATGGAATATTAGTTAGTGATAAAAAGAAATGAACTATCAAGTCATGCAAAGACATGGAGGAACCTTAAATGCATATTGCTAAAACTGCAGACTATACTATGAAGGTACAATAATTGAAACAGTGTGGTACTGTCACAGAAGAGGTAAGGGTATACAATAGGGAAAAATACTTCAATAAGTGGTGCTGGGAAACCTGGACACCTACATGTGAAAGAATGAAGTGAACGTTTTCTCACACTACATACACAAATAAACTCAAAATGGACTAAAGACTTAAGTATAAGACCTTCATAGGTATTTTCCAAAGAAGACATACAGATGCCCAACAAGCACATGAAAAGATGCTCAACATCACTAATCATCAGGGAAATGCAAATCAAAACGGAAATAAGATATTCCCCTACATCTGTCAGAATGACTATTGTCAAAAGACAAGCAATAACAAGTGTTCATAAAGATGTGGAAAAAAGAGACCCTTACTACACTGTTGGTGGGAATGTAAATAGTGTTGTCCACTATGGACAATAGTATGGGGGTTCCTCAAAAAATTAAACATAGAACTACCATATGATCCAACAATTCCTGGGTATAGATCTGAAAAAAAAAAAACAATAAACAAAAGCACTAATTTGATAAGACATATACACCCCAATATTTACAGCAGCACTATTTGCAGTAACCAAGGTATGGAAGCAACCTGTGTCCATCAACAGATGAGTGGATAAAGAAGATGTGGTATATATATATATATATATATATATATATATATATATATATATATATATATATACAATGAAAAAGAGTCATCTTTTCAAAAAAGGTGTTAAAACACAGGTTATCTGTGTGTAGATATAAGAACTTTTACTCAGACCTCATACGGTATATGAAAAATCAACCCTAATCAAAATGGATCATATCCTCAAATATAAAACCTAAAACTATAAAACCTGAGGTACAAATATGGAGGAAAATTTTTGTAATCATTAGACAAAATTCTTAAATGTAACAACAAAAACAAATAATAGAAAAATGATAAATTCCACTTTATTAAATTAAAAACTTTTCTTTGAAATACACTGTTATGAAAATGGAAAGACAAACCCCACACTTGGAAAAATGTGCTTGCAAACGCTTATCTCATAAGAGACTTTTACCCAGATGATATAAAGAACTCCTAAAATTCAATAAAAAGAAAAAAAAATTCTATTGAAAATTTGATGAAAGATTTAATTAGACACTTCACTGGTGCCTTCTCGTCACCAAAGAGATATGGATGACATATATGCATATAAAAAGTTGCTCAACACCACTAGTCATCAAAAAAACAAATTAAAATCATTCTGAGATACCACTGCACATCTATGAGAATCATTAAAATTAAAACAAACAACAGCAACAAAAATCCTGACAATCCCAAGCGCTGACAAAGAGCTGAATAATGCACTCTCATAAATGCTTCATATATGCATTATTGCAATGCAACATTGTAAGAAACTGCCTTTTCCACCATTGTTGCTTTCTACAACTAATGATGGTAGAAAAGACAGAGTACCCTAGAAATTTAAACATATGATTAACATTTTTATTCCTGAGATTTACCATAGAGCACTTGAAAGCATATGTCCCTACAAGTACGTATATATTTGAAGGGTTATGGCAAATTTATTACTAGTCACCAAATCTAGAAACAGCCTAGGTATCCATTAACCACTGAACAGATAAATTTTGGTACATAACTACAGACCATGGAATACTATTCAGGGATAAAAAAGAAACCAGAAATGAGTGATACATGCAACAAAATGGATCAATCTCAAAAACACTCTGAGAAGTGAAAAATCAGACCAAGAAGACAAAGTGGCAGCCACAAAATCCATCATTCATATCTCTTTCAGGAGAATCTGTTTAGGGGAATCATACTTGACAGCCCCTGTGTAGTTGCCTTCGATTTAACCTCACATGCCTGCTTGTTGCTTGAGAAAAACACTTAAAATTTACTTTGGAGTAAATTAATAAGACAAATGGAGATTTATCATCCTGCTATTAGAAATGGAATATTCTATAAAGAAAGAATTTGTTACTATTTCCCTCTACTCAGAATAATTTGACCTTTTAGCCTCTTACTGAAGTTAATCACACTTGATCTCTTGAGTAAAAATGTTTTTAACATGGAACAATACTCCACTGAGATTTAACAAACCCTATTTTAATTGCAATTGATTTATACTAAAAGATAAAATGAGTTAATTAGGGAATGCTATTAGAATTATAGGCAAGGGAATACATTTGATACAACTAGCAATAAGTGGGTATGAGTTCAAAGATTATTTTAAAGTCTGAAACAAAATAAATTTGAAATCCTAAAATTATTTTCCTAAAAACAACAACTTAGGTCTACAGGGATTTTTAAATCTTCTTACAAAATATATTTTTTATACCCAGAATATATAAAATATTTTTTTTAAAAAACCAATACAGGGCTTCCCTGGTGGCACAGTGGTTGAGAGTCCGCCTGCTGATGCAGGAGACACGGGTTCATGCCCCGGTCCGGGAAGATCCTACATACTGTGGAGCAGCTGGGCCCATGAGCCATGGCTGCTGAGCCTGTGTGTCTGGAACCTGTGCTCCACAACGGGAGAGGCCACAACAGTGAGAGGCCCGTGTACTGCAAAATAAATAAATAAATAAATATATAAACAATACAGGATGGAGGAGGAACCAAGATGGCTGAGTAGAAGGACATGCTCTCACTCCCTATTCTGAGAACACAAGATTCACAACTAGCTGCTGGATGATCATTGATAGGAAGACAGTGGAACTCAGAAAAAAAAAAATACCCCACATCAAAAGACAAAGGAGAAGCCACAATGAGACAGTAGGAGGGACACAATCACAGTAAAATCAAATCCCATAACTGCTGGGTGGGTGACACACAGACTGGAGAACACTTATACCACAGAAGTCCAACCACTGGATTGAAGGTTCTGAGTCTCATGTCAGGCTTCCCAACCTGGGGGTCCGACAATGGGAGGAGGAATTCCTAGAGAATAAGACTTTGAAGCCAAGTAGGATTTGATTGCAGGACTTTGACAGGACTGGGAGAAACAGAGACGCCACTCTTGGAGGGCACACACAAAGTAGTGTGTGCATCAGGACCCAGGGGAGGGAGCAGTGACCCCAGGGGAGACTGAACCAGAGCTACCTGTTAGTGTTGGAGGGTCTCCTGCAGAGGCAGGGGTGGCTGTGGCTCACTGTGGGGACAAGGACACTGACAGCAGAAGTTCTGGGAAGTACTCCTTGGCATGAGCCCTCCCAGAGTCTGTCATTAACCCCACCAAAGAGCCCAGGTAGGTTCCAGTGTTGGGTTGCCTCAGGTCAAACAACCAACAGAGAAGGAACCAAGCCCCATCCATTAGCAGTCAAGCAGATTAAAGTTTTACTGAGCCCTGCCCAGCAGATCAACAGTCAGTTCTACCCACCACCAGTCCCTCACATCAGGAAACGAACACAAGCCTCTTAGATAGCCTCATCCACCAGAGGGCAGACAGCAGAAGCAAGAAGAACTACAATCCTGCAGCCTGTCAAACAAAAACCACATTCAAAGAAAGATAGACAAGATGAAAAGCCAGAAGGCTATGTATCAGATGAAGAAACAAGATAAAACCCCAGAAAAACAACTAAATGAAGTGGAGATAGGCAACCTTCCAGAAAAATAATTCAGAATAATGACAGTGAAGATGATCCAGGACCTCGGAAAAAGAATAGAGGCAAAGATCAAGAAAATGCAAGAAATGTTTAACAAAGACCTAGAAGAATTAAAGAAAAAACAAAAAGAGATGAACAATACAATAACTGAAATGAAAACTATACTAGAAGGAATCAATAGCACAATAACTGAGGCAGAAGACCGGATACCTGACCTGCAAGACAGAATGGTGGAATTCACTGCCATGGAACAGAATAAAGAAAAAAGAATGAAAAGAAATGAAGACAGCCTAAGAGACTTCTGGGACAACATTAAATGCAATAACATTCACATTAAAGGGGTGGCAGAAGGAGAAGAGAGAGAGAAAAGACCAGAGAAAATATTTGAAGAGATTATAGTTGAAAACTTCCCTAACATAGGAAAGGAAATAGCTACCTAAGTCCAGGAAGCACAGAGAGTCTCATACAGGATAAACCCAAGGGGAAACACGCCGAGACAAATAGTAATCAAACTGGCAAAAAATAAGGCAAAGAAAAATTATTTAAAGCAGCAAGGGAAAAATGACAAATAACATACAAGGGAACTCCCATAAGTTAACAGCTGATTTCTCAGCAGAAACTCTACAAACCAGAAGAGAGTGGCATGATATACTTAAAGTGATGAAAGGGAAGAACCTACAACCAAGATTACTCTATCCAGCAAGGATATCATTCAGATTCGATGGGGAAATTGAAAGCTTTACAGACAAGCAAAAGCTAAGAGAATTCAGCACCACCAAACTAGCTCTACAACAAATGCTAAAGGAACTACTCTAAGTGGGGAACACAAGGGAAGAAAAGGACCTACAAAAACAAACTCAAAACAATTAAGAAAATGGTCATAGGAAGATACATATTGATAATTACCTTAAATGTGAATTGATTAAATGCTCTAACCAAAAGACACAGGCTCGCTGAATGGATACAAAAACAAGACCCATATATATGCTGTCTACAAGAGACCCACTTCAGACCTAGGGACACATAGAGACTGAAAGTGAGGAGATGGAAAAATATATTCCATGCAAATGGAAATCAAAAGAAAGCTGGAGTAGCTATACTCATATCAGATAAAATAGACTTTAAAATAAAAAATGTTACAAGAGACAAGGAAGGACACTACAGAATGATCAAGGGATCAATCCAAAAAGAAGATATAACAATTATAAATATATATGCACCCAACATAGGAGCACCTCAATACATAAGGCAACTGTTAACGGCTATAAAACAGGAAATCATAGTAACACTATAATAGTGGGGAAGTTTAACACCTCCCTTACACCAAAGGACAGATCATCCAAAATGAAAATAAACAAGGAAACAGAAGCTTTAAATGACACAACAGACCAGATAGATTTAATTAATATTTATAGGACATTCCATCCAAAAACAGCAGATTACACTTTCTTCTCAAGTGCTCATGGAACATTCTCCCAGATAGATCACATCCTGGGTCACAAATCAAGCCTCAGTAAATTTAAGAAAATTGAAATCATATCAAGCATCTTTTCTGACCACAACGCTATGAGATTAGAAATGAATTACAGGGAAAAAAAAATAAAAAACACAAACACATGGAGGCTAAACAATATGCTACTAAATAACCAAGAGATCACTGAAGAAATCAAAGAGGAAATCAAAAAATACCTAGAGACAAATGACAATGAAAACATAATGATCCAAAAACTATGGATGCAGCAAAAGCAATTCTAAGAGGGAAGTTTATAGGTATACAAGCCTACCTCAAGCAACAAGAAAAATCTCAAAGAAACAATCTAACCTTACACCTAAAGGAACTATAGAAAGAAGAACAAACAAGACCCAAAGTTAGCAGAAGGAAATAAATCATAAAGATCAGAGCAGAAATAAATGAAAAAGAAATGAATGAAAAAATAGCAAAAATAAATAAAACTAAAAGTTGGTTCTTTGAGAAGATAAAAAAAAATTGATAAACCATTAACCAGACCTATCAAGGGAAAGAGGGAGAGGACTCAAATCAATAAAATTAGAAATGAAAAAGGAGAAGTTACAACAGACACCGCAGACATACATAGCATCCTAAGAGACTAATGCAAGTAACTCTATGCCAATAAAATGGACTCTATGCCAAGAAATGGACAAATTCTTAGAAACGTATAACCCTCCAAGACTGAACCAGGAAGAAATAGAAAATATGAACAGACCAATCACAAGTAATGAAATTGAAACTGCAATTAAAAATCTTCCAACAAACAAAAGTCCAGGACCAGATGGATTTAAAGGTGAATTCTATCAAACATTTAGAGAAGAGCTAACACCCATCCTTCTCAAACTCTTTCAAAGAATTGAAGAGAGAGGAAAACTCCCAGACTCATTCTATGAGGCCACCATCACCCTGATCCCAAAACCAGACAAAGATACTACAAAAAAGAAAATTGTAGACCAATATCACTAATGAATATAGAGGCAAAAATCCTCAACAAAATACTAACAAACAGAATCCAAAAATAAATTAAAAGGATCATATACCATGACCAAGTAGGATTTATCCCAGGGATGCAAGGGTTCGTCAATATATGCAAATCAATCAGTGTGGCACACCATATTAACAAATTAAAGAATCAAAACCATATGAACATCTCAATAGATGCAGCAAAATTTTGACAAAATTCAACACCCATTTATGATGAAAACTCTCCAGAAAGTTGGCATAGAGGTAACCTACCTCAACATAATAAAGGCCATATATGACAAACCCACAGCAAATATCATTCTCAATGGTGAAAAACTGAAAGCATTTCCTCTAAGATCAGGAACAAGATAAGGATGTCCCCTTTACCACTATTATTCAACATAGTTTTGGAAGTCCTACCCACGGCAATCAGAGAAGAAAAAGAAATAAAAGAAATACAAACTGGAAAAGAAGAAGTAAAACTGTCACTGTTTGCAGATGCCATGATACTATACATAGAGAATCCTAAAAGTTCCACCCCAAAACTACCAGAGTTAATCAATGAATTTGGTAAAATTGCAAGATACCAAATTAACGCACAGAAATCTCTTGCATTCCTATAAACTAATGATGAAAAATCTGAAAGAGAAATTAAGGAAACACTCCCATTTACCATTGCAACAAAAATAATAAAATACCGAGGAATAAACCAACGTAGGGAGACAAAAGACCTGTATGCAGAAAACTGTAAGACACTGATGAAAGAAATTAAAGATGATACCAACAGATGGAGAGATATACCATGTTCTTGGATTGGAAGAATCAATATTGTGAAAATGACTATACTACCCAAAGCAATCTACAGATTCAATGCAAGCCCTATCAAATTACCAATGGCATTTTTTACAGAGGTAGAACAAAAAATCTTAAAATTTGTATGGAGACGCAAAAGACCCCGAATAGCCAAAGCAGTCTTGAAGGAAAAAAACAGTGGGAGGAATCAGACTCCCTGACTTCAGACTATACTACAAAGCTACAGTAATCAAGACATTATGGTACTGGCACAAAAAAATAAACATAGATGAATGGAACAAGATACAAAGCCCAGAAATAAACCCACACACCTATGTTCAACTAATCTTTGACAAAGGAGACAAAGATATACAATGGAAAAAAGACAGTCTATTCAATAAGTGGTGTTGGGAAAACTGGATAGCTACATGTAAAAGAATGAAATTAGAATGCTCCCTAACACCGTACACAAAAATAAGCTCAAAATGCAGTAGAGACATAAATGTAAGACCAGACACTATAAAACTCTTAGAGGAAAACATAGGAAGAACACTCTTTGACATAAATCACAGCAAGATCTTTTTTGATCCACCTCCTAGAGTAATGGAAATAAAAACAAAAATAAACAAATGGGACCTAATGAATCTTCAAAGCTTTTGCACAGCAAAGGAAACCATAAACAAGATGAAAAGGCAACCCTCAGAATGGGAGAAAATATTTGCAAAGGAATTATCGGACAAAGGATTAATCTCCAAAATATATAAACAGCTCCTGCAGCTCAGTATTAAAGAAACAAACAACCCAATCCAAAAATGGTCAGAAGACCTAAATAGACATTTCTCCAAAGAAGATATACAGATGGGCAAGAAGCACATGAAAAGCTGCTCAACATCACTAATTATTAGAAAAATGCAAATCAAAACTACAATGAGGTATCTCCTCACACCAGTTAGAATGTGCTGCATCAGGAAATCTACAAACAACCAATGCTGGAGAGGGTGTGGAGAAAAGGGAACCCTCTTGCACTGTTGGTGGGAAAGTAAATTGATACAGCCAGTATGGAAAACAGTATAGAGGTTCCTTAAAAATCTAAAAATAGAATTACCATATGATCCAGCAATCCCACTACTGGGCATATGCCCAGAGAAAACCATAATTCAAAAAGATACATGCACCCCAATGTTCATTGCAGCACTATTTACAATAGGCAGGTCATGGAAGTAACCTAAATGCCCATCGACAAACAAATTGGATAAAGAAGTTGTGGTACATATATACAATGGAATATTACTCAGACATAAAAAGGAATGAAATTGGGTCATTTGTTGTGACATGAATGGATCTAGAGACTGTCATACAGAGTGAAGTAAGTCAGAAAGAGTAAAACAAATATTGTATATTAACGTATGTATGTGGAACCTAGAAATATGGTACAGTTGAACCAGTTTTCAGGGAAGAAGTTGAGACACAGATATAGAGAACAAACGTATGGACACCAAGTGGGGAAAGCCACGTGGGGGTGGGGATGGTCGTGTGAAGAATTGGGCGATTGGGATTGACATGTATACACTGATGTTTATAAAATTGATGACTAATAAGAACCTGCTGCATAGAAAAATAAATAAAATTAAATTTAAAAAGGTAACCAATGATTAATCTTTTAGTATAAATATACAAAAAAAGATTTAAAAATACATTGCTACCTATTTGATCAAGACCAACCATGTGTTCCATTAACACAAGCAATTCTGTCTTTGTTTAAACTACTAATGCCTTTGCATATATGAGAGATTGTTTATTTACAATTGTTACCCAGGTATGACGGGAGAGTGCCTCTGTATCTGTTGTTATCTTTATTTCTGGGGGTGTTCACTCTTCATCTATCCCATAAGTGTTTCCTATGAACTCATTTTTATACCCCGAGAACCATGCACTGCCAGGAATGGAGTAAGTAAAGCCTTCATCAAGGTAGAAAAATTTCGTATAGCAATCTGGACTAAAATCACTTCTTGCTTTTCCCTCAGAGGCATAATAAACACTCTTCAATAAATAAGAGAGTGTTATTAGAAATACGATTCCTGAAAAGTGGTAATATAGAAGAACCAGTTGGGGATATTGTTTATAAAAATAATTGTGTAGATAAACATTAATTGGTTGAATAACAAAATAGACATAATCAAAAAAATCAGTTAGAGATCTGGATGACTTGGTCAATGACGTCTCCCAAAGTGCATCAGAGATGACTGTATGGAAAAAAGAGAAATGTTGAGAGAAAATGAGGCTAGAAGTAGAAGTGACAGCAAAGAAACGATGATGAGGAGGACATATTTTAAAATAATGAGCAAGATTTAACTAGAAATATAGACATCAGATTAAACATGTTTATATCTGGAGATGTGAGAGTGAAATCTAATGACTTCAAAGACAGAGAAAATTGTAAAGTCATCCAGAGAGAGAAAAGTGTCTATAAAGGAACACAGAATAGGTTGGTATCAGATATCTCAAAAGCTATCCTGGAAGCAGGAGCACAAGAGAGCGATAAAAAAGATTGAAACTCTAAATTTGAAATTCAGTTTTACATCCATTTGTAACATTTAAATGTGAAGATGAAATGAACATATTTTAAGAAATAAAGGATTTTACAAAACTTGCCATACATCAAATCTCTTTGTAAGAATTCTTGAGGATGTAGTTTGTAAGAAAAGACATTCAGGGAAAAGAGTCGACACTTGGAAAATAGAGCCAAAGGTTGTAATCAATTATATCCTTGTCTAAAAAAACAAATGAAGCAAATTATCCTTTACAATATGGATCCAAAAGTCCAGAAAATATCAATCTGGAAGATGAGAGTTGAGTGGAGAAACTGGAGAAAGATAAAAATGGAAAATCTTTTTTTTTTCACTTAACGGAGAAAAACATAGATATTGATTACAAAATTGATAAGGAAAATATCAGTGTGGGTTTCAATTTCTTAGGGATAAGTAAAAGAATGAGATATAACTTAAAACTAAGCTTATTTTCAGGAAATAGGTAACCTTATTTTATACATGTCCTTACATAATAGAAAAAGCAAAATATCTGTCCAGTTCATTATTGTGAAGCTGGTATAACTAAAATGGAATAAGTCAGTACAAAAAAAGGAAATTACAGAGCCAATAAAATACTATTTCAATGAATTATGAACAGTATGATTTATCCTAAAAACTTAAGGGTAGTTGAACATAAGACTATCTTAAAATGCAGTTCATCATCAATGGCCTCAAGAAGATAAAGCAAATTAACTAAAAAGTGCAGAAAAAGTATGTGCTGATAAGGTCTAACAAAAGCCTATATAAAACTTCATATTTAAGAAAGTTTAGAAATGTTTTCTTAAAAGTATGAAACAAGACAAAAATTCTCACTCTAATCACTATTTTTCACCTTAGTATTAGAGGTCCTAGATGTGAAGGTAAGAACAGAAATAGAAGCTGTATGAAGCATGAAAGTCAAGAAACAAAAATTTCATTTTCCTGTGTATTTACATATAAAATCGAAAAAGAATCAACTGATATAGTATTGGACTGAATTAGTGTTTAACTGGATAACTTGATTCAAGATCTATATATACTAATAAATATTTGTCCATTATCCTAGAAATAAAAAATCAGAAAAAGTAATAAGATACTTTTCATAGTAAAATAAGATACTATTTTAAGCACAAAAAAGAGTTTTCACAAACAATCTAGGAGCTAATTATAAAAATAATGCACAAAACTTTCATGGAGAGCAATTTAAAACTTCATTAAAAGAGATGGAGAAAGCACCATATAAATGGAAATATTATTATGTTCTAGATGAGATGGCAATATTGTAAAGGTGTTAATTTTTCTAAAATTAACCCATAAATTTAACACAGCCCAGAAAGGAGTTTTTGGAAATCTTTAACATTTATATAAGATTTGTATAAAATGAAAATATAAAAAAAGTTTGGAAAAAAGTAAACAAGTATGGGAGCTCACATTCAGGGTAGAGTTAACTATACTGTATATTATAGGATAGTACAAAGCTACAGTAATTAAAGTGTAAAAAGAATGGAGGTGTACAAAAATGAATAGTGGAACAGTTTAGTGTAGAAACAAATCCATGTGCATAGGAATTTGATACATGATAGAGTTGTCAGTTTACACAAATCAGTGACATCAATGAGGAAATGGAGTACTTTATAAATGGTGCTGGGAAAAATCAGTTTATTATAGATAACTACTTTACACCATATACAGAAATTAATTCCAAATAGATTTAAAGCCTAAAAGTGAAAGTTGAGGTTATATGGTTGATAGAAAGAAATGTAGGACAATATTTTATTACACCATCTTTTTTTTTTCGGTATGCGGGCCTCTCACTGCTGTGGCCTCTCCCGTTGTGGAGCACAGGCTCCAGACGCGCAGGCTCAGCGGCCATGGCTCACGGGCCCAGCCGCTCTGCGGCATGCGGGATCCTCCCAGACCGGGGCACGAACCCGCGTCCCCCGCATCGGCAGGCGGACTCTCAACCACTGCACTACCAGGGAAGCCCTATTACACCATCTTTTAAACAAGGTTTGAACAAAATATAAGCCATAAAGGGAAAATTAATGGATTAGGCTATCACAATTAAAGACTTTTATTCAATGAAGACTATCACAGACAAAGATAAGAGATAAATGGGAATAATACTTTTTATGTCTACATATGTCAAATGTTAATACCTATTATATGCAAGTATAAGTACTTTAACTCATAAAGGAAAAATTGATCAAGGCTATGAATGGACTCTTTATAAAAATAGGAATCTATCCAAATAATGAGTGTGTGAGGGACATGTCTAAACTTAATAGCAACTAGAGAAATGGACTCCATGTTAATCTGAGATACCATTTCTTGAAAGTGAATACTGTTAAAAGTTGGGTATTCTTGAGTGTTGGTGGAGTATGGCTAAACAATGCTGCTGGTGGGAATAAAAATTGGTGCATTTTAGAGGAAAATCAAGTATTTAGTTAAGCTGAATGTGGATATATTGTAGGATTTCCTTGTCTCATATTTGATTATATACTTCTGGGAAATTCTCAAATATTCACAAGGAGACATGTATAGGGATGTTGTCCCAGCATTTATTTTTATAAGGGAAAGAATTAGAAGTAATCTAGGTGTTCATTAATAAGAGGAATGTTAAGTAAAATGTGGAATATGCATATGGTGCAATACTGCAGAAAGAATGAAATTGATATGTAACAACATGGACAGATTTCAGTAACTGTACAAGAAAGTAGAAATAGAACAGAATATATATTATATGATTACAAGCATGAAAAATACAATTTCTTCAAGAATATAAATGTAAGATAGGTGGTGTGGAAAGAGATATACATTAAATACATGAGAGATATGCTAATGGGTGATGCTTCATTGGGATAGAGGGTGCTTGAGAGCCCTTGGGCAGTTACTAATCCTGCAGACACCACAGATATGAACCTAATTATTATTCTTGCTTCCTTTCTGGACTTAAAATCCTTCCATATGACCACTCAGTGTCTTTGCCTCCATTCTATGAGCAAAATAGGGAAAAGAGGAAAAGCAGTTTTATAAATATTTATACAGGCATTGAATACACTTAGCAAGTGACCTGACTTTAATTGTCAACTTTAATTTTCTGGAAGGGGCATGCATCCCCATGTGGATAAATGCCATCTAAGCTATTGACTTACCCTTTTGTATCCTTGGACTTCCTTCTTAACTTACAGATATATATCCTATATAGCCAGGACATGATATATATATCCTGGACATGATATATATATCATGTCCAGCACATGAAAATCTTATCTTCTAATTCTTGACAGGTGAAACTCAGCACGATTGTTGGACTATGGGTAGAAAAAAATAATCATTGATTCAGATTAAGATTCTTAAGTGGGAGATGCCTCCAAAATGACTAACTTAAGTGTTTCTTGTCTTTAAAAGAAACATTGTTTTAGAAAAATAGAAAACTGTAAATATTGATATTTCAGTTAAAGTAATAAGATTATAGCTACTGCATGAAAAAGGAAGCTTATTCATACAGTTTCATAAATTTTAGATCTATTATCTACATGTAATAAGAGTTAAGCATATCAATTCTGCATCCTGCAAAATAAAATTTAAACCTTTATAGTATTCTTCATGAGGTGAAATCTCATTTTTAACTTTCATGTTCCTATACTTAAGGAATAGAAAGAGGTTTCCACTAAATCACTTATTATTTTGTTAAGGATGATTGGGCTCTTTATGCTTTATAGATTTTATTAGAATTGTCTATTCTGGTGCTAATGCTGTTTTCACCTTGTTTGGCACCAACATATGTAAACCTGACTCTTGATTTTAGAAATGCACAAAGCATGGAAATGGGAATGGCAGTGTTGTGTTTCTGATTAACAAAGGCACAATCTGACCTTACAATTTAGCACTCATCCAGTTCCATGTTAAATGTAATCATATTACATAGTGTGACTCAATCCCCAAAGTCCTTAGGTCATGACCATTCTCGGGAGTCTTTGGAGCACCATTGTTGTGCCCTCAACAGCACGTTGTTCCCACCCAAACATTCCAAGTGAAGTCATCAACAGTGAGTGTATTTATGGCTTTAGTGGGTTTTGAGATGGAACAACTTGAAAATATCAGTAACAATGAGTTTCATGAAGTTGAACTATTAATGATTCTAAGTACATTTTCCTTAAGTATCTTGAATAAGATTTGACACAGTAATGATGGAATTTTGTATCTTTGACAGATTGAGTGTTGTAAGTTTTCTAAGCATACAACATCTACATAAATTTTTCCTCTCTGCACCTAGCTGATAATGCTATTTCACCCCTTTTTCTTCAAAAAATCCAGAAGAGAATAAAGAGGGAAAAGAGTGGGAATTAATATTAGTTGAACATCCTCAATATTTTCAGATGTATTCATGTTATTTTATTTAATTTCAACCAGAAATGTATCACTCTCCCTACATTTGGGTGATGAAATCGAAGTGCCAAAGGTCAACAAACGTTGTCAATATCACACAATCATCAAAAGGTAGACCTGGGATTTGATGTAGTTCTGTTTTTCGAAACCCTGGTGGTGTTACTCCTCCATTCTGAATAATGAGGTGGAGGAAGAAATAAATAGTTTCTCATATCCTAAAATTTCTAGTGTAAAGAATAAAATATACAGTCTTAGGTTCCACTTTATATAACGTACCCTTCCCTCCCCTGCTGGTGGAAGAACACAAAGCTTTGGAGAGAAAGTATATCAGGTCCCGGGTGCTGGAATGTCATCATGGTGCCACACTCTCAGGAAGTGCCCTTCTATCTGAAAGGGACATTAGAACAGGGCCCTGACGCTCAACTGCCTACCTGACAGAGGGATCCACAAGCTTAACTTGCTGCAAATTCTAACAGCTCTGAACAGTTTAAGATCATATAAAATGACTGACAAGGTTGCTATTTTTTGGATAGATCTCATGGAGAAAACAGTATTTCTTATTTATCTCTTGGTTCATAATTTTTTTTCACTCAGAGAAATATCGGGTTAGAATCTCATGTCTTCCTGACATTTCTGACATCACATGAGACCCATACGTTTATGCAAACCAGGTTCCAGGAAATCATAGTCTAGTATTAGTCTAGGGGATGACAATTATACATTAATCAATTAATACAATATACAATCAAGATGCCTTGTATACTTGCTACTTGATAGATTTTAAACACATTTT
This sequence comes from Phocoena phocoena, assembly GCF_963924675.1. NCBI lineage: Eukaryota > Metazoa > Chordata > Mammalia > Artiodactyla > Phocoenidae > Phocoena > Phocoena phocoena. Next base: position 129,260,395 of record NC_089220.1, on the reverse strand, counting down.
TTCTTTCAAAAATGAAACATGCATATTTCCCACATAAAATAGAAAATGTTTTATGTGATATATTTTAGACCAACAATTAAAAAAGCTATTAAAAAACAGTGCTTGACACGTACTAAAAATGATAGGAGTTACCATTTATTGAGTGCCTCATATATTCCAGGTACTTCAGATGTATTATCTCATTCCATGAGGTTGGTATTAGCACATCCATTTTACTGATGACATAACTAAGGCTCCTTCAGTTTGTGTGGCCAGGTGGCAAAGCTGGGAGTTTTCATGTATTCAACAAATATTTCTGAATGCCTAGGGATAGGGATTCAAAAATAGAGATATGAATATTTGGACACTATGATACATTATGTTTCTATGTCATAAAGTATTATGTATATGGATGATATGCATGTAATTATGTGTCAAAATATTTTATCCTGTACACTGGGAATACAAAAATGTGGTTCGGATAAATAGTTTACTCAAGCAAATTTGGAGCCCTGTTTTTATTCCCAAATAACAGCTTTATAGGTTTTTTTTTTGTTTGTTTTTTTGCGGTACGTGGGCCTCTCACTGTTGTGGCCTCTCCCGTTGTGGAGCACAGGCTGCGGACGCGCAGGCTCAGCGGCCATGGCTCACGGGTCCAACCGCTCCGCGGCATGTGGGATCCTCCCAGACTGGAGCACGAACCCATGTCCCCTGCATCGGCAGGCGGACTCTCAACCACTGCGCCACCAGGGAAGCCCAGTTTTTTTGTTGTTGTTTTGGTTTTTTTTATAGGACTCCCCTATATCTACTCACTCCCTAAGCTCTTTAAATTATTGATATCGCTCTGAGACATTCTCCAAATTTTTTTGGCCACTTTAGAATTGACTCCCAGCCCTCCTTCCCTGCTATACCTTCTTTCTTGCCAATTCCACATCCAAGTTATTTTCCCAACCTTCATCTCAAAGCCTCAACTTCCTCAGCCCTAACTACTTGCAACTGCCCTTCACTGCATCAGGGTCTCGTTAGACCAAACTTAAAGTTTCCAAACACTTTTCCAACTTTTAAATGTTCAATCCAGAACTTTCCCTTTCTGAGGACATCTTTGTATGTTACTTTTCCTATTGTCCTCTACAACTGGGCCTACCCTTCATTTAACCAAAAATTAGCAGCTAGGATTTAGTTAAATCAATGCTTCCTATATGATAGGGACTGATCTGAGCTCTGTACAATCTATCTGATTGTAACTTCACAACGACTGTGTCCTTTCCAGTTCAGAGATGGACAAAGTTGGGTTTTGAACCTAGGTCTCTGTAACTGCAACTACACATCTTTCATCAGTGTTTTAGTGCCTGGTACCCTCTTAATTCACAATCCCATTTCTTATGTATGTGTCTCCCTCCCCACAGTCGGGCACTTCAATTATGATCTTGCTGGCACTGGAGTGCCTTCCTTCTTTGACTTTCCAATGCCTACCCTGTCTGTCTTCAGTTCTCAATAAATCTGATTTCTGCCTTTTCCACCTGCAGCTGGTAAACATTGCTGTTAGAATGGTGATTTTCAGATTGCATTTCAAGGCTCCGGCTCTAAAATCAATGTACTGGGTCAGAAGATGCATTCAAAATACCAGTAGAACATAAGTTACATTACATTTAGTAGGGCTGAATGTTCTTTGGGAAAGTTCTGTTATATGCAACAATTTGTCTTATACATTTGGGAAACTTATGCATGGATGGGTGGTAATCTAAAATGTATTTATGCATTTATGGGTAAAAAATAAGTTTAAAAGCAACTTCTGTAGAAAGCTTTGCAATTGAGATTATGGGTTCCACTGTAATATCACTCTTCCACTTGACAACTTTTTTTTTTTTCATAGCTAGTTGACTAGCTCAATACCTGTCATAAATGGTCCCAGTATTTTTTATTTTCTTCAAGTCATATTTGGCCTTCTTACACCTAGCAGGAGGCCCTTCTCTTACCTTATTAAGATATTTCTGCTCTTTCCTAATTTATTGGTATCTTCTTTCTCCTTGAGTAACTGTATGCCACTTCAGAGACCAATAGTTTTTTAATTATTATTATTATTTACATAATAAAATCCTTGTGAATGTCTTGGTTCTCCTTGCTTTCCATGCTCTGCCATTCCATCTGTCATACTTACTCCCCCTCACTTCATCCTTCACAGGTTCAGGTCATTGGCCTCCTTGCCTCTGCTCAGTGCAAGCTGTGTTTGGAATACTTTGCCCTTTGAAAGTGTGTCATGCCGACCTGCTATAAATGTTACCCAATGAAAGACACCTTATCCCTTTCCCTAAACTGGATGCTATTTTTCTCCTCTCTGTGCTCCTATAAGCTTTTTTGGTTGATTTTATGTGTGAAATATCACTTTCTGCCTTGTCTTATTGTTAATTGCTTGCATGCCAATGCTTCACCACTAGACCACAAACCCTTAGATATATTCCAAGTCTTATTCCCCATTATAGATCCCCAGCATGGGAAGATGCAATGCCCAACCTGGGATCTTGCTGGTCTAAAGAGAACAGACCTGCACGACTGCCACAGTCCTGACCTGGCTCTCAGAAGGCTGCAGAAAACACACAGTGCCCACAGAACAGTATCAAGAATGGTCCTCACAGAAGTCTGCACATCTGTCCAAGGGCTTCTTTTTTGGTCCCTTAAGTGACAGCTCTCAGGTGAGGGAAGTAGACTTATTCCAGGCAACACTCAGTGATCTCTCCCGGCTTAGAAGTCCCATGTTCCAACTAGAAACCAGTATCTTCTGCAACAGTCTCTGGGTTAGCTGCCAGGGTCCCTGCAAGGACCATGTTCTGTTCTATGAGTCACAACACAAGTTGTTATACTGTCTCTTAGTAGTGGTGCAGTTCCCCAGTTTGGGATCACTTTAGCCATAACAATTTGGTCTAGAGACACAGTTGACTTTCTGCCTTTATCATATTTCAGCAAAACAGAGATAGAAGGTGAATCTAATGACAAATGCCCTTAGAGGAAGAAGAAAGGTTTTGTTAACCCCTTAGCTGCAGAAGAGAACTAAATATCTATCGAGTATCCATTATTGTGTTTTTCATAGGTCATCTCATTCTACCTTTATAATAATTCTAAAAATATTCTTCACATATATATTTTGCAGATGAGGAAATTGAGGCTCAGAGAGTTCAAGAACACCTAAAATATCAGTTTAGACCTAGTAAGTTACAGAAGTAAGCTTTAAATTCTCACTTGTCTGGCTTCAAACCTTACATATATATATTCTTTTTTCTATACCATGCTGATTAATTCAATGTCAGACAGAAGGCATGCAATTAATATTTGTTAGCATTAAAAATCTTCATCTTTGACTAGCTGACTGTCAGCACCTGCATTATTTTGAGTAGGGTCTTTCTTCCCCAAGACACAGATGGGTTTAGCATACAACTGTTATTTCTGAAGTCCAGAGTAATTTAAAAGGAATAAGAGGTCTATTTTCAAAATAGCCTCATAGAAGTAAGTAGCAGAACTAAAATTTTCAATCATTTTCTATCTGTCAGGTCAATTACTCTTAGCCTCATTTCCTTTACAAAATAAATGGATTAGATTTGATGATCTCCAAGGCCTTTTCCATCTTTAATATCCTGTAAGAAGAAAGTCTGATTCCTTTCTGCTACACCTGTCAATTAGGAAGCAAAGATGAAAGCAGCTGACATGACTACTTCCTTTTCATTTTTTTACAGTAAAGTATTCTGACCAGGAACCTTTTGTTTCTGGGATAAGGCTCTGGTTTGAACTGAACACTTAACGAAGATAATTTTCAAAATATGTGGTTTTGCATGTTTATGAGAAAAGAAAGCATGCACTCCAGTGAGTGGATCCACCATTGAGTAAAGCAGAAAACTTTCCTTGAAATATGATCAACATCTCAAGGGGGTATTTTAAGGAGATCTCATGTTCATTTTGAAAGTTTATTACCCTCACTATACAAAAGAAGCTTGTATTTATAAGTGAAAAAAATATATGCAAAGAGGATCACATAGATGTAGCAGAATAGAAATTAATTTTCCACATTTTCTAAAGTAAAGCCCTAAAAAGTTTTCTATTCATATAAGGACTTCATCTTCATCCTCTGTAAGAAAGTCAGTCATCTAGTTATTTTAAGTTGGTTGTGAAATACAAATACACATTTTAAAAAATGGGCTCTCTTAAGTGTACAAGAGCAGTTAATACTAGTTCTAATTAAATATTAATCTAAAAGATTATTTCACTCTTAAACCTCAGTGAAATTCATCATTATGAAACATGCATTCAAGATGCCGTTTTACATGCTCATTCTAAAATTGTATCATGGATGTAAATTTCTCTTTAAAATCCATATTTTAATCAATTTAAGATTTTATGTTCTCATAAATTGGTTAAGTTAAAAGATATATATATATTTACTCCAATCCCCTCAATAGAACAGTGTTGGTAATAGAAATTTAGTATTGTTATTTTCTAAATATAAATGTAGTTTTTATAAATATTAACAATTTTGTGGAAACTAATATGAAGATTTTCCTTATGATGTCTTCAGTTACTTCATGAATGAAAAAGACTCCCTCAAGCTGAGGTCCTATAGTCATCTATATTTTCTTTGTATTCTATTAAAAAAATATTTAACGTTCCTTAAATATTCCATCCATTTTAAAAACAGGAAGTTTTCTTTTTAAAAATATTCCAGCTAACTACCTCAAAGCTGATCCCAAATTTATTGCCAACAACTTTTGCTATTTCAGGCATTTATACAGACATCTACGGTTGACCCAGGTCCTAACAGATCTACCTGTACAACTGACATACTGCTATCAATGAGAATGTGGTCAATTGAGAATGCCCACAAAGATTATTGGATATGTAACAAACACGTCAATATTGGACTTTATGGCAAGCTCAGATTTGACTATGTGTTAATTCAATACAAATGTACTTAAATTTCTGCTATGTAGCTATAGTAAAATCTAAACTTACGAGATGATGCAAAAATGGCAAAAATAAATAAGACATCGTGCTTACTCTTAAGATATGCACTGTCTAGCAAGGAAGCTATATATGTAATAGATAACTGATTTAAAAAAAAACAAATACAATTCTATGTTATCCAAAGTTCTGTGGGAACACAAGGTTGCGATTAAAATCAGATTTTAATTTTATTCTCTTCAGTTATTTTCATCCTGATATAACCTAAACATCACAGATTTATTCTGCTGTTAGGAAAAGTGTCAAATTTGAAGTCTCCATTCCTTCTTTCCTAATCATTACAGAGTCCATCCACAAGTACAATTATTCAGAATTCTGAAATGGACCACTGGGTGTTCTAAATGCCTTGCAATATTTCTCTTCTCAAGGTTGGAGTCCCAATGAAACTTCTAAGCAGAATATCTCCAGGATTTTCCAGTGCCTGGGGACAGTTTGAGTGCAGTCTCCAGCAGTTTAACTTAGTGACTGTCAACTCTTTCTTGCGTGGTTCGTTAGGGTGTTAATTAGGGCCGTTGCAAACCTTAAGATGAGCAAAGGACTTTTTAGTCTTTGGCCCTGCCCAAGTTTGTTTCCAAAAACCTCAGAGGTATAAGGAATGCAGGCTTGACTTTTTATCATGATACTTTTTTTATTAGTTATTATATACATATTAGTGTATATATCTCAATCTCCCAATTCATGATACATTTTTAATAGTAGAAGTGATGCAAAGCTATCAGCATGGATCCACATTCAGTCCCTCTGGTCTTGGCAAGAGAAGGCATCAATTCCGGGTATTCACTACATTCCTAGCCCTTGGCTGGGTGCTGGAGAGAGATATTCACCAGACACAGTACCTGCACTTGGGGAGTTTCCTTGTAACACTCAGAGCAAGGGTTTGAGCATCTCTGGAAAAAGTCCTCTCAGTGTACATTTAAGACAGAAAAAAATTTAATAGACTGTTTGGACTAGGAATCATGGAATCCCATGCTATTCACCCACCCTGCACTATTTAAGACAACATTCATCATTAACTGAAGGATGGAGTGACATTCTCATCTCATATATAAGTTTTATCATCCATATGTTCCCGAAAGAATGGGAAGCAAAATTTCAACAAGCTTCTGGAGAATTACAACAAATGTGACAAATTCAAAATTCAATCGTCCTCTCAGAATTTTAGACTCTTAGTCCTTGTATTGTTTAAATTTTCCAGAATACCGCTTAAATATTCACTTTGCCTGTGTTTAATAATCAATTTGCTTTCATTATTCATAAGGTAAATATCTCAATTATTAAACCACTTATACAAACTATAACTTTTTTCAATATAATTCCTGTTGTATTTTGAAAAAAGCTTGTGATTTGTTTTGTTTAGAATAAAAATGTGTTTAAAAATGTCTAAAACTTCAGAGAATGGGTTATCTCAAATAGTCTTAAGGACAGTAATGATAACTTGACTTACTTATACAAATATTGGATTTTAATTTTGTCTTGTTTTGCGTTTCAGGAAGGCAGTGTAAAAATTTTTATCAAATTGAGCTTACTATGGTTTGACCAGCTATTAAATGTCTATTTTGATGTAGAGCTTTCCCTGAGCTCATCATTTAAGAGCATCTCCAAATTGAAATTTTACAAATGACAATTCAAACATGACTGGATTAATTTTACTATGGAAATTTGACAATTTTTTTAACATCTTTATTGGGGTATAATTGCTTTACAATGGTGTGTTAGTTTCTGCTTTATAACAAAGTGAATCAGTTATACATATACATACGTTCCCATATCTCTTCCCTCTTGCGTCTCCCTCCCTCCCACTCTCCCTATCCCACCACTCGAGGCAGTCACAAATCACAGAGCCGATATCCTTGTGTCATGCGGCTGCTTCCCACTAGCTATCTACCTTATGTTTGTTAGTGTATATATGTCCATGCCTCTCTCGCGCTTTGTCATAGCTCACCCTTCCTCCTCCCCATATCCTCAAGTCCGTTCTCCAGTAGGTCTGTGTCTTTATGCTTGTCTTACCCCTAGGTTCTTCATGACATTTTTTTTTCTTAAATTCCTTATATATGTGTTAGCATACGGTATTTGTCTTTCTCTTTCCGACTTACTTCACTCTGTATGACAGAATCTAGGTCTATCCAGCTCATTACAAATAGCTCAATTTCGTTTCTTTTTATGGCTGAGTAATATTCCATTGTATATATGTGCCACAACTTCTTTACCCATTCATCCGATGATAGACACATAGGTTGTTTCCACCTCTGGGCTATTGTAAATAGAGCTGCAATGAACAGTTTGATACATGACTCTTTTTGAATTTTGGTTTTCTCAGGGTATATGCCCAGTAGTGGGATTGCTGGATCATATGGTAGTTCTATTTGTAGATTTTTAAGGAACCTCCATACTGTTCTCCATAGTGGCTGAACCAATTCATATTCCCACCAGCAGTGCAAGAGTGTTCCCTTTTCTCCACACCTTCTCCAGCATTTATTGTTTCTAGATTTTTTGATGATGGCCATTCTGACTGGTGTGAGATGATATCTCATTGTAGTTTTGATTTGCATTTCTCTAATGATTAATGATGTTGAGCATTCTTTCATGTGTTTGTTGGCAGTCTGTATATCTTCTTTGGAGAAATGTCTATTTAGATCTTCTGCCCATTTTTGGATTGGGTTGTTTGTTTTTTTGTTATTGAGCTACATGAGCTGCTTGTAAATTTTGGAGATTAATCCTTTGTTAGTTGCTTCATTTGCAAATATTTTCTCCCATTCTGAGGGTTGTCTTTTGGTCTTGTTTATGGTTGCCTTTGCTGTGCAAAAGCTTTGAAGTTTCATTAGATCCCATTTGTTTCTGTTTTTATTTCCATTTCTCTAGGAGGTGGGTCAAAAAGGATCTTGCTGTGATTGATGTATTAGAGTGTTCTACCTATGTTTTCCTCTAAGAGTTTGATAGTTTCTGGCCCTATATTTAGGTCATTAATCCATTTTGAGCTTATTTTTGTGTATGGTGTTAGGGAGTGATCTAATCTCCTACTTTTACATGTACCTGTCAAGTTTTCCCAGCACAACTTTTTGAAGAGGCTGTCCTTTCTCCACTGTACATTCCTGCCTCCTTTATCAAAGATAAGGTGACCATATGTGCGTGGGTTTATCTCTGGGCTTTCTATCCTGTTCCATTGATCTATCTTTCTGTTTTTGTGCCAGTAACATACTGTCTTGATTACTGTAGCTTTGTAGTATAGTCTGAAGTCAGGGAGCCTGATTCCTCCAGCTCCGTTATTTGTTCTCAAGGTTGCTTTGGCTATTCAGGGTCTTTTGTGTTTCCATACAAATTGTGAAATTTTTTGTTCTAGTTCTGTGAAAAATGCCAGTGGTAGTTTGATAGGGATTGCATTGAATCTGTAGATTGCTTTGGGTAGTAGAGTCATTTTCACAATGTTGATTCTTCCAATCCAAGAACACGGTATATCTCTCCATCTATTTGCATCATCATTAATTTCTTTCATCAGTGCCTTATAATTTTCTGCATACAGGTGTTTTGTCTCGTTAGATAGGTTTATTCTTAGATATTTTATTCTTTTTGTTGCAATGGTAAATGGGAGTGTTTTCTTGATTTCACTTTCAGATTTTTCATCACTAGTATATAGGAATGCCAGAGATTTCTGTGCATTAATTGTGTATCCTGCTACTTTACCAAATTCATTGATTAGCTGTATTAGTTTTATGGTAGCATCTTAATTTGAGTCTTCTCCCTTTTTTTCTTGATGAGTCTGGCTAATGGTTTATCTATTTTGTTTATCTTCTCAAAGAACCAGCTTTTAGTTTTATTGATCTTTGCTATTGTTTTCTTCATTTCTTTTTCATTTATATCTGATCTGATTTTTATGATTTCTTTCCTTCTGCTAACTTTGGGTTTTTTTTGTTGTTGTTCTTCTTCTTTCTCTAATTGCTTGAGGTGCAAGGTTAGGTTGTTTATTTGAGATGTTTCTTGCTTCTTAAGGTGGGCTTGTATTGCTATAAACTTCCCTCTTAGAACTGTTTTTGCTGCATCCTATAGGTTTTGGGTCGTTGTGCCTCCATTGTCATTTGTTTCCAGGTATTTTTTAAATTTCCTCTTTGATTTCTTCAGTGATCACTTCGTTATTAAGTAGTGTATTGTTTAGCCTCCATGTGTTTGTATTTTTTACAAATCTTTTCCTGTAATTGATATCTAGTCTCATAGCATTGTGGTCAGAAAAGATACTTGATACAATTTCAATTTTCTTAAATATACCAAGGCTTGATTTGTGACCCAAGGTATGATCTATCCTGGAGAATGTTCCATGAGCACTTGAGAAAAATGTGTATTCTGTTGTTTTTGGATGGATTGTCCTATAAATATCAATTAAGTCCATCTTGTTTAATGTATCATTTAAAGCTTGTGCTTTCTTATTTATTTTCATTTTGGATGATCTGTCTATTGGTGAAAGCGGGGTGTTAGAGTCTCCTACTATGAATGTGTTACTGTCGATTTCCCCTTTTATGGTTGTTTTTGCCTTATGTATTGAGGTGCTCCTATGTTGGGTGCATAAATATTTACAATTGTTATATGCTCTTCTTGGATCAATCCCTTGATCATTATGTAGTGTCCTTCTTTGTTTCTTCTAATGGTCTTTATTTTATTTTATTATTATTATTATTATTATTATTATATTTGTGGTTCTTGGGCCTTTCACCGCTGTGGCCTCTCCCGTTGCAGAGCACAGGCTCCAGACGCACAGGCTCAGCGACCATGGCTCACGGGCTCAGCCGCTCCGCGGCATGTGGGATCCTCCGGGACCGGGGCACGAACCAACATCCCCTGCATCGGCAGGCAGACTCTCAACCACTGTGCCACCAGGGAAGCTCCAGTCTTTATTTTAAAGTCTATTTTGCCTGATATGAGAATTGCTACTCCAGCTTTCTTTTGGTTTACATTTGCATGGAATATCTTTTTCCATCCCCTTACTTTCAGTCTGTATGTGTCTCTAGGTCTGAAGTGGGTCTCTTGTAGACAGCACATATATGGGTCTTGTTTTTGTATCCATTCAGCCAATCTGTGTCTTTTGGTGGGAGCATTTGGTCCATTTACATTTAAGTTAATTATCGATATGTATGTTCCTATTCCCATTTTCTATATTGTTTTGGGTTCGTTATTATAGGTCTTTTCCTTCTCTTGTGTTTCTTGTCTAGAGAAGTTCCTTTAGCATTTGTTGTAAAGCTGGTTTGGTGGTGCTGAACTCTCTCAGCTTTTGCTTGTCTGTAAAGGTTTTAATTTCTCCATCAAATCTGAATGAGATCCTTGCTGTGTAGAGTAATCTTGGTTGCAGGATTTTCTCCTTCGTCACTTTCAGTATGTCCTGCCACTCCCTTCTGGCTTGTAGGGTTTCTGCTGAGAGATCAGCTGTTAACCTTTTGGGAATTCCCTTGTGTGTTATTTTTCCCTTGCTGCTTTTAATATGCTTTCTTTGTTTTTAACTTTTGACAGTTTGATTAATATGTGTCTTGGCCTATTTCTCCTTGGATTTATCCTGTATGGGACTCTCTGTGTTTCCTGGACTTGATTAACTATTTCCTTTCCCATATTAGGGAAGTTTTCAACTATAATCTCTTCAAATATTTTCTCAGTCCCTTTCTTTTTCTCTTTTTCTTCTGAAACCCCAAATAATTCGAATATTGGTGTGTTTATTTTTTTTTTTTTTTTTTTTTTTTTTTTTTTTTAAACATCTTTATTGGGGTATAATTGCTTTACAATGGTGTGTTAGTTTCTGCTTTATAACAAAGTGAATCAGTTATACATATACATATGTTCCCATATGTCTTCCCTCTTGCGTCTCCTTTCCTCCCACTCTCCCCATCCCACCCTTCCAGGCTGTTCCAAAGCACCGAGCTAATATCCCTGTGCCTTGCGGCTGCTTCCCCCCAGCTATCTACCTTACTACGTTTGTTAGTGTGTATATGTCCATGACTCTCTCTCGCCCTGTCAAAACTCACCCTTCCCCCTCCCCATATCCTTAAGTCCGTTCTCCAGTAGGTCTGCGTCTTTATTCCTATCTTACCCCTAGGTTCTTCATGACATTTTTTTCCCTTAAATTCCATATATATGTGTTAGCATACGGTATTTGTCTTTTTCTTTCTGACTTACTTCACTCTGTATGACAGATTCTAGGTCTATCCATCTCATTACAAATAGCTCAATTTCATTTCTTTTTAAGGCTGAGTAATATTCCATTGTGTATATGTGCCACATCTTCTTTATCCATTCATCCGATGATGGGCGCTTAGGTTGTTTCCATGTCCTGGCTATTGTAAATAGAGCTGCAATGAACATTTTGGTACATGACTCTCTTTGAATTTTGGTTTTCTCAGGGTATATGCCAAGTAGTGGGATTGCTGGGTCATATGGTAATTCTATTTGTAGTTTTTTAAGGAACCTCCATACTGTTCTCCACAGTGGCTGAACCAATTCACATTCCCACCAGCAGTGCAAGAGTGTCCCCTTTTCTCCACACCCTCTCCAGCATTTATTGTTTCTTGATTTTTTGATGATGGCCATTCTGACTGGTGTGAGATGATATCTCATTGTAGTTTTGATTTGCATTTCTCTAATGATTAATGATGTTGAGCATTCTTTCATGTGTTTGTTGGCATTCTGTATATCTTCTTTGGAGAAATGTCTATTTAGGTCTTCTGCCCATTTTTGGATGGGGTTGTTTGTTTTTTTGTTATTGAGCTGCATGAGCTGCTTGTAAATTTTGGAGATTAATCCTTTGTCAGTTGCTTCATTTGCAAATGTTTTCTCCCATTCTGAGGGTTGTCTTTTGGTCTTGGTTATCGTTTCCTTTGCTGTGCAAAAGCTTTGAAGTTTCATTAGGTCCCATTTGTTTATTTTTGTTTTTATTTCCATTACTCTAGGAGGTGGGTCAGAAAGGATCTTGCTGTGATTTATGTCATAGAGTGTTCTTCCTATGTTTTCTTCTAAGAGTTTGATAGTTTCTGGCCTTACATTTAGGTCTTTAATCCATTTTGAGCTTATTTTTGTGTATGGTGTTAGGGAGTGATCTAATCTCATACTTTTACATGTACCTGTCCAGTTTTCCCAGCACCATTTATTGAAGAGGCTGTCCTTTCTCCACTGTACATTCCTGCCTCCTTTATCAAAGATGAGGTGTCCATATGTGCGTGGGTTTATCTCTGGGCTTTCTATCCTGTTCCACTGATCTATCTTTCTGTTTTTGTGCCAGTACCATACTGTCTTGATTACTGTTGCTTTGTAATATAGTCTGAAGTCAGGGAGCCTTATTCCTCCAGCTCCTTTTTTCGTTCTAAAGATTGCTTTGGCTATTCGGGGTCTTTTGTGTTTCCATACAAATTGCGAAATTTTTTGTTCTAGTTCTGTGAAAAATGCCAGTGGTAGTTTGATAGGGATTGCATTGAATCTGTAGATTGCTTTGGGTAGTAGAGTCATTTTCACAATGTTGATTCTTCCCATCCAAGAACATGGTATATCTCTCCATCTATTTGTATCATCTTTAATTTCTTTCATCAGTGTCTTATAATTTTCTGCATACAGGTCTTTCGTATCCTTAGGTAGGTTTATTCCTAGATATTTTATTCTTTTTGTTGCAATGGTAAATGGGAGTGTTTTCTTGATTTCACTTTCAGATTTTTCATCATTAGTATATAGGAATGCCAGAGATTTCTGTGCATTAATTTTGTATCCTGCTACTTTACCAAATTCATTGATTAGCTCTAGTAGTTTTCTGGTAGCATCTTTAGGATTCTCTATGTATAGTATCATGTCATCTGCAAACAGTGACAGCTTTACTTCTTCTTTTCCGATTTGGATTCCTTTTATTTCCTTTTCTTCTCTGATTGCTGTGGCTAAAACTTCCAAAACTATGTTGAATAAGAGTGGTGAGAGTGGGCAACCTTGTCTTGTTCCTGATCTTAGTGGAAATGCTTTCAGTTTTTCACCATTGAGGATGATGTTTGCTGTGGGCTTGTCATATATGGCTTTTATTATGTTTAGGAAAGTTCCCTCTATGCCTACTTTCTGGAGGGTTTTTATCATAAATGGGTGTTGAATTTTGTCGAAAGCTTTCTCTGCATCTATTGAGATGATCATATGGTTTTTCTCCTTCAATTTGTTAATATGGTTTATCACATTGATAGATTTGCGTATATTGAAGAATCCTTGCATTCCTGGAATAAACCCCACTTGATCATGGTGTATGATCCTTTTAATGTGCTGTTGGATTCTGTTTGCTAGTATTTTGTTGAGGATTTTTGCATCTATGTTCATCAGTGATATTGGCCTGTAGTTTTCTTTCTTTGTGACATCCTTGTCTGGTTTTGGTATCAAGGTGATGGTGGCTTCGTAGAAGGAATTTGGGAGTGTTCCTCCCTCTGCTATATTTTGGAAGAGTTTGAGAAGGATAGGTGTTAGCTCTTCTCTAAACGTTTGATAGAATTCACCTGTGAAGCCATCTGGTCCTGGGCTTTTGTTTGTTGGAAGGTTTTTAATCACAGTTTCAATTTCAGTGCTTGTGATTGGTCTGTTCATATTTTCTATTTCTTCCTGATTCAGTCTTGGCAGGTTGTGCATTTCTAAGAATTTGTCCATTTCTTCCAGATTGTCCATTTTATTGGCATAGAGTTGCTTGTAGTAATCTCTCATGATTTTTTTTATTTCTGCAGTGTCAGTTGTTACTTCTCCTTTTTCATTTCTAATTCTATTGATTTGAGTCTTCTCCCTTTTTTTCTTGATGAGTCTGGCTAGTGGTTTATCTATTTTGTTTATCTTCTCAAAGAACCAGCTTTTAGTTTTATTGATCTTTGCTATTGTTTCCTTCATTTCTTTTTCATTTATTTCTGATCTGATTTTTATGATTTCTTTCCTTCTGCTAGCTTTGGGGTTTTTTTGTTCTTCTTTCTCTAATTGCTTGAGGTGCAAGGTTAGGTTGTTTATTCGAGATGTTTCCTGCTTCTTAAGGTGGGCTTGTATTGCTATAAACTTCCCCCTTAGGACTGCTTTTGCTGCATCCCATAGGTTTTGGGTCGTTGTGTCTCCATTGTCATTTGTTTCTAGGTATTTTTTTATTTCCTCTTTGATTTCTTCAGTGATCACTTCATTATTAAGTAGTGTATTGTTTAGCCTCCATGTGTTTGTATTTTTTACAGATCTTTTCCTGTAATTGATATCTAGTCTCATGGCGTTGTGGTCGGAAAAGATACTTGATACAATTTCAGTTTTCTTAAATTTACCAAGGCTTGATTTGTGACCCAAGATATGATCTATCCTGGAGAATGTTCCATGAGCACTTGAGAAAAATGTGTATTCTGTTGTTTTTGGATGGAGTGTCCTATAAATATCAATTAAGTCCATCTTGTTTAATGTATCATTTAAAGCTTGTGTTTCCTTATTTATTTTCATTTTGGATGATCTGTCCATGGGTGAAAGTGGGGTGTTAAAGTCCCCTACTATGAATGTGTTACTGTTGATCTCCCCTTTTATGGTTGTTAGTATTTGCCTTATGTATTGAGGTGCTCCTATGTTGGGTGCATAAATATTTACAATTGTTATATCTTCTTCTTGGATCGATCCCTTGATCATTATGTAGTGTCCTTCTTTGTCCCTTTTAATAGTCCTTATTTTAAAGTCTATTTTGTCTGATATGAGAATTGCTACTCCAGCTTTCTTTTGGTTTCCATTTGCATGGAATATCTTTTTCCATCCCCTTACTTTCAGTCTGTATGTGTCTCTAGTTCTGAAGTGGGTCTCTTGTAGACAGCATATATAAGGGTCTTGTTTTTGTATCCATTCAGCCAATCTGTGTCTTTTGGTGGGAGCATTTAGTCCATTTACATTTAAGGTAATTATCGATATGTATGTTCCTATTTCCATTTTATATATTGTTTTGGGTTCGCTACTATAGGTCATTTCCTTCTCTTGTGTTTCGTGTCTAGAGAAGTTCCTTTAGCATTTGTTGTAAAGCTGGTTTGGTGGTGCTGAACTCTCTCAGCTTTTGCTTGTCTGTAAAGGTTTTATTTTCTCCATCAAATGTGAATGAGATCCTTGCTGGGTAGAGTAGTCTTGGTTTCAGGCTATTCTCCTTCATCACTTTCAGTATGTCCTGCCACTCCCTTCTGGCTTGTAGGGTTTCTGCTGAGAGATCAGCTGTTAACCTTATGGGGATTCCCTTGTGTGTTATTTGTTGTTTTTCCCTTGCTGCTTTTAATATGCTTTCTTTGTATTTAATTTTTGACAGTTTGATTAATATGTGTCTTGGCGTGTTTCTCCTTGTATTTATCCTGTATGGGACCCTCTGTGCTTCCTGGACTTGATTAACTATTTCCTTTCCCATATTAGGGAAGTTTTCAACTATAATCTCTTCAAATATTTTCTCAGTCCCTTTCTTTCTTTCTTCTTCTTCTGGAACCCCTATAATTCGAATGTTGGTGCGTTTCATGTTGTCCCAGAGGTCTCTGAGACTGTCCTCAGTTCTTTTCATTCTTTTTTCTTTATTCTGCTCTGCAGTAGTTATTTCCACTACTTTATCTTCCAGGTCACTTATCCGTTCTTCTGCCTCAGTTATTCTGCTATTGATCCTATCTAGAGTGATTTTAATTTCATTTATTGCATTGTTCATCGTTGCTTGTTTCATCTTTAGTTCTTGTAGGTCCTTGTTAACTGTTTCTTGCATTTTGTCCATTCTACTTCCAAGATTTTGGATCATCCTTACTATCATTATTCTGAATTCTTTTTCAGGTAGATTGCCTATTTCCTCTTCATTTGTTAGGTCTGGTGGGTTTTTATCTTGCTCCTTCATCTGCTGTGTGTTTTTCTGTCTTCTCATTTTGCTTACTGTGTTTGGGGTCTCCTTTTTGCAGGCTGCAGGTTCGTAGTTCCCGTTGTTTTTGATGTCTGTCTCCAGTGGCTAAGGTTGTTTCAGTGGGTTGTGTAGGCTTCCTGGTGGAGGGGACTAGTGCCTGTGTTGTGCTGGATGAGGCTGGATCTTGTCTCTCTAGTGGGCAGGTTCACGTCTGGTGGTGTGTTTTGGGGTGTCTGTGGCCTTATTATGATTTTAGGCAGCCTCTCTGCTAATGGGTGGGGTTGTGTTCCTGTTTTGCTAGTTGTTTGGCATAGGTTGTCCAGCACTGTGGCTTGCTGGTCGTTGAGTGAAGCTGGGTGCTGGTGTTAAGATGGAGGTCTCTGGGATATTTCCACCGTTTAATATTATGTGGAGCTGGGAGGTCTCTTGTTGACCAGTGTCCTGAAGTTGGCTCTCCTACCTCAGAGGCAGAGCCCTGACTCCTGGCTGGAGCACCAAGAGCCTTTCATCCACACAGCTCAGAATAAAAGGGAGAAAAAGTAGGGAGAATTAGTAGAAGTATGAGTAAAGAAAGAGGGAAAGGAGGAAAGGAAGGAAGGAAGAAAGAAGCAAAGAAGGAAAGAAAGGAGGGAGGGAGGGAGGGAGGAAGGAAGGAAGGAGGGAAAGAAGGAAAAAAAAGACAGAAAGAAAGATGATACAGTAAAAATAAAATAAAGTATAATATAGTTATTGAATTAAAAAATATTTAGAAAAAAAAAAAGGGATGGATAGAACCTGAGGACAAATGTTGGAAGCAAAGCTATACAGAGAAAATCTTACACAGAAGCATACACATACACCTTCACAAAAAGAGGTAAAGGGGGAAAAATCATAAATCCTGCTCCCTGAGACCACCTCCTCAATTTGGGGTGATTCGTTGTCTAAAGGAGGGAGGGAAGGAAGGAAAGAAAGAAAGAACGAAGGTAAAGTATAATAAAGTTATTACAATTAAACTTAATTATTAAGAAAAGGAATTTTTAAAAAAAAGTCATGGACGGATAGAGCCCTAGGACAAATGGTGGAAGCTAGAGTATACAGACTAGATGTCACACAGAAGCATACACGTACACATTCACAAAAAGAGGAAAAGGGAAAAAAATCATAGATCTCGCTCCTAAATTCCACCTCTTCAATTTGGGATCATTCCTTGTCTATTCAGGTATTCCACAGATGCAGGGTATATCAAGTTGATTGTGGAGCTTTAATCCGCTGCTTCTGTGGCTGCTGGGAGAGATTTCCCTTTCTCTTCTTTGTTCTCACAGCTCACAGGAGCTCAGCTTTGGATTTGGCCCTGCCTCTGCGTGTAGGTCGCTGGAGGGCGTCTGTTTTTTCGCTCAGACAGGACGGGGTTAAAGGAGCCGCTGATTCGGGGCCTCCGGCTCACTCAGGCCGGGGGTTGGGGGATGGCGGAAGGAGGGGCACTGCGTGCGGGGCGGGCCTGCGGCGGCAGAGGCAGCGTGACGTTGCGGCAGAGGCCAGCGTGACGTTGCACCAGCCTGAGGCCCGCCGTGCGCTGTCCCGGGGAAGTTGTCCCTGGATCCCGGGAACCTGGCAGTGGCGGGCTGCACAGGCTCCGCGGAAGAGGGGTGTGGAGAGTGACCTGTGCTCGCACACAGGCCCCTTGGTGGCGGCAGCAGCAGCCTTAGCGTCTCCCGCCCGTCTCTGGGGTCCGCGGTTTTAGCCGCGGCTCGCGCCCGTCTCTGGGGTTTGCGCTTTCAGCCGCGGCTCGCGCCCGTCTCGGGGGCTCGCGCTTTTAGCCGCGACTCACGCCCGTCTCTGGGGTTTGCACTTTCAGCCGCGGCTCGCGCCCGTCTCGGGGGCTCGCGCCCTCAGCCGCAGCTTGCGCCCGTCTCTGGGGTTCGCGCTTTTAGCCGCGGCTCGCGCCCGTCTCTGGAGTTCCTTTAAGCAGCGCTCTTAAACCCCTCTCCTCGCGCACCAGGAAACAAAGAGGGAAGAAAAAGTCTCTTGCCTCTTCGGCCGGTGCAGGCTTTTCCCCGAACTCCCTCCCGGCTAGTCGTGGTGCACTAACCCCTTCAGGCTATGTTCAAGCCGCCAACCCCAGTCCTCTCCCTGAGCTCTGTCCAAAACCAAAACCCGAGCCTCAGCTCGCAGCCCCGCCCGCCCCGGTGGGTGAGCAGCAAGCCTCTCGGGTTGGTGAGTGCTGGTCGGCACCGATCGTCTGTGCAGGAATCTCCCCGCTTTGCCCTCCGCACCCGTCGCTGTGCACTACTCCGCAGTCCCGAAACTCCCCCCTCTGCCTCCCGCAGTCTCCGCCCGCGGAGGGGCTTCCTAGTGTGTGGAAACTTTTCCTCCTTCACAGCTCCCTCCCACTGGTGCAGGTGCCGTCCTTATTCTTTTGTCTCTGTTTTTTCTTTTGCCCTACCCAGTTACGTGGGGAGTTTCTTGCCTTTTGGGAGGTCTGAGGTCTTCTGCCAGCCTTCAGTAGGAGTTCTGTAGGAGTTGTTCCACGTGTGGATGTATTTCTGGTGTATCCGTGGGGAGGAAGGCGATCTCCGCGTCTTACTCTTCCGCCATCTTCAAGGTCCCCCCTTGGTGTGTTTAATGTTGTCCCAGAGGTCTCTGAGACTGTCCTCAGTTCTTTTCATTCTTTTTTCTTTATTCTGCTCTGCAGTAGTTATTTCCACTATTTTATCTTCCAGGTCACTTATCCATTCTTCTATCTCAGTTATTCTGCTATTGATCCCATCTAGAGTACTTTTAATTTCATTTATTGTGTTGTTCATCATTGCTTTTTTCATGTTTATTTCTTCTAGGTCCTTGTTAAATGTTTCTTGCATTTTTTTTTAACAACTTTATTGGGGTATAATTGCTTTACAATGGTGTGTTAGTTTCTGATTTATAACAAAGTGAATCAGCTATACATATACATGTGCTCCCATGTGTCTTCCCTCTTGCGTCTCCCTCCCTCCCACTCTCCCCCTCCCACCCCTCCAGGCTGTCCCAAAGCCCCGAGCTTATATCCCTGTGCCTTGCGGCTGCTTCCCCCTAGCTATCTACCTTACTACGTTTGTTAGTGTGTATATGTCCATGACTCTCTCTCGCCCTGTCAAAACTCACCCTTCCCCCTCCCCATATCCTCAAGTCCGTTCTCCAGTAGGTCTGCGCCTCTATTCCTGTCTTATCCCTAGGTTCTTCATGACATTTTTTCCCCTTAAATTCCATATATATGTGTTAGCATACAGTATTTGTCTTTGTCTTTCTGACTTACTTCACTCTGTATGACAGACTCTAGGTCTATCCATCTCATTACAAATAGCTCAATTTCATTTCTTTTTAAGGCTGAGTAATATTCCATTGTGTATATGTGCCACATCTTCTTTATCCATTCGTCTGATGATGGGCGCTTAGGTTCTTTCCATCTCCGGGCTATTGTAAATAGAGCTGCAATGAACATTTTGGTACATGACTCTTTTTGAATTTTGGTTTTCTCAGGGTATATGCCCAGTAGTGGGATTGCTGGGTCATATGGTAGTTCTATTTGTAGTTTTTTAAGGAACCTCCATACTGCTCTCCATACTGGCTGAACCAATTCACATTCCCACCAGCAGTGCAAGAGTGTCCCCTTTTCTCCACACCCTCTCCAGCATTTATTGTTTCTAGATTTTTTGATGATGGCCATTCTGACTGGTGTGAGATGATATCTCATTGTAGTTTTGATTTGCATTTCTCTAATGATTAATGATGTTGAGCATTCTTTCATGTGTTTGTTGGCATTCTGTATATCTTCTTTGGAGAAATGTCTGTTTAGGTCTTCTGCCCATTTTTGGATGGGGTTGTTTGTTTTTTTTGTTATTGAGCTGCATGAGCTGCTTGTAAATTTTGGAGATTAATCCTTTGTTAGTTGCTTCATTTGCAAATGTTTTCTCCCATTCTGAGGGTTGTCTTTTGGTCTTGATTATGGTTTCCTTTGCTGTGCAAAAGCTTTGAAGTTTCATTAGGTCCCATTTGTTTATTTTTGTTTTTATTTCCATTACTCTAGGAGGTGGGTCAGAAAGGATCTTGCTGTGATTTATGTCATAGAGTGTTCTTCCTATGTTTTCCTCTAAGAGTTTGATAGTTTCTGGCCTTACATTTAGGTCTTTAATCCATTTTGAGCTTATTTTTGTGTATGGTGTTAGGGAGTGATCTAATCTCATACTTTTACATGTACCTGTCCAGTTTTCCCAGCACCATTTATTGAAGAGGCTGTCCTTTCTCCACTGTACATTCCTGCCTCCTTTATCAAAGATAAGGTGTCCATATGTGCGTGGGTTTATCTCTGGGCTTTCTATCCTGTTCCACTGATCTATCTTTCTGTTTTTGTGCCAGTACCATACTGTCTTGATTACTCTTGCTTTGTAGTATAGTCTGAAGTCAGGGAGCCTGATTCCTCCAGCTCCTTTTTTCGTTCTCAAGATTGCTTTGGCTATTCGGGGTCTTTTGTATTTCCATACAAATTGCGAAATTTTTTGTTCTAGTTCTGTGAAAAATGCCAGTGGTAGTTTGATAGGGATTGCATTGAATCTGTAGATTGCTTTGGGTAGTAGAGTCATTTTCACAATGTTGATTCTTCCCATCCAAGAACATGGTATATCTCTCCATCTATTTGTATCATCTTTAATTTCTTTCATCAGTGTCTTATAATTTTCTGCATACAGGTCTTTCGTCTCCTTAGGTAGGTTTATTCCTAGATATTTTATTCTTTTTGTTGCAATGGTAAATGGGAGTGTTTTCTTGATTTCACTTTCAGATTTTTCATCATTAGTATATAGGAATGCCAGAGATTTCTGTGCATTAATTTTGTATCCTGCTACTTTACCAAATTCATTGAATAGCTCTAGTAGTTTTCTGGTAGCATCTTTAGGATTCTCTATGTATAGTATCATGTCATCTGCAAACAGTGACAGCTTTACTTCTTCTTTTCCGATGTGGATTCCTTTTATTTCCTTTTCTTCTCTGATTGCTGTGGCTAAAACTTCCAAAACTATGTTGAATAAGAGCGGTGAGAGTGGGCAACCTTGTCTTGTTCCTGATCTTAGTGGAAATGCTTTCAGTTTTTCACCATTGAGGATGATGTTTGCTGTGGGCTTGTCATATATGGCCTTTATTATGTTGAGGAAAGTTCCCTCTAAGCCTACTTTCTGGAGGGTTTTTATCATAAATGGGTGTTGAATTTTGTCAAAAGCTTTCTCTGCATCTATTGAGATGATCATATGGTTTTTCTCCTTCAATTTGTTAATATGGTTTATCACATTGATAGATTTGCGTATATTGAAGAATCCTTGCATTCCTGGAATAAACCCCACTTGATCATGGTGTATGATCCTTTTAATGTGCTGTTGGATTCTGTTTGCTAGTATTTTGTTGAGGATTTTTGCATCTATGTTCATCAGTGATATTGGCCTGTAGTTTTCTTTCTTTGTGACATCCTTGTCTGGTTTTGGTATCAAGGTGATGGTGGCCTCGTAGAAGGAATTTGGGAGTGTTCCTCCCTCTGCTATATTCTGGAAGAGTTCGAGAAGGATAGGTGTTAGCTCTTCTCTAAACGTTTGATAGAATTCACCTGTGAAGCCATCTGGTCCTGGGCTTTTGTTTGTTGGAAGATTTTTAATCACAGTTTCAATTTCAGTGCTTGTGATTGGTCTGTTCATATTTTCTATTTCTTCCTGATTCAGTCTTGGCAGGTTGTGCATTTCTAAGAATTTGTCCATTTCTTCCAGATTGTCCATTTTATTGGCATAGAGTTGCTTGTAGTAATCTCTCATGATTTTTTTTATTTCTGCAGTGTCAGTTGTTATTTCTCCTTTCTCATTTCTAATTCTATTGATTTGAGTCTTCTCCCTTTTTTTCTTGATGAGTCTGGCTAGTGGTTTATCTATTTTGTTTATCTTCTCAAAGAACCAGCTTTTAGTTTTATTGGTCTTTGCTATCGTTTCCTTCATTTCTTTTTCATTTATTTCTGATCTGATTTTTATGATTTCTTTCCTTCTGCTAGCTTTGGGGCTTTTTTGTTCTTCTTTCTCTAATTGCTTGAGGTGCAAGGTTAGGTTGTTTATTCGAGATGTTTCCTGCTTCTTAAGGTGGGCTTGTATTGCTATAAACTTCCCCCTTAGAACTGCTTTTGCTGCATCCCATAGGTTTTGGGTTGTTGTGTCTCCATTGTCATTTGTTTCTAGGTATTTTTTTATTTCCTCTTTGATTTCTTCAGTGATCACTTCATTATTAAGTAGTGTATTGTTTAGCCTCCATGTGTTTGCATATTTTACAGATCTTTTCCTGTAATTGATATCTAGTCTCATGGCGTTGTGGTCAGAAAAGATACTTGATACAATTTCAATTTTCTTAAATTTACCAAGGCTTGATTTGTGACCCAAGATATGATCTATCCTGGAGAATGTTCCATGAGCACTTGAGAAAAATGTGTATTCTGTTGTTTTTGGATGGAGTGTCCTATAAATATCAATTAAGTCCATCTTGTTTAATTTATCATTTAAAGCTTGTGTTTCCTTATTTATTTTCATTTTGGATGATCTGTCCACGGGTGAAAGTGGGGTGTTAAAGTCCCCTACTATGAATGTGTTACTGTCAATTTCCCCTTTTATGGCTGTTAGTATTTGCCTTACGTATTGAGGTGCTCCTATGTTGGGTGCATAAATATTAACAATTGTTATATCTTCTTCTTAGATCGATCCCTTGATCATTATGTAGTGTCCTTCTTTATCCCTTTTAATAGTCCTTATTTTAAAGTCTATTTTGTCTGATATGAGAATTGCTACTCCAGCTTTCTTTTGGTTTACATTTGCATGGAATATCTTTTTCCATCCCCTTACTTTCAGTCTGTATGTGTCTCTAGGTCTGAGGTGGGTCTCTTGTAGACAGCATATATATGGATCTTGTTTTTGTATCCATTCAGCCAATCTGTGTCTTTTGGTGGGAGCATTTACATCTAAGGTAATTATCGATATGTATGTTCCTATTCCCATTTTCTAAACTGTTTTGAGTTCGTTATTATAGGTCTTTTCCTTCTCTTGTGTTTCTTGTCTAGAGAAGTTCCTTTAGCATTTGTTGTAAAGCTGGTTTGGTGGTGCTGAACTCTCTCAGCTTTTGCTTGTCTGTAAAGGTTGTAATTTCTCCATCAAATCTGAATGAGATCCTTGCTGGGCAGAGTAATCTTGGTTGCAGGATTTTCTCCTTCATCACTTTCAGTATGTCCTGCCACTCCCTTCTGGCTTGTAGGGTTCCTGCTGAGCGATCAGCTGTTAACCTTATCGGGATTCCCTTGTGTGTTATTTGTTGTTTTTCCCTTGCTGCTTTTAATATGCTTTCTTTGTATTTAATTTCTGATAGTTTGATTAATATGTGTCTTGGCGTATTTCTCCTTGTATTTATCCTGTATGGGACTCTCTGTGCTTCCTGGACTTGATTAACTATTTCCTTTCCCATATTAGGGAAGTTTTCAACTATAATCTCTTCAAATATTTTCTCAGTCCATTTCTTTTTTTCTTCTTCTTCTGGAACCCCTATAATTCGAATGTTGGTGCGTTTAATGTTGTCCCAGAGCTCTCTGAGACTGTCCTCAGTTCTTTTCATTCTTTTTTCTTTATTCTGCTCTGCAGTAGTTATTTCCACTACTTTATCTTCCAGGTCACTTATCCATTCTTCTGCCTCAGTTATTCTGCTATTGATCCTATCTAGAGTACTTTTAATTTCATTTATTGCGCTGTTCATCATTGCTTGTTTCATCTTTAGTTCTTGTAGGTCCTTGTTAACTGTTTCTTGCATTTTGTCCATTCTACTTCCAAGATTTCGGATCATCCTTACTATCATTATTCTGAATTCTTTTTCAGGTAGATTGCCTATTTCCTCTTCATTTGTTAGGTCTGGTGGGTTTTTATCTTGCTCCTTCATCTGCTGTGTGTTTTTCTGTCTTCTCATTTTGCTTATCTTACTGTGTTTGGGGTCTCCTTTTTCAGGCTTCACGTTCGTAGTTCCCGTTGTTTTTGATGTCTGTCTCCAGTGGCTAAGGTTGTTTCAGCGGGTTGTGTAGGCTTCCTGGTGGAGGGGACTAGTGCCTGTGTTGTGCTGGATGAGGCTGCATCTTGTCTCTCTAGTGGGCAGGTTCACGTCTGGTGGTGTGTTTTGGGGTGTCTGTGGCCTTGTTATGATTTTAGGCAGCCTCTCTGCTAATGGGTGGGGTTGTGTTCCTGTTTTGCTAGTTGTTTGGCATAGGTTGTCCAGCACTGTGGCTTGCTGGTCGTTGAGTGAAGCTGGGTGCTGGTGTTAAGATGGAGGTCTCTGGGAGATTTCCACTGTTTAATATTATGTGGAGCTGGGAGGTCTCTTGTTGATCAGTGTCCTGAAGTTGGCTCTCCTACCTCAGAGGCAGAGCCCTGCCTCCTGGGCTGGAGCACCAAGATCCTTTCATCCACACGGCTCAGAATAAAAGGGAGGAAAAGTAGAGAGAATTATTAGAAGTATGAGGAAAGAATGAAGGAAAGGAGGAAAGGAAGGAAGGAAGAAAGAAGCAAAGAAGGAAAGAAAGAAGGGAGGGAGGGAGGAAGGAAGGAAGGAAGGAGGGAAAGAAGGAGAAAATGTAGAGAGAATTAGTAGAAGTATGAGGAAAGAAAGAGGGAAAGGAGGAAAGGAAGGAAGGAAGAAAGAAGCAAAGAAGGAAAGGAGGGAGGGAGGGAGGGAGGAAGGAAGGAAAGAAGGAGGGAAAGAAGGAGAAAATGTAGAGAGAATTAGTAGAAGTTTGAGGAAAGAAAGAAGGAAAGGAGGAAAGGAGGAAAGGAAGGAAGGAAGAAAGAAGCAAAGAAGGAAAGAAAGGAGGGAGGGAGGGAGGGAGGAGGGAAAGAAGGAAAAAAGACAGAAAGAAAGAAGATACAGTAAAAATAAAATAAAGTATAATATAGTTATTGTACTAAAAAATATTTAGAAAGAAAGAAAGAAAAAAAAAAAAAGAACAGATAGAACCCTAGGACAAATGTTGGAAACAAAGCTATACAGAGAAAATCTTACACAGAAGCATACACATACGTGTTCACAAAGAGAGGCAAAGGGGGAAAAACCATAAATCCTGCTCCCAGAGACCACCTCCTCAACCTGAGGTGATTTGCTGTCTAAAGGAGGGAAGGAAGGAAGGAAAGAAAGAAAGAACGAAGGTAAAGTACAATAAAGTTATTACAATTAAAATTAATTATTAAGAAAAAAAAATTTTTTTTTAAAAAAAACCATGGACGGATAGAGCCCTAGGACAAATGTTGGAAGCAAAGCTATACAGAGAAAATCTTACACAGAAGCATACACATACACGTTCACAAAGAGAGGCAAAGGGGGAAAAATCATAAATCCTGCTCCCAGAGACCACCTCCTCAACCTGGGGTGATTCGCTGTCTAAAAGAGGGAAGGAAGGAAGGAAAGAAAGAAAGAAAGAAAGAACGAAGGTAAAGTACAATAAAGTTATTACAATTAAAATTAATTATTAAGAAAAAAAAAATTTTTTTTAAAAAAACCATGGACGGATAGAGCCCTAGGACAAATGTTGGAAGCAAAGCTACACAGAGAAAATCTTACACAGAAGCATACACATACACGTTCACAAAGAGAGGCAAAGGGGGAAAAATCATAAATCCTGTTCCCAGAGACCACCTCCTCAATTTGGGGTGATTTGTTGTCTAAAGGAGGGAAGGAAGGAAGGAAAGAAAGAAAGAAAGAACGAAGGTAAAGTTCAATAAAGTTATTACAATTAAAATTAATTATTAAAAAAATTTTTTTTATTTTTTTAAAAAAAAAAAAACCATGGACGGATAGAGCCCTAGGACAAATGGTGCAAGCAAGAGTATACAGACAAGATCTCACACAGAAGCATACACGCACACATTCACACAAAGAGGGAAAGGGAAAAAAATCACAGATCTCGCTCCTAAATTCCCCCTCTTCAATTTGGGATCACTCCCTGTCTATTCAGGTATTCCACAATGCAGGGCACATCAAGTTGATCGTGGAGCTTCAATCCGCCGCCTCCGCGGCTGCCAGGAGAGACCTCCCCCTCTCCTCCCTGCTCTCACAGCTCACAGGAGTTCAGCTTTGTACCCGGCCCTGCCCCTGCGCGCAGGTCGCTGGAGGGCGTCTGTTTTTTTGCTCAGACAGGACGGGGTTAAAGGAGCCGCTGATTCGGGAGCTCCGGCTCACTCAGGCCGGGGGTTGGGGGATGGGGGAAGGAGGGGCACTGCGTGCGGGGCGGGCCTGCGGCGGCAGAGGCGGCGTGACGCTGCGGCAGAGGCCGGCGTGACGCTGCACCAGCCTGAGACCCGCCGTGCGTACTCCCGGGGAAGTTGTCCCTGGATCCCGGGAACCTGGCAGTGGCGGCCTGCACAGGCTCCGCGGAAGAGGGGCGCAGAGAGTGACCTGTGCTCGCACACAGCCCCCCTGGTGGCGGCAGCAGCAGCCCCAGCGTCTCCCGCCCGTCTCTGGGGTCCGCGGTTTCAGCCGCGGCTCGCGCCCATCTCTGGGGTTCGCACTTGCTCGCGCCCGTCTCTGGAGTTCCTTTAAGCAGCGCTCTTAAACCCCTCTCCTCGCGCACCAGGAAACAAAGAGGGAAGAAAAAGTCTCTTGCCTCTTCGGCAGGTGCAGGCTTTTCCCCGAACTCCCTCCCGGCTAGTCGTGGCGCACCAACCCCTTCAGGCTATGCTCAAGCCGCCAACCCCAGTCCTCTCCCTGCGCTCCGTCCAAAACCGAAACCTGAGCCTCAGCTCGCAGCCCCGCCCGCCCCGGCGGGTGAGCAGACAAGCCTCTCGGGTTGGTGAGTGCCGGTCGGCACCGATCGTCTGTGCAGGAATCTCCCCGCTTTGCCCTCCACACCCGTCGCTGTGCACCACTCCGCGGTCCCGAAGCTCCCCCCTCCGCCTCCCGCAGTCTCCGCCCGCGGAGGGGCTTCCTAGTGTGTGGAAACTTTTCCTCCTTCACAGCTCCCTCCCACTGGTGCAGGTGCCGTCCTTATTCCTTTGTCTCTGTTTTTTCTTTTTTCTTTTGCCCTACCCGGGTACGTGGGGAGTTTCTTGCCTTTTGGGAGCTCTGAGGTCTTCTGCCAGCCTTCAGTAGGTGTTCTGTAGGAGTTGTTCCACGTGTAGATGTATTTCTGGTGTATCCGTGAGGAGGAAGGCGATCTCCACGTCTTACTCTTCCGCCATCTTCCCGCCGACTCGTTTCTTGCATTTTGTCCATTCTATTTCCAAGTTTTTGAATCATCTTTACTATCATTATTCTGAATTCTTTTTCAGGTAGACTGCCTATTTCCTCTTCATTTGTTACATCTGGTGCATTTTTATCTTGCTCCATCTGCTGTGTGTTTTTCTGTCTTCTCATTTTGCTTATCTTACTTTGTTTGGGGTCTCCTTTTTGCAGGCTGCAGGTTCGTAGTTCCCGTTGTTTTTGATGTCTGTCTGCAGTGGCTAAGGTTGGTTCAGTGGGTTGTGTAGGCTTCCTGGTAGAGGGGACTAGTGCCTGTGCTGTGGTGGATGAAGTTAGATCTTGTCTCTCTAGTGGGCAGGTCCACGTCTGGTGGTGTGTTTTGGGGTGTCTGTGGACTTATTATGATTTTAGGCAGCCTCTCTGCTAATGGGTGGGGTTGTGTTCCTGTGTTGCTAGTTGTTTGGCATAGGATGTCCAGCACTGTAGCTTGTTGGTCATTGAGTGAAGCTGGGTGCTGGTGTTGAGATGGAGATCTCTGGGAGATTTTCGCCGTTTGATATTATGTGGAGCTGGGAGGTCTCTTGTTGACCAGTGTCCTGAAGTTGGCTCTCCCACCTCAGAGGCAGAGCCCTGACTCCTGGCTGGAGCAGCAAGAGCCTTTCATCCACATGGCTCAGAATAAAAGGGACAGAAAGTAGAGAGAATTAGTAGAAGTAGGAAGAAAGAAAGAAAGAAAGAAAGAAAGAAAGAAAGAAAGAAAGAAAGAAAGAGGGAAGGAAGGAAGGAGGAAAGAAAGAAAGAAACAAAGAAAGAAGGAAAAAGAAGGAAAGAAGTCAAGAACGAAAGAAAGGAGGGAGGGAGGGAGTGAGGGAGGGAGGCAGGAGAGAAGGAAGGAAAAGAGACAGAAAGAAAGAAGATACAGTAAAATAAAATAAAGTGTAATAAAGTTATTGAATTAAAAAATAATTATTTAGAAAAAAAAAAAAGGGATGGCTAGAACCTTAGGACAAATGGTGGAAGCAAAGCTATACAGACAAAATCTTACACAGAAGCATACACATACACCCTCACAAAAAGAGGTAAAGGGGAAAAAATAATAAATCTTGCTCTCAAAGTCCACTTCCTCAATTTAGGATGATTCATTTTCTAAAGGAGGGAAAGAAAGAAAGAAAGAAAGAAAGAATAAAGTTATTAAAATTAAAATTATTGGGCTTCCCTGGTGGCGCAGTGGTTGAGAGTCCGCCTGCTGATGCAGGGGACACAAGTTCATGCCCCGGTTCGGGAGGATCCCACGTGCCGCGGAGCGGCTGGGCCCATGAGCCATGGCCGCTGAGCCTGCGCGTCTGGAGCCTGTGCTCCGCAACGGGAGAGGCCACAACAGTGAGAGGCCCGCGTACCGCAAAAAAAAAAAAAAAAAAAAAAAAAAAATTAAAATTATTAAGAAAAAAAAAAAAAACAATGGATGGCTAGAACCCTAGGACAAATGGTGGAAGCAAAGCTATACAGACAAGATCTCGCACAGAAGCATACATATACACACTCACAAAAAGAGGAAAAGAGGAAAAAAATCATAGATCTTGCTCTCGAAGTCCACCTCCTCAATTTGGGATGATTCGTTGTCTATTCATGTATTCCACAGGTGCAGGGTACATCAAGTTGATTGTGGAGCTTTAATTCGCTGTTTCTTGAGGCTTCTGGGTGAGATTTCCCTTTTTCTTCTTTGTTCTCACAGCTCACAGGGCTTTCTTCCTTCCTACTTCTACTAATTCTCTCTACTGTCTGTCCCTTTTATTCTGAGCCATGTGGATGAAAGCCGTGTGGATTTGGCCCTGCCTCTGCGTGTAGGTCGCTGGAGAGTGTCTGTTTTTTACTCAGACAGGACGGGGTTAAAGGAGCCGCTGATTCGGGGGCTGTAGCACACTCAGGCCGGGGGGAGGGAGGGAGGGGCACGGCGTGCGGGGCGGGCCTGCGGCAGCAGAGGCTGGCGTGAAGTTGCACCAGCCTGAGGCCCGCCGTGCGTTCTCCCTGGGAAATTGTCCCTGGATCCCGGGAACCTAGCAGTGGCGGGCTGCACAGGCTCCCGGAAGAGGGGTGGGGATAGTGACCTATGCTCGCACATAGGCCCCTTGGTGGCGGCAGCAGCAGCCTTAGCGTCTCCCGCCCGTCTCTGGGGTCCACGCTTTTAGCCGCGGCTCGCGCCCGTCTCTGGGGTTCCTTTAAGCAGCGCTCTTAAACCCCTCTCCTCGCGCACCAGGAAACAAAGAGGGAAGAAAAAGTCTCTTGCCTCTTGGGCAGGTGCAGACTTTTCCCCGGACTCCCTCCCGGCTAGCCGTGGTGCACTAACCCCTTCAGGCTGTGTTCAAGCCGCCAACCCCAGTCCTCTCCCTGCGCTCCGACCGACCGAAGCCCGAACCTCAGCTCGCAGCCCCGCCCACCCTGGCGGGTGAGCAGACAAGCCTCTCCGGCTGGTGAGTGCCAGTTGGCACCGATCCTCTATGCAGGAATCTCACCGCTTTGCCCTCCACATCCCTTTTGCTGTGCTCTCCTCCGCGGCTCCGAAGCTCCCCGGTACGCCTCCCGCAGTCTCCGCCCGCGAAGGGGCTTCCTAGTGTTTGGAGACCTTTCCTCCTTCACAGCTCCCTCCCACTGGTGCAGGTGCCGTCCCTATTCTTTTGTCTGTTTTTTTCTTTTTTTTCTTTTGCCCTACCCAGGTACGTGGGGAGTTTCTTGCTTTTTGGGAGGTCTGAGGTCTTCTGCCAGCATTCAGTAGGTGTTCTGTAGGAGTTGTTCCACGTGTAGATGTATTTCTGGTGTATCTGTGGGGAGGAAGGTGATCTCCATGTCTTACTCTTCCACCATCTTCCCAGCACCTTAGCAAATTTGGCAATTTTGATGATGGTCATTGGACAGTGAAAAGGGAAGACTTGTGCAACATGCTCCTGGTCACTTCTCTAGGTTCAGAGTAGAACTGGAAGGTGCAATGAAATGGAAAAGAGCTAAAATATTTTACCAAGAGTGTATGCTTATGTATGATCAGGTGCAACCTCACAACTGGCTAAGATACAGCTTTGAGAAGTCCTTCTAAAGCAGATGAATACTCTTAATACTGTCAAGCATTTCTGGTCCATTTCCCCTTGAATATACCATCACTACCCTTACTAAGGACCTTGTATACATGGGACTACACTCAGTGCTTTGCAATTTATTAAAAGACTCATTGGAGGCACTTTGCTGTTATGATTGCTCTTGGAGGCTTTGCTTATATTGAGTTTAGCTAGTGTCTCACTGTTTGGAAGTCTAATAACGATCATAATTATTATTGTTTCCTCTAAATATCACCCAGAAACCATGCTTCACTTACTTGAAACTTTTCCTGAACTTACATTGTAGTTTCAAGGAGATGCTTATTAATGACTGCATTTTTTTTTTTTTTTCAGATAACACACCTACTAAGGCCATCTTTTTATTCTGTCTCAGGTAACCCATCCAAGTTTTCATATCTTCTATGGTTCTGTCTCTGACTTGAGTTTCTCCTACTCAGTCTTCCCCTATGGTATTGACTCAATAACTTGTCACCGAGGATTTTTGAGGGCCTCGTGTTGGACAGAGCTTTGATTTGTAATTAATCTCCTCAGTAGTACTAAATAGACATTTTTCAGATCCATTTCTAAAACTCTGTGTGCAATTACTAATTAAAGATATTGCAAGTATGGTGAGTTTAGCAGTTTTGAGTTTTTACTCCATAGAAATAATTAGGTTCAAGTAATGGTGTTTCATTTACTTTGCTTTCTCTTTTTTCTTTTCTAAAGGCAATCTGCCTCTGAATTCCCATCTCTTTAACTTAAAATTTATAATCACTTATTTTGAGGCTCCATCTTCTTCCTCTTTTCCTTTCACAACTATCCCAGGCACTGTTGTTACACACTCTGGTCTTTGGATCACAGTGTAAACTGATACTCTAATGGCTATTACAGGCACAGTCCACTGACGGTAGGCACAGAGAGCAGGGAGCTTGAAGCC
Organism: Phocoena phocoena; assembly: GCF_963924675.1. Lineage (NCBI taxonomy): Eukaryota > Metazoa > Chordata > Mammalia > Artiodactyla > Phocoenidae > Phocoena > Phocoena phocoena. The sequence continues at coordinate 129,229,326 of NC_089220.1, read as the reverse complement.
CTGTGTGGAGCTTCTCTAGGGTACATCCCGAACCTCTCCCCTAGCATCTGACCACTACCCTAGGGCGCTGTTAGGGTTTTAGGCCATGACCTTGAGGTTTTATATTAATTCTTCCCAAATTTGGAGAACACTCAAGTACTGTTCTGCTCTAGCGACTTTTCTTTCACCCCTCCCCTTCACAAATAATCCACTTCACCTAACGGCAATGGACCTTTAAATACTCAATGTTGCTTCATACTCTGGAGATGAAGTTGAGGAAATATGCTACACTAGTTTCAGTTTGTATTTTTTTCCACTCAAACCTTGTTAAACAGCTTTACCCCAAACAACTTCATGACCCAGTATGCCAGCTGCCCTTGGACCTAAGATTTGGCAACTCTTTGCTCACGCTCCCATGCCACAACTCCTTGGGGTCTAATTTGCCTCTGCTTTATCTTTACCAAGCCCTCAGACACAAATCTATTTCTTCTCTGTATTCCTTCCCTCCATTTCCACTTTTCTACATCTTGTTCTCCCAAGATGTCACATACAGTGAAACTGAAATTCTTGTGTTTGCCCAGAAAGTAAACAGAAGTAGCTACACATATATTCAACATGTCAAAAAAAAAAAAAAGAGTGGGGGGAGGTAGGGGGAAGTGAGTGTGTTCACACATTGATTCAACAAACATTAGCTGAGCATCTACAATGTGCCAATTCTCTAACACCTGGAAATTAGCAAGTAAATAAGATACTTGAGATTCCTACCTTCAAGGAATTTACAGTATTTTAGGAGAGGGCAAGGACAGGTAAACAGGCAATGATGACCCTGACTTCTGAGCCACAGAGATAAACAGGCAAGCCAGTGGAATCTGTGAGGTGAGCCCCTCCCATCACCTGGGAGAAATTCCAGAGACTTTCAGAAAGAAGCCAAGTCTAAGATGCATCCCAAAGGATCAAGGAGAAAGCAAAATGGTGGGATGAAGTGTATTCCAGCAGTCAAGAAAGTGCGGCAGGATCAAGAAACTAGAGAAAGAAACATTCTTTTACAACACCTAGGATGCTTCACTCCAGCTGCACAGGTCATGCAGGGCTGGAGGGAAGCCTGTGAGACCAAAGGAAGGAGTGAAGAAAGTTCCTCTAACCACTTATAAGACCCAAATGACACCCAATTCAGGACAAGCTGCTGACTGAAAATCTATTCTGTGAAGCTATTTCTTGCCCTCCTTCTTTGGCATGAAAACTCCAGCCGGTTCCATAGTTTTTCCAGAAACTCTCAGGCAATAACCACCCCTCCAGTCAGTTTTAGCCATAAGACAGAACCCTTGCCACAACTAGAATACCCAGTCCTGTGTAATAGTCAAAACAGTGGACTTCATTTAGAGCTGTTCCCCTCTCTCAGTCATGGGTGGAGTTACCTTCTCTCTAATTCTCAGCCTTGAACTTTTCTTCCTCTGTTCACCCCTCCTGGCCTTGGTTTCCACCTCAGCATTCAGGAATGGCATGGTGGGTTGTTTTGCTTTGGATCTGGTGACGGCATGCTCTGGGCTTTGTGCATGTTTGAGGCTGACTCTTCTGTGGGGTGCTATTGAGTATCCCTTTCATTTCCTCACTGAGCACATCTAATTGCACTTCCCAGCCATGGGCAAAGCACATCCTCAGGTCTGCAATTACCTCTTCCTTTTCAGTCGAATACTCCTCTCCACCACCACCATGTCCCTCCTGTACTTAATTTTTAAATGGTTTCTGGCCAGATTTTCTTCTTGAGAGGCGCATTTGGTCAACATAACACAGTGAACCATCCTGGCTCCACTCTCTGGGGCAGTGTAGCCACTTCCCACTGAAGCTGAGTCCCTGCACTGCTATCTCAGCTCCTTCCCTTAGAGCTTTCACCCGTGGGTCAGCACCAATGCAGTGGGCTTCACGAAATCCCAGGGCCACAGGTCAAGAGCCCTGTGTGGTCTCTTCAGTTTGTGGCAATGAGGAAGAAACATGTTTTTCTCTCCCCAGTGCAGAGAAGATACCACTCCAAGAACTTTCTCTGAAGAATTTCCTTTTCTTTTCCTAGACTCAAACATTTTTTTACCCTTCATGTAGGTTTATGATTAAGGCTTGGAACTGGTTTGGGGCTGCTTTCTTTGTGAGTCTTAGCTCCTTACTTTAACAGGTAACAAATTTTTCACCTATTTTTTTCCTTGGCCTTTTAGAACCTCAATGAAAACAAAACAAGCATCCTGTTTTAAAATCCTGGTATGCATCTTATTTGTATTTACATAAAGAGCTTGGGCTTTATCTTGGTAAAAGGAGGGGTCCTTAAATTTGTTTAACAACCCTGACCCTGGTAATGAGGGCAAGATTCCCGAGGTCCATCCTCGATACCTTCTTTTCCTCTCCACCTCAACCCTACACAGAAACCACTCTTAAAAGAAAAGGATGGGTGGCTTGGGGTTGTCAGCTGGCTCAGAGGCTACGCAAGAACAAGGGGCAGTGTTATTTGAACCGAATTAGACTGGGATAAGGAAGGTAAGTGGAGCCTGCCACACAGCATACCCACAGCCCAAATCCTCCACTTACCATATTTATTACTTTACTCTTTTTATTCCCTTTAGTTAAATTGCTCAGACACCTGACCCATAGCTGGGGTAAGGATGCAGGAATAGGTTGGGTAAGTTAGGGAGGGATGAGCATTCTTCAGATGCTCAGATTCTTCCATGTTCTTGACACAGCTTTCTCAGCTGCTCCCTACATGGTCTCTGGTTGCATCTCTTCCTTAAAACCACATCTCTTTTGCCTTTTCAGGAATCATGAAATAAATCGGCCCAGGCCACTGCCCAGCAGGGAAAGAGAATGCCCTGGTGGAGGTGACATCTCCCACTACCTCCACTCTCTGTCCTTCCTCCTCCATTTACGTAGGATTCTCCCTTCTTGTGCATTCCCATCTGATCACATTTCCTTCCATGGCTTTATTTTTCCTTCTCCATCTTTAGTTTTTTTCTTCCAACTCTCTATGTTTTTGCCATTATAGCTCTACATTTCTCTTTCTAGACACTTAAAAAAAATTACTTGTCTCTTCATTTCTTTCTTTACAGTTTGCCAGAGTCAGAATTCAAGTGTTTGTCTCTTATTTTTGTCATCTAGTATGTTTTTTAGACAAGAAGGGATGGCTGAAACTTGAATTTGCTACAGGGACAATAAGGGTATGGAAGGAAAGAGACAGGGCACCATTTTACCTACCAAGAGACAACTGATTCAGCCAGAATTCTCCTGCCCTGGAGAACTATCTGGGTAGCCCGTTCCCACACTCTTTCTTAGGTGTCCCAGCCTCTCTCCACCTCTGTAATTATTATCTATGAGAAGAATGACACCTGAAGGGATCAGGCTCCTCATTCATCATCCTCACCATCTGGCTCTTTATTCTCCAACTGGGACCAACAACAAATCCCCCACTGTATTTTTCTTGAACCCCAGTGTTGTTCATAAATTCCGATAGGATAACTCCTCAAAGAACACCTGACCCAGCCTCCTTTTCTGCAGTCCATCCTTCCCTTCCAAATAGTGACTTTCTCGATGTGGGGAGACCACCCCTGAGTTGACTTTGAATTCCCAACACTACCGGGAGCCTGACATAAAATAAAGCTCAATAATATTTGTTAACTAAAGTGATATTCATCAGTGATATTAGATAAATTCTAAAATGTTTTTGTGTATCTACTATGTCAGAGGGGAAGGCCAACTTAAATTATGAAGGCAGGATGAGAGGATCTGAAGGGAAAGGAGGGAAAAAAGTGGATGAACACTGGGCTGCTTTTTTAAGGCATAAACCGTAAAGCTGGAGCCAGTTTTCTGAACAGTCCTGAGAGTGCTGTGGGTTCTTGACAGCTACATCTCACTGTAAGTAGCCCCACAAAGGTGCGTGTCTCCTGTAATAAATAAATCAGGACCAACCCCAGATTTCAGCTGTTGGAAGATCTGGTCCCATGTTTTAGATTGGGCTCTTGACTATTGATCTGAATTGTGATAGGACCATTTTTTGAGCAATGCAAGACATTCTGTGCCTCCCTGTTCCCCCCACCCATAGTTTACCACAAGGAAGTCTGGGTCAGGCCACAGTTGAAGGTCTCTGGAATTGGGCTTAGCTTCAAACAATGTTTTGGTAAAATTTTTGAGAAAGCATACATCCTAGTGTGATTTACTAAGTACTCAATAGATGTTTGTCAAAATAGGAAGAATATACTCTGGGCCCTACTGTGGATGACGGCAAAACAAACACAACTATACCTTGAGGAATCTTCTTATGTGGTCATTTTATCAAGGCTAAAATATAGAGAAGAAATGGTGCCCCATACTTCAGTGCTTTCGTTTTGAAGACTTGATCAAAACTCAAAGTCATCTTTCAAGTTCAGCCATCTCCCCTCTCTACTACTGCATCAGAAGCTGATCAGATGAAATGGGTACAGAGGTCTGGCTTCAGTATCAGCCAGAACACAGGATCAGGACCTCATATGAGGCCAAAGGCCAAACATAACAAATGATGGCACATCTTTCCCTCACTGCACCAGACTAGGACAAGTTCCCTGAGCACCCAGGAGCCCATCACTGATATCCACTGGAAACCTCCTGTCACCCTCACATAAGGTAAAGAGTCAATGATGGGCCTGGATCTTGGGTAGCATCCAAACACACCTGATGAAGTGTCAGCACTGAGTTTGAATATTTGATTTCAGAAGTAGAAGAGATAAATGAGTTGGGAAATTTTCAGTGGTCCCAAACTACCTGACCCTCATCCAACCAAGTATTTCTTTTTTGTTTTGTTTTGTTTCCTTCACTTCCATGTGTACCAGAGACTTGCTTGGGAGTGGGGGAATGTGATGATGGTTGGGTATATATCCGGCCTTTCAGGAATCTGAGGGCCAGATTCCTTTCCTCCTCCCCCATTTCTTCAAAAGCTTCCCGCATCTGCCCTTTCTATTCCCTCTTCTTTTTCCTCCTCAGGGTTTTCCTTTCTTCTGCTCCTTTATCTGTGAATGTGTGGGAGGAGTCTGGGGTGCTAGGGGTACTGACCTCAGTGGAACAGGGCATTGTAGTTCAGCTTCTGCTCTTTTGACCTCTCTGAACCTTGTCAGTTCTCTGGTAGAGATTTCTTTGCCTCTGCATTCTGCTGATACTCTCTATCAGTTCTTTTTTTTAGACTCATTGCTCTTTTCTCCCAGGGGGTACTTCCAGTACTTTTGCTGTTTTCCTTCTGTTATAACTTTTTTGTTATATTATCTCAGTATCTCGTTTTGTTTGTTTGTTTGTTTGTTTGTTTGTTTTTTCTGCATCTCTCTCTCTGTATAGCTATCTCTCTGCTGATTTCCCTTTTCTGGTGGGGATATTCTAGCTCATTCATTTGTACCTTTTCTTTCATGGAAAGGCAGGACACAGGGGGAGCTGAGGTGGAGTTGGAAAGCAGAAGTATAATTAAACACCACATGACTTCTCAGTGCATGCTCCAACAAACCAGCTTAGGCATTGGAGCATTGGGGAACCATTTTTTGCCTGAGGTAGTATTCCATCCCTCTTGCCCCTTCTGGCTTTGCCTTTTCCTTGATCACTCTTCTTTCTCTTTTCCAATAGCCATTAGTTAACTGACATCTTCATGAAACAACACCTTCTGACTGTCTTCCCACCTGGCTTTCTGTCTCCCAGCTAGGAACTCTGATAAGACAGCTTCCCTCTCCAACTATGGATCCCACATCTAGAAAGCCTGAATTCTTTGAGGCTTATGTGCTTCCTATAAGTCTGAGGGTATCTGTTTTGTTGGCAGGCTTCTTCCCAGTAGTTCCTTAGACCAAACCCCAGCCTTTCATGGACTAGTGTCTTCAAGGATTTCTTCTATTTCCCATAGAAGAGACTGACTCCCCATATCGACTTATAAACTCAACCTCATCTTTAATGTCCTGGAAGATACTGAAGGTTATTTGATAACATTAACTGCTTTTAGAGGAAAAGATACTGTTTCTCATTCATTGTTGTATCCTTAAGACTTATTAGAATATCTGAGTAGTTGTGTTTCCATGGATGCATTTTGAATGGAATTAATATTAATGTTCAATTCCCAAAGTGTTTTATGTATATAAGAGACCAGAAAATATGCAGCAGTTTGGGAGGCAGAAATGGTAAAGCAGCTGGAAAAAGAAGGCAGGAATATGAATCCATGAGTTCTAGAAAGGATTGGATGGATATTAGCTTCTGTGTGTCAGAGAACTTGCAACTGAGGAATTCTAATGGATCTCAGGCAACTTAAGTCAGTCAGTGACTCAGGGGTGGCAGGAGTTCCCAGAAGGTCATGGCTTCCCAAGCAGTTGTAGCCAAAGCTATAGATCAAGACAAACCCCTTCAGCCCCTGTCTAAATTTTTAAAAAATGTATGCATTAAATGTACAGGTTTAATAAATGCCTGTGGAAGAGAACAGAGTCCACAAATCCTCCCTTCAAAACAGGTATTCTCTCTTATTTTCAACACCAGGTCACATCAGTCAAAGATGCAAGATTCCCAGGTGCCCACAGAACAGCAGGATGGTGTCCCAAGGCTCAGTGGGAATGAAGCCCTGAGAGAAGAGCCAATCCAAAGGAGATAGCTGGGAATGAAGTCAGGATGGTTGAAGCCAAGGTTGGAGGGGAAGCAATCCTGAGCAAAGAGAAAGGTGAGGTAAAAGGAGGATTGCTAGTGAAGGCGATTGGAGCAATACATTCTTCTCGGCAACTTTAACTTTGCCTTGTCTTTCTTAAGGAGCTATACCAATAGGTCATTTGATAATTCCCTAAGGCATGGGAATAGGGTTATGCCCCAACTATAGTTGGAAAGCCATTCTTTGTCCCATCCTGGGACAGACAGTCTACCCCTCTTCCTGGTTGGATATATGTCCCTTCCAGAAGTGAAGGGAAGTCAAGGCTGGCCCTAAATACTATGGTTCTCCCTGGGGGTAATGGGGCCCCAGGCCCAAGTCCATTTGTTTTGGGAATGCCTATTTTGAATAGAGAATCTGTGGAAATTAAGAACTTAATTCTTAATATCCAATCTGGATTATGGCCTGGCTGAGAACCAAATCAGGATGGAGAACTCGAGGGAACAGCTCAGAGACCTAGCAGCTGGATTCACAAGAGCTTGAAGTACCCTGCTAAGCCTTCCCCCAGCCACAGCCCTCACCCTTTACCCCATACCCTGCCCTCCAACCTACATATGTACTCCACAGTGTGGGCAGATCAGGGGCCAGACAGTAGCAGCCCCAGCCTCTCCCTTTGGTGAAACACTTTGTTTCTCTTCTTCCCCTCTTGGGCAGACTTGTGAGGCTCATGCTTTGCAGAATTCCTCTTTCCCAGAAACTTATGCTGAGAATCAGGAGGAGGAACAGACAAGTCAGACAGCAGTTTATTCCAAAACACCTGGCTATTGCTGCCTTTCATTTCCATCAGAGTTCTCTTTCCAAAGCACGATTGGAACATGGTATGCATTTGTTGAAAGAGGGACCTTGGCTCCCCATCCATGCCCCCAGTACCTGGCTCTAACTCCCATGGTCCATGCCCACCTTCACCGCCTCTATGGCTACAACGTCCTCTATTCTCTTTCCATGACTCTGCTCTGCTTATTGTCTCTCAGGATCAATCTCCCACCCTTTCTTCTCTTCTCTATTTCTTTTTTTTTTTTTACATCTTTATTGGAGTATAATTGCTTTACAATGGTGTGTTAGTTTCTGCTTTATAACAAAGTGAATCAGTTATACATATACATATATTCCCATATCTCTTCCCTCTTGCATCTCCCTCCCTCCCTCCCACCCTCCCTATCCCACCCCTCTAGGTGGTCACAAACCACCAAGCTGATTTCCCTGTGCTATGTGGCTGCTTCCCACTAGTTATGTATTTTACGTTTGGTAGTGCATATATGTCATGGACATATATACTCTTCTCTATTTCTTTCCTTACTTCATCTGGTTTCAGAATCCTGTATATCCTGTGTCTGTGTTAGTCTACTTAAAATATGAAAAAAAAATGTCTCCCATTGACAAAATAGAGACCATGAGGCAGGAAAGGGTCATGGACATTCCAAGAAGGACACAACAACCTCCTGCTCCTGGTTCCTTTCTTGAGTGTCAAGATTCACTAGCCAGGTGGTCCCCATTTCCATATTCCCTCCTTATTAAATGCTTCAAGTCTCCAAAGTCTGGAAAAGAGCAGTTTATGAGGGACAAGTTCCTTATCCATCCCACTCCATACCTTGGTTCTCTAGTCTTCAACCGGAAATAGCAAAGAGTCCCTGATCCAACCATGTACTTCAACCCCACAAGCCTGGACCCAGGAAACCCTTCCCTCTCCCTCCACGAAGTTAGAGCCTGTCTCATTGTTCCTGTGCTGGTCTGAATATAGACCAATGACTTCAGAAAGCATTGCCATTGGGGTTACTAGGCCCTGCAATTTTTTACTATGGCTAATTCAATGAAGCTGGGGTTCTCTGAGTGTTGGGGCAGCGGGGACCTTATATTCACTTAATACAGGGTCATATGGTTATACATTTGCCTGTCTCCCCTTCTCAGACTGTAAGTTGATTGAAGGCAGGAAGTTCTTGTAAGGCAGGGACTTAAATTCTTTTCTAAATTTCAGCATATTTATTGATGAAGGTCTATAGGATGTTCTAGAGGAACAAGTCTCTTGAGGTTAGCTGATTAAGGGAAAGCCTGTTAAAATAAGACTGAAGAGCAACCCTAGTCCCAAGACCTCAGTTTTGGATTCCTTGCTTATTTAATTAAATTTTGACTTGGGCATTTCCTGAACCATCTGCTGCTCCCCCCTAAGAGAGCTGTACCTGGGACCTATTTCAAAGGCTTTGTTAGTTCTTGGTTTTTCAAGTCCACCTGAATTTCAGGAGGGAGAAAAATGAGAAAGTTCCTGGGCTGGGCTTTCACAGAAGTCATTTACTATAAGGTGTCCAGTCCCTGACACCATATCCCTGCCATTTGGTGTTAAGATAAAACTTCCTCTGGGGAAGAAATCCATCTAAGTGCCATCATCCTTCTGCTTCTGAGAAGGAATGTAACCACTATTTATGCAGAGATCCTGAGAAAGGAGTTGGTGGGGTAGGGAGGGAAGAACACAAACATACTTTGTTTCATCTTTTTAAGAAGGAGAGCCAGTCAGGAGGGAGGAGGGTTGAAGGGAAGAAGGAGAGAGATTTCCCAAATGGCTTGGGACAGGAATCTGGGCAGGACCTGGAGGTGTCACCAGATATGTCCAAGCTGGAGATGAGCTTTACCAAAGGCTGTCCAGAGCCTGGGGGGCAAGGCTATGGGTCTGGGTCCAGAGGGGCAGCTCCTGAGAGCAGCAGCAGGGGCTGGGCCTCCTAAGACCAAGGGCATCTCTCCTGCACTCCATGTTCACACGTTCTCCATGAAGAATCCCCACAGGTGGGTGCAAGAGGGTCAGCTAACCTGGAGTCTTAGGTGGCTCATGGCTTCATTCAAAGAGGAAATTGGTGGTTTCCTATACAGCCTGCCCTTCAGTCCTGAGTTTCTTTCCTTTTCCTCTTCAATCTTGTTCTTCTGGCATCATTAGGCCTGAAAGTTGCAGAGCAATTAGTAGCCAAGGAGATGAGTTACTACATAGAAGGCAAGTAGCACATGCATCTCTGAATCACACAGAATCTTGGCCACCCCATTCCAGAAGAACCTGGAAAAGGGTTCCCCAGCCCTTTCCCATGCCCCCTTGAAAGCTCCTCATTCCTTATTTTCTATCTTTTTGAACCATGAATTTCAGAAGAATTTGATGATTCTCTTGGAGAGCTGGCAGCCTGGGGCAGAGTGTGGCTGGCTGCTTCCTATAGCTGCCTGTCTCTCCTCCCTCTGGTCCTTGGAGCGGGGGACTTTGTTCGCACCTATATGGCACTGACTCATTCCGCTCTGATCTTATCTCCCACTTCTGTTCTTGTTTCTCCTCTCTCAGTGCTGCTTCTTCTCCTTCTCTGTCTGCAGATACAAGCACAGAATTTCTACTTCTGTCTCTCCAGTGTCCCATGGTCTCCAGGCATTTGAGTCAGAGTGAGTGCCCTTCCTTTTGCTTTCCTGCTCAGTAAAGACTGGATTGGTGACCTGCAGAGACAGGGGCAGACTTCCATCCATCCTCTAAGCCCGGGGTGTGGGAGAAGGGAGGACTGTCTCCCTTCTTCTCAATGCTGTTTCTTTTCCTTTAAAAAATATTTTAAAATATGCACAACATAAATTTTACCTTAAACCATCTCCCAGGACCTGTTTCTGATTTTGAGAAAGCAACATTCAGGTGATCAACATCACCTCACCTCTTCCTATCTCCCTCTGTGAGCCCCACAAGACTATTCATTGGCCATCAGCTGGGCTGTCACCCTTTTCTGGGGACCAGCCACTGGCCTCTGTTCTTTTAACTGGGGATGATTCCAAGGAGGCTGTGTCCAGCCTCTGTGAGCATCCACATCCCATCCCTAAAGCCTGGGTCTTTGGGGCTTCCTTGTTTTCCCTTCACCAGTCCTGTGCTGGGCTCAGGAAGCATCTGATCTTTGTCCCTGATTATAAGCATGTATGGTACCCTCAATACCCCTTATAAACCTGGGTCTCCAGCATTTCATGTATACTCTCCCCATTGGACATGTAGCTACAAAGATTTTTCCTGGTTCCTAAAATATCAGCCTAGCATAAAGGGAGATGATGGGAATTTGGATAGTATCTCCTTAAAGTCTTTGAGATCTTCTTGAGCAGAGGCCTAGCTATTTTCAATTAAAGTGGTTTCCTAGGGACAACTATCTAAAGTGGTTTTAGTTCTCTATGAGGTGCGATATAGGAGGAAGATTATGGAATATTGATATCTGAGGTCTAGCAAAGGCCGCAGTGATTATTTGTGACCATCAGCCTCTCCCCCTGATATTTAGGACTATGCCTTTCCCTGAAATGTGGTGAGCAACTTGAGAGCAGGGACTGCATCCCACTCATTGTTGCATCCCTGGTGCCAAGTTCAAGTACATAGCTGTTTGGTTAAATATACGTGAGTGAATGAAGAGACACTGTGGAGTGTGGTGGAACGAGGAAAGAAAAAAAAGCAAAGGGGAGGGCTTGTGTCAGTGCCACATACTCAGTTGGGTGACCTGGGGTAAGTTCTGGAGGACCCACTCTTGGAGTACAAGCTAACAGGGACATATGGCTCCCATCCAAGGAGATAAGAATACAGACCCCGAGGTGATGTGTCTCTTATGGCTCGAATAGTCAAATCAGCTGATCAGAGAAAACCACCTTGTTCACCTGGCTAAAGAGAAAGCCTAAACCTGACCCCTGATCCAGCCTGCTGCTCGCTTCTTGAACTGAACTGTGATTTGACCACTTCTCAAGCACCCCAGTTTTGTCCCGAGACCCTTTTATTTCCCAGCCATGCTGCCAAAGGGGGGCTTGGACTATCTCCTAGCTCTGGTCTCTATCTCAGGCCCTGGGGTCATCAGAGCCCTGTGTTAGGAGGAGCTGGGGAGCTTGGTTTCGGTCCCTTGGACCCAGGAAGAGGGGTGGTCTGGGGAGTGGGCTGGGAGACAGACAGGGTCCTGTGGTGGCAATGACCCTCAGCAGGGGCTCCAGGGCAGGCTGTCTGGGACTCTGGCAGGGACCGGCCTCTAGCACATATACCAAAACTGCTTATTCCGTGTGGTTCCTGGGCACACAGCTGCCCAGCGCCTCCCCCGAAGGATGTCTCTGTGCTGGACTGCTTGCTCCAGGCTTTGGATTCTCAGAGCCGCCTGGGCTTAAGGGGATGGGGTGCACTCAGGATCCTGCTTCTCTGGAAACCACCTTATGACCCACACCTCCCTTTCCCAGTCCCAAAGAAGACCTCTCTCCTCAGACTGTCCAGTTTTGTTCTTCTCAGTGGGAAACAGGTCATTGCTAAGATGCCATCTCTCTGCGTTAAATAAGAAGCAGAGGGCTGTGGGCACTCCTCCTCAGGTTGGGGGGCTGGGGGCCTGCTTTGACTATGAGACTGTGAAGCGGGAAGCTCAAACATCCCTGGCAAGGACACCTAGACAAGGCTGGGAAGAGAGGCACGGTGGGAGGGAGGCTCTGGAAAGTCTCCTGCTGTCCCGGTAGGGCTTTGAGCTGGCCTAGGACAGGATCCCAGCAGGTCCCAGAGGGGACCCTCACAGGCTGGAGATGAGCTTTGCCCCAAGGGATGTCTGCACAGTGCAACCCTGGTCTCATGACCTCCTGCTGGGACCTCCTCTTTTTCTCTTCATCTATATTGGACTCTAAGAGAGGCTAGTCCTGAATTTGAAGCCGATGAGGGCAAAGGAGGACCCCATCTGCACACTGGCATGGAGCACCCTGATTCCGGCTCCAGTAGGACAGCTTCCCTTGCCAAACTCAGCATCTGGTCCACCTGGCCATCCCGGCCTCCTCCCAGCTGCTGCCTGGACCCCGAAAACTCTGCTCCCCACGGCTTTGCTCTCTGGACAAGGTCCAGCCAGCCAGCTTGTTCTGCACTTCTCTCCTTGTCCTAATTTCCCTCTGACTCTGGTCCCCTGGAGGGGCACTGTCCTTCCCTCTCTTCTCCTGTTTCCTCTTTTGTATACATGTTTCTCATCATGATTCTTTTCTCCAGCTCTCTCCTGGCTGTGGCCTCTCTCTCTCTCTTTCTCTCTGCACATGGGACTTCAGCATCCCCAGCTCTTTTTTTCCTGCCCATTTCTCCCTCTCTCCAGAGTCCCGAGTCCTCTGGGTTTCTGAGACTGATTCAAAAGCTCTCTGTAGGGACCCCTTCCCCAGAAGTGATGGCCTGTAGCAGGAGCAGCAGGGAGGGAGGGGCTCCAGGTGGCTCCAATCTATCCTCCCGCCCTCCCAGCTGAGGAACGGACAGCTTCCTCTTCACCAGGCCCGGTTTCTGATGGCCAGGAAACACCATCTTCGTGATACTCCAGTGTCACCCCACCTTTTCCTGGATCTCTCCGTGAGTCTCCAGGACTCCCCACTGGCTATCATCTGGGCTGTCACCATCTTCCTGGGACCAGCCCCTGGCCTCTGCCTTTTAACTGGGGATACCAAGGAGGCAGCTTCTAAACACAACCCCAGTCCCTGTGAGCACCCACATCCCCAAAGCCTAGATCTTTTTTGCCTTCCTGTATTTCCTTTAACAGTCCTGTGCTGAACTCAGGAAGCCTCTGACCCTTGGCCTTGATAAACCCATATGACACTCTCAAGAGCCCTTATAAACTCTTGGGTCTCCAGCATTTCCAGGTATGTTCAGTGGGTTCCCTGGAGGCCACTCCCATTGGACTGTAAAAACCCCAAGCAGTATCCTTTCCCCCAACATCAGTGCTGCTCAAGATCAGGACCCTGATAATACAGGCAACTGGGTTTTTCTTTTAGACCCAACTCCTGGGTGGGCAAAGAACATTCTCCTTTCCAACTTCCTGCCTGGGCCCAGGGAAGGCTCACTATTTCCTCGGGTTCCCCGAGATTATTTTTTGAGTGTTAGTTTTCTCTGAGTAGATGTGTCTACCTGGGGTGGGGGTGGGGGCATGCAGGACTACTGAGCACGTATATCTGAGCCATCAGCCTGGCCTTGTATTTGTATTCATTCTCAGCATGTCAACCTGCCTTTTCTCACTGTGGAGGAAGGTACTTGAATGCAGGAACTTTGTCTCATTCATCTTTGTATCACCACTGCCCAGCAAATCTCAACAAATATTTGGTACTGCAATGAGTGTACAGGTGTATGGGTGAATCCCTGAACAGGCACCAGAGGATGGTGGCAACAGGGAAATCAAAAGGGAAGTGAGGGCAGAGATCCCCGGCTGCCGAGATGCCCGGCTGGGAGTTGGTTTACTGGGACAGTCCTGTGAAGGGACCCTCCCACAAAATCCTTGGTCCCAGGTCTGCTGGGTCTCTACCCATGAGCATGCTCCAAGAGCAACACCAGAGTTAGGTGTTCCCTCACCCCTGCCTGAAAAGAAATCCAAATCCAACTCTTCCCATTTGGCTGACGGTCACTGAGCCACATTGAGAGTCATTCAGCAACCTCCTTGAGACCACACTCCCGCCAGGGCATATGATTGCAATTTCCATCGCTGTTCATGGCCTGTCTCCTTCCGGGGCACTGGATGATCTTAGGGCAGCAGAGCTGGTGGGCAGGAGGACCACTGGAGGGGCCCAGAAGAAGTTCCCCCCACTGCCAGGATGGCAGGAAGGAAAAGTGGCAGTTGCTCCGGCTGGGGTTTCCTGAGCAGCCTGGCAGGGGCTGTCTGGGGAAAGGGCATAGGCCGTGGCACCCCTCTCTCCTGCCTATTCCCTGCCTTGTCTGGACCCACAATTCTTTAGGCAGCCTTCCTGGAGGAGGCAACTCAACCTCCTTCTGAGCCTGGCAGCCATTTCTGAGCCTCTCTCAGACCTGGCTTCGTCTTGGGCTCTCCTAAGGGGTGACCCATGTTGGACATTGAGGGGTTCAGAAAGGCTCCCAAGCCTGACCATGCCCCTCCCCCAGGGCTTTATACTGGATGCTTAACTCTCCACCATTATAGGGCTGCTTGCTGGTCACTGAACTGATTACTGTTAAGCTATAATTTCTTTCTGGAAGGATGTTCAGCTCCCATCTTTCCACCCCACCTTATCCGGTCCCCTTCCCTTCTATGGTCTGTGGGCTCTGGGAGGGTTGGGGACCAGGGAAAAAGAAAAGAGAAGGGCACTTTGGGGCCGTCTGTCTTCTGTCATGCTCTGGCTGGTCCCCTTTGCTCCACCCTCTGCCTGCCTCTCCCTCCTTCTCAGTGATGACCTGGAACAAGAAGCCATCTCTTAGGGACTGAGGGGCAGCCCTCCAGCCCTGGCCAGTCCAGTCCGGGCTTCAGCACTCACCTTCGGCAGCACTGCCGTCCCTCAGCTCGGCCACCTCTAAGTCTCCACCTTTCTTTCCTCCCTCTTCCTCTCCACCCCCACCAACTCCTGCTCTTTTTTGGCTTCCCATCATTTCCCCTCCCTTTCAGCTGCATGGCCCCATCTTGCCCGAGGTTCTCTCTTGTCTACTTTATTTCTACAAGTTTCTCCATCCTCTCCATCCACCCGGACCCTGTGCCCTTTACTCCTGTGTATTCATCTCTTTCCTTTCATAAGAACTGGGACTTATGAGGCTTAGGGGACATGGGGTCAGTGCAGGACATGACTTGGCAGACACTGCCCAGCGTCCTTGCTGCCTCAGCGCTTTGGGTTCCTCTCTGCCCGAAACCTGAGCTCAGAGGCCAGCTGTGGGGTTCCTCAGCAGCCCAGGTGCTTTCTACTGTGCAGCCCACCCCCTTGCTAGCAAACCTGTTTTTGGTAGGCCACGGCCACCCTATATAGTTTCTCGATATAATTGTATATATTTGTACATCCATACAATTTATTCTTAAGGACCTATTAATTGAGGAGGCATATTTGTGCAGCCCCCAAGCTAACCAGTGGTGTCTCTGAGCCCTTGTTTTCCCCAGGACAGGTGGGAGCCATGAGGTTCCTCCCTTCAGGTCTCAGAGCTGTGACCCCCCCACAGGACAGCAGGATGGTGAGTGGGGCAGTGGAGGGGACCAGTGCCCTATCAGGCTGGGAGCCCCTCCCCCATCCAGTGACAGTTGCTTCCGTTGGGGTTTCCAGGGCAACCCAGCAGGGCTCTGAATGGGCTTTCGCAGTTGAACTGAAGAGTGTCCACTTACTCTATGTAGTTTCTGGGTGCAGAACTCTCCAGAAGCAGGCGCTTCTGAATGGCCCTGCCCAGGCCTCCTGTTCAGAGAAGGCTGCTCCTTCCCTACCGGGAACCACTTTTGCTCCTTCCTAGGTTGCCGGCTTCTCACGGCAGCCAGGGCATCAGGGAAGAAAGGGTGTGAGTAGCTGCTTTGGCTGGGATGTCAGGGGCCTGGGAAAGCCCCTGCCTTTGCAAATACACTCCTGCCTCTTTCCAGATGCTGCCTTGTCCCAGATGTCTGATGTCCCCACCATTAAAAATTCCTTCCCCAGTTGCAGGACTGGCTTGTATTAAGCTACCATTTCTTTTTGGGAAAGACATGCTTCAAGTTGCCAGCTTTTTTTGTTTTTTGCTATGAGCTGTCAGGACCCCCTTCAGACCAGAGGCTGGGGTCACATTGGAGAAGGGGTGCTAAGGGCCAAGGAACACACCCAGTGCACCTAAGCGGGCTAGAAGGGCTGGAGCATCTGAAAACACCCTGCTGAAGATTTCCCAAATGGGCTTGGAGGGATCCCAGCCTTGAGATGTTGCCTCCCCAGGAGTTGAAGAGCCTTTCCCAGAAAACAGTAGGGGTCTCAGGGCAGGAGGTGGAGCCGTGGGGCTCTGGCTCCTGGTGGGCTCCTAATTGCGGAAAGAGAGACATCCTGATGCCCCTGTTTTCTCCCCTGTAGACCCTCCCAGCAACAGTTCCCAGAAGCCATGACATGTCCCTGCAGCTGGAGGCCTTCAAGGGCAGCCCTGGAGGCCTCCCGGGCCAGTGTTGCCTGGGCAGAAAGGAAGATAGGTGGCAGTGCCAGCCCTGGAGTTTCTCCCTTCCTCTGCATTTCCTGCATCTGGATGGCTGCTGCCCAGGATGGTGGGAGGGACAGAAAGGTCACTTGTCAGGAAATCCAGAGTGGGGCCTCTCCCCCACCTGGATGTCCCGTCTCCTCATTCTCAAGGGTTGCACCTGCATTCTCAAGTGTCTCTTTTCCTGAGATGACATGTCTGCTCCTCTTAGGAACTGTAAATGAGAGGAGAATTTTTGGATGAAACCACAAGGCACGGTTAGCTGTAGATGCTGGACCTTCTCCCTCTCTCCAGGGAGGCCCTTGCCCTCCTTATCTTAGATAGTCTCCCCAGCTTCTGTTTCTATTTCTGCCTCTGAACTCAATTCCTATTCCCTTGTCTCTTTCAGTGGAAACTATCTCTCCCCTGCTTCCCAATCAGCATAGGTAACAGATGTGTGGAGATAATGGCGCACACTGTCCGCAGGGCAGCTGGGTGGGCCTTGGCCAAACACTCTTGTACCTACACGTGTTCTTTGCAAAATCTTCTCCACGTGTGCCATGAAGTGACAGTGTTTAGGAAGCACCGCACGACTGCTCACTCACTCTTTTTCTTCCCCCTCCAACATATGGGTATTTTTTGTGTACATTTCTGTCTCTTATCACCCTCTTATTTTTTGCTCACAGTGAAGATTGGACCCCAAGTCAATGAAGGAGCCAAAAGACTCAAAGGGGAGGGGACCATCTGACTCCCCACAGGTGCATAACTCTCCTTACCACCTGGCCTCAACTGGAAATGGCAACATGGCTTCACACTGGACACCACCACCTGAGCTCCCTGAGGACGTTCCAGTACTGGAACCTGATGTTGATGCTATGGCCTCCCAGCTTCCCCAACTTCTGAGTTAGTCTGCAGAGAGACCCCTTCTCACCAGCTTCTTGGTGTATAACAACACTAGATCTGGAGTGTTTTATCCATTATGTATGCTCAGAGCCAACCCCTCCCCATATTGACTAGCTTCTCAATCCCAGGCTTGGGCTACACTCTCCTCATTGCCTGGGTATCTCTTTCTCTTGTGCTTCTGGAGGGCAAGACACTGTTTCTCATGAATTTCTGGATCCCTGGAGCCTTGCCCAGAGCTTGGTATGCATGCTTAGCACATGCTTTTTGGAATAAACGTATTTCAAAATGACATATATAAATGTTGAATTTCTTTTCTGACTTTAGATATAAGGGAGGTGGAAGAAAGCTTGGGACAATCCCTGTGTACTCAGAAAGAAAACTGAGGGAGTTGAGGTGACAGTGGGATGGGCATGGGTGTGTGTAGTTTGGGATTTAGGGACCAAGTCTGCCTAATGGGGCAAAGTTGTTGAGACTCAGTACACATAAGGCTGAACTTGAGTGCACTTCATGAATTTCAGGTTTGGGGACTGTTAGAGATCCAGAAGCAACCAGCTTTGAGTCGTAGTTGTTGCTAAAACACTGGAAAAATATAAATCCCTTCATACTCTGGTCAAAGGGAAATTTCTTTCTCTGCCTAGTAAGGCCCAATGAATTGCCGTAGAAAGAGGACTGTAATTTAAAATATTTATAACACATTTTCTCTATGCATCCTCAAGTTATACTACTTAATTCTGTGAAAAGATATTTCCAGGCTAGGTTTATAGTTATAATCTCTAAAGCTAGACTTGTAAACTGTTCCTGGGACTCCAAATAGTTATAATCTCGAAAGCTAGACTTGTAAACTGTTCCTGGGACTCCAACTGCACAAATTTCTGAATGAGATTAAAATGTGAGGGGAATACCTTCTCCCATGAATGATGCATATGTGTGTGCATGCATGTGTATGGTTTTTGTTGGTATGTGCCAGTGTGTTGGGTTCAATACTCTCTACACAACTGAAGCCACAATGTTGTTACATCTATTGTCTCTACTACTAGAGATGGCCCAGGAATTTCCCATATTGGTAGCGGCTAAACAGAGTACAGTGTAGACAACGATGTTCACAAGTCTAAGCAGAGAGAGAAAGAGCACAGTGATGGGTGAGCGGCAACTGACACGGTCACGAGGCCTGTGGAGTCAACCTCTCCCATACCTTCCCAATCTTATCACTCTTCTCTATCCTCACAGCCAGTGCTGGAATTGAGGCTAATAACTCTTCTCTAAAGCTAAACCCACTCCTCCATCATTATCCACACTGACCCCAAATGGTCTTTCCAGAACCTGAGTATGATCAAGTTACAAGTTAAAAGAGCCATGGGATTTCCTCTTGCTCTGGCTGATTGGCCTGCCAGTCTATCTCTTTATCCCTTCTCCTTGGTTTCAGCCACACCGGACCACTCAGCATTCCCCAAAGCAGACCTTGTGCTTCCCTTCTCAGTGTCATCTTGCCCTTTATCCTCTCTCACCTGGTGAGCTCCTGTCACCTTCAACGTCTACTCCTAGTCTACAGTTCCCAGTGCGTCAACTTGGCTAGGCTATAGTACCCAGTTATTCAATTAAACACTCATCACAGGTGTTTCTGTGAGGGTTTTTTAGAGATGGGGTTAATAGCTACAATCATTTGACTTTAGATAAAGATTATCTTCAGTAACTGAGGTCTTCTGGAGGAAGAAAACATTCTGCCTCAAATCTGCAACATCAGCTCCAGCTGAGAGTTGCCAGCCTGCTGCACTGCCCTACAAATTTAGAATTTGTCCAGCAGAACCCCAAAATCACTTAAGACAATTCTCTGAAATAAACCTCTTCTATCTGTCTATCCATCATCTATCTCTCTTCCTTACTGTTTCTATTTTTCTGAAGAACTCTGACTGATCAACTGTCACTTACAAAATTGAGGAAGGCACCATCTGGATTCACTGAGCACTTGATAGATATAATTTTTAAGACTTATTTATTTTTAATATATTGTCAATAGACAAAGTGAAGGGATCCTGCCTTATCTGTCTTAGTATCACTTAAAAAAATGTCTGCTCTATCATAGTCTCTAAATTAATATTTGTAGAGATGGCAAAGCAGGCATGGATTTTGTGGGCATCAGTCCATAAATCAGGGGTACTCGAGGTGTCATATCTTTTCCTCTGCCTCTTAGCACCCTTGCTGCTAGAATGGAATATTTTCTCTCATTCATAACTGGAGTTTTCCCTTTTTCAAAGATGTGCAGGAATCTCTGGGTCTCGAGGAGTCTCAATTACTGGGAGGACCCTCAGGTCATTTGTTACAGGTTATTAGCTTAGGCTAATGTTGTTTCTCCAATGTCCGTATCCCAATGCATATGGCCCCATGGTCCCTTGGATGCAGAAGAGCCACCGCTTTTGTGCCATGTTTGAGACTGACACTATGCCTGGGGCCCATCCTCACTGGGGAACCCCATGGTTTTCCCTTTCTGAGAGTTCCCCACTTCCGTGAAGCAGGCTTCATCCTCCAAGCACCATCTGTTGCCATTTTCTTCTTAACTGTCTAGGTAGAACTTCTTTCTTCTTTTGATCAGTGAAGATCATCCCTTTCTTTCCTTCTCTGAGACAAGGAACTATCATCTTTTCCACAAGTTTAGGCTTTTATAAAAGTCAGAAGATCTGTTTGGTTTTAAGTAGCTCCCCACAAAAATCTTTGTAGCAAGAAACCTCGAAGGGTCTTGAAAATCAGACACAAGTTGCTTAATAAACTATGCTCACATAGATGATTATCCATCCATCTGTCCACTAAAACATAACTCTCCATAATAAAAGCTATATGAACATGGTGGTGAGATAAAATGAATTGTTGCCCATTCCTTTGCCTATATTTTCTAAATGTTTTATGATAACCATACATTATTTTTGTAAAGTGAGAGACTTGAAACCAAGCAGACCCTGTGGGGTTCCTGGGCAAGGAAGCCTGTTGCTAATCAGGGAAGGGAGGGGATTCAGAGACAAAGGAGGAGCAGCCAAGAAACAATAGTGAAGCCTTGGGACAGGGTCTTGGTTCCACCTCAAGGGATACACATAACAATATCTTTGAGCTCTTTATGGATCTAAAACCCCCAACAAATGGAAGATGTTAGCATTCTTCATTCCAGAGAAGACCACCTGAGACCAGATTAAAGGAGTGTGCACATACTCTAATCCTTATCAGCAAACCCATCCTTGAACCATTGCTATAAAACTCCTCACCAAATCCTCCTGGATCGGGATAAACAGTTTTAAGGGGCGTGAGCCCGCTGTGTCCCCCTCTGCCTGGCAAAGCAATAAAGCTATTCTTTTCTACTTCACCCAAACTCTGTCTCTGAAATTCGATTCAGCACCATTGTACAGAGGCTGAGTTTTGGGCATTAGACTCTCATTAAACCAGAAGACAGTTAAGAAAGGTCAAGAGACTCAGGATCAAATTCCAGCTTTGCTATGTGCTTGCTGTGTGATTTCTAAACCTCAGTTTGTTGATCAATAAAATTGGCATAGTACCAAACTTTTGTTTTCTGAATAAATGAGTCAAAGTGTATAGAGTTCTTAGCATATCCTGGAATATATTTTTTCAATATATGGTCATAGTTTTTAATCCATGCTAGACAGTGAGTTTGACAGCAAGACAAAATCTCTTTCTTCTTTATCTCTACCATCTAGGAAGGGCCTGGCTCATGGAAGATAAAAGTTAATTACTGAATGAATGACTAAATAAACAATTTAATAAATCTCCCAATTTCTAGATCTTTTACTCCAAAAAATTAGATTATTCTCCGTACTAAACATCCTCATCTAGAACCCCCGTTCACCCGTGAGTACGTATATTTCCCTGAAACACACTGGTTTTTCTTTGATTGTGTGACAAACTACACGGAGAGCCTTGAATTAGCCAGCGGAATTGTCTCATGCCACCTGTCATAGGCACAACAATATACATGTTTCACGTTGTTTTTATGATTTTATAACTTTCTAATTATCTGAGTGCACATAGTTAATCTCCATAATTCTGGTTTTATAGCAAGGTTACTCGTATATGAACCATACGCTTTTCTGCTTTTGATTTCACATCTGTGTTAACAAGAGGCTAAGAGATCATAATCAAAAGCTTGCAAGGTGACCAAAAGCTGACACATCACACTACCCAATATTCCAGAACACCATCCGAGTGGCACACCCAGCGTAGCATAAACACAGGCTATGCTCTACTTTTTAAAATGTGTTTTATCTTATCTATTGTGTTTTATCTATTTCTGCATAAGAAATTACCACCAAATCACCAGCTTAAGATAGCACACATCAATTATCTTACTGTGGGTTAGGAATTTGAGCATGACTTAGCTGGCCCTCTGGCTCCAGGTCTCACAGGGTTACAGCAAAGGTGGTGATCTGGGTGCAAATAACTGTTGAGATTCGACTGGGAAAGGACTTACCTCCAAGCTCATGAGGTGTAAGAAATATTCTGTCCTTCGCTCAGGGCTGTTGGCTGGAGGATGCCCTCAGTTCCTTGCCACATAGGCCTCCCCATAAGAAGGCTTACTCCATCAGAGTCAGAAAGAGGGAGAGTCAACAGAGCCTGCTAGCAAAATGCAAGTCCTAATCTTATGTTACACTGTCAGGGAATTGGTGTCCCATCACTTGCACTGCGTTCTATTGCTTAGAAACAATCCACAGGTCCCATGCACACTCGGGGCAGGAATCATACAAGGGAATGAAGGCCAGGAGGTGATTCACTGGGGCCACCTAAGAGCCTACCAGCCACAGTGCCCAAGAGATTGATTTTAAATTCACGTGTGGTCAAAAACAGTCCACGTTAACTCACACTCTAATCACAGTCAAGTTAAAAGGATATGACAAGATCAGCTATATGTAACCCATTACCATTTTCTGCTGTGAGAATGTTACTAAAAGTATTGTGCTTGAGACTTCCCTGGTGGCACAGTGGTAGAATCTGCCTACCAATGCAGGGGACACTGGCTCAATCCCTGGTCCGGGAAGATCCCACATGCCATACACGGAGTAACTAAGCCCGTGCGTCACAACTACTGAGCCCGTGTGCCACAACTACTGAAGCCCGCATGCCTAAAGCCCGTGCTCTGCAACAAGAGAAGCCACCGCAATGAGAAGCCAGCACACGGCAATGAAAAGTAGCCCCTGCTCACCACAACTAGAGAAAGCCTATGTGCAGTAACAAAGACCCAATGCAGCCAAAAATAAATAAGTAAATAAATAACTTTATTAAAAAAAAAAAAAGAAAAGAAAGTATTGTCCCTGTCACCCGTCAGTGTTCCTGCATAAGGTTCCTTAGAGAAACTGCTTTGAAATTTACTTCTAGGAAAGACTAGACTTTCCTGTAAACCAGAAGTTTTACCTTTCCTTCTAAAATTAATGACCATCAATTCTTTTTCACATTGATCTTCTGGAGGCTTATAATAATTATCTCTTTTAATTTCTATTTCCTATTTGTTTCCTGACCTGGACTTTTTTTTTTTCTTACACATGTCTTATTTTCATTTGTGTTTTCTATCTATGTTATTACATATATTCTTACTGGAAGCCACCTAAATAAGGTGCGATTTAAATAAATAAGGCAGAGGTTAGGTGGCCTTTATCCTCAAGGTTCAGTGTGGTCAATACATGATAGAATTGAATTCCAGGACTTCTTTCTGTCTGTTGGATAAGATATCTAAATGTTCTGTATTTTATTCTTTTTATAAGTGAGAAGGCTCAGTAGAAAGAATGTTAAAAATTAGTTTATAATATTCTGAAAAATATTCATCAAAGTGAATTCTAGGTTAAAACTGATTTTCTAAGTTGGTTTAGTTGAAACTGGTTTTGGAGAGTAGGTAATAACTGAGATCTTAATTTGGATATGAAGTACAGAGAAGATCTGAAAAATATAACATTTACTTTAAGAAAACTTACAAACACTATATTAAGGGCCACACAGTAGGTGATCCAAAGATGGGTAGTTGTGCAGCCCAACTCTTATGACTTTTGGAGAGAGTCAGGATGATACACCCTGACATTATTCAACAGAGCCTTCAGCAGGGGGCACAAGGTGTAAAGGGACCATAACAACCCCTTAACTTTTGGTTTACAGCTAACAGAGTTCTCAGAGTCACAGAGGATAATTATAGGAGGCCCTGGAAAATCTCCAGCACAGAGCTTGGCACCTGTGTATGTCCTTACCAGGATTCGTAGCTTGAGTTCTGTCCATCAATTTCGACAGTCGTTAACAACTAACTGAAAATGCAGCATTTCTTTCAATAATGAATGATGGCAATAAATCATGATCGTATTAGCACTAGCTGTATTTTGTCACCTGTAGAAATCATAGATATTTTTATATCACTTTACAGTTGCAGATATCTCAAAACATGGTTTATGCTCATCACTATTTCAAAGCATGGTAGTTACCAGACTCACTATTTGTTAATTACCATATGAATATAGCAGCACATATATTGCTCTATTATATTTTTAAATTATATTTTAAAAACTATGTTTGTGAATGGTTGGTTTTCTCTATAATCCCATGTATGTTACTTTTGTACTTGGAAACACCATGCAGAGAAAGGTGCACAGACTTTACCAGATGTCAAAGGGGTAAGGCACATGGGTGTTGAGAACCGTTATAGGCTTAGGCCGAGGTCAGCAAGCCCCACAGACCTCTCTCTCAGAGAGGACAGTTAGCAGCAGGGCCGGACCCAGATTAGCCCACCCTGCTGACAAGACTGCCTTCCTTTTACTGCTCTCTGCGGAAGAAAGAGTCATCTTGGGGAAGTAAAGGAGCTTGGAAGAGGTTGATTGCTGATCAGATCTGGGGTTGAATACAGGCTCTGCCTTATACCTAAACCAGCTCTTAGCTCAGTAAGAGCTTCTTTCTTTGTGCCCTAAATTTTAATTTTTTTTTTTTTTTTTTTGCGGTACGCGGGCCTCTCACAGCTGTGGCCTCTCCCGTTGCGGAGCACAGGCTCCGGACGCGCAGGCTCAGCGGCCATGGCTCACGGGCCCAGCCACTCCGCGGCATGTGGGATCTTCCCAGACGGGGGAACGAACCTGCGTCCCCTGCATCGGCAGGCGGACTCTCAACCACTGCGCCACCAGGGAAGCCCCCTAAATTTTAATTTTAAAAACATTTCAAACCTTCTTAAAAGTTATGAGAATAGAACAATGAATACCTAGATAAGCTTCACTAAGATTTATGGATTATTTACATTTTATTTCATTTGCGTGTGCTTGCTATTTCTTTCTCCATAAAATCTACTATATGGTCCATATTCTCATGTCCTCAGACATCCCAATAATGTCTTTATTTTGTTTTTGCAGTCTCTCCACTATGCCTGCCTTGAGTTCACTCAGACCACTCTCACTCTGCCCTTTAGCCTCAGTGCTGCCGTCGACCCTGGAAGCCCCGGGCCCGCGGGTCCCCCACTCGTGTCTCACACTCTGATCACTGTGAATCCCTTCATATTGCTTCCTCTGCCTCTCCTCCTGTCCTTCCCAGATGCCTAAATCCTTCCTCCGCCTTCTGGGATTCACAATCCATCATCTTTTCTTCTCAGTATGTTTGCTTTGTTTTTTGGTTTGTTTGTTTGTTTTTATCCGGATTTCAGTCAAGGATCATAGGTTGCAGATGTCTTGAATTTCTGTCAGTGAGTAAGTAGTTCTAGAAATGGCCTTAGTTCTCTGAGCCTTCACCCCACATTTCTGAAAGTGGGAACTAATGACAATAATAACTGCCGTACAGGGTTGTTAACAACCAAAAGACACACGAAAGCGCTTTAGAAACTGTGAAGTAAGTGCAGTTACTATTCTAATTTTTATGTAGACGGTTGCAGTCAAGGTTCAAGGTTTATTCTTGCTTGCACATCTTTGGTGTTCAGCGGAGTGCCTGTAGTCTGGGCAGACTTCAGTGTTGTGACAGGATGTCTGGACTCAATGAATATGACAGCAAGACAATTCCCCATAACAGACTCCAGGAAGGGAACTCACTTCTGTCAGTTACGGGAATGGTGTTGTGTCTCATTTACTCTGTCCAAAACCAAGATTCCAATTGGGTATTTTCATTTTATTTCAAATCTGGAGGTCAGTATTTCTTAGTTCTAAGTTTTTTTGCTTTTGTAATGGAATGAGAATTAATAAAGCTTGTTTTATTTCTGTCACTTTTGGAAAGAAACAAACCTAAATCAGATCTCTAATTAATGATTTAAGTAGATACTATTTATTATTAATTCTCCCCTCCCCCCATTTCCATTCTTCCCTGTAAAAAATCCATCATTACATAAAATGTCTAGATATTTTATAGTATTTGTCCAATATATTTATGATTATCAGTTCAGACCGACATGTCATTCTAGTTTAGCCAATTTATAGATGCACTTCATCTTTAGAGAGATAGATCTCCTGTGTCTGACGTTACAATCCTGTTCATCCAATATTTTGTTAAGGGGATGGGGGAGAGGCAAAGAAACTAATATTCATGAAACACCTTTAATATGCCATCCCCTTTACATACATCATCACATTTTACTCATTGCCAGACCTGGTGAAGCCCTGTGTATTGCCTGTTTTGCACATGAAGAAAGTGAGATTTGGAGATTGTGACACCCAGCTGAAGGTCGCATGGCTAAGAAGGTGGGGCTGGTGTCCATGTTCCTCCCACTCTGCCTGTCTGACTTCTGGAAAGTGACCAGAGGCATAGGTTTCCCAGACTCTTTGTAAGGCTGAGCAAATAGCATTTTATCTACTTCCCCACAAAGCCACTCACATTAATTACATTTACACATACTGTAAATGTAATTAAGGAAGCTTTTGTTCAGATAACACCTTGACTGTAATCTGATAACATCCAGTGCTTGGGTTTTATCCTCACTTTCGTCTCGGTTTATTTCATTGTATGGAATTATGACCCAAGAACATGAGTGATCTCCAGGGAGAAGATTATTAAGCTAAAATTAAAAGACATGAGAAACCTCTTAAATATTGTGAGCATTTATAATTTAAAATTGCCATGTTTATTCAATATTGGAAAAATGCAAAAGGTGATCTTGGCTAAACATTGTAACTTTTGACCCCGTCTATACCAAATAAACTGTATGGTATGGTATAACTTTAATCTCATGTAATTAAACAGTGTTAACTTCGTAAAACCAAAAAAGGTGTTTAAATCTGCATTAATCATCCTTTCAGAAAAACATAAGCAATGTTTCTCCCTCGTTATGTTGTTACCTACTAATTAATGGGATGAATCAAATTTCCCTGTTTCTTTAGATTTGCATGAGCTTAAAATACTCTTTTATCTACATTAGGTAGAATGTCAAAACTGGCTTTTGTATTATTTTAAATCTTGGGACGATCACAAGGCTTTCCTAAAAATATGTCCTATCTTGACAATGCATTAAACCTTAAGAAAAGTTTAATTAACAAATGTCAGAATGTGTTTCAAAAAAGTGATATATTAATAATTTGTTCCTATCTCTTGAGTCTAACAACATCTTAACCCTTAAAGAAAAAAAGACATATTTTACATCTTAACATGACTTATGCTAACTAAAATTTGATGATTTAAAATTAAACTATATATAACCTAATATACTTTAATAAAATACTTTAATATACTTTAAAGTATATTAAACTATATATATTATACTTTAATATACTTTAATAAAATTAAAGTATATATAACCTAAAAATGTTTAAGTTTCTTACTGCTTCAGTTCACTTTTTAATGTATATTCTCATTAATTTACGAACTATTGGTTTACCTAGATTGTATCATTAGATACTAATTCTAATTGAAGATATTTACACAGGCCCAATGTGGTTACAAAAGCAGTTTAAGATATAGTTTAAAATCTCTAGACCTCATCTTTTTCTGCTGGAAAATGAGAATATTGTACTTCCTTGTTTCCCTCACATATGTTTTTAGACACAGCAGATGAGAAAACACAAGTATTTTGGGTAACTTTCATAACTTACTAAGTAACTCTAAGGGGTCATGATAAAAGTTTATTTTTATTTGTTTGTATCTTTTTTCAAATAATGTACATGGGCCAAAAAAAAGGAAAAAGAAGCAAAAAGGACAAATTTGTCATATCCTAATCTTTTGTCTTGCATTGAATATCTTTAGAATTCTTTGTTTTGCTCTAGTCTTTTTTTCTCAGCTCATATAGAAATACACCCACATGTGTGAGTTTCGATGACTTATCAGTAGTTCATATATCAAATATACTTAATTGAATCCCTATTGTATATTCAGCTTATTTCTATTATTTCACTGCTACAGTAATGTGATAATTTCTGAATATGCCTTTAAACACAGCTTTGATTATTATTATAATTATTTTTTTAGGATTTTGCTACATACTTCCAAACTGCCCTCAAGAAATAGTTTTTCACTTTATGCTATCACCAGCAATGGATGAGATTGCTGGCACGCCCCACTCCCTTGTCAACACCAGGTATTTACATTATTTTCAATCTTAATAAGATGTTATTGTTATTATTACATATTTATCAGTATCTCTGGCATCATTCTCCTTTTTTTCTTTTCTTTCCTTTTTTTGTCCTTTCTCACCTACTTGGTGAGAAAATGCAGGTTGTGGAACTGGAAACTGTCAATCTTTGAACGACAATTCCTTTCTCTAGAGGCTCAAAAAGCTATTTCATAAAGAAATGCTGTTCAAGGTCTCTAATTTTAAGCATCCCAATCACCACTGGCCTCCTGTAGGACTTAGGCCTACAAGGGTGTCTGCACAGCCTAAGGAGAACATTAATACGTGTGCTGTTTTCTTTTTATTCTCTTTGGCGACCTGTGCCTTTGGGATGTCTTTGAGATGTTTGATGCTTTTTGTAGCTAGAGTTATTGATCAGCGCAGCAAAAGGGAGTGCTAGTGATGGCCAGGAGAGATGATTTCACTTGAGCTTGCAGCCAATATCCAAGAGGTCTGCTCAGCTTCAAATAGTCTCATGGGTCTCAATGCTTGTGACAAACCTGATCCCAAAGGAAAAAATCAAGACGACCTGGTAATTAATGAACTTAAAAAGAGTATTGCAAGACATGTTTATAGTCATAAAAGAGTGGTTTGATTTTTCAGTCACTCTGCTCTTCTATTAAATTTTAAGTTCAACAAACGATGTTTATAAGAACATATTGGAAATGTGTAAAAATGGTTCTCTAAGACCACTGTAGCAACCAGGAGTGTAGTTCCCCACATTTTCCCAGTTCTCCTTCTGGTCCTTTAATTGTGAGAAGAGGTGACCTGTGTAACTTCCAGGCTGAAGAATCTAATTGTCTGTGTGGGACCCTCCAGCTTCCTTCCCCTCTGACACAGGGACAAGAAACATTCCAAGTCTCCAACTGGGGAGAGCATGGAACAGTTCCTGCAGAGAGTGACATGAAGCAGACATGGGAAACCACCTTGTGTTGCTTTGAGACTCTGAGTTTTTTGAGTAATTGTTTTCAGTAATGCTTTGTTACTATAGCATAACCTCGCCTATCCTGACGGACACAGACATTTTGAAGGATTTTTTTTTCCCTAATAAACTTTTAATGATATTTATAAAGCTTAAAAGTAAAAACCATCATTGATTACAGGAAGAATTGCATTTCTGATGAAAGAAACATACAAGGTATCTTTAAAAGCTGAAATTATTTAAGTGGTTCCCAGTCCTAATTGTTATCAGAAACTTTTATGCCAATCTCCTTTTCTACTCAAAATAAAATTTCGTACGCCAAATTAAAAAGTGAAAGAGAGTGATAATATGTATTGTGTGCCTGCTATGTGTCAAATACATTGCTAGATAATTTATATCATTTATTTTACTTAAGACAGCATAGTAACCATGAAAGGCAAATGACGTTTCTATTTAAGGAAAAAAATATCCTAAGATTCACCGAGATGGAGAGATTTGACTTTGAAACCAGGTTGGTCTTACTTTACTGCCCTTGTAATTTTCCCTCCTCACAAGTGGTTTACTACTTCGACTGTTTATTAATACAAATATATAAGAAAGTTTATTACTCACATACTTGAAAAATATACAAACATTTTGTTCTGGAGACAAAAGAGAAACATGGTTCAATTCAGATCCAGTCTTTGTAGGTATTGGAATTGCCAACACCATGAACTCTGCTGAGACTAAAATTACATGGGACAAAAAATAAAATGTTTCCAAGGGCCTTCTTATTAAATAAATATCTGTATTTTCCCTGACTCCGGGTGTTAGCATCACGAGTTTACATTCAGCCCTTTGTCCAGTTAAGCCTTTTGTTAAATGTCTCAGCAGATGATTTCATTTTTTCAGTAGTCGAAACGATTTTATACTTGCAAGCGGAGATACCATTTGGACTGTGCTACTGATTGCAGCCTGCTGCAGCATCCTTCCTGCTCTGGACAGTGGTTTAACTTTTCCAATACACTTGTCAAAAATGAAGAAGAAGCAGATGGAGGAAGAAAAAAGAGAACCGTTCATCATAGCTGAGATTGTCCAACTCTCGGTTGTAGTATGTGGACTATTTTAAGTTCTCTTTGTCTAGCGTCTCCATGTCCCTTCATCTCCACCCAGAGGTGTCCTGCCCTCTGGATACACATGACGGCGCCATTCAAAGCTTTACGGACACAGCACATCAGAATACCGACCCTTCATTCTAACCAGCCAATCTCTTCAATGTCCTTCAAATATGTCTCGATTAATCCTATCTCAATCTGTCTCAGATCAGTAACATTAATAAACACATATCTCTGTGCAGTATTTTCCAAATCACATTTTTTTAACTTCATCACATAGGTGATCATTCTTGTGTCTTAGTTAGGAATCCTGGAGAAGACGAAAGCTGGGAACTCCCTTCCTCCTTAAGAGTGCTTTCCCCTCGGCAGGAGCCAGTGCAAGTCAAAACTCCTTTGAGAATCTTCTCTCCAGCTTCTCCCTCTAGATTATCTTCTCTCTCCCCCTACCTGGCAGCACATGGTACCCTCTTCACCTGTTGTTGTCCCCAGTGTGAGCTCAGGCAGTTGGAAGAGTATGATCTGGTGGAGAGAGAAAGGCTTTGGAACCAGACAGAAGGTGAGTTTGAAGCCCAGTTCTGCCACTCAATCATGTGACTTTGGACAAGTTGCCTAACCCTTGGACACTGTGGTTTGTTCATCCATAAATGGAGATAATAGAAGCCACCTTGTATGGTTATTATACAGATGAAACAAGATAAAACACATCAAGGACTTTGCCCAATGCCTGGCTCCAAAACGGTTGGGCTCTGTCTCTCTCCTTCCTCAGTCCCTCGAAGGGAGAGAACACAACCCTCCACCTTTTTCATCTCTCCTTCTCCACAGCATTCACAGAACGCTGAATGCACAGGAAGCACACAATCAATATTCTCTGAATTGAATCATACAGAGGCCAGTCCTCAGACACTGCCCTAGAGAAAAACTCCACCATGGGGCAGTCAGCAGCCATACCTTTCTTGTCAGTCAGAAGTGTCCTTTGAAGTGCAGAGACATCTTTCATAGAGAGGAGTTAGAACTCAGCTGACATACAGGGATGTGTGGGAATCATGCCAGATTCCAAGAGCATGGGGAAAGTCCTGGAGGTGACCTGAAAACTGAATCCTTGGTGCCTGTCACTCCATGTGTGAAAAAGACCACGAGTAATTTTATCTGGGAAAACAAAAATCCGTCTCGTGGATTGCACTCGTTGGTTAGGAAAGGGGTAGTGGAAAGGGAGAATATTCATTTATAATTAAGAAGCAAAATATGTTTTCTGCTGTGGCCCTGAGGTTTTTTTTCTCCCCTTTTGTTTTTGTGTTTTCCATTTCCCTATTGATTTTCATTAATTTTGCCCTAGATTCCTGAGCTTTGTGAACCTGGAGAATTTCTTTTTTTAATTTAAATAAATAAAAAGAGCCTGTAAGTTTTCCCCAGATCACCAGGCTTCAATATTAAATTACTGTTTTCTGGCAGGATCATCTGCAAAACTCTGATTTTGTTTTTTTCTCTGTTCCCATCCTGATAATTGTGGCTGAATTCCCTTGTCTTTAATATGCCATATATTCTCCACCTGGCAAAGGATTCAGACAGATACAGATAATAAATACCCCGTAGACATACAGACAGAGAAACTGCTGTAATTGCTTTCATAATGACTCTGAGACATCAAAGGAAGGCAAATAATGGTATTTAACACTGTTTCCATTCTTTAGCTGAAATGTAATTTTATAGAGTTATTGTCAGGCAGTACGGCGAACGTACAAGTACAACTGTCATATTCAGCTCATATTAATTAGCTGCCCACGAGAGGGCCAGGCGAGTAATGGCAAAGTTCTCCTCATTTCAGATGGTCTGATATTCAGACAGAACCACAAGTACAATAGCTTGATTAACATAGTTGCTTAGATCAGGTTTTCCCTGGGAGTGTGTCAATTGGCATTTTGAAGAATCAATTAATTAGCACTCCAAATAATCCATTCTTGGGTTAATGAAAGTGTTTTGTACAGCTGCAAAAAATTACATGAAGAAAAACTAAACCTTTCCAAAGTGGCAATGAAAAAGATTTCTCTCAGAAAACTGCATTGTCCATTTCAAAATGCCACGGAAAATGTGTTTCCTTTTAAAGCCAGGGAATTGACATGTATAGTTTTAAACTACAGTGGGTACATTTTGGCTTAGAATAAGGCAAGTGGTGGATGCCACAGTGGCACAGAAATGACAACTTTTATTTTCACTATTTTGTCTTGTAATTGTTTTACTTAATCAGGGTAAGTCATGGCCAACGTTTTGCATACCATTATCCACTATTTTAAACAATTACTCTTTGACGGCAATATGCTTATTAATATATTTTAAATGCCAGTATCACACAGATACTCCTGCTTTTGAAAGTTTGAGGTAGAATTCTCAGACATATGAGAATTACAAATTAAAGATGCAAATTTATGTTTAATAAAGATAAAATCTGTTTAACTTAGCGATGTAATGCATTCTATACAACGAAGTTTAAAGTATCAGAAAACCAAACTATGAGACTCTCAGATACTTTTGCTATCATTACAATGTTACCTTTGGCATGTCTTATCAATTCACCCCTCAACTTAAAGAAGATGCTAATGCTGTCTCTTTTCTAACTCTCCTGGATCCACATTTTAAAAAGCACTTAAATTTGTGGCAGGCTTTTCTTATTTGTGAAATGACCTTAATCAACCCTATAAAAGAATAAAATAGTTTATTTGGTGACTTAGCTCTCTCTAACTTCCAAAACTTGGTGTAAATTATAGATGGTATTTGTATAATAATTCCTCCTTCAGGAAATTCCACCTTTATCAGCACCCCTGATGTAAGCAGTTTTTAAATCATGTTCAAGGCCCTTGAAATGAAAAATATAAAATAAATATTTGTGAAGTTAAGTAAAATGAGTGGTAGTATCCACTAAAAATTATTTGGAATTAAAATATAAATTTCATTATTTGTATGAGTTTTTTTTTTTTCTTTAGTAGTTTGAAAAATGTGATTTCTTATTATTGAGTAATTAGAAACTTTCCAATTCAGCTTCATTCATAGGATATGACTATTGACTTAGGTAAAAATCAGCCTATTTAAAACAGGCTATAACAAGTTTTCACTGATATCAGACATGGATTACCTTCCTTTATCTTAGTATTTAATAAAGTGTTGGGAGTTTTATGATGTAGAAGTACATTTTCCTGATTATCACGTAGATGAGAGTTGTAGAGCTCATTACAAACAGTAGCTCTTAAAGGCTGATCTATCTACCATACCCCATATCAAGAATACACAGGAGGAAAAATGATAACACACACACACACACACACACACACACACACACACACACAACTCTGTAGAAATAAGCTGCTCATGTCTTCCTATTAGGATGAATAATTCTCCCAAATAGAAATGTTTGCTCTCAAGGTTTAAGGAGGCTAGTGATGTGGGTGCTGGGAATCTTCCTTTCCTGAGTTGTTGAGGGACGTACCCTACACCTTCCTCTTCCTCTTTCTTCAGGGTGATGAAATGATGGGCAAGGACTTGTTCCTAATACACTTGAACAGATGCCAGTGAGATCCAGCATCGCCTGTTTATTGCTTACCCTTTATTTTTCAACGCTCTCAGAAATGTAAAATGGCAAAGTTTCGCTGTCATTGCTCAGGGTGGACTTCAGCCAGCAATGAGATCTATTGCTTGTTTTGCTAATCAGCTCCTTCCATATCTGCATACTCATTTTCTGATAGCGGATGAGGCGACAAGGTCATTGGACGTACAAGTACTTATTTAAAAACAGACATGAGAGTGAGATAGAGGTTAGTTGGGTCTATCAGAGCTGTCAATCAATTAATGAAAATTATTGAGCAAGGACACTGTGGGGGAAGCGAACAGAAGGAAGGAAAATGACCATGGAGACACAACATAGGGAAAACGACAGAACTGACTCAACATGCTCACGTGAGCACTAAAAACAGACATGCTCACATCCCAAGTGAGAGACAGCTCTGAGAAACACAGCCACTGGAGTCTGTGCTGCTCCAAAGGCTCCAGGCTGACAGCACAGGGCTTTTGCCCAAAGGTATACCCTGAACAATGCCTCTGCTTAGACATGGAGGGGACAGCCGAGTGCCTGATGAATATTTTATTAATGTGCCCAAGACCTGTGGCCAAGATTTCGAGTCATGTAAAGACCCTATTATCCAGACCAAAATTTGTGGTAAATCGAGGCCAAAAGAGTACAAACAGCCCTCTTCTTCCTGGAGAGGAAATATTAGATTCCTACCTGTATGACAGAGGTGGAGAACAAAACTGAGTGACACCAGAAGGGGCTTTAGAAAGCTCTCTAAATACCCACTCTATCACCACTGCACACCGTATGCTGGCACCAGGCAGGCACCTGCCATTTATCAGCACAAGAAAGAAAGAATTCATAACTTGATCCTTAGGGGAGGGGGAGAATGGAGGAACAGAAAACTATATAAATGAGAGGAATGAGAGAGAGAGAGAGAGAGACCGAGGGATGAGGGGAGAAAAATTGCCAGTAAGCTTGTGTGAATGAAAGATAGTGAGGGAGAGAAAAGAGAAGGCTGCAAAGTCAAAAACGGGGAGATACTGACACCAAATCTCTGCAAAGCGTTCAAAATTCTCCAGCTGCCACGCTTTTAATTTGCTACCATTCTAATTAAAATGCAAATTAAATTTATAATTAGCATCAGCGCTTTCTAAAGAAGGCTTCTTGTGCGCTGCACAAACATATGGGATGATGCCGTAGTGAAAAGTTTGTAAAACAGAAGTAATGGCACAAAGTCGGGGCGGGAGTCGGGGGGGTGTTCTTTTCCCTGGGAAATAAGTTTTATGCAGAGGCGGGTGGCTTAAGGGGAAGATGATTGCAGAGTTTCTTAGAGGAGGATGGAAGTGGGTGTATGTCCCATGACAACAAAAGGATTGCTGAATGTCGAAGATCATCCGGCCAGGGTGTAACTGTGTTGAACCAGGTGTCAAGGGTTACCCTGCATGTCATTGGGATTGTATAGGAGATGCCAAAAGGCAAAATGGGTCAAAGCTTCTAATCAAAAAGTCTATGGCCAAAATTAACCGCTGCTTGCTTCCAGATAATTAATTTAAAAATTGATGGGGAACAAAGTACCAAAATTACCTCATGATTCGCACATGTATCATGTGTGCAAAGTAAACTCTCTCTCCAACTCGCTCTCCAAAGCTGAGGGGTGGGTGGAGATCCAAGAAATGTGTTAACCAAACGGGTGAATTTATGTGGTGCTGGGTTTGCTGAGGTCTTTGCCGAATATGCAGGTTTTATCCCTAGAATGCTTTAAACAGAAATATATAAATCTGGTATTTCTGCTATTTTTCTTCAGAAGTATGGTTGTGTTCAGTGAGGCCGATGGAGCAGAAACAGGAAGCTTGCAGCTGCAGTCAGAGAAAAAAAAAAAAATCTGCCACAAAATTGCCCTTATATTCACCAGAGTTTGGTTCAAGAGGATCTTTCTGAATTAAAAAAAATAAATAAAAATCTGCTGTTCCCACAGTAATTGTGCTTTCCTTTCCAGTGGAGGACCCTACCTGCACCTAAGCGTCGTTAATATTCCAGGAACTCTCCTTTATCTATTAACCAGGCTTTCCATCAGATATTTTAAATTTTGAATGTAGCAGAAATGAATATTTCATAGATGTGTGTTAAGCTGTTATTAAACTATAATGTAAAGCAGGATTGTAGGAATATTTTTATATGTCAGGAAGTCAATTAAAATGATAAGCCTGTAATATCACTGCGGTGGATTCGCACAAAACAGCATTTCATATGCACGGGAGGTCCTCAGCCACCTAGCATATGGGTGGCAGGCAGGACTGTTACATATTCAGAGGCCTGTGTACTTCAATTTCATTAGTAACACTTAGGTCCATTTTCGGCAGAGATTAAATGGAGAGCTATGGGGGATAAATCTTACCTGACTTGATTTTTATTTAGTATTACAAAAACGGCATTAGGCATTCTTAAAGGTAGGTGCTTACCTAAATGCACTGAGGATTCATTTGGAAATAAATGTCAATCCCTAGGAGAGTGAGGTGCCTATAATAAAACCTCAAGTGAGGATGCTACCCTTGACTTGAGTAAAAGTGATGTGGTGTCTCTTGGAGAAAAATATCACAAAAACTGAAAATGCACGAGGAAGGTAAAACCAACAGAGACCATAGTAATATAGTACTTAAAAAAACACGTAGATTCCTATTTGTAGACTTTGAAATAAAAATAAGCTCTGTGCAGGGGAGTATTTTTGGTTTTTGTTTGCATACTTAGGCAGAAATATTTAGAAGTATAGTTGGTTGAATCATGTTAGAATGCCTTATAGAAAATTGAATGCTTTCCCAAACTTCCTTTGACCATCAGTTCCTCCCTGGGCAATGGCCATTGTCAAAAACGGGAAGCTAAAAGATGATCTGCATGACAGGTTTGACATAACTCAATTAATCAAGACTTCACCAAAGAAAGGAAAATAATTCTACCCATACGGTGATGAAAAGTGTCTTCTGATATTCACAGAGTAGAAGTTCCTTATTTTTTCCTGGTGTCTAAGAGGAATGCAGGCCTCTTAAATAAGTCTTCTGTGTGACGGACAAAAGACTGAAAACTGTGGCATAAAAGCATTGCTTTGTTTAATTTCTAATTGTTGTCCTTCTCTTATTCAGAAAATGAAGTCACCTTTGTCGTGGTTTCATGAACCGCTGGGTAATCAAAATTATTATGCCGCCACCTGTTGTCTGTTAATTATTCTGAGAAGATACTCATAAATCATAACACCGGACAATTAATCAAACTGTCAGCTCCCAGGTCAAAGGTTACCCATGAAAAGTTATAGGTCACCCACCGGGTGTGAAGGAGCAGGGTTTTAGAGCATCACTCATTGTCAAGCACTGTTGGGAGAAGTGCCATTGGAACAAAAGGAAAACTGAAGTACAGAAGAATTTCAGTCAGGGGGTGGGCTTTGGGCTCCAGATTCCAGCACAAGTGAAGTCAAACCTACATTACACATGAATTGACCAGCAAGCTAGTCTGGCCGT
Source organism: Phocoena phocoena (assembly GCF_963924675.1). Lineage (NCBI taxonomy): Eukaryota > Metazoa > Chordata > Mammalia > Artiodactyla > Phocoenidae > Phocoena > Phocoena phocoena. The sequence continues at coordinate 129,192,333 of NC_089220.1, read as the reverse complement.
GCCCAGCTCAAAGACCTGCTGTTCTTTGAAATCTTGTTGCAAATAGTGTTCCTTTTGGAAAAGTCTGAAGAGCTACTAGTTGGGAACATTATCTTCTCTTTTTTCTCTTCATTAGTGAGTATATTGGAGAAATTCACATCCTGCTGCATTATTCAAGACAATCACAATACATCAAACTGTAGTTGATTGGAGGATGCTTTGGAATGTCTTACTTCCTAAATTAATTTGGCTTGAAATATGTTTTCCTTATAGTGTGACAAGAACTTGAACTGCATTTAACATTTTCAACTAATTTATTTTCAGTCCCCTGTATTTAAAATAACATCATCACTTCAAACCAGTGTGTGTTGATGGATATCCTTGATTTAAAACCTGGCTAGGGGTAAATTATTTCTGATGTGGTGGAAGCAACTTTAAGATAAGACATAATAAAGACATAATGATGAGGCAGCTGGGAAACAGAACTAATGTTCCAGTTGAGAGACGCATTGCCTGCTATTTGAATTAAATTCTGTAAAATGGATGTTATGCCTTCATTAAAAAATTCTCTCTAAAACATTAACTTTTTTCCTTTGTGTTGTTATTTCCTGCTCAAATAATCATGGCTTTCCTCATGAGGAATAAGAGTACCATCAGCGTGTCAACTGGGGTCAGATTGTTTTTCTTTGAAAGGACACACCACAGTTTCTGTTTAAATCATACATCTCAGAACTGACACTGAAAAAGACTATGCTCCAAAACAGAATCTGCTCCACCTTTCTCTTTCAATCTAGCAAGCCATTTTTAATTGAGGCAAGTGAGTCATAAAAATGTGCCGGGTGACACTGGAGGTCAAAGCACGTTCACTGATCCAACTTTAACCACGACTGCAAATTTATACACATGGGCCACATAGTTTAATTCTAAAATCACAACAAAATGCCTTGTGGATGCTGGAGTCACCAAGGAGTGAATTCATCAGTTAACCCACTAGCAAAAATTTCTACAGACTGAGCATGTCCTCAAGTATAAAAGTCATGTTATTTGGCAATTCTCTCATCAAAATGGGATTTGTTGAAGCTTTTCTGATCACCTTTAAAATTTCACTGTGTTGACATTTGGGCATGTTCTTCCATGTTGCTGAAACAGAAATTATGAGCAGTGACTTTCCTAGTTTCATCCCCAAGTAGAGTTGAGGGCTTCTGTTCATTCAATACAGATGGATTGAGGACCTGCTAGAAGTCAGGTGATACGGGGTATAGGGCTGGCGGGAGAACACAAGCTCCTCCTGGAGCATAGTGTCCAGTAAAATACTCTGCCCAGCAGATCCCCTAAGTCCTTTCCTTGGGGAAAAGTGGAGGCTGATGGATTGTTCTTGGAAGGGGGCTGGCTATCCCTTGGAACACATGCTGAGGATGGGCACTCTGCGCCAGGTGTGTGGGAAATCAGGGAGTCTGGTCATCCTCTACCCACTGAGGGTGTGTCCAATCATCAGAAAAGAGCATCCAAACTCTACCCAGAAAGTTTGGGTCATGAACCAAACCTCACAAACAGAAGCCTCCGTTATGGGCTTAACTGACCACCTTCAAAATTCATATATTGAGATCCTAATCTCCAGTGCCTCAGAATGGGACTATATTTGGAGATAAGGCCTTTATAGGGGTGATTAAGTTAAAGGAAGGCTGTTAGAGTGGGTCTTAATTCAATTTGACTGATGTCCTTATAAGAAGAGGAAATTTGGACACACAGAGGGACACCAGGGATGTGCAAAAAGAGGAAAGGCCACGTGAAGACACAGGAGGCGAAGGCAGTCATTTACGAGCCAAGAAGAGAGACCTCAGGGGAAATCAACCCTGCCGACACCTTGATTTTGGACTTCCAGCCTCCAGGACTATGAGGAAATAAGTGTCTGTTGTTTAAGCTAGCCAGCCTGTGGCAATTTTTATGGCTGCCCAGTAAGCCAATCCCTTTCTGATGCCAGGGAAAATGTCCCTGTGGATGAATATCCTGAGGAGGAAGTCCTGAGAGCCAGGGACAGTGGTGCTCCATGAGAACCCTGGAAGGCTGTACCATTTGGGGGAACCCATGATGTGCAGATGAGCCCCCAGCAGAAGGAACAGCCAGTGTGGAGAGAGACTCGGGCCTGGAAGCCTGCTGCAGGAGTTGGGGAGGCCATCCCAAGGGCAGCTCATAGAGGGGACACTCCAGCTTCCCAATGTGGGCACAGGCCTGAGCATCACTTTTGCTCACTGGTCTCAAGAGTCCTGGACATCCCTGCTGCTCCTCACACACGTCAAGCACTCCGCAACCTATGATCTCGGCATATACTCCTCCCACTGCCTGGAAAGTGCTGCTCCAGGAGTGCTCCTAGCTTGCTCACTCACGTTATTCAGGCTCTGCTTTAAAGGAGATGACTTCCCTGGTCATCCTTTGAAAGAGCTCTCCTGTCACTGTGTCTCCTTACCTTGCTTCACTTTTTTATTTTTCATTACTTCTATACTTATTCATAGAAGTAATATTTATTTTGATACTTTTCTACATTACAGTGATTTTACTAGACCCCAAATTTAAAATAATGCCATTTCATACTGGCCACGGTTGCAGGTTATTTATGTAGGTTGGGGTTATTTATAATTGATTCTTAGCTGGAGCAGGGGATTTGGTGGCACTTTCTAAACTTGAGCCGGTGTGCATCAGGCTGCCTTCCCCTCCTTCATAACAGCTTTACTGAGATAAAATTTACATACCATACCATTCACCATTTAAAGTATACAATTCAATTTGCTTTACTTTTCTTAATAACACTTATCAGCACCCAGAATTATATATGTAGTTATACAAGAAAGTAACACACAAGAATGGGAACCTTCTCAGTATGGTTTCCTGCCATGTCCCAGTGCCTAGAAGAGTGTTTAATGCCTGAAGGAAGACCTCCTGGTGTGGTGTGAGCATTAAGTGAGCTCGTGTACATGAAGTTCTTGCACCAGTGCTTGACACACAGGGCTCCAGAAACCTTGGCCATCATGGATGGAGACACCAGGCAAGGGGTGTCCATCTCAGAGCTGTCGGGTTCATCAACAAACCTGTCTAGGAAAGTTGGACATTTTACATTTGTCTACTGAATGATCTCTTGAGTTTTATTCTTTTTATTATAATAAAACTTCAGCTTGATATTTTCTGGCCAAAATATGAAAAGCAAGGCTGTGAGTAGCTGTCAACAAAATATAAAAATACCATTCCAAGTTCTCTTTGCCCTTTGCACTAAGGCACTCTGGGTCCAAGTACCACTGACCCAGATTTCCATAAGCAGTCATCTCACATATATACACTCACACCTCTGTTTGTGCAGCATCATTATGAGTGTGCCTGGTTTGTCCCTACACAGTGTTATATCAATATTCTGTGCCAAGAGCACCTGCTACACAGTCATTGAGAATTTCCACTGTGCCAAACATTGTATGAAACGCAAGGTATGTTCTATCAGTATCATTATTCTCATTTTTTTCAATCAGGAACCTGAGAATGAGAGAGCTTTACTGAAATTAATTCTATTCTTTTCTAAATATGGGAGAGTTCCTCACCAACTTGACTGGTGACTAGATATTCTTGTACAAATCGTGATGGCTTTGTTTGCTTTGTCATATGTTCAGTGAGGAGTCTGAACCAGATCAGAGGCTGTCAGACAAGGAAGCACATCTCATATGTTGCCCAATATTTGCTTTTGTTAATAAAGTTTTATTGGATCATAACGAAGCACATTCATTTATGTATTGTCTATGGCAGCTTTTGTCCAATGACAGTAAGCTTAAGTGTTTATGACAGAGACCACAAAGCCTAAAATATTTATTATCTGACCCATTACAAAAAAAGTTTGCAGAGTTCTAGACAGATAAATGCTAAGGTCTTTCACGGTATTACATTGTTCTATTGTAGAAAGTCACTGCTATGTTCTCAGAATTTAGTAAACAGTCTTGCTCTAATTTCACTGACCATACTTACAAATGCTACATTGCAGTTTTTCAAAGGCCCTAACCAGCAATGAGGTAGGTAGCTCAGGTAATAGAATTATTTTCCCTAGTCAGTATTGCTTTTCTAGATTGAAAGCGGAGACAGATAATATGCCTGTTCATATCAGGATAAAGCACTGTAAGGCATTGAATTTTGCTCCCCAACACGTCCATTTTTAAAGAATATCTCTGGTATCTATTTGAAACTGAATTGTGACTTTTAAATTATTTTAAACAGTTTTTAATTGAGATGCACTAAAGTAATACACACTGAAAAATCTGATCTATTTTGATGTAGTTTTTCTCAGATAATTTACACTAAGAATATAATTTTCAAAACACAATTTGAAACCTTTTACTTTAATTTGTTGTTTTTCCTTGCAATTTATTTTGTTGTTGTTATACCCAGGCAACAGTGATCTTTCATCTAGAAAGCTTAATATTGCAGTAATCACACAGATACTAATGCATGAAAACAATGGGCTTATATTGCCAAAGTTGTTAAGAAAATTTTTGCTAATAGGTCTCAATTACTTTTCCTGTCTGCTGTGGCAGCTCTGCAGTGGGCTAAGTGCTGCATGCTGCCCAGAGAGTGGTGCTTGGAGGTCCCTGTGTATAATGAGGCAAAAAGATGGCCTGTGAGGGATCATACACAAGTCATCTTTACTTTGAGGACAGGATGCATCAGCATGACCTGGTAGGAGAAGGAAATGCATTTCTTGGTTTTCATCTCTTCTCAGCTGTGTCGGAATGGTCAGTTTCTGTCTAACAAAGTTCTTGAGCCAATCCCAATAAGTCTTCCAGTTTATTCATAGGTTCCCAGTTAAAGTGTTCTAAGGTTCTAGAATTGCAAGAGAAGTGATAAAAGTAATAATTTCTATTTCATCAAGTAAGTCAAAGATTTATATGGTAATATCTAGGGAACCCCTAAAAGAGGAATAAAATGATATATAACTAAGGAGCTAAGAGAGGAGAATGAATAGAAAAATAATAATAATAATGAAATGATTAATCCCAAAGAAAGGGCAGAGTAAAGAAAATAACTAGGTCAAATAGCAAAGAAGTAGAAAGATGATAGATATAAATTCAAATATAGCAGTAATTACTTTAAAGCTAAATGGGTTACATACTCCAATTTAAAGAGATTAAAAACAAAGGCAACATATATGCAACTTCTAAGAGAAACATCTTAAATATAAGGACACAGAAATGTTGAAAGGAAAGGAAAGGAAAAAATATACCATATGTACCTTAACTGAAAGATAAATATACTACCAGACCAAGTAGACTCTAGGGCAAGAAACATTACTAGAAACAAAGAGGAAATTTTTATAATAAAAAAGGAGTCAAGAAAATATAATAATTTTTAATATGTGTATATACAGTAACATAGCCTCAAAATACATTAAGCAAAATTGACAAGATTGTGAGAAGTAAACAAATCCATGATAACAGTAGAGTTTAACACACCTCAATACCTAATAGAACAAGTAGATAAAAAATTAGTGAAGCCATAGAACATCTAAAGTACACAATAAATACGACCAATTTACATATTTATTATGTATAGGCATATCTTGGAGATACTGCAAGTTTGGTTCTAGACCACTGCAATAAAGCAAATACCACAACAAAGTAAGGTGCATGAATATTTTGGTTTCCCAGTGCATCTAAAAGTTATGCTTACATTCTACTGAAGTCTATTAATTGTGAAATAACATTATGTCTAAAAAAAATGTAGAAACCTTAATTTAAAAATAATGCTCTCAGATATACGGGACCAATAGATTTACTTGACATAGGGTAGCCATAAACCTTCAATCTGTAAAAATGCAGTACCTGTGAGGTGCAATAAAGCAAAGTGCAATAAAACCACATGTCTGTATTAATATAACATACATATATCTATTACATATTTTATATAAGCATAGTCATTGTATCCAGTAGCCATATAGAACAGTAAACCTAAGTCTCATCATTTGCAAGTGTACAGAACACATTATATGACCTTGTATTTCTGTTTTTGGTAATACAGGTATACCTCTCTTTACGTAGCAGATTTTTTTTTTTTTTTTTTTTTTTTTTTTTTGCGGTACGCGGGCCTCTCACTGTTGTGGCCTCTCCCGCTGCGGAGCACAGGCTCCGGACGCGCAGGCTCAGCGGCCATGGCTCACGGGCCCAGCCGCTCAGCGGCACGTGGGATCCTCCCGGACCGGGGCACGAACCCGTGTCCCCTGCATCGGCAGGCGGACTCTCAACCACTGCGCCACCAGGGAAGCCCTACGTAGCAGATTTTTTGCCCTCAGGGAGGTTCTTCCTTGTCTATTTCTACTGTTGGTAACATCTAAAGTGGATATTAGGAAATACATCCTTCTCAGGGACTGAGAACATTTCTAAGTCCAATTCCTGACTGCTGAATATTAGAGGACTAAGGATTGTTTCAGTCATAGGCTCTTTTATCCCAGGTCTATAGATTCTCAACCTGTGGAACTCAAAAGGTTAGTACCTCTTGTCTATTTGATCACAGACAGGGTTCTCCAGCCTGAAATATTGATTTGCTTTCTCATTCTTACCCCAATACTAATGGTATAAAAAGGGAAGCAAGAATGGTTGGTCTCAGGTTGGATGAGAATTATATCACTGACATGGCATAGGATTGTTGGCATATGGAAATGATAAAGCCAAGCTGATCTTTGATTCGTTTTATAACTGTTTTAAAATTCTCTTTTGATAATGTACCACCTTATGGACAGGGGGAGACTGGTGCCATCACAAAACCCTTTGGTTTGCTATATCCCATTACCTCCTGCTTCCATGTTATGCGGGAGCTATCTCCTTAAGACAGTCAGGCTTTTGTGGGGAAGCCACATCCATGATCTTATCTCTATCCTCAGTTATTTTAGCCAACTGAGGTGTTTTGACATCATGTAGATTTTTTTTAAAATCTGCCTTTGTCCCTCAAAAACTTTTAAAATTTTATCTCTTATTGTTTGGTGTCAAAACTGAAATGCCCTAAATTTCTTGGGCCTCTCTATTCTTAGTACTGTTTGAACATTTGCCAATTATTTTTCTAAACTCACGTCTTGTAATACCTTGCCAAATGTAGCTATTAACCACTAGCACCAACAACTAAGCTGTGTCTTTCAATCCTTTCCCCTGGAGCTACAAGTTCTTGAAGCAAGTAGTCTGCTTCCCCAGTGTCCACAGGTTTAACATGTATTTTGCTCCTGGAGAACATGGATAATCACTTCACATCCCTTTCCCCCCCATCCTCACATTCCAGCAACTGGCATAATTTCCTCACCCTATATTGGGTCAGGCTAGGCTTGTCTTTTATGACCAAAAATTTCATGCCTTCAGAGGCTTAAGAATGAAATTTGTCACTCACACAAAGTCACTGCAGATTAGGCAAATATCCATTTTGTAAATCTGAGATACCAGCTTCTTCAATCTTCTGTCTTGCCCCATTAGTAAGGGTCTCAATTCTTTACACAAAAGAAAGAGATAAAGTTGCAAAAGGGCTTTCCTCTGCCTCAGTGCAGGAGTGACATATGCCTGTGAGCCAGAACCGGTCGCATGGCCCATCTTACTATGAGGAAGGAAAGCATGTAGGATGAGTCCAGAAATGAGAGAAGAAGCAGATACTGGAAACTCAAGTATTTCTCCCAGATGGGTATTAGAGTCTCCACTTTACAGATGGGGAAACTGAGGCTCAGAGTCATTAAAATAATTCCTCCAATATTCCAAGTTAGTAGGTGACAAAGCCCCAGGTTAATCTGATATTCTACTGTGTGCCATACCTCTCCTAATTTATTTGTTATACCATTTCAAATATCTTAACATCAAATTATTGTCCTATGATGATCACTTGGATAATTAAAAGCCAAATGTGTCTCTTTAAGACTATAATGGCTCCCCTATGTGTTTTTTTTTTGTTATATATAAAACAGTTCTGCTTAGAATACATATATTTTCAATGACTAATAAGTTAGATGCATGTACCTGAGAAATGTGTGTTCACTTTGTGCTTATCTTCTTTCCAGAGGTCTTGTAACTTGCTGCACATGGGTTAACTTACCCAGCACCATAATGGGTAGGATGCCTGGCAGACAGCATTCCTATGCTTTGTACCCTAGTGGTCGCAACAAAAGGATTTAGGAAGAAACAATACTTGGCACAAAAAGCAGCCCTTAGCTGGTGAGGGTAACTGTTGTGAGATACCCAGCCAAGAAGGGGATCAAGGTAAGAAATCACTAGGTGTGGAGGTCATGGGGGAACTAAGGGTGTTAGAAGACAGAATAATGGGTGAGAAGATGGAAATTACCAGTTGATATTAAGATTCCAGAAAGCAAAGAGATGGTGAGGATTGTAATACAATAATGAATCGAAACATGAGAAACTAATTGCACAAGTTTCTTTTGACAACTAAAATCTGCCCTTTTTGTATGCGTCATCATGTCTGTTTGAGAAAACAGCGGTTGCTCCTTGAAAGTTTTCTCCACCAAATTTTAACACTTTGAGGCTGCCTGAAGTGTTGGAGATATGGATATACCTTATCTGAAATTCAGGTTTTTAAAAAATAACTCCAAATACCAACAGCATAAAAGCATTATGCAAAAGCCCAAAGCTTTTGCCTTAATTCTTATTTTTAAAAATTACTTCATTGTTTTTTAAAAAGCACCTCAAGCTCATTTTAATGATTTAACTCATATTTCAAAACACCCAAAAGTGAAAAGAAAAAGGAAAGAAAATCAACCCAAAGTTCATCTTTCAGAAATTGCCATAATTAGATGATTATTAATATATATTTATATGTCAGTGCTCAGATATAATAGTATACAGACAAATAATTTGTAAAAATGATTTCACCCTACCAGTACAGTATAATAAAAATTATTAAGTTTGTTTTTATTGAATTTAACAAATAAGAAGAAACAAAAGAAATTGCTGGAATATATATATATATATATACACATATATACATATATGTGTATATATATTTTATATTTTTCATTACTTCCTAAAATCTCTAAGGAGGGAAAAGAGAAAACATAAAGAGTTTGAATCCTTCTTTTTACAACCCGTTTCAATTTCAGATGGCGACAACTGATCCTCTGCTCTGAAAGAAGGAAAAATTCTACTGTAACATTTAAAACAAAGTATCTTCCGTCATCTCCCACTTTTATTAGTTATAGAATTATTTTTCCATTTCTAGATGTATAACACTGAGATTCTGTTCTATAGCCTGCTTACCTGAGTTTCATCACCAGGTAGGTTTGGTTTTGTGTTGGTTGAACTCTCACTGGGGCTGCTTACCTGAGCTTTTGCAAATTGCAAATGTTCTTTTACTCGAGGTCTATTTATCTGGATATACTTTTTAAAGGTCAGTTTCCTTCCATCGGGGTTATTTTAGGCATTGTTCCAATATCTCTTGACCTGAGAATTGCATCAGTCCTCTTATCACATCTTTCAATGCTTTTCAATGTCTAGTAAATTTTTAAAGATTTAATGGTGTGATATTTCTGCAGCTAGTTCACCTGATTGATGCTTTCACATTTGAAGGACAATTAAATTTATATTTTATATTTGGAAGGCAAATTATTTCTTGGGCATAAAATTTGGATCCAAACTTTGTCTCTCTGAAGACTTTGTAGACACTGCTCCATTACAGGCTTGTGTTGAGTATATATGTGTGTATTCACATGTGCATATATGTGTACATATATCATACATGCATAAAAATACATTTACATGTATATACACATATATCTATGTATGTATATGTAGAAAATGTATAGAGCCATTCTGATCTTTTTTTCCCTTTTATAAGTGATTTGTTTTCTTTGCCTGGATGTTTGAATATTCCTTTTTTACCTTTCAACTTCAGTATTTAACCAGGTTCTTTTTCTAAGCTAATCATTTTTTATCTGGGAGTTAATGTACCACTCAAATAGACAACTAATTTTTTCCTTAGGTCCAAGGAAATCTTATTTTATGTCAAAAGTCATACACTTAAAGGCTTACACAGGACTGATGCATAACAGGAGTATATAAAGTATGTTGGGTCAATTTAGTGGGAGTGATGGGGCCCCTGGTGAACCAGATAATGGATGCTTAACATTAAAACACTGAGATACAATTTTTAAAAGAGAGAATGCACAGGGAAACAAATACATCTTCCCAGTTTGTGATCCTTGGCCTATGACTTTGTGTAATTTTTCTGTTCCATTTAAATTTTTTTTCCCCTAAATTAGGGACTATGATCAACCTCTGTCAGACTGTAATTTTTCTGTCTTCGATGATTATTATCTTCTTTCTTATTGCTGAGATATTAGTATCTTGTTTTTTTTTTTTTTTTGCGGTACACGGGCCTCTCACTGCTGTGGCCTCTCCCGTTGCAGAGCACAGGCTCCAGACGCACAGGCTCAGCGGCCATGGCTCACGGGCGCAGCCGCTCCGCGGCATGTGGGATCTTCCCGGACCGGGACACGAACCTGTGTCCCCTGAATAGGCAGGCGGGCTCTCAACCACTGTGCCACCAGGGAAGCCCAGATCTTAGTATCTTACACATTCATTCTGGTTTCCTCAAACTTTCCTTTATGCCAGTCATTCAGCATCGTCTGGTGTTTGCCTTAATTTCTCAGATTTATTTATTAGTTCATTAATGGTGTGACTTTAGTCTTCTGTTAGTTTTGTTTACTATGTTTTTATTATTTAAGATTTTTATTATTTAAGACTTTTATTTTTAAAGATTTTTATTTTTTAATATTTTTATTATTTAAGATTTAAATTTTCATTGTATTGAATTTTTATTATTGTTGTTTTTCTATTGCTTTAAGCAGTAATGAAGAATTGTCTACTGTACCTTTTGTCAACTTTTTAATAGACTGGACTCTCCATTTGCTGTTTAAGTTTAATTTTTTTCTTTCCTTTTTTTAAAAATTAATTTTTAAACATTTTTATTGGAGTCTAATTGCTTTACAGTATTGTGTTAGTTTCTGCTGTATAACAAAGTGAATCAGCTATATGCATACGTATATCCCCATATCCCCTCCCTCTTGCATCTCCCTACCACCCTCCTTATTCCACCCCTCTAGGTGGTCGCAAAACTCCGAGCTGATCTCCCTGTGCTATGTAGCTGCTTCCCACTAGCTATCGATTTCACATTTGGTAGTGTATATACATCAATGCTACTCTCTCAGTTTGTCCCAGCTTACCCTTCTCCCTCCCCATGTCCTCAAGTCCATTCTCTACGTCTGTGTCCTTATTCCTGTCTTGCCCTTATGGTCATGAGAACCATTTTTTTTTTTTTTTTTTTAGATTCCATATATATGTGTTAATATATGGTATTGGATTTTCTCTTTCTTATATACTTCATTGTGTATGACAGACTCTAGGTACATGCACCTCACTACAAATAACTCAATTTCATTTCTTTTTATGGCTGAGTAATATTCCATTGTCTGTATGTGCCACATCTTCTTTATCCATTCATCTCTTGATGAATGCTTAGGTTGCTTCCATGTCCTGGCTATTGTAGATAGAGCTGCAATGAACATTGTGGTATGTGACCTTTTTTGTATTATGGCTTTCTCAGAGTATATGCCCAGTAAGGGGACTGCTGGGTCATATGGTAGTTCGATTTGTAGTTTTTTAAGGAACCTCCATACTGTTCTCCATAATGGCTGTATCAATTTACATTCCCACCAACAGCACAAGAGGGTTCCCTTTTCTCCACACCCTGTCCAGGATTTATTGTTTGTAGATTTTTTATGATGGCCATTTTGACTGGTGTGAGTTGATACCTCATTGTAGTTTTCATTTGCATTTCTCTAATGATTAGTGATGTTGAGCATTCTTTCATATGTTTATTGGCAATCTGTTTATCTTCTTTGGAGAAATGTTGATTTAGGTCTTCTGCCCATTTTTGGATTGGGTTGTTTGCTCTTTTGTTATTGAGCTGCATGAGCTGCTTGTATATTTTGAAGATTAACCCTTTGTCAGTTGCTTTGTTTGCAAATATTTTCTCCCATTCTGATGGCTGTCTTTTCATCTTGTTTATGGTTACATTTGCTGTGAAAAAGCTTTGAAGGTTCATTAGCTCCCATTTGTTTATTTTTAATTTTATTTCCATTTCTCTAGGAGGTGGGTCAAAAAGGATCTTGCTGTGATTTATGTCATAGGGTGCTCTGCCCATGTTTTCCTCTAAGAGTTTGATAGTGTCTGGCCTTACTTTTAGGTATTTAATCCATTTTGAGTTTATTTTTGTGTATGGTGTTAGGGAGTGTTCTAATTTCATTTTTTTACATGTAGCTTTCCAGTTTCCCCAGCACCACTTATTAAAAAGGCTCTCTTTTCTCCATTGTATTCTCTTGCCTCCTTTATCAAAGATAAGGTGACTATATGTGCATGGGTTTATCTCTGGGCTCTCTATCCTGTTCCAATGATCTATATTTCTGTTTGTGTGCCAGTACCATATTGTTTTATTACTGTAGATTTGTAGTATAGTCTGAAGTCAAGGAGTCTGATTCCTCCAGCTCCGTTTCTCTTTCTCAACATTGCTTTGGCTATTTGGGGTCCTTTGTGCTTCCATAAAAGTTGTGAAATTTTTTGTTCTAGTTCTGTGAAAAATGCCATTGGTGGCTTGATAAGGATTGCATGGAATCTGTAGATTGCTTTGGGTCGTATAATCATTTTCACAATGTTGATTCTTCCAATCCAGGAACATGGTATATCTCTCCATCTATTTGTATCATCTCTAATTGCTTTCATCAGTGTCTTATAGTTTTCTGCATACAGGCCTTTAGTCTTCTTAGGTAGATTTATTCCTAGGTATTTTATTCTTTTTGTTGCAATGGTAAATGGGAGTGTTTCCTTAAATTCTCTTTCAGATTTTTCATCCTTAGTGTATAGATGCAAGAGATATATGTGCATTAGTTTTGTATCCTGCCACTCTGCCAAATTTATTGATTAGCTCTAGTAGTTTTCTGGTGGCATCTTTAGGATTCTTCATGTATAGTATCATGTCATCTGCAAACAGTGACAGCTTTACTTATTCTTTTCTGATTTGGATTCTTTTTATTTATTTTTCTTCTCTGATTGCTGTGGCTAAAACTTCTAAAACTATGTTGAATAATAGTGGTGAGAGTGGGCAACTTTGCTTTGTTCCTAATCTTGGTGAACATGCTTTCAGTTTTTCACCATTGAGAACGATATTGGCTGTGGGTTTGTCATATATGGCCTTTATTATGTTGAGGTAGGTTCCCACTATACCTACTTTCTGGAGGGTTTTTATCATAAATGGTGTTGAATTTTGTCAAAAGCTTTCTCTGCATCCATTGAGATGATCACATAGTTTTTATCCTTCAATTTGTTAATATGGTGTATCACATTGATTATTTTCCATGTATTGAAGAATCCTTGCACTCCTGGGATAAACACCACTTGACCATGGTGTAAGATCCTTTTAATGTGCTGTTGGATTCTGTTTGCTAGTATTTTGTTGAGGATTTTTGCATCTATGTCCATCAGTGATATTGGCCTGTAGTTTTCTTTCTTTGTGACATCCTTGTCTGGTTTTGGTATCAGGGTAATGGTGGCCTCGTAGAATGAGTTTGAGAGTGTTCCTCCCTCTGCTATATTTTGGAAGAGTTTGAGAAGGATAGGTGCTATCTCTTCTCTAAATGTTAGATAGAATTCACCTGTGAAGCCATCCGGTCCTGAGCTTTTGTTTGTTGGAAGATTTTTAATCACAGTTTCTATCTCAGCATTTGTGATTGGTCTGTTTATATATTCTGTTTCTTCCTAGTTCAGTCTCAGAAGGTTGTGCTTTTCTAAGAATTTTTCCATTTCTTCCAGATTGTCCATTTTATTGGCATAGAGTTGCTTGTAGTAATCTCTCATGATCGTTTGTATTTCTGCAATGTCAGTTGCTACATCTTCTTTTTCATTTCTAATTCTATTGACTTGAGTCTTCTCCCGTTTTTTCTTGATGAGTCTGGCTAATGGTTTATCAATTTTGTTTATCCTCTCAAGAAACAGCTTTTAGTTGTATTGATCTTTGCTATCCTTTCATTCATTTCTTTTTCATTTATTTCTAATCTGATCTTTATGATTTCTTTCCTTCTGCTAACTTTGGGGTTTTTTTGTTCTTCTTTCTCTAATTGCTTTAGGTGTAAGGTTAGGTTGTTTATTTGAGATGTTTCTTGTTTCGTGAGGTAGGATCATATTGCTAAAATCTTCCCTCTTCGAACTGCTTTTGTGGCTTCCCATAGGTTTTGGGTCATCGTGTTTTCATTGCCATTTGTTTCTAGGTATTTTTTGATTTCCTCTTTGATTTCTTCAGTGATCTCTTGGTTATTGTGTAGCATATTGTTTAGCCTCCATGTGTTTGTATTTTTTACAGTTTTTTTCCTGTAATTGATATATAGTCTCATAGTGTTGTGATCAGAAGAGATACGTGGTACAATTTCAATTTTCTTAAATTTATGAAGGCTTGATTTGTGACCCATGATATGGTCTATCCTGGAGAATGTTCCATGAGCACTTGAGAAGAAAGTGTATTCTGTTGTTTTTGGATGGAATGTCCTATAAGTATCAGTCAATCCCTCTTCTTTAATGTGTCATTTATAGCTTGTGTTTCCTTATTTATTCTCATTTTGGATGATCTTTCCAATGGTGAAATTGTGGTGTTAAAGTCCCCTACTATGATTGTGTTACTGTCAATTTTCCCCTTTTATGGCTATTAGCATTTGCCTTATGTATTGAGGTGCTCCTATGTTGGGTGCATAAATATTTACAATTGTTATATCTTCTTCTTGCATTGATCCCTTGATCATTATGTAGTGTCTTTCCTTGTCTCTTGTGATAGTCTTTATTTTAAAGTCTTTTGTCTGATATGAGAATTGCTACTCCAGTGCTCTTTTGATTTCTATTTGCCTGAAATATCTTTTTCAAACACCTCACTTTCAGTCTGTATGTGTCTCTAGGTCTGAGGTGGGTGTCTTGTAAACAGCATATATATGGGTCTTGTTTTTGCATCCATTCAGCCAGTCTGTGTCTTTTGGTTGGAACACTGAATCCATTTACATTTAAGGTAATTTTCAATATGTGTGTTCCTATTACCATTTTCTTAATTATTTTGGGTTTGTTTTTTGTAGGTATTTTCCATCTTTTGTGTTTCCTGCCTAGAGAACTTCCTTTGGCAGTTGTTGCAGAGCTGGTTTGGTGATGCTGAATTCTCTTAACTTTTGCTTATCTGTAGAGGTTTTAATTTCTACATCAAATCTGAATGAGATCCTTGCTGGGTAGAGTAATCTTGGTTGTAGGTTTTTCCGTTTCTTCACTTTAAATATGTCCTGCCACTGCCTTCTGGCTTCCAGAGTTTCTGCTGAAAAATCAGCTGTTAACTTTATGGGGATTCCCTTGTATGTTATTTGTTGTTTTTCCCTTACTGCTTTTAATATTTTTTTCTTTGTATTTAATTTTTGATTGATTAATATGTGTCTCAGCATGTTTCTCTTTGGGTTTATCCTGTGTGGGACTCTCTTTTCTTTCTGGACTTGATTGACTATTTCCTTTTCCATATTAGGGAAGTTTTTGACTATAATCTCTTCAATTATTTTCTCAGACCCTTCCTTTTTCTCTTCTTTTTCTAGAACCTGTATCATTAGAAATTGTTGTGTTTAATGTTGTCCCAGAGGTCTCTGAGACTGTCCTCAGTTCTTTTCATGCATTTTTCTTTATTCTGCTCCCTGGAAGTTATTTCCACCATTTTATCTTCCAGGTCAGTTATCCATTCTTCTTCCTCAGTTATTCTGTTATTGATTTCTCTAAGGTATTTTTAATTTCATTTATTGTGTTTTTCATCATTGTTTGTTTGCTCTTTAATTCATTTAGATCCTTGTTAAATGTTTCTTATATTTTTTCCATTATGTTTCCAGGATTTTGGATCATCTTTACTATCATTACTCTGAACTCTTTTTCAGGTAGGTTGCCTATTTTGTCTTCATTTATTTGGTCTTGTAGGTTTTCACCTTGCTCCTTCATCTATACCATTTTTTTGTTGTTGTTATTTCATTTTCTTTTTATGGGTTTTGCTGTATTCCTGTCTTAGTGGTTGTTTGGCCTGAGATGTCCAGTACTGGCATTTGCAGGCACTTGGATATAACTGGGTCTTGCTGCTGAGATGAGGACCTCCGGGAGGCCTCAGTCCTACTGATATTCCCTGGGGTCTGAGGTTCTCTGTTAGTCCAGTGGTTTGGACTTGGAGCTCCCACCACAGGAGCTTGGGCCCAACCTCCTGCCTGGAAACAAAGATCCTGCAAGCTTCATGTTGTGGTTTAAAAAATAATAATAATAAAGGAAGAAAGAAAGAAAAAAAGGGGCAGTACAATATCAAAGAATAAAAAACAAAATAGAATTAGAAAGATAAAAATTATATTAGGAAAAATAAAACTATAATTGGGGGCTTCCCTGGTGGCGCAGTGGTTGAGGGTCTGCCTGCCGATGCAGGGGACACGGGTTCGTGCCCCGGTCTGGGAGGATCCCACATGCCGCGGAGCGGCTGGGCCCATGAGCCATGACCGCTGGGCCTGTGCATCCGGAGCCTGTGCTCCGCAATGGGGGAGGCCACAACAGTGAGAGGCCCACATACCAAAAAGAAAAAAAAAAAGAAACTATAATTGGAACAACTGCAACAAGGTAAAATAAAACCACAACAGAAAAAGTAAAAAAAAAAATTGGGGAGAATAAGCCAAAAGGAGAGAACAATAATAAATTATTAAGAATAAAATAAAATTAGAAAAATAAAAGATTTATTAGGTAAAATGAAAATATAAAAGAATCAACAACAATGAATCAACAAGGTAAAACAGAACCCCAATCTAAAAGAGGAAAAAAGAAAAAAAAAAGCTTTGTTTATGGGGGTGGAGTTTAGGCAGGGCGGGGGTGCAATTTAGTCAGGGGTGGGGTTTAGGTTGGGGCAGGACTTAGGCAGTGCGGGGGTGACGTTTGAGCGTGGGGCAGGGCCTAGCCTCGGAACCCACATAGCCAGAAAAGGCCTTGTGTGCAGGGCCTAGGCAGGGCAAAGTTTAGGCATGGGGCAGGGCCTCTGCTTAGGACCTGAGGAAGGGGAGGGGCAACACTTCCAAATGAGGGCCTCCAGAGTGTGGAGTTCCAGAGTTTGGAGGCAGGCCCCTGAGTGAGGGTGTGTGGATGGCGTTTAGGCCCAGCACATTGGAGGGGGTCTCAGAGGGGGTCTCTGAGTGTAGAGGTAGGGCCCTGGGTGGGAGTCTAGGGGCAGGGCTTGGGCTCTGCATGGCAGGTGGGAGGCTCCGAGGGCAGAGGACTAGGCTTGGGAGCCCAACTGGCTCCCTGGTGCCTAAGTAGACAGGGAAAGCACTTGCCATGTTCCCTTCTGTTCCTCCATGCCCCACCCCCACCATGTCCCCAAGGGTCTCCTCCATCGCTGCTAACCATGGGTGGGTCCCACTGGGTGTAGGAACTCCTCCCCTCCCCCAGCCACATCTCAGGGGTGCCTGTCCCAGAGGTCCAGCCTTTACTTTTGCTCCCCCTTCCCTCCATCCAACTCCCTCAAGACCCGCACAGCTGGAGGGGATCTTGGTGGGCAGAGGATCAGTCCCAGGATCTCAGCAGTCTGCTGGGGGCCCAGGTGCACAGGGGAAACCTGGCCATGCTCCATTTTTATCCTCTGTCCTCCCAATGGTTCCCCAATTTCCCTCTTTTCCCCTCCCCCAGCCGCCCCTCAGGGGTGCCAGTCCCTCTGGATTCCACTTCCCCTCCCCTTTCACTGCCCCCACACCCCATGTCCTACCTGGTCCCTGAGAGTTCCTCACATCCCCTCTGGTGCCTGGTAGGTGCCCTTGTTGTCCCTTTTTTTAATAGAATGCTTGCATATTTTCCATGGTATTTCTTTTTATCATGTCTGTAGGATATCTCTCTGGATTACTGCTTGCACTGATCTAGTGTGAGTGATTTCTCCTTGACTCACATCTAACTATATGAGTCATGTTTACTTTTTGTGAACTAATTTTCCATGGACTCATGGAGGATAGGTTTAGGGAGAAGCAGAAGCCACATCCCTTAACTAAAGCCAAGTACTGGCTTTGTTTTGGAATGAGGCTCTGAACTCGCTTCTGAAATTTCTTGACTTTCGTGTACCAGGTTTACCTAGCAAGGTGGGCAGGGCTATGCTCAATATTCAGGTCCCTCTCCCAGGACAGTGTGAAGCCTGCATCTACTGACTTGTCAGAGTCAGTTCCAATTGTTCATTTGCTCTATTTCACTCATCCCTTCCAAGGAACTGCTTCCCCTTTTCAGGAAAATGGAATAGATGGGGAAGGGTATGCCCACAGTCCAGAGTTTGTTCAATTTTTAGCATAAATCCAAAATTGCAAAAGTCAACAATAGTATATATTTTGGTAGCATTTCTGGGAGATGGGTTGGAGGTAAACACCACACCTACCTTTCTCAAGTTGCGCTAGAATATTCTGCTTCTTCTCGTCACTTCACCTTTTGAGTTTTTACTATAAATACATGTCCTTTTCCTGGTTTGTTTGCTTTTGGTAAGTGTATTATTATTGTTATTATTATTATTATTCTTATTCCTGTCTTAGGAAGAGAAAAAGGCAGTCTCTTCTTCTTCATGTTGATGTTTGTGCTCAGAAATTGTGTCTCTGCCTTTACCCTATGGAAAGGAAATTTATCTTGTTGGAGGACTTGTTTCAATGTCTCAGAGTTGGAGAAAATGGAACCATTTGTGATTACTGTAAAATGGTTCTTTGGTTACTAATTTGTAGATATCACACAAATGAATAGACAAAACTGAAGAATGATGTACAGACTAGCTCAACAGCTTTATGGTAATGTATTGGCTTCTCTGGACAACTTACCTGAATAGGCAATATCCTGGGAAAAGACTCAACACCAAAGAAATCATAATACTTTACAAAGGATGAGAGTGGGATTGATATGAGTTGGGGCCATCATGCAGGTTTGGAATACCAAAAAGAGACCTTGAAAAACTATAACTCAAAAAGATACATGCACCCCTATGTTCATAGCAGCACTATTCACAATAGCCAAGACACGGAAACAACCTAAATAACCATTGACAGATGAGTGTATAAGGAAGATGTGGTATATATACCATGGAATACTACTCAGCCATAAAAAGAATGAAATAATGCCACTTGCAGCAACATGGATGGACCTAAGAGATTATCATACTAAGTGAAGTCAGAAAGAGAAACACAAATACCATATGATATCACTTATATGTGGAATCTAAAATATGATACAAGTGAACACATCTACGAAACAGAAACAGACTCACAGACATAGAGAACAGACTTGTGGTTGCCAAGGGGGAGGGCTGGTGGGGGAGAGATGGAGTGGGACTTTGGGTTTAGCAGATGCAAACTGTTATATATAGAAGGAAAAATAACGAGGTCCTATTGCATAGCAGAGGGAACTATATTCAATATCCTGTGGTAAACCATAATGGAAAATAATATATAAAAGAATGTATAACTGAATTGCTTTGCTGTACAGAAATTAACACAACATTGTACAGCAACTATACTTCAAAAAAAAAAAAAGACCTGAGGATTATGAGTGGCAGGCACTTTAAGGGACAGGATGGGATGCTTTATGAGACCTATGCTTCAGGTTGTCCCTTTCCTGTGAAAGGACTCCTGGGTAGAAAACACTAAAACGTGAATTAGTGTGGAGGACATAAATATTAGGAAGACTAATTGGTGCAAATGCTACCAGATTGGGAGACACTGTCATAAAGTCTAAAATTCTAATGTATCAGTTTGGTTTGTAGAAGTTTAATAAGGCTGCGGTGGGACTTTTTCTGATTTTGTAAGTTACTTATATTTATCTTGCTAGATGAGTGTTTGTGAACTGTCTTAAATCTTTACTGGCAGAGGTAAAGTGTAAATGAACATGCATTATAATGCCTTAATTATGTTATTGTTTTTACTATATCTTTAAGACCAAGTCCTCTAACTTTGGGTTAGTACTAGTGCATTTGTGTTATCTAGGTAATTAGACACACCACCACCACTTCCAATGGCTAATCATTTTGAATATCCATTGACATCATTGTGTTACTTCTGGTGATCCTTTTTAAAAGACGAAATTTGGACTCAACTTTGAAGAATTTGTTAGTAAAATGTCATTTAATCTTGGTGGTGGGGCAATGAGGCAGAACGTTTTGCATGTTTGCAAAATAAGCTTCATTTTGATGCATTTGACTTTGCTGATTATATTAATTAACTAACAGCAAGTCTGAAGATAATTTATGATGCATTAAAAATGATTGGTCCTTAATTGCTTCTCTGGTAAAACAGGGACTTGAATTTCAGTGTAAGGTTTGTAAAAAATTTAGCTTGCTGGTATGCAAATTCAAATTTTAGAAATGGGCCTTTGCAAACAAATGAAATCTCATGATGAGATATAATTATGCATAATATTTCTCTCAGAAAGCAGAATTTAAATATTTTACCTAAATTGGAACTTTTTTTCAGTTTATGCTTATAAAGCATCTTGATTTTGTTTTTTTTAGATATTTATTTTATTTTAAGATAGTATTACGTTTATTTACTAAAAATATACCAAAGTATATTTTTTTTTTTTTTTTGCCGTACATGGGCCTCTCACTGTTGTGGCCTCTCCCATTGCTGAGCACAGGCTCCGGACGCACAGGCTCCGGACGCGCAGGCTCAGCGGCCATGGTTCACAGGCCCAGCCGCTCCACGGCATGTGGGATCTTCCCGGACTGGGGCACGAACCCGTGTCCCCTGCATCAGCAGGCGGACTCTCAACCACTGCGCCACCAGGGAAGCCCCACCAAAGTATATATTTTTGTTGCCTATAATATATAAGACCTAAGCATCATGGGAAGTATAAGTCACATGTTAAGTTACTGGTCTCCAAGATTTCTTCTCTTAGAACATCTTCAGTTAATTTTTTTTCAAAACTTTAATATCTTTCTTGTGTTTTCAATTTAAATTTTATTCTAATGCCTTTGCAGATTTTCTTCTCTTCCAGTAGAAATTGAGGCCTGAGCACTTTTCTGTGAACCATTTTTCTTTTCTTTTTTTTCTTGTTTGGGTATTTATGCACCATGGGCAGCAATGAATTTCTGGATGAAAGTTTATGTGGATTCCTCAAGTTCATTAACCCCATGGAACTTGCATTACCTGTTACCAACAGTCAATTTATCACATAGGGGAATGTGCAAATCTCCATGGAGAAATAAGCAAAGAATGTATAATATTGAGTATGTCGCATGTAAAATGTAGCTGACTGGTAAAAGCTAGATTAATAATTTAGAACAGTCTTTTAAACCTCACACATAATGTGTGTTGTTTTGTTTATTGCTCTGAACATTTTACTTCTCTTCATAGGAAGCAGGTGTGTAGTAGATCAAAAGTTAGTGGGAACAGTTAAGTAATCTACATATCTTAACCAATATAGCTACTTCAGGCCATAATTGTTATAGCTGCACAGAACAGGTTCACACCTATGTTTTTGGTCCTTAATGCATCTTAAATAGAGTCTGAGGCTGCATAGTTTCTATGAATGCATGTGTAATGTCTGTTTGATAAGTGTCTTCTCACACCCTGAGGACTTTTACAGGCAATTTGCATTTCACAATGAGAGAAATCAGCTGGAGAGGGTTTATTGTTTTGTATAATAGAGAGGAGTGTGAAAATATCCCAGTTCTACAGATGGCACTTCTCGTTAGCCTTGAACATATACATGTGCAAGGATTGTTTTATCTTAACTAATACAGCAACCAAAAAGGCTATTTTTAGAGGTGAATTCACAGTTTGGTTGGATGGTAATAATTAGTAGAATTTCTTTCAAGATAGACATAGTACTTATTTGAACTCTAGGTTGGAGAGTGACTTTGTGATCCTGGAAAGGAAATTTCCCTTTGTGTTGATCTCTTCTAAATGGTGAATTGTAATAAGCCTATAATGCAATCAGCCTGATTTTTAAATAACTCAAAAGACAAATCAAGGAGTGTAGAGCCACTGCTGCTGTGTGTGAACTTCTCATTTGTGGCAGTCATATACAGATGAAAGCATATGCATATGTGAGCCCAAAAGCTGGGTAATAAAACAAAAGCCTATAAAGAAAACCATATGCACTTAAAAATGCTATCTGTGAACAATGAAATATCCGAAAACTTCAAGATCCCCACAATTCATAAAGTTATTTTGAGTCTTATACCATTCCATCTACAAGTTGAATATTAACTTCTAAATTTGACACAAATGTAAATGAAAATGTGACACTTATTGATTGATTGATAGTACTCCTGCCCAATTTAAATTAGTATTTATAATTTCATGGAGAAATAATCACATATCTCTGTAAATCTCAAACTTTCGGTCTTCCTACCCATTTTCACACTTAATATTGATTGACGATTCCAAAGGCCTTTTGGTTGTGAGGGTTGTATCAATGAATGTTTACCATATTAGAAATTAAAACTGATAATCATCTTTAAAATTTATTAAATATTAAAAAAACAATAATAAACCCATTTCATGCTAACATACATAGATAATATTTTTAATGGAAAAATAAAAAGTAAAAAGGTAGCACTGATTTTTATTTTTGTAAATCTTCTTAATGTTCAGTTTAACAGAAAAGGGCTGGGATTTCATATCTGCTTCTGAAAGCAATCTGTTGTGATATGTTCTTTTTTTTTTTTTTTTTTTTGCTGTACGCGGGCCTCTCACTGTTGTGGCCTCTTCCGTTGTGGAGCACAGGCTCCGGACGCACAGGCTCAGCGGTCATGGCTCACAGGCCCAGCCGCTCCGCGGCACGTGGGATCCTCCCGGACCGGGGCACGAACCCATGTCCCCTGCTTCAGCAGGCAGACCCTCAACCACTGCGCCACCAGGGAAGCCCTGTGATATGTTCTTTTGGTTGAAGTATATGAATAATGCCTAGCTTTAAACTGACATTGAATTAGAAGAGGAAGTGTTTCAACAGCCCTTTTCGATAATTGTAAATATTGTTCTCTGATATGACACCAGTTTGAAAAATGGTAGTTTTTAAAAGGTTAATTGAAAGTAGAATCTTAAATCATAATAAACTCAGTTACATTAAAATTTTTGTTGTGTCTTGCACTTTGAATGGATGTTTTAGTCACACATGATTTTATACCATCATGTTTTGATTATTGGTAAGATATTAGCTCACTAAATTATGTAGATATTACAAATGTTGACATAATTTATCATACTATATAAAAAAACTGCATGTTCATTAACATTACCATTGATATAAGAAATGCCTTTAAATTTTGGGAAGACATCACACTTGTGAAGGTGAATACAAATTCTCCAGAACTGCTGTATTTGCTTAAGAGCTCAAGTTTTGTCTTTGTCAACCAAAACGGGTCAATGACTTTTCCTGGAGGGATAAGTTCACACAGTTAAGTTTTGGAAAACCTGTCTGCCAAATACTTAAAACTAAATAACTATATTTTATCTGTCATTCCTTTAATTTAAAATAATGTTCTATGACAAAAAATAGTCACACTCACAATTCAACCTCTAGTGCCTTTCCTAGGGACCACCATTTGCTATGCGTAAGAAGTGCTTTATACACATTTACCATTTTGTCAAAAAGAATATTTAAAACAAAACACAAAAACAATGTAAAGACCTGTACTCAAGGGTCAGGATTTAATAAAGTTTATCATCTTTACTGCTTTATCAAGGACACTCTCAAGTGCAATTGACACTTTTTTTTTTTCTTCTTAAAACAGGTAGTGTGTAGTGGTGAAGAATACAGTATAGTACAGTTTGGTGTCATTTGCCTCGACTCAAGCAATGGCACCAGCACATTTTTCCCCCATTTCTTTTGCACCATCAGTACAAATGTAAACATTGTGAAACAGCAAACAATGTCTCAATATTATTAAGAAAATAGTTTTAAGCTCAAGAACCCCCTTATGTCTCAGGGACGATCAGGCATTCACAGACCACACTTTGGAAACCGTTGATCTCCAATCACATGTAGCACAATGCCATTTGTGTCTACACAGCCTTTCCTATTGCAAGAAAATTTTCTTAGTTCAAGTGCTCTAAATTTCATCACTTATCTAATTTGGATCTATGACTTCAACTTTAAACATTATTATGAGTGATTTAGTAGACCAAGAAAGGATCTTGTAAAGGCAATTTTAAAATACCACTAAATACTTTTATAAATAATCCCCAAAGCCAAATAATAACATGTTTTATTTGTTATTTTATGAGTCAAGGTCAAATAAGAAAGAGAGAAACCACCCTACATGTTTTAACAGATGTAATTTAATACAGTGAAGTGATTTTAATATCAGGAAGTATTTGAGGGTTGAAAGAGCAAAAAATAATGCTTCAGTATATCTGAAATTACAACTGCAGAGCCAGAGAACTTGAGATGTCCCAGGAATATGGCACTCAAAACTCTGAAGAGTTTATATGACCTGCTTCTGCTGCTACTTCCTTTGAAAAATGTGTGTTGAGGGGGAAGGAAGCTGGGTGATGATGGGAAGTGGCCAAAAAGAGAGAAGAAAAGTTTTTAAAAAGTGTTTTTAGTTCCTTTTCTTCTTCTCCCACTTTCCGTTCTTCTTCTAACATTTCCTGTTGTCTGAATCTAAGAGGAAGTCAGTTTCAAAGAAGTCTGCAAAATGCCATTTTCTCAGCCCTGATATCACAGAGTGGAATATAGAACAGCGATTTGTAGTTGAGTGATAATAGAAAAATAACTGGCATGTTCACCCCTTTGGATACTCAGAATCCATACTCACCCTTCTACATGTGTTTGAATTACCATGCAACAACAACTTTGTGTTTTGGTCTAAGAGGAAGACAGTCCTTCATACAAACAAAGGTGCTTCCATCCTCCCTCCTAAAAGGAGAGACTCAAAATCTCAATAGTCATGGTACCTACCTCATGGAAAACGTCACCAGGAAATATATTTCTCCTGCAGTGCAGTCTCAACCTTCCAACTGAATAATTTGTAACCTAAATATAAATTTGGATACAAAATTCATATACAATTATAAGAGAATAGGAGGAAGATAAAATTAGTTAATCCATATGAATGCCATATATATAATATAGGAGTGGCGGGGAGAGATAGGTGAGGGAGACTAAGAGGTACAAATTTCTAGTTGCAAAAGAAATGAGTCACAGGTATGAAATAAAGTGTGAGTAATACAGTCAACAACTATGTAATATCTTTGTATGGTGACATATCGTAACTAGACTTAATATGGTGATCATTTTGAAATACATAGAAACACCAAATCACTATATTGTGTAATAGGAACTAACATAGTGTTGAAGGCCAATTATATTTCAAAACAAATAAACAAACAAACTAATAGAAAGAGAGAATAGGGACGAGGAGAGAGGGGATTGGCTAAAGGCTGTCAAAAGGTACAAATGTCCAGTTATAAGATAAATAAGTACCAGGGATGTACTCATACATGATAAATATAATTAACACTGTAGTAGGTTATATATAAAAGTTGTTAAGAGACTAAATCCTAAAAGTTCTTACCACAAGAAAAATTTCTTTTCTATTTCTTTAATTTTATATTTATATGAAATATGATGGATATTTACTAAACATTGTGATAATCATTTCATGATGTATATAAGTCAAATCATTATGCTGTACACTATAAACCTGTACAGTACTGTATGTGAATTACATCTCAGTAAAACTGGAAGAGAAAAAATATATATATAAAATTATGCAAGGAACAACCTGCTATACTAATTGGTCACAAAGCTATGGTTGGTATTTGTAACATCTTCTTGCACTACCCATTTCTTGCCCCCTTTTTCCTCAGTCAGCACTGAATCTTCATGGTACTGAATTTAATTGGTTAATTAAATAATTAACATTTACTGGGGTGCTGGGAAGATGGTGGAAGAGTAAGACGCGGAGATCACCTTCCTCTCCACAGATACACCAGAAATACATGTACACGTGAAACAACTCCTACAGAACACCTACTGAATGCTGGCAGAAGACCTCAGACCTCCCAAAAGGCAAGAAACTCCCCACGTACCAGGGTAGGGCAAAAGAAAAAACAGAAAAAAACAGAGACAAAAGAATAGGGATGGGACCTGCACCAGTGGGAGGGAGCTGTGAAGGAAGAAAGGTTTCCACACACTAGGAAGCCCCTTCGTGGGCGGAGACTGCGGGAGGTGGAGCGGGGAGCTTCAAAGCCGCGGAGGAGAGCACAGCAGCAGGGGTGCGGAGGGCAAAGCGGGGAGATTCCCACACAGAGGATCAGTGCCGACCAGCACTCACCAGCCCGAGAGGCTTGTCTGCTCACCAGCCGGGGCGGGCGGGGCTGCGAGCTGAGGCTCGGGCTTCGGGCAGAGCGTAGGGAGAGGACTGGGGTTGGTGGCTTGAACACAGCCTGAAGGGGTTAGTGCACCATGGCTAGCCGGGAGGGAGTCTGGGGAAAAGTCTGCACCTGCCGAAGAGGCAAGAGACTTTTCCTTCCCTCTTTGTTTCCTGGTGCACGAGGAGAGGGGTTTAAGATCGCTGCTTAAAGGAACTCCAGAGACAGGGGCGAGCCACGGCTAAAAGCGCGGACCCCAGGGACAGGCGTGAGCCGCGGCTAAAAGCACGGAGCCCAGAGACGGGCGGGAGACGCTAAGGCTGCTGCTGCCGCCACCAAGGGGCCTGTGTGCGAGCACAGGTCACTATCCACCCCCGCTCTTCTGGGGAGCCTGTGCAGCCCGCCACTGCCAGGTTCCCGGGATCCAGGGACAACTTCCCCGGGAGAACGCATGGCGGGCCTCAGGCTGGTGCAACGTTATGCCGGCCTCTGCCGCCCCAGGCCTGCCCCGCATGCTATGCCCCGCCCTCCCCGCCAGCCTGAGTGCGCCAGAGCCCGCGAATCAGCGGCTCCTTTAACCTCGTCCGGTCTGAGCAAAAAACAGACGCCCTCCTGCGACCTACACACAGAGGCAGGACCAAATCCAAAGCTGAGCCCCTGTGAGCTGTGAGAACAAAGAAGAGAAAGGGAAATCTCTCCCAGCAGCCTCAGAAACAGTGGATTAAAGCTCTACAATCAACTCGATGTACCTGGCATCTGTGGAATACGTGAAAAGACAATGAATCATCCCAAATTGAGGAGGTGGACTTCGAGAGCAAGATCTATGATTTTTTCCCCTTTTCCTCTTTTTGTGAATGTGTATGTGTATGCTTCTGTGCAAGATCTTGTCTGTATAGCTTTGCTTCCACCATTCGTCCTAGGGTTCTATCCATCCATTTTTTTATAAAATTTTTTCCCTTAATAATTAATTTTAATAACTTTATTATACTTTACCTTCTTTCTTTCTCTCTTTCTTTCTTTCTTCCTTCCTTCCTTCCCTCCTTTAGACAACAAATCATCCCAAATTGAGGAGGTGGACTTTGAGAGCAAGATTTATGATTTTTTCCCCTTTACCTCTTTTTGTGAGGGTGTATGTGTATGCTTCTGTGTAAGATTGTGTCTGTATAGCTTTGCTCCCACCATTTGTCCTAAGGTTCTATCTGTCCATTTTTTTTATCTAAATAATTATTTTTTAATTCAAACAATATTATACTTTATTTTATTTTACTGTATCTTCTTTCTTTCTGCCTTTTTTCCTTTCTTCCCTCCTTCCTTCCTCCCTCCCTCCCTCCGTTCTTTCCTTCTTACCTTCTTTCCTTCATTTCTTCTTTCTTTCTTTCTTTCTTCTTTCCTTCCTTCCTTCCTTCCTTCCTTCCTTCCCTCCTTTCTTTCTTTCTTTCTTTCTTTCTTTCTTTCTTTCTTTCTTTCTTTCTTTCTTTCTTCCTACTTCTACTAATTCTCTCTACTTTCTCGCCCTTTTATTCTGAGCCGTGTGGATGAAAGGCTCTTGCTGCTCCAGCCAGGAGTCAGGGCTCTGCCTCTGAGGTGGGAGAGCCAACTTCAGGACACTGGTCAACAAGAGACCTCCTAGCTCCACATAATATTAAATGGCGAAAATCTCCGAAAGACCTCCATCTTAACACCAGCATCCAGCTTCACTCAACGACCAGCAAGCTACAGTGCTGGACAGCCTATGCCAAACAACTAGCAAAACAGGAACACAACCCCACCCATTAGCAGAGAGGCTGCCTAAAATCATAATAAGGCCACAGACACCCCAAAACACACCACCAGATGTGAACCTGTCCACTAGAGAGACAAGATCTAGCCTCATACACCACGACACAGGCACTAGTCCCCTCCACCAGGAAGCCTACACAACCCACTGAACCAACCTTAGCCACTGGAGACAGACATCAAAAACAATGGGAACTACGAACCTGCAGCCTGCAAAAAGGAGACCCCAAACACAGTAAGATAAGCAAAATGAGAAGACAGAAAAACACACAGCAGATGAAGGAGCAAGATAAAAATGCACCAGACCTAACAAATGAAGAGGAAATAGGCAGTCTACCTGAAAAAGAATTCAGAATAATGATAGGAAAGATGTCAAAAACATGGAAATAGAATGGACAAAATGCAAGAAACATTTAACAAGGACCTAGAAGAAATAAACATGAAACAAGCAACGATGAACAACACAATAAATGAAATGAAAAGTACTCTAGATGGGATCAATAGCAGAATAACTGAGACAGAACGGATAAGTGACCTGGAAGACAAAATAGTGGAAATAACTACTGCAGAGCAGAATAAAGAGAAAAGAATGAAAAGAATTGGGGACAGTCTCAGAGACCTCTGGGACAACATTAAACACACCAACATTCAATTTACAGGGGTTCCAGAAGAAGAAGAGAAAAAGAAAGGGACTGAGAAAATATGTGAAGAGATTATAGTTGAAAACTTCCCTAATATGGGAAACGAAATAGGTAATCAAGTCCAGGAAACACAGAGAGTCCCATACAGGATAAATCCAAGGAGAAATACGCTAAGACACATATTAATCAAACTGTCAAAAATTAAATACAAAGAAAGCATATTAAAAGCACCAAGGGAAAAACAACAAATAACACACATAAAGTTAACAGCTGATCTCTCAGCAGAAACTCTGCAATCCAGAAGGGAGTGGCAGGACATACTGAAAGTGATGAAGGAGAAAAACCTGCAACCAAGATTACTTTACCTAGCAAGGATCTCATTCAGATTTGATGGAGAAATTAAAACCTTTATAGACAAGCAAAAGCTGAGAGAGTTCAGCACCACCAAACCAGCTTTACAACAAATGCTAAAGGAACTTCTCTAGACAAGAAACACAAGAGAAGGAAAAGACCTATAAAAACGAACCCAAAACATTTTAGAAAATGAGAATAGGAACATACATATTGATAATTACCTTAAATGTAAATGGACTAAATGCTCCCACCAAAAGACACAGATTGGCTGAATGGATACAAAAACAAGACCCATATATATGCTGTCTACAAGAGACCCACTTCAGACCTAGAGACACATACAGACTGAAAGTAAGGGGATGGAAAAAGATATTCCATGTAAATGAAAACCAAAAGAAAGCTGGAGTAGCAATTCTCATATCAGACAAAATAGACTTTAAAATAAAGACTATTACAAGAGACAAAGAAGGGCACTACATAATGATCAAGGGATTGATCCAAGAAGAGCATATAACAATTGTAAATATTTACGCACCCAACATAGGAGAACCGCAATGCATAAGGCAAAAACTAACAGCCATAAAAGGGGTAATCGACAGTAACACATTCATAATAAGTGTCTTTAACATCCCACTGTCAGCAATGGACAGATCATCCAAAATGAAAATAAATAAGGAAACACAAGCTTTAAATGATACGTTAAACAAGATGGACATAATTGACATTTATAGGACACTCCATCCAAAAACAACAGAATACACATTTTCCTCAAGTGCTCATGGAACATTCTCCAGGATAGATCATATCTTGGGTCACAAATCAAGCCTTGGTAAATTTAAGAAAATTGAAATTGTATCAAGTATCTTTTCCGACCACAGTGCTATGAGACTAGATATCAATTACAGGAAAAGATCTGTAAAAAATACAAACACATGGAGGCTAAAAAATACACTACTTAATAACGAAGTGATCACTTAAGAAATCAAAGAGGAAATCAATAAATACCTAGAAACAAATGACAATGAGACACAACGACCCAAAACCTATGGGATGCAGCAAAAGCAGTTCTAAGAGGGAAGTTTACAGCAACACAAGCCCACCTTAAGAAGCAGGAAACATCTCAAATAAACAACCTAATGTTGCACCTCAAGCAATTAGAGAAAGAAAAACAAACAAAAAAACCCCCGCAAAGTTAGCAGAAGGAAAGAAATCATAAAAATCAGATCAGAAATAAATGAAAAAGAAATGAAGGAAACAATAGCAAAGATCAATAAAACTAAAAGCTGGTTCTTTGAGAAGATAAACAAAATAGATAAACCATTAGCCAGACTCATCAAGAAACAAAGGGAGAAGACTCAAATCAATAGAATTAGAAATGAAAAAGGAGAAGTAACAACTGATACTGCAAAAATACAAAAAAGATCATGAAAAATTACTACAAGCAACTCTATGCCAATAAAATGGACAATCTGGAAGAAATGGACAAATTCTTAGAAATGCACAACCTGCCAAGACTGAATCAGGAAGAAATAGAAAATATGCACAGACCTATCACAAGCACTGAAATTGAAACTGTGATTAAAAATCTTCCAACAAACAAAAGCCCAGGACCAGATAGCTTCACAGGCGAATTCTATCTAACATTTAGAGAAGAGCTAACACCTATCCTTCTCAAACTCTTCCAAAATATAGCAGAGAGAGGAACACTCCCAAATTCCTTCTACGAGGCCACCATCACCTTGATACCAAAACCAGACAAGGATGTCACAAAGAAAGAAAACTACAGGCTAATATCACTGATGAACATAGATGCACAAATCCTCAACAAAATACTAGCAAACAGAATCCAACAGCACATTAAAAGGATCATACACCATGATCAAGTGGGGTTTATTCCAGGAATGCAAGAATTCTTCAATATACGCAAATCCATCAATGTGATAAACCATATTAACAAATTGAAGGAGAAAAACCATATGATCATCTCAATAGATGCAGAGAAAGCTTTTGACAAAATTCAACACCGATTTATGATAAAAACCCTGCAGAAAGTGGGCATAGAGGGAAATTTCCTCAACATAATAAAGGCCATATATGACAAGCCCACAGCCAACATTATCCTCAATGGTGAAAAACTGAAAGCATTTCCACTAAGATCAGGAACAAGACAAGTTTGCCCACTCTCACCACTATTATTGAACATAGTTTTGGAAGTTTTAGCAATCAGAGGAAAAAAGGAAATAAAAGAAATCAGAGAAGAAAAGGAAATAAAAGGAATCGAAATCAGAAAAGAAGAAGTAAAGCTGTCACTGTTTGCAGATGACATGATACTATGCATAGCGTATCTTAAAGATGCCACCAGAAAACTACTAGAGCTAATCAATGAATTTGGTAAAGTAGCAGGATACAAAATTAATGCATAGAAATTTCTGGCATTCCTATATACTAATGATGAGAAATCTGAAAGTGAAATCAAGAAAACACTCCCATTTACCATTGCAAAAAAGAATAAAATATCTAGGAATAAACTTACCTAAGGAGACAAAAGACCTGTATGCAGAAAATTATAACACACTGATGAAAGCAATTGAAGATGATACAAATAGATGGAGAGATATACCATGTTCTTGGATTGGAAGCATCAACATTGTGAGAATGACTCTACTACCCAAAGCAATCTATAGATTCAATGCAATCCCTATCAAACTACCACTGACATTTTTCACAGAACTAGAACAAAAAATTTTACAATTGTATGGAAACACAGAAGACCCCGAATAGCCAAAGCAATCTTGAGAAAAAAAAAACGGAGCTGGAGGAATCAGGCTCCCTGACTTCAGAGTATACTACAAAGGTACAGTAATCAAGATAGTATGGTACTGGCACAAAAACAGAAATATAGATCAATGGAACAGGATATAAAGCCCAGAGATAAACCCATGCACATATGGACACCTTATCTTTGATAAAGGTGGCAGGAACGTAGAGTGGAGAAAGGACAGCCTCTTCAATAAGTGGTGCTGGGAAAACTGGACAGGTACATGTAAAAGCATGAGATTAGATCATTCCCTAACACCATACACAAAAATAAGCTCAAAATGGATTAAAGACCTAAATGTAAGGCCAGAAACTATCAAACCCTTAGAGGAAAACATAGGCAGAAATCTCTATGACATAAATCACAGCAAGATCCTTTTTGACCCACCTCCTAGAGGAATGGAAATAAAAATAAGCAAGTGAGACATAATGAAACTTCAAAGCTTTTGCACAGCAAAGGCAACCATAAACAAGACCAAAAGACAACCCTCAAAATGGGAGAACATATTTGTAAATGAAGCAACTGACCAAGGATTAATTTCCAAAATTTACAAGCAGCTCATATAGCTCAATAACAAAAAAACAAACAACCCAATCCAAAAATGGGCAGAAGACCTAAATAGACATTTCTCCAAAGAAGATATACAGACTGCCAACAAACACATGAAAGAATGCTCAACATCAGTAATCATTAGAGAAATGCAAATCAAAACTACAATGAGATATCGTCTCACACCAGTCAGAATGGCCATCATCAAAAAATCTAGAAACAATAAATGCTGGAGAGGGTGTGGAGAAAGGGGAACACTCTTACACTGCTGGTGGGAATGTGAACTGGTCCAACCACTATGGAGAACAGTATGGAGGTTCCTTAAAAAACTACAAATAGAACTACCATATGACCCAGCAATCCCACTACTGAGCATATACCCTGAGAAAACCAAAATTCAAAAAGAGTCATGTACCAAAATGTTCATTGCAGCTCTATTTACAATAGCCCGGAGATGGAAACAACTTAAGTGCCCATCATTGGATGAATGGATAAAGAAGATATGGTACATATATACAATGAAATATTACTCAGCCATAAAAAGAAACGAAACTGAGCTATTTGTAATGAGGTGGATAGACGTAGAGTCTGTCATACAGAGTGAAGTAAGTCAGAAAGAAAAAGACAAATACCGTGTGCTGACACATATATGTGGAATTTAAGAAAAAAACAAATGTCATGAAGAACCTAGGGGTAAGACAGGAATAAAAACACAGACCTACTGGAGAATGGACTTGAGTATATGGGGAGGGGGAATGGTAAGCTGTGACGAAGCAAGAGAGAGGCATGGACATATATACACTACCAAAAGTAAAATAGCTAGCTAGTGGGAAGTAGCCACATAGCACAGGGAGATCAGCTAGGTGCTTTGTGACCACCTAGAGGGGTGGCATAGGGAGGGTGGGAGGGAGGGAAACGCAAGAAGGAAGACATATGGGAACATATGTATATGTATAACTGATTCACTTTGTTATAAAGCAGAAACTAACACACCATTGTAAAGCAATTATACCCCAATAAAGATGTTAAAAAAAAATTACTGCTGGATTTGGAAGTACCAAGAGGTAGGCCACAGGATTTCCTAGGTTCAGATAATATCCTGCCTCCTCCATTGCACTGCAATAACCTAATCTTACCCTGACAATCAGGGCAATAGCCTCAGACAACAGAATCATGCTCTTATTTGGTTCAGTCAAGTGAGAAACCCAAATTGGTCAGGTGGCAGTCTCATTCTAATTCAAGGAAACTATGCTGTATCCCTTAGTAAAAGCATACCTCTTTGGGGAATGAATACCTCTAAGCCAGCAAAGTTCAAAAGGAAGCAAAATTTCTGTGAGTGGATTATTTAGGGTTTCTAGAGAGAGAAATCATTCCCATTTCCATCCCTTGATTTTGCAAATTCTGAATTCAGGCTATGGGGGAAACCACATGTTATACTTGTCAAAAATATAAGGGCTCTCCAGTGAGATCTCCAATCTTTCAGGTTGTGGTCTCCCAACTGAGATTTCAATAGGTTACTTTGCCATTTTATCAGGCCTGCTGCTTCTGAGTAATGGGCTACATGGGAAGATTAGTAAATTATTTATGAGCTCACAACAGCTATTTTTGCTGTTGTTGTTGTTGACAAATGTGTTTCTTGTCAGAAGAACATATTGCCCCTCAGAAGCAATGTTAGCTGGGATACTGTGATAGCTAATAAGGCATTCCTGCTGTAAAGGGCTGGCTCTCATCTATAAAATTTGTAATCTTTTCTATTTGATGAGTGACAGCCTACCCTGCAATGAATGCCATTTGGCAAGCATTCACATGAGACAAAAATATCTCCAACTTCTGTGTTTGTTTGAAGAGAGTTTCATCTATAAATCTCTTCCCAGGCCTCCTTATCATCAATCTTTTTTCCTTCAAAGTCTCTAACCATTTAGTTTCTCTGACACCCGTGAATCAATATCCTTGATCATTTTTTTCAGTCCAGATAATGTGGACAACCAAACACATTGTTTAAACTTCTCTCCACTGTGCAGATTTTCCTTCACTACTTTCTTTCAGGAACTTTCCTGTTTGTGCCTGTAATATTAAAAGCACTTCCAGTTGGTACCAACATATTGCACAGGAACATCTGCAAACAAGGTCCAAGTTTTTTCTCCTCACTAATGATGAATTTCTCATGAGGTCATAGATGCGGGTTGAGCAAGAAGAGACCAACAGGTGTAGGTGATCAGGGAGAATGAGATACATGTGACTTCAGGATCTGCTCAAAGATGATCACTTACACACCATCTCAGTTGATCGTGGAGTTGCTGCTGTGAACATCCAACTTCATGGTCTAGTGGGCCATACAACACCAGTGTATGACAGAAGGCTAATGTTGCAAAGTCACCTGAAGTCTCATGATTAGGCTTTCAGACCCTATCAGCGCCCAGGAACAAAAAAAGCGTTTTCTCAGAAGGAAATTTATCTGCCAAAATTCATGGCTTTATAAATTCTTTCTTTTTCTTTCTTTTCTTTATTTTTTTCTAAGCAAACCTCTGTGGGACTGCACTGTGATTCTTCTAATGTGGTTTATAAGACGTTCTATACAACATGCCTACTTGCCTCAGATTCATAGTGTGCTGGTTGCCCTCCTGAGTCACAGGGATGAATTAACTGAGTAGTCTGCATTATAGAATGGATGATGAAGAGCTTTATTTTTCCCTAACAACTGGCCAGTTTATAGGTTACTCAAACCTTTATAGATTACTGGCCACTTTATAGTTTTTTTCTTTAAAAACTGGCCACTTTATAGGTTATTTAATTAATGGGTTATATTAGCACACTCATTATGGCCTTCATTGCCTTTAAAATCCAAAGAGATCTACCATGCAGTGTGAGATGTAGCAACTGTTTTTTACTTAGAGGGATATTCCGTTGTTTTCCAAATCATTGGGTATCCAGAAACTTCACCAAGGTGGCAGGCTTGTGAGTTTTCATATGTATTTCTTACTCTCTGCCATGTGTGTGTCTTAATATGTTATTTAGGATGCTAGCTACTTCCTGCTCATCAGGTCCAATCAGCAATGTTGCCGCCAGTGAGAAGGAGCCATATGACATTTTGTGGGATGCGTTTACCAGCAAGACCTCTGTGAACTTTCTTATGTCAGAGAGCACCAGACCTGACATAGCCCTCAGGAAAGACAGTCAAGATGTGCTGTTGTTCCTGACAGACAGAGAAAAAAACTTCTAGTGTCCTTGCAAATTAGTACAGAGAAAAAAAGTGTGAGATAAATAGCTGTGTGTCAGGTACTAGGAGATATACTGACTTGCTCCAGTAAATAATTCATATCTGGAACAGCTGCTGTAATTAGATCACCTTATAATGTTTATGAAAATCTATAGTCACTCTCCAAGATCCAGTGCCTTTTTCAAGAGCCCAATGGCAGAATTAAATAGAGCTATAGTAGGATTTTACCTGCATCTTTCAAGTCTTTGGTAATGACACTGACTCCTGTAATTCCTTTGGTGGTAATAATTTTGCTTTACCATTCTGATGGAGAAAAAGATTCCAAGGGATTTATCTTGGTTATTTTTACTACAATAACCAGCTTATTGTCTGGTTCTTACTTGAGCCTATAGTTTATAACACAACACTCTAATTTTCTTTCTGTTAACTCTTCCATGCATTTGAAAGCAGCCAACCTACCACATAATCCTTGTGACAAATATTAATACAGTAACAGTAAGTGTATCAGCTGCTTAGTCTTCCAAAGCACCTGCTCTGAAAGGTACTTCATTCCAAGCAACCAAAGATGATAATTTAATTCATTATGATGCCACTGCATAGCATGGATTTGGTATCTCATTTTTCACTGGCAACCAGCTCAATACTGTGCTCACAGCTAAAGATGTAACCAAATCAATCCTTGAATACTTCCTCTGAGAGTCTTATTGATAGTACCAAGCACTGTGTTAGACAGAGTCTTGTAAGGAAAAAAAGAAACCATACCAGATATTCAATAAATCTGATTTAAATTGTCTCTACAGGTGTTGAGATAGTTAGAGGCAAAAAGAAAAGGAAGGAAGGAAGGAAGGAAGGAAGGAAGGAAGGAAGGAAGGAAGGAAGGAAGGAAGGAAGGAAGGAAGGGAGGGAGGGAGGGAGGAAGGGAGGGAGATGTGGAAGCAACCAAGATAACTGATGGAAGCAGTAATCACTTCTAGGTTTGGGGAAACAAAGAAATTAGCGGAACTTCAGGAACACAGGAGTGTGGATGGCACCACTGAGCATCTGACTGATTGCTGCTTGTACCTTGGGGAAAGTTTGACAAGGCTGGTTCTGAGAAGCTGGAGGCTGAGAATAACTGATGCTACTAAGCCCAACTGGCACTGCAGTTACTAGATGTCAAAGTCCCTCTGCTCTCCTCCTCATTCCAATTTTCCATAGTGCTCCTTATTGAGAGAATCCATCAAGGAGCCAGCAAGAAAAGGAATCTGGGAAACATAGTTTGCAAAGTCCCAACCTCAGCATCACAGAGCAAACCATAGAAGGAGCTAATACATATGATTGGCCCATAGGGATATGTAGCAACTGTTAGTATTAGCCCATAGCTAATACAAATGATTGGCCCATAGGGATATCTTTCATTTTGTCGTTATCAGGGGTCTGGGTCACTTACAAAGTTAATAGTAGAAATTGTGGGGAAGCTGTGTGAGAAG
Source organism: Phocoena phocoena (assembly GCF_963924675.1). NCBI lineage: Eukaryota > Metazoa > Chordata > Mammalia > Artiodactyla > Phocoenidae > Phocoena > Phocoena phocoena. The sequence goes on along the minus strand of NC_089220.1, from coordinate 129,155,117 downwards.
TGTTAAGGGTATAAGCTCAGAGATGTATTCACTTATCTTCTCTCTTGCTGGTCTCCGCTCTTAAGCAAATTGTTTAGCCTCAATGATTTTTAGTTTCCTCTTATATGCAATAAATAAAATTTTACCTTGCATGCTTGAAGTAATTATTAAATAACAAAAATGAGAATAAAGTGCTTTGTATTGTGACTGGTACATGGAAAGCACTGTTAAATGTGGGTTATTAATTGAAAAAAATAATTTCCTACCATTTTCTTGTTATTGGTACTCTTTCAGGTTGGTAAAAGTTATTTTATTTTCTCTTATTAAATAATTTACAACACAATAAGACTTCATCTTTAAAGCCCAAGCAAAGCAGATGAATAGAAAAACTAAGGCTGAAACTATTGATCCATTACTGTCATTTATTCTCCCGAAATTTTCAGCATTTTAAAACCTTGATTTCACTTTCCATGGTGAAAATATATACTGTTTTTACGTATTCAATTCATTTTTTCAGTTTTAAATACTTTCTAACAAATGCTTAGCAATGAGAAGTCATTTGTGAAAGAACTTTGTGGACTTTAAAGTATATGTAAATTTATTATTATTGTTACAATCATTATTTGAGAAACTAGCCCAGTAAAGCTGGTATTTTTTAAATCCTCATGCATAGCCGTCCCTTTTATAAGGTGGTTTAAATATAATTTTGAGTTGTCTTCAAGGCATTTGCTTAAGCCATTGTCATGATTCTTAATAATCTAAACATGATAATAACATGATCATGAACCTTAATCATTTTCATTTGTAAAAGCCCTGTTAGACATCTGAAATGAAAAAAAGCTATCCATAGCAATCATTCAATTCACAGTTGACTCTGCTTCATCTTCCCTGAAGTTGTATGTTGATAAGAGTTTCTTTTCTTTTTCTAGAAGAATGTTAAGGAAAGACTGAGTGACTGATCTGGAATTCGGGTTATGATGTTGACCAGGGCAGTGGTTATATTGGACTGGGATAATCAACCACAGTGAGTCAAAAAGCATTCACCTTCACCAGTCACCTAATATGTCCTCTGAGTCACCCTATGATCCAGTTAGGGAGGAAATTGTGTATTTAGTCTAGTGATTCAGGAGTTGGGCAAGCTAATGTATCTGCAGGCATACAAATTCATTCTCAGGTGAAATAAATGAGTTTCTAATGTCTTTGAATTTTGTTAAACCTTAGAGTTTGAGCTCAGGAACAAGAATGCCTCCAAATTTTGGTGGATGGATCTCTTTTACATTTGAATATGGATATACAAAAAAATTAGCTTGTAGGACTGGTCAATGCCAAAACTCTAGCTGAAAAAAAGTACAACATTGTTCTTATCTTATGTTTCCCTCTGTTGTAATAAATGCTGGCAGTATCAAAGATTTGGGGGAACACTAAATGTGAGAGTCTATGAAAACATCCACATTTTAGGAAAGGCAAGGTCTATTTTTCCATGGATTTCAGGAAAAAATGAAACAGAAATTCTTAATTCACTTCTGGGATTACTGTGCAAATTAATAGGAAAATACCAAAGCAAAAAAGGAGTAATTTGTGTCCCTTGTCTTTTTTTTCATATAAGTAATATGCATTCCTTCAGAAAAATAAAAAACTGCAGATAAACACACACAAAAAGTAATGTATGGGATATGTAGACACTTTATAACCAAGTTCTATACTACATTTTTTAGAAATCCTACATTGTACCTTATTTTATTAGTGTTAATGTTTATTTTAGAAAATTTAAAAGTACATATAAACATTTTACCTGATACAGAATCCTACCACCCCAAAATAAACACAATTACTATTTTGGTGCATTTCTCTTCACACATATATGTACATTTTGCAGCAGTACTACATTTTATTAATATATGCTATTCTTTGGAATTTTGTTCAGCTTAATTCCCTGGTCTCACTCTCCTCCTGGGAGAAAAGGGCTCATCCAGGTGCTCTCCTCAGGGTGGCGGCAGAGACATAAGAGAACAAGTCCAACTGCCCAGAAACACTTCAGTTTTCTGCTGCTCAGTCAGCTCTCGGCCAGGGCACGTAACACGGCCAAGTCAAAATGCAAGGGATGCAAAAGTGCCCTCTCTAACTGCCGGTAAGCCACAAAGCCAAGCCTAACCTCAAATAAAGGGGGATTAGGCTTCTCCATGGAGGTGGGGTGGGGAAAGGACATAGATATTTTTTTACAATGAGCCAATCTAGCATATTGGTCATTTGGATAGATGCTTTTGTGAAGTCTCAGTTCAATTATTTTTCCCATTTTTTCTGTTGGGTTGTTTGAGCTTTTCTGTACACATATTTTAGGTGAGTGCTAATACCTTTCTTGGAAAAGGTCTAAATTTTTTCCACTATTGCAGAAGAAGGAGGAGTAGGAAGGAGGAGAAAGAAGGAAGGAAGCAGGAGAGAATAATGGGAGGAAAGGAGGAAGGTAGGAGAAGGAAAAAAATAAAGAAAAATCACTGCCAATAATTTTATTCAGGTGAGTAAACCTTTTGGTGGTCAAGAAATTAACTTTTTTTTTGATATATAGTGTGTGGTCCATTGCCCTGGAGATTAGGGGGACCTCCCGACTTGCTGAGGGATCCAGGACAGAGGGCCTTATAGGTATCCCTGAGTTTACTTACCTGGTTCAACAAGATTCAGAAACTTTCTGAATCAGCTTTCTTGTGGGTCAAGGGGTTGAGGTTCCAGGCAGTGCACTATCCTATCATCTCAACTCAAACCTGTACTGCTTTATGGTTTACAAAGTCCGATCCCGTGCGTTATTTACATTTCTGTACCCATATTTTATATGAGTGCTAATATCTCTCTTTAAAAAGATCTCATTCTATCTACTATTGCAGAAGAAGGAGGATCATGCTAAATATGATCTTGCCTACTGAATGCTATATATTTACATAAACCTGCATCCATGTATAAAAAGGCATGGATTAAATAGTTATTAGCACTTTAAAAAATATTGCATTGAATAATACAGAACTCTATTAATTGTCAAGGAGTTTGTCTTACTTTTTTGTTTGTTTCTGTAATGCTTGTCTGCCTTGAAATAACTAATTCACCTTAAGCCATTTTAATCTATTATCCATTAACTTGGTGAAATGTTGTCACTTGCTTTTATGCCTTCTAGTCAGCAAACCAGCAAGTTCTCCATCATTTAGAAGAGGCGTTCTAATGATTCCACCATGTCCTGATCAAGATGGCAGCTTTCAGAGATGTTCCTCAGAGAAGCATCCTTGGATTGTCTCATCCTCTCTATATTTTTGACACTTTCACTACTTTCCCAATGCTGTTAGAAAGGGAAAATGCATCTATATTTGAAGGAAGAGGTGGGAAGTGATCAGAACAAGAACTGGATGGGAAGTATGGCTTCTGCATATATAGTCGTGCATCCCATTTTGCAATTCTTTCCTTGGTTTCATTTTTCCATAAAATGGGACAATTAAAAATAAAAGCCATGTTCAGAGAAAAGAAGGTCATCCACAGAATGCTTTATGAAATGCAAAATTTTCTAATGCATTTGCCTTTATGAAATGCAAAATTTTCTAATGTATATAAACTTCACCTTCTGCATCTCAGTATATATTTTTGCTTTAGTATTTCTTCCACTATTCTTTTAATACAGTTCCTCTGCAACCTTCCGTTTTGGTGTTAACCTTTATGGTTTGTTCAGGCTTTCAGTCTCTTTCATGGAAAATCCCCACAGGTAGGGCTCTTGCACCATCAGCTTGCAGAGTCCTGCCTCCTTTTTTATTTCAGCATCATCTGTGTAGGACAGATTATGGGCACTTCTTGATTCTCATTTGAAGGAATAGGAATAAGTTAGATATGTTTTAGTAAATACATCAATAGGGCTTGCTTTGCTAAAGAGACAACCAGAAACCCACAAAGGACTAATGCACTTTCCTTTAACCTGAGTAAAGGGAAAAATCAGTCTACTTAGTCCATGAACATACCTCTCTACCTGGACCTTCTTACACCTAATATCTCAGTTACAAGCTGATCAATGCAGCCCCAACCGTCTTACTTTCAAAGCACTTAACCCCTTTAAATATATGCATAACTTACTTATTTATCGGGTTTAATGTCCGTCCACTGGGTTACAAGTTTATACGGGCCTCCCACCTCTGCACTTGTTTTTGGTAAGTTTTGTTTTATGCTGTATCCCCAAGTACCTGGAACAGTGTTGGAGTCAGCACAGCCCTTTTCCAAATGTTGACACCTGAATGAGGAGTGTGGAAGGGAGGAGTAGTTGATACTTTCCTTTTAGGCTGCCTTGCTCTTCTGCTGGATGCTTATCATCCCAGCCCGCCTCTGTCAGATCTATCTCAGGGAGCACAGAAATTATTAGACAGCCCCAGTCTATCCCAGGTCCCACGGGGAGGTGTTGGTAGCCCTCTTGAACTGCCTCCAACAAAAATCAAGGACACCTTGCATGAATATCTGTTGAATGCTTATTTTATACAGAGTGGAGGAGGAAAGCAGATACACACACTGAGCATAGTTTCCTCTTTCTGAGAGTGTAGAAACTGGTGGGCAGGCACTAGGAATGTTTGAGGGCCTAAATATGGTCATCATTTCCCCCAGGCTCCATTAAATATGATTAGTGGAAACAGAATATATAGGGAAAGGAACTACTGAGAACATTCAGCCTGAAGTTCTAATTCATATCCATCCAAGGCTGATTTATCTTAATGACATAGATTAAAAACATTGTTAATAGATAGTCTCTTTACTTTTACTATTCTTTGGCCTTTTATTTTTATCTTTGTAATTTTGTTTCCTGGATGTATTTCCCAGATGGATATTTCCCAGCTGTTCAGTCTCTTCACATTGTGCATTTTTCCCTACTAGGCTTTTCCTGTATGTCAATACCTAGACTTTATGCCACAGAATTATAGACACCAGTTAAAACAACATACTTTTTGGTGTTTTGCTAGTTCAAATCATAGTACTGCATCTGAAACATATCACTCTGGGAGGGGGTGATAATAATTTTTTTGTATTATATATTTTTAACATGTGTTAGTAGATTTTCTAATCATAGGCACAGTTCACTGTTCTCTGTTAAACATTGTGGCTATTTCTGTACTAAATTCAATATATTTCAGTTCTTACATTTCTTTTTGAACTGTGTATGTCCTATTTACATTTACAGTTTATAGAATTGTAATAGAGTTCAGAAAAATAAAGATTTATATTTGTATTACATTCAGGTATTCTTAGTTGAAAGCATGCATGGTTTTCTAAACTGTTTTTTTCACTGCCTCATCTAGTTTTCTGTCTTGACCAAACAGAGTATGTTATATGGCCAGTTATCAAAATTGCATGACCTTTTCCTTTGGAAAACTGTCTGAGAAAATATGTACACATATATTTTGGGCAAGTTATTAAACCTGACAGTAAAAAAAAAACTACATTATTTCTAAACAAATACCTTAGCCCACTACCATCTATATGCCACTCCAAGACACACCGATTTGTAAGACTTTCTATTTTCTATGCTTCAAATTACTCTTAAATTACAGTTTACACAACTGATTATCAGATGGAAACATTGAAACAGAGATAAAATGTCTTCCAAACTTGATGAACCAAGAATTTTTGCCTTAAATCTGTCATTTCTCTCAGATTAAACAGCTAAATTGAGCCACCTGTGAAGAAAACAATATGATTTATTTCCAGTAAAGGTAATTCCCATTTTGATAACCTCAGTCTAGAAGCAGAAACCTCTTAAAGCACTCTCTTCTGCTGAACAATTTCTGAATAGCTCTTTATTTTCAGAACTGCCCCTCACCTTTGAGTTTTAGAGATCATCAGTGAATTTTAAGGGTCTGCTTAGATTTTGCGTTTTTAGCTACTGTTAACTTTTAGTAAACAGACAATATTCTTTTCTACTAGAAAATTTCTATCAGTGTTGGGATAACACTCTAATAGATGATTTCCATGCTCCATCCACAGTGCACTAAAAAGGAAAACACTGATGGATTAATACACTCAAGAATTAAGAAAGTTAAAAATGTAGTTGGCTATCCAAACCATGAATAAAAGTGTCAAAATATTATCAAAAAACACCCTATTTGCAGACACTGGCAGGAAGACACATCCAAATTGAGAGAGAAAGGTTTGAATTAGGTGATTTCCAACAAAAAAAGCCCAGGACCAGATGGCTTCACAGGCGAATTCTATAAAACACTTAAAGAAGAGTTAACACCTATTCTTCTCAAACTCTTCCAAAATATAGCAGAGGGAGGAACACTCCCAAACTCATTCTATGAGGTCACCATCACCCTGATACCAAAACCAGACAAAGATGTCACAAAAAAAGAAAATTGCAGACCAATATCACTGATGAACATAGAGGCAAAAATCCTCAACAAAATACTAGCAAACAGAATCCAACAGCACATTAAAAAGATTATACACCATAATCAAGTGGGGTTTATCCCAGGAGCACAAGGATTCTTCAATATACACAAATCAATCAATGTGATACACCATATTAACAAATTGAAGGATAAAAACCAAATGATCATCTCAATAGATGCAGAAAAAGCTTTTGATAAAATTCAACACTATTTTAATGATAAAAACCCTCCAGAAAGTAGGCATAGAAGGAACTTACCTCAACATAATAAAGGCCATATATGACAAACCCACAGGCAACATCGTCCTCAATGGTGAAAAACTGAAACAATTTCCAGTAAGATCAGGAAAAAGACAAGGTTGCCCACTCTCAGCACTATTATTCAAAATAGTTTTGGAAGTTTTAGCCACAGCAATCAGAGAAGAAAAACAAATAAAAGGAATCCAAATTGGAAAAGAAGAAGTATAGCTGTCACTGTTTGCAGATGACATGATACTACACATAGAGTATCCTAAGGGTGCTACCAGAAAACTACAAGAGCTAATCAATGAATTTGGTAAAGTAGCAGGATACAAAATTAATGCACAGAAATCTCTTGCATTCCTATACACTAATGATGAAATATTTGAAAGTGAAATTAAGAAAGCACTCTCATTTGCCATTGCAACAAAAAGAATAAAATACCTAGGAATAAACCTACCTAAGGAGACAAAAGACCTCTATGCAGAAAATTATAAGACACTGAGGAAAGAAATTAAACATGACACAAATAGATGGAGAGATAGACCATGTTCTTGGATTGGAAGCATCAACATTGTGAAAAAGACTCTACTACCCAAAGCAATCTACAGATTCCATGCAATCCCTATCAAACGACCACTGGCATTTTTCACAGAACTAGAACAAAACTTTTCACAATTTGAATGGAAACACAAAGACCCTGAATACCCTGAATAGCCAAAGCAATCTTGAGGAAGAAAAACATCACTGGAGGAATCAGGCTCCTTGAATTTAGACTATATTACAAAGCTACAGTATTGAAGACAGTATGGTACTGACACAAAAACAGAAATATAGATCAATGGAAGAGGATAGAAAGCCCAGAGATAAACCCACGCACATATGGTCACCTTATCTTTCATAAAGGAGGCAAGACTATACAGTGGAGAAAAGACAGCCTCTTCAATAAGTGGTGCTGGGGAAACTGGACAGCTACATGTAAAAGAATGCAATTAGAACACTCCCTAACACTATACACAAAAATAAACTCAAAATGGATTAATGACCTAAATGTAAGGTCAGACACTCTCAAACTCTTAGAGGAACACATAGGCAGAACACTCTGTGACATAAATCACAGCAAGATCCTTTTTGACCCACCTCCTAGAGAAATGGAAATAAAAACAGAAATAAACTAATGGGACCTAATGAAACTTCAAAGCTTTTGCACAGCAAAGGAAACCATAAACAAGACCAAAAGACACCCTCAGAATGGGAGAAAATATTTGCAAATGAAGCAACTGACAAAGGATTAATCTCCAAAATTTACAAGAAGCTCATGAAGCTTAATATCAAAAAATCAAATAACCCAATTGAAAAATGGGCTGAAGACCTAAATAGACATTTCTCCAAAGAAGATATACAGATTGCCAACAAACACATGAAAGGATGCTCAACATCATTACTCATTAGAGAAATGCAAATCAAAACTACAATGAGATATCATCTCACACCAGTCAGAATGGCCATTATCAAAAAATCTAGAAACAATAAATGCTGGAGAGGGTGTGGAGAAAAGGGAACCCTCTTGCACTGTTGATGGGAATTTAAATTGATACAGCCACTATGGAGAACAGTATGGAGGTTCCTTGGAAACCTAAAAATAGAACTACCATACGACGCAGCAATCCCACTACTGGGCATATATCCTAAGAAAACCATAATTCAGAAAGAGTCATGTATCACAATGTTCATTGCAGCTCTATTTACAATAGCCAGGACATGGAAGCAACCTAAGTGTCCATCAACAGATGAATGAATAAAGATGTGGCACATATATGCAACGGAATATTACTTACTCAGTGAAGTAAGTCAGAAAGAGAAAAACAAATGCCATATGCTAACACATATATATGGAATCTAAAATTCAAACAAAAAATGGTCATGAAAAACCTAGGGGCAATATGGGAGTAAAGATGTAGACCTACTAGAGAATGGACTTGAGCATACAGGGAGGGGGAAGCGTAAGCTGGGACAAAGTGAGAGAGTGGCATGGACATGTATACACTACCAAATATAAAATAGTTAGCTAGTGGGAAGCAGTCACATAGCACAGGGAGATCAGCTCAGTGCCTTGTGACCATCCAGAAGGGTGGAATAGGGAGGGTGGGAGGGAGGGAGATGCAAGAGGGAAGAGATATGGGGATATACGTATATGTATAACTGATTCATTTTGTTATAAAGCAGAAACTAACACACCATTGTAAAGCAATTATACCCCAATAAAAATGTTTAAAAAAATAAAGAATTAAGAAAGTTAAAAATGCAGTAAGCTCTCCAAACCATGGATAAAAGGGTTAAAATGTCATCAAAAAAACACCCTATTTGCAGACACTGGCAGGAAGACACATCCAAATCGAAAGAGAGAGGTTTGAATTAGGTGATTTTATAAAATAATAAAATTACTTATAAAAATTAATGATTTAAGGAGAATTTATTAAATGTATTAAATTGAGTTATCTAAGCATTTTTGGTAACTCATTTTTAATTTAACTAAAGAGCTGTATTTGAACTATTAACTTTTTTTCTGTGTTTGGACAAACCTTAGCTGTTTTTCATTTGGGTTTGTTGGGTTTGTTCTTTCAGATGATTAATAAAATGTTATTTTGAGGTTTATAGAATGGTGTAATATAACTTAAATTGAAATATTGGCAGTATAGTTTTGTGTAGTTAGCAAAACAGATGTGTGCGTGTGTATCTACACATATGCATATAATTCATATAATTAGAATTACAATATCCTTACAGTATTCCAGAAAGAGAAGGGAATAAAAAAATGTTTGTGGAAAAAAATGTACTTCACTGAAGCAAGTTTCATGAAAATTTAGTCATGCATACCGGTTAGAGTGGACTTTGGTACCCTTATTTCAATCCTGTCATTACTAATCTTTTTTTTTAATGTCTATAGTAAAACAAAATTACATTATTTATCCTCAGATTTCAGGATGCCTAAAATCGCACAGTAGGTACTTTTCACATATAGCTCATAATTCTTAAAACAGGTGGGCATTAATTACCTTCATTTAACAGTATATAAGGTGATAACACAAAACATTTCTAAAACTTTCATGTACATAGATGCTCAGTTCAATATTGGAGACAATTTAAGTGTCTATCAATAGGAGGAATGTTTAATAAACTATGTTATAAGGGAACTTATGCAGCTTTCAAAATGACTTTTACAGAGATTTTCGTTAACATGAGACAATACCGTTGTTTCATTAATAAAGAAATATACCAAAAAATATATGGACAATTGTCTCAGTTATGCCAAAACACATAGGCAGAAAAATAATCAGATGACACTTAATTGTTCATTGTGTTAACCTCTAGGTAGTTTCTGATATTTCTAAGGCTTTTTATGTGTTTTCTAAATTTTCCCCATAATTATCCCATCACCTTTAAATAATATCTGCAAAAGTAGAATTTTGGTTACCTTTTCCAAAAGGAACTGCTGAGTTTTCAAAGGTTTTATGCCATTCAGATACCTGGGGACTGTGATGAGTGATAGGACAGGGACAGTGATGGGCAGTTATTCTTAGATCCCTATGACAACATCAGCTAATTCTGTGATGTTTTCTAGCTGGCACTTCATCAGCATATTGATTTTAAAGTTTTATTGACTCTCCTAAGACACTTCTAGGCAAGCTGTAAGCTCTTTTTGTAAGCCATTGGTCCCTCTGCTCTTCACTTCTTGGCTTTGATAGAGCTATTGAGAATTTTTTATGTGAAGCCTGGTCCTATTAGTGAGATTTCTATCCTCTGAAGAATTTGATTGTCCAGCTATGTGTAGCTTCTTAAACTTTTGCAAAGCCCAATTACTTTGTGAAAATGTAAATTCCACAGGTGTTAACTTTGCTGACATTGTGTCTTCCTCTTCACCCCATACCTTGGCTCATGTCCTTCCTGTCTGCAAAGGCTTCTCCCTCTATCCATGAAGCAGACATTTCCTGGAGGTCTAAACATGCATCAGGCACAACACTCACTGCTGAGGTTGCAAAGATGATGAAGCCAGTCTTCAAAGAGCTCACAGTCTCAAGAGGAAAATGACTCAACATTGATATCAGTAGAATAGAATAAAAATGCTCTAGGAAATAGAAGTGAGGGTGATTTATCTCTCTAAAGAAGTTGAACTGGAAGCAACATAAGGGTGGAGAGATTATGTCATTGGCACTGAAGTTAGAGTAAGATTTAGGCAAGTAGCAAAGGAGGAGAAAGGCATTCAAGTCAGAGAAAACTATGTACAAAAATCAGAATGTGATGGGGTTTAGAGTATGCAGAAAGGAAAGGATACCACCTGATAGCTCCAGAGAATATGGTGCCAGTGAGGGAGCAGACTGCAACAAAAGTAAACACGTTGGTTAGCCCTCAAAGCTGGTGAGTTTGAAGGCCGGCCTAGATTATACTTCTCAAGCTTGGGCAAATGGAGGTATGCTGGTGGTTCTTAACTTGTCAGTTTGATGGACAATATAAAAGTGTCCCCATACATGAAAAAATGGCCACCATCACTTATCATTAGGGAAATGAAAGTCGAAGGCACAATGAGATGTCACCTCACATCCATTAGGATGGTTACTATAAAAAACAAACAAAAATCATAGAAAATAATAAGTAAAGAGTTGGTGAGGATGTGCTGAAATTGGAACCTTTGTTCACTGTTGGTGAGATTGTAAAATGGTGCAGCCACTATGGAAAGCAATATGGTAGTTTCTCAAAAAATTAAAAATAGAACTCCCACATGATCCAGCAATTCCACTTTTGGGTACATACTCAAAAGATTTAAAAACTCTGACTTAAACAGATATTTATACGCCCATGTTGAAAGCAGCAATGTTCACAATGACCAAAAGATAAAAGCAACCCAAGTATTCATGGATGGATGAAAGGATAAACAAAATGTGATCTATACACAAATGGAATGTATTCAGTCTTAAAAAAAAAAAGAAAATCCTGACACAGGCTACAACATGGATGAGTCTTGAGGACATTATGCTCAGTGAAATAAGCCACTCACAAAAAAACAATTATCTTGTGATTCCATATATATATGAGGTACTTAGAATAGTCAAATCCATAGAGACAGAAAGAAGACTGGTGGTTGCCAGAGCAGAGTGGGAAGCAGGAAGTGAGAAGTTATTGTTAAATAGGTACAGAGTTTCAGTTTTGCAAGATGAAAAGAGTTATGGAGATGGGATGCATGATAGTATAAATGTACTTAACCCTGTTGAACTGTCGCTTAAGGATGGTTAAGATGGTACATTTTATGTTATGTGTTTTCTTCCATTATTACTTTTTTTAAAAGTCTATGTATTTAAATAAATATGGACACATGACACAATAAAATGCCAACTTTGGTTGAATGTTTAACACAAAACTTGAAAATATGAAGAAATTTGTACCAAGCATCTCTATGTGTATTCTCAAAACCCCTAGAGGTACACATTTAATTCCGTCTACTACTAGGTTTTATTAGTGAACAGCTTTGAGAAACACTACTATGGGACTTAAATTTTATCCTATGTCAATTTGTCACCAATGATGGATCTTTAAAAGGCATTTTAATATCTTTATTTTCATCCATGTTTCTATGTTAGTTATTGACAAATGGTTTCTAACTATACATTTTTTCATTCTTTTTAAAAATTTTCATTTTATTGTGGTAACAAAATGATATGAGATCTACCCTCTTAAATATTTCTAAGTGTACAAAACATTACTATTGACTATAGGCAAATGTATGATCAGATTTGTGTTTGAGGATGGGAAGGGTGGGGGGCAGGGGACATATAAGAGGAAGATGTTGCTGGAAACCAGTCAGGAATGGGGCAAAAACCCAGAGATGGGAACTTATCTCATGTGCTTCAGGAATAGCAAGGAGGCCACAGTAGTGGGTGTGCAGAGTAGACAAGAAGAATAGAAATTCAAGTTGTAGAGGGAGTCAGGAGCCAGCAGAGAGAGAGTGGAAGGCCCACATTAAAGCATTGAGTTTTTATTACCAGCATGATGGCAGGCACTTAAGGGGAGGCAGAGAAGGGGAGAAACTTGACTTTTTAAACCAGAAATCTGAGTCATTGTTACTGTCTTCACTTTCCCATCCCCTTACCCAATCACAGTTCCTGTTGATTTGACTTCCAAATATCTCTCACATTTGTATATTTCCAGCAACCATCATCTCTTGCCTGGACTATTACAATAGCCTAATTTTAATAACTTTCTAATTCACTATTCACCCTGCAGTAAAAAGTTATTTATGTTTAAAATCTCTCAGTGGTTCCCCACTGCTATTAGAGGGATACTTGCATCCTTATCAGGACATAAAAACTCAAACTGCCTTGGGCTTTGCCTCTATCTTCAGCTCTTTCTCTTTCCTCTGTCTTTCTGTGCTTCAGCTGAATTGACCTTATTTCTATTTTTTTAAAGGAGAAAGAGACCTTTTTGTCTCAAGACTCTTATCCCTTGACTTGTTCTTCTTGTGTTGCTCCACTGCATCGTTCAAATCTCAGCTTGAATGTCTCTTCCTCAGAAGAATGTCCTGGACTCTCCAGACAGACTCCAGACAACCCCCCATACACTCAGAGCACCCAGCATTTCTTCTTCAGAGAATGCATCAGAATTGTAATTAATAGGATAAAACATCTGTCTTTTCTAGTGCATTCCAAGTTTCCTGAGTGCAGAGACCACATCCATCTTCACCATTGTATTCTCACAGCCTTCCACAGAATCTGGTACATAGAAGGCACTCAACAATACTTAATGCGTACCTGTTTATTGAATGAATGAATCACTCAATGAATACATTGTTGGATTCTCATAGCACTCCTGGCACCAGCACATGGTAGCAGACTATTTTATTTTCTCTTTTATCTGACCACATTTTTGATTTATCAAAAGAAAGGACCTCTTGTGTTACCCACCACATATACCCCAGTGGTCGTAGACATGAAGCTTGAATTTGGTTGTCCTTTGGAAGAATCAAATCACCTTATTAGACCCATCCTGACCAGACATAGAATTTGGTTACTATTGACAGAAAAGTGAATGAATGAGGGCCAAAGAATGATCCCTTTTAGAACTCAGTTTGGTATTTGATGCCTGTTCTTTGCTCCTGAGTCTCAAAAATTTCCTGTCCTTCAGAGTTCTACTTCCTCTCTGACTGCTGAATCTCCATCTTCATCTTCTTCCTTCATTCTAAGAATGGGCATTTCCCAGGGGTTTCTCCTCAGATATCTCTTTTCTCCTCCCCTCAGGCTTTGGAACACTAGTGCTAAATAGGCAGGTGGCCATCAAACTTGTGTAGCGAGTCTATCTACTGAGGCCCAGAATGCTTCCGCTGGATGCTCTGGGTGATGGAGAATTCAATGTATCCAGGCTTCTCCTTCCAGCAACACATCCCCAAATACAAAACACAATAACAACAACTTGGGGATCATCTGTGACTCATCTTTTCCTTCTTTGCCAATGTTTCCTAACTTCTTTCACATCTGTTTCTCTCTTGCCAGTTCCTGCTGCCACCTAAAGAAAAGTCTTTTTCATATGTCTCTGAGGCTCCTGAGGTAGTTTCCAAACAGATGTGCCTACTTCCTGTATCTACTCTCCGCAAACAGTCTTCAAAAATCTAATTTTAAGTTTCCTAAAATGCACTTCTAATTCTAGGAAGACTTTCATTGGAAATAGCAATGTGTGTCCTCGCTAATAATGAGTTCTTACTATTGATATTAAGCACTAATCAAAGAGCTTAACATGATTTAAATCATTTAACCACACAATAACCCTATGAAGCACATATTGTTATCCACAATTAAAAATTAGGCATGTATAGCTTCAGTACTTGTTCAAGGTCATACAGCTGCTAAGTGACAGAACTAGGATCCAAGCCTAAGCATTCTGGTTCTCACATCATGCTCTAACCATGAAGCAGCCTGTCTCTCTGTTCTGGCCACTGTCTATTTGTCATTCAAATTCCTTCAGTAGCTCTCTTCTCGCCACCAAATAAGTAGACATTTTAAGAACCTTTATAAGTTGATGTTAACTCACCCTTCCCACCTCATGTCTTACTGTTCCTTTAAGTGAAACTTGCACCCTAGACAAACTAGGCTACTTAGTGACCCCTAAAAATGCTTTACTGTTTCTGAGTAATGATTTTTACACCTCCTATGAGCCCCACTACTAGGTACCTATCTTCATATCTTAATTCTATTCATCTTTCAAAGCCAAATCAGCTGCAATGGTAGTGTTGTTGATGCTTTCCCCCAATCTTTCACACTCTTCTTTGCCTTAGTCAAGACTTCATAGCAATAATTGTCTTTCTAAATTATTCAAATAAACAGATACACAGTTTCCCCACCTTGTATAATCCCTGTCCTTATAAAATAAGATCCTCGAACTGGAGCAGTGCTATTTTTGGTTTTGCCAGCCACACAGAGCCCAGCACAGTGCATTACACAGAAAACTGTGTCTTGTATTAAATAAATTCCTTGACTTGACTCCATCACATAGATGCAGCATGGGTCATGAATGCTGTCTCATTAACGTATGGTCATATTTCCCTCCCCTCCCCTTTTCTCCAAGCTCAACTCTTAAAATGTTTTTATTCAAAACTTTTAAAAGGTTTTCAAAGAGTCTATTTTGATGTCACAAACTTTTAGGAGTCAAATGGCTTATTAAATTGGTGAGCAGATTATTGTGTCAAAAATGATGACTGAGGGCTTCCCTGGTGGCGCAGTGGTTGGGAGTCTGCCTGCCGATGCAGGGGATACGGGTTCGTGCCCTGGTCCGGGAGGACCCCACATGCCGCGGAGTGGCTGAGCCCATGAGCCATGGCCGCTGAGCCTGTGCGTCCGGAGCCTGTGCTCCGCAGCAGGAGAGGCCACAGCGGTGAGAGGCCCACGTACCACAAAACAAAAAACAAAACACAAGCAAAAACAAAATGATGACTGATACTGAGAATTACACATATTGGATGAAATATATGCATTTCTAATGAACACAAAACTACCCTCAGGGTAAAAATAAGCCTCTTCTCTCACCATCAAAATCTTGACCTTATTCAATAAAGCAATCAGTGTTTAAAGGAGAGAATGAAATGTGAGTGATAGGGACTTTTTAACACGCACTGTCTCGCTTTATACATTACGGTTTAAATAATTATGAAGTGATGCAGGCAAAGAAGCTGCTTGATGAAGGGGTCCAAAATTCTGAAAAATGACTTGTTGCCTCGTGGAAAGGTCCTATAATTCATGAGCACATTTTAGCTGCTAATGCAGTTTGCGATACTTCATAATCCTTACACATTCCAGAGCCCCGGCTCTCAGAAGGTTAGACCTAAGGGATACACTTCAGAAAAGTTACATAAACAACTGTGAACCTTAGGCAGGGAAAATGTACACTTTGAACACGTTGAAACTCTCCATATTAAGTCAGTTTAGCACTTTGATTAAAGAGTTTAATCAATCACCATCCTAAGCTGTTTATTAATCACTTTATCAAGCAGTTGATGCATTGCCGGTTTTAATAGAATCCATTTATTTTGATTTCTACCTACTTCATCTTTCCAAAGGGCTTTGCAAATCAGTTGCGATAAAAAGGAGAGGGAGAGGGAGAAGGGGAGAGCAAGAGAGTGGGAGAGGGCGGTTACATGGAAAACCCAGCAAGAAATCTCTGACTTCACCTATACATGCTGTATTATCAACACCCTACGAAGACTTGGTCAATTTATTACGGGTAAGAAAAAAAAACGCTCTGGGAAGTGAATGTTTGGGTGAACCACACGGCTTAGCTCAGATAAACACAGGCCATTCGTCTGCTTTCACACCTGACACCCTCATGATATAAGAACCTAATAAGATTAATCTCCACCCACCCATCCCTGGCCGGCCCCTCTTTGTTCCAACCTATTTGAGATCTTCCACTTTTCTTCATGGACATTTTCCTCACCTTGGGTTACAATTTGTGGTTCGAGTTAAAGCCCTTGTTTCCTCACTACAAGGAAAACAAGATTTGTGGGAAGAAAACATTTGTTATATGGCTTAAATTTTACTTAGAGACTTTTACCTTCCTTATGCCTTTAGCATGAAAGGAAGTGGGTTTGCAAGACACCCATGAAGTCAGACACATCAGGTCTGAAGGCTGGATGCTCCCCAGGTGTTCAGAATACTGTTCCTATTCTCAACAAGCTATTCTCCTCAACCAACGCCAGGAATTTAGGGGGGGGATACTGGTTATCTGCATTTCTTTTTATTTTGTTCTTACCAGTTTAATTCATAGAGATGACAAGTGTCATACAGATAGACATTTTAACTCTACATTTTCTCTTTCTCCAGTTTAAAAAATTCTGTAAATATCTTCCTCTTCCATAGATTTTTCCCAAGAGGAAAATAATGTCCTGGGGAAATATTACATTTTAATATTAGTATCATAGATAGTGAGAAATAAGCAAAAGTTTAGTACATCTTTATATGACAGTGTCTGTGCTAAGTATTTCCTATATACCATTGTTCCACATAATTTTGATAACAGTCCTAAGTATTATAATCCCTGTGATTTGGAGCTGTGTTGTTCAATACAGCAGTCACTAGACAGATGAGGCTACTGAACACCTGAGATGCGGCAGATTCAAACTGAGATGTAATGTTATACAGGATGAAGAATGTTGATTTAATTTAAAACCCCCAAAATGACTCTATCATAGAGACACTCTTTACTGAGGAGACCACATAGATTATGTAAACAATTTTACATCACTTTTTATTGTCATCCAAAAATATGGGAACATTTCATTCTCCTGACATTTATTAAGCAGATGCCCTGCTATGTGGCAGGTGTACAGAGATAAAAGAACAGTCCCTGCTCTCAAGGAACTACAATCCAGTTGAGAGAAAAGAGAGTGAGGGAAGAAAGAGGGAGAGAGAAAGAAAGTGCCATGTGGTACTTAAAATGACAAACAAATGCACGAAGTATTATGGGACCAGAAAATTTAAAAAAACCCTTCTGGAGGTGGAGGGCAAGAAGCTGGAGAAAGTCAGGGATTTTCTTGTGGAGGGTATGACTAAGCAAGAAGTATCCATTGTAAGAATGTCTTGTACATTACCTTGTATATCTGGGGATAGAGATGGAAGATGGGTGGGGATTGCTGGGGGAGGAGAACTACCCCAGGTGGAGGCACAGTTTAGTCAGAGACACGCAGGTAGAGAAGCAGCATGGAGTGTGAAGAGATTGCAAACATTTCAGAATAAGTTTAAAAAAATAACAGAAAACAGAGCTGGGGAATTAGCTCCAGCTCAGAGTTTCCTTTTGGGGAGCTCTGAATACCATATAAAGGATTTAGCCTTTCATCCTTTATCCCAAAATAAATTACTGCCAGATTATAAATGGAGAGAGGTGGTGAGACTTTTATTTAAGTTTTATCTCTCTGGTGGGGGTATATGGAGGATGAATTTGAGGTGTACAGGCTGGCAGGAGACCCATAAAACCTCTGGCAGCAGTATAGGTGAGGAATGATAAGGATTTGGAAAGAGGCTCCAGATTCAAGACATGGCTGGATGAACAGCCGAGGTCTGGTCAGATGACAACCAGAGTGGGTCTACTGGTTTTGGCAAGAAAGAGGTCATTAAGTATTGGAAGGCAGGTCACAGGGCATTAATGAGTCACGGGAGGTAGGCAAATTGAGAGCTTAAAAGAATTTCAGTTGAGAAGGGGGGAAAATAAATCAATAGCAGCTGGAAAGGGGCAGAAGGCACAGGGAGATTTTTTTTCAAATGCATTTGTTTTTTAACAAATGTCGCCGTTTCTGAGATAGAACAAAAGGAGGCAGAGGTGGATGTGGTTATAGCTGTGTTTGTAGGCAGCACAGAAGATTGGAGATGGCTGATGAAAGAGGTATGATTGTCCATTGTGAGGTCAGGGGAACTGAAGATACTAGGGAAGGTTTGTACTGGTCAATATGGAGAAGGGGTTCCAAAAGAAGCTCAAGAATTGGTGGGAAGTGTTGAGAGACTGGCTGAATGGTTGTCTACGGAGCTCAGACATGGCTATAGGAGCAATGGGAGCAGAATGTAACATGGCCCTGGGTTGGCAGTTGGCTTGAAGGTTGGAACAGCCAGACCATAGAAAGGGCTGGCGAATGAATAATTTAGATGGCCATGGGATCCCAGCTGGGCTTGGAAGGAAGAGAAGCTAAACAGTGGTTAATGAGTTGAAGAAATGAGAGGGATAGAAGGACAGGGTATTCCAATGATTTTAAAGAACATGTATTGCTGATTTCTTTCACGTTAAATTCCATGAATGGTTACTCTTAGTTTTCCATAGGAGAAACTGAGTTACAAAGAGCTACCTCTAAAGGAGAGTGGCATTAACTTGTGGCAATCTAGAATTTAGGGATTATAGCATTTGCTTTTCTGTATACCTAGTAAAACAAGTAGGTGTTAAATAAATATAAATGAAGTAAAACTACACCTGTGTATTTGGCTGCAGCTTATTCTGCGAGTTCATGCAGGTCATTCTATTATAGATACAATGAGGAAAAATATTCATAGAAGTATGAAAATGCTGCGATAATTAATTTTATTACTTAAATATCATATGAATCAATTATTTTCTACTAATATCTCAGATTTTACCTCTACTACTTCTAGGAATTGGACAAGGCAATTGACCTCTGTGAGCCTTTCTGGGACACTTGGAAGGAAGGAGACAATTTGTTCTTTTCTTTGTGGCTTCACAGTGTAAGGAGATGGTTACTGCAGCTCCTATTCCTTTGGTGTACTGATTGGTATGTGCAGCAGTGATTGGGCTTTACTGATCCTTGTATACCAATAGGTACCTCTGGCTCCTTTACACAAGAAATGCTCAATAAATCTTTATCAAATAATTGAGTCAAGGAGTATGAAATGAAATAATTGCATTAGGTAATTTATGATAATCGTTCTAGCTCGGGTGTCTCTGGTGGACTTTCATGGCATCCTCAAACAGCTCTCTGACGGATCACAAAGATTACATTCATGCTCCTCAATCTGACCATCCTAACCTGTGGATCACTGAGAAATCCCAAACACCCTTAAGGATGGGATGTTAACCCTAGAAGACTTGACATCTTTCTGTCACCATTTTTTTGGTAAGCATCTAGCCCATCTCTATCATAATTCATCCTCCATTCACCAAATTTTACTCTCCCCTCCCAAATAGATTGTGCTCACTCTTACATCAAGAGATACAACCCTAAGTCTCACCCACTTCTGCTCCCTGCTCAAAGACTAAGATGTCCCTGTGATGCATAGTCCCTCTCCATCAGGTCTAGAAATATCTCTGGTGGTCTAGTGACATATGAGTTAAAAAGAAGAGTGACCTGATCCCTTAAACTGTACACACATTACAAAATACAGAGCAGAGAAAGGATAACAAGCAGTCACTAGTCTAGAGCACCTCTGAAATCCCACTGAGCAGACTTTGTGAGAACCCCCTACCCTGAAGTAAAGGGCTTCCTTGACCAGGGCTGACTCTGCTGCCTGTGAGAAATTCCTTTTTCCATCATTTTCTGTGGTTTCTGTTCTGCCCTATGAAAACTTTCTCCTGTCTATTTTCCTCCTAGGCCATGTCTAAAATGGGCCTTGAGGAATTTCACCTTTTGAGGCTACATAGTTTTGTAGACCGCTTTTTGTCCAAGTGTTGTTAGAAAGCTCTGTTAAACAAGTCCAGTCTTTTTAGACCAAACATGTGGGGATTTCTGACAACACAGTTTCTTCAAAAACTTAGTATGTTATGATATATTTATTTTTAATCAGTTCTGTGCATCAATAACCAAACCCAATATTCCTTCTAGACTGTGCCTCATGTATGTCTCATTTCTTTGTGTGACCTCTCAAATGTGTCTCTTAATTTACTGATGGCTGCTTTCATTAGAAAGACCACATCCTTCATCTGATCTATCCTCCAAGACTGTCTCACTGTCACCTGGGAAATCTTACTAGGTCTTTGTCCCTGTAAGTAAGTCTTTCTCAATCCCAGAACTTACTCTTCAGGGTCTAGAAACTGTTGGCCTTTCTCACCCTGAAAGTCTCCCTATATTTACATTTTCTCTATTCCTTTTCACTTTTGCTTGCAAAGTAGTCAATACTTTGTAGAGTTCTTTTATCAAACACCTTGCCAAATGCAGCCAGTAACAAACAACAAAGAGCAGTGATGTCCTGTTTTCCAGTTTCTTCCATCAGAATCACAAGCTCAGTAAGCATACAGTCTACCTTCCAAGTTATAGAATCTAGGGTTTTACAAAATATTTATCACAACCTAACATGGAATCCCAGCTACCCATCCAGTTATATCCCTTTCTTCACTAACTTTCTACTAAGCCAAGGTGATAAAATTTGAAGATTTTATTTGGCAATTCTGTAGTTCAACGTGACATATTCCATATTAGAATAGACTAAGCCAACAAAACCAAACAAAATAAAAAAAGCAAAAGCAAAAAAACCCTGAAGGCTCAATAGATTTTAAAGAACTAAATTTTGATTGCTTTCTCATGTCAGTCCAGTATGGTTGGTTAAGGGGTGATTTCTCCATGAAATTTTTCAGAGACACAAACCTCCTTCCATTTTATAACTTTGCCATTGTCAAATCATGGCTTCCAAATACCCATGGAAGAGAAAAATTTATCATGGAGAATCTCAGGTGGGTTGACATCAGACCTGGAAATGGTGAACATCACTTCTGGTCTCATTTCATTGGCCAGAACTCTGTCATATTGTCTCAACCTAACCCAAGGAAGTCTGGAAAATGTAGTTCAACTTGTGCCCAGGAAGGGGAAATAAGCATTGTAGTCAGTCGTTGCCATACATAGGCTTAACCGAATCTCTGCTTTGCCATAAATTGAATATACTTGCTAGCAAAAGGAGTCAAAAAGGTAAAAATTCCATATTATTTCCTTTTTAGGAGGTACAAATCATTCAGTGCCCTCCCTAAACTAAGTCAACCACTGTTTGGTAGCTCAGGGATTCACCAAACTTTGCTCTGTAACATTGTTGAGCTAAAAGTTGAAGATTTTTAAATGTTGACCACTTCTCTAATTAAACATATTTTTTGTTTATTTTTTTTAAATTTGAATTGCTGGCTTGTAGGGGATGAAAATGTTGCATTGCTATAGAGATGAAATATACTCTTGTTATCCACTCATTTATATTCACTTACTCATTTAATATATGTTTGTCAAGTCCTTAAAATGTACAAGGCTTTGTGCTCAGTGCCTAGGTTGTATTCTTATTACGAGATTTGAGTTATTCAGTCTGCAGATATTTATGGAGCCCTGAGCTCTGCTAGGGACCAGGGAGACCGAGATAAATGTTGCATTCCTGTCCCGAAAGGGCCCTAGTTTAGGCAGGTGATCAGCAGGTAAGCCAGGGTTCTCATCAGCTTGTAAGTGCTGTGACAGGACCATAACCTGGGGCACAGCCTAGGAGGGGTGTGGGGATATCTATAATGGGGAAGTCAGTGACAATCATGCTGAGTCTTAATAGGCAGCTATGTGTTCACTGAGGAAAAAAAAAGAGAGGAAAGGAATTTCAGAAAGAGTGTCCTGCATGTGAAAGCACTGAGGGAAAGAGAAACTGGCAAGAGGGCAGGAGGTGAATCAGCGGGTGAGAGTTCCCCAAAGGCTTGCCAAAATACAAGGCTGCAAACGGATGTGACAGCCAGGTCAGGAGGAACCATAGATGCCTACATAAGGAATTTAAACTTGAACCTGAAGGTAAGTCATAAGTTAAAGCTTTATTATTGGAAACTGCTTTGGGAATGATATTAATATGGACAACAAAGTAAAAGACATTTATTGAAATCTTACTCTGTTTCAGGCACTGCTATGTTTTTGCATATTATGAGCATATTATGCTATACACACTTCACCATAACTTTGGGAGAACAGTGACTCTCTTGTATTTGTTTTATCATTTTGGGACTGAAACTCAAAGAGATTCCATAATGCATCTGAGTTCACGTAGCTCATAATCATTGGAGGTAACAATAATGACCCACGTAAAATACCAGCGAAGAATTATGACAGCTCCCAATTATGGGTATATTGGGGTGTGTGTGTGTGTGTGTGTGTGTGTGTTTCTTCTTGAGAAAAATGATGCACAGAGATTAGGCTTCCTCCTCCAAAGACTTCACAACCCCTAGATGGTACAGAGGACATTTCAATCTAGGCCTGTGTCCCTGAGAAGCTGTCATATACATCCATCTCCTTGCCCATTCCAAGCCTTCTGTGGTGAAAGAACAGGTGATGAAATACAAATTAAGAGACCCTCCTTCTTCCATTCTGTCTGTGTGACCACCCACTGTCCTGAACTCTAGCCATGGAGCGTCTCTGGACCTTGTTCTCTCCCTCTGTAAGTCTAAGGTGTTGAACAAAATCTTTGCCAGGTCCTTCTAGTTGTACAGTATTCCATTTTCTCTTTGGGAACCCCAGTCCACAAGATAAAAGTCTGGTGCTTAGCATGTGCATATGGTCAGGGAGGAAAGGGGAAGCCCAGCCAGAAGTGCCAGTGGCCATCTTACTTTTATGCCCACAGCAGCTTGAGACCAGTATTCTCAGAACCAGGAGTTAAAGGCATGACTATGTACACCCACTTCTCCTTTCTGTGCTTTCCCTTCTCTCCATCACTCTCCCATTATAGGTGGTGGTGGGTTACTGCCTTTGAGCTCTCTTATCACCCAGGCCTGGGGTCTGCACAGCAGGGTCACTCACCTTCTAACAATAAATCCTCTTCCAGCCCACTCACAACCGGTGCAGCACAGTGACAGGGTCTCCAAGTGGCAGTTCCAGAAAAATTCATTATGGCTGAACAAGGCTGCTGAGCAGCCCCATTCCAGGCTCCCTGGGCGAGGGATCTGTGGCCCAGCCGTGAAAGCCACTTCCAGGCAACTACCAATTGTAAGAGAATGCCCATCCAGCTGAATTGCGGTGGATCCAAAAATGCTAATTAAGCAGGGGACACCACTGTAAAGCAGCAGCCTTCTGCTTCCCTAGGAACTAGACACACAAGGCTCCAGAAGCTGGCAATGTGCGTCTGGTACAATGGTTTTTGCTTTCACTTTATATTTGGTATTCAGGGTCGATAAGACATTTCTGGTGCTTTCCTTTCCTTCCTTTCTTTCTTCCCTCCCTCCCTCCCTCCTTCCTTCCTTCTCTTTTCTTTTTCTTCCTCCTCCATTTCCCCCCTCCCTTCTCCCTCTCTCCTGCCTCTCTCCTTACTTCTTCTCTTTCATGTTATTTCAAGCCATCTGTGAAAGATGGCACCCTGACAGCATTCAGGGAGCATCTGAAGTTCTTTAAGATTTCCTGAGAAGACTCAAAGCTGAGATGGGGCTTCTGTCAAAACGCATCTTAGGCAGTATCTGCATATCTGAGTTCAAATTCATTTTCTGAGGTTTGTCGCTCCTGGAGCTAGCATCATCTTTGAAAATATAACCAATCCTGCTGGCTTAAGTAGAGGGCATGATTTCCCCAACCTCTGAATAGACTCTAATTCTATGTTGGCTTCATGAGGGCTGGAGTGTGGAGCCCTGGGCCCTGCCCTGCTCTTCTGCGAAGCTGCAGAATCTCTTGGTTCTGTATTCCCCAGCATCTGCTCCATTCTCTTGCTTCCCTTTATCGACTGGCTCCTCTGTTCCTCCTAACAGTGCTCTGCATGAAGCTTTGGTTGACCACACCTACTTTAGCAAATCAAGTTCCTCTTCAGTGCAGTCCAGCTTAATCGTTAAGAACACAGGCTCTTCATTTGCAACAACTTGGATGGACCTGGAGGGCATTATGCAAGGTGAACTAAGTCAGACAAAGAAAGGCAAATACTGCATGATATCATTTACTTGTAGAATTTTAAAAATACAACAAATTAGTGACTAAAACAAAAAAGATGCAGACTCACAGACATAGAAAACAAACTAGTGGGTACCAGAGGGGAGAGGGAAGGGGGAGGGGCAATACAGGGGTAGGCGAGTAAGAGGTACAAACTATTAGGTATAAAATAAGCTACAAGGATATATTTTCCAGCACAGGGAATACTGCCAATATTTTATAGTAACTAAAAATGCAGTATAACCTTTAAAAATTGTGAATCACTATACTGTACACTTGTAACATATAATATTGTATAGCAACTATATATTTCAATTTAAAAAAGAAAGTATTGATAGGTAAAATAAATAAAAAGAACACAGGTTCTTGAGGCAACCTGCTTGAGTTCTGATCTTGCTTCTGTCACTTAATAGTTGTGTAACCTTGGGCAAAGTCATTTAAATTCTAGAAGCCTCATTTCACTAACTTGTAAAAGGGGGATAAATAGTACTTACTTTCTTAAGACTAAATGAAATAATTTCTGCAAAGACCTGGTATGTAGAAAGTGCTCTTCAGAGGTTGGCTGTCAGAGGCAAGTGTCCACTTTTACTCAACTCATGTAGTTTATGTATCTCTTAGCTGTAATTATTACTTTTTTTTCAGTTTAAGAAAAGTTTAATGACAGGTGAGCCATCCATCTTTGCATGAATGGAGGACTCCTCTTAGCTCCAATTCTTGACTGGGAATATATGATTGAGTCAACCTGGCCTGGGGGGTGGCTCTTTGGAGAGTTGGGGTCCTGGGAGGAAATGGTAGTTCATAGGGTATATTCTCTGAGAAGACAGTGTGGGTTGAGGCAATGACTGACAATTGACATTAATATTATTGGGTTTTTTTATTTTCTACCTGTTTGACTTCATTATCCTGTAACTAGCTTGCTAGCTTGCTACTTCTATTCACGTATTCATCTAATATATTCTGAAGAATGGCAGGAAGATAAAGGAGCCCCAAAAGGAGAGAAAACCAGGATGTTATTTAACTGTTAGCCACCAGTACAGCTGCACTGGTTGTTAAAATATTGTTTTATTTACTTATTTATTTAAATTCATTTTTATTGGAATATAGTTGATTTACAATGTTGTGTTAGTGTCTGCTGCACAGCAAAGTGAATCAGTTATACATATACATATATCCACTCTTTTTTAGATTACTTTCCTATATAGTGTGGGGCCTTTAGGGACTTTCCACCCCCTCACTTGTTCCCGTAAACCAATTCTTCTCCCTATCGTGCGCCACTCCTTCTCCCTATCGAAACCAATTCTTCTCCCTATCGTGCGCCACTCCTTCTCCCTATCGAAACCAATTCTTGGAGTTTTTCAGTTGATGGGGACTTTCCAGACAGCGGGTAATTTTCCAGTTGCCCGTAACAGGTATACGCCCTAACCGCCACAATGAACAAACAACTATAACGGCCAGAAGGTGGGACAAAAGTTCCTAAGCCAATGAATTCAAAAGTCACCACATTTACCCAATCATTGTGAGAATATACCTGCCCTATGAGTAAATAAACCTATAAAAAGTATGTGATTCCGCTTTTAGGAGTTCCCCATCGGCCTCCTGCGTGAGGTTCAGGGAACCCCGGTGCATCGGCTCCTAATAAACCTCTTGCGTGTTGCAGCGGCTCTCGACTCTTGGCGGTTCTTGGGCGAGTTGGAATCCCTCGTAGACCGTTTGGGTCTAACAATAGGTCATTACAGAGTATTGAGTAGAGTTCACTGTGCTCTAGAGTAAGTTCTTATTAGTTATCTATTTTATATATAGTAGTATGCATGTGTCAATACCAATCTCCTAATTTATCCCTCCTCCCCCTTTCCCCCTTGGTAACCATAATTTTGTTTTCTACACCTGTGACTATTTTTTTAAATTTATTTTATTTTTATTTATTTTTGGTTGCATTGGGTCTTTGTTGCTGCGCTTGGGTTTTCTCTAGTTGCGGTGAACCAGGTCTACTCTTTATTGCAGTGTGTGGGTTTCTCATTGTGGTGGCTTCTCTTGTTGCAGAGCATGGGCTCTAGGTGCACGGGCTTCAGTAGTTGTGATGCATGGGGTCAGTAGTTGTGGCACATGGGCTTAGATGCTCCACAGCATGTGGTATCTTCCCGGACCAGGGTTCGAACCCATGTCCCCTATATTGACAGGTGGATTCTTAACCACTGTGCCACCAGGGAAGCCCTGTGACTCTATTTTTGTTTTGTAATTGTTTTAAATTTTGTTTGTCAGTATAATACACCTACTCCTTGAATAAATGATTTCTCTTGCCCTGCAACCCTGGTTCCCCCACTAGGAACACCAGAACTCTCCATGACCTAAAACTAAAGAAGTCATGCCTGACAGAGCAGCCGCCTCCAAGACATTATTCAAAGCTATAGCCAGCATTTCATACACCAGCTATATCCTCTGCTACTGCTCTCATTCTTCTTCCTTCCAATCTCTGTCCATCCAGTGGGTTCTCATTATCCTCTCTGTACTGGTGGTTGGGAAATAATTGGACAAAACAGAGAGAAAGAAGTCCATATGGTGTTTCCAATGACTAGAACTGGAGTGTTGGATTGGCATAAAGACAATGGCCTATGAAGTACTAATGCCTGATCTTAGGCACCTAATCCATCACTTCACATGTGTGCAAGTGTCTATTTCCCTACCTCCCTAGAAACAGTGACAATTATGGACCTCTAATATTTTTGGCCATCTGGTGGACAAAAAAAAATGCTATCTCACTGTCTCAAGTTGCATTTCCTGATTACTAATGAGGTTGAACAGTTTCTGAAAGAATATATTGTAAGCCAGTTTTTCCTACGTATGTTTGACTAATATGCTGTGCTCTTTTTTTTTCCTGTGGAGTTGCACAAGAGTTTATTGGGGCAGGAGGAAACATTGTACCATTTAGTTAACAGCATGAAGGAGGATAGTCTTTAGAAAAAACTGTAGAAGGAGAAGGGGGGAAACTGAAGGAAAATTGTATCAGGAGGCTTTCAAACTAATTCAGTTCAAGATCTCTATTTGTTGGAGAATCGAGATTACCTGTGATGATGCAAATGTAGGATCACAGAAGCTTAAACAAATAGAAATCTATTTGTCTCACAAGAAGGTCAGGGTTAGATGGTTATGTTGGTGTTGTTTCAGTACTTCAGTGATACTGAAACCAGTATAAAGGCAATGATTTTGGTCTTCTTCTCATGTTTATGGACTCATGAACACAAGTTTGAAGCTGAATCTCCAGCCATCACACCTTCATTCTAACAAGAGAAAGGAAAAA
Source organism: Phocoena phocoena (assembly GCF_963924675.1). Taxonomy (NCBI): domain Eukaryota; kingdom Metazoa; phylum Chordata; class Mammalia; order Artiodactyla; family Phocoenidae; genus Phocoena; species Phocoena phocoena. The sequence goes on along the minus strand of NC_089220.1, from coordinate 129,127,331 downwards.
GAGGGGCCTATAGATGGAATGTGAAAACTTTCCTGGGAATCAAAAAATGGTGTTTTATGGATATACCTAGTTGAAAAGTTGTTAGGGAGAGTGAGTGTTGGGTGAATGCACAATACACAGGCAAGGAAAACAGACACCTCTAAGACAAATGAGGCTTCTAGGATTGGAGATTGGGTGCATTTTGTCCATTTAGGAAATGTCAGAGAAGAAATAAGTTGATGTATTTTGAGGGCCTTCATATGTACAGCAGTTGGAAATAGGTTGGGATAAAATAGACATGGGAATCATATGGGTTAGAGAGTAGAGAGTAGGGTGAAAAGGAAGGGCAAAAGGGTCAAGAACAAAATATGAAAAAAGTTTTGAAAACTCATACTTGTTAATTTCTTGAATTAAATTCTCAGAATTGAATACCAGATTTGAAACTGCATTTCAAATGCATTTTTTTCAGCATCATATTGCTTTTTACAGCTTATTAATTTGAGAAAAATAGACTCAGCCACTTTTTGGATGGAGGATAAAACTTTCAGAGTTATGAAGTGAGTGCTTAGGTCAATAGAAGACTCTAGTCTCCAGAACTATTTTTTTTCTTTTTCACTAGCTCTTCCATGGTAACTATTCTGATTATGTATTTAAATAAAAAGATAGTAATAATGAATTTCCTGTTACATTTAACTGCCTTGAGGGATAAGAATATGCAGCAGTGTGATATGTAAAGTGTCTCTTCCTGTGTGTTCACACGTGTGAAGGTATACGCGGTCTCCTGCCATGGAGCCTTTGTACTGGGCTTCAAAGTCATCATGCTGGAGCTCAAAGGCCTGTGGGAGTGGTGCCATCTTCCTCTTTTTTACTGAAACTCAAGTGTGAAAGTTCTTTGATAGCTGAGTTGGTGTTTAAAAATGTTGGTTCTGGTAATGTACTCTTCTGAATGGCCTTTCCATTTCATAATCTCATACTCAGAATACAAATGGAAAACTCTATTTACATGAACATTAAAATGGGAAATTTGCTTTTGCTGAATTATGCATGCTGCAGAGGAAACGTTGAAGCTGTCAACTATGATGAGACAGGAAAAATATAAATAGCTAACAGGTATTAAGCATCTACTTTTGTGCTAAACACTTTACATGAATGACTTTTTGCAACCCCTATAGACATCCTACATAGCCAATACTCTTATTATACCCATTTAATACATCAAGAAAATAATGCTTAGATAAATTTAGTGTTGTATTCTGTGTGTTCACCACAGTAGTAAATAATGATCTACTTTGATTTGAGAGGTAGGTTTTGAAAAGAGGCAAGGACATAGAAGTTCCCAGGATAATAACAAAAGAGAAATGTCACTGACAGGACAGGCAAATGGTCACTTGACACAGACATTTTGACCAGTTGGCTGGGTAGCAATGCCTGAGTTGCATTTCTAGAATCTAGAATCTAACATGGGCCATGTTAGAATGGGCCAATCTAACATGGCCCATTCTAACATGGGCTGCTTCCAACTTCTACGAGGAAACATTAATAAAAAAAATTGGGGGCTGCGAGTTGGAAGTGAAAAAAAAGTTATTGTAAATTCAGGAAAAATAAATTACATAATTTCCAACATTTCCAATTTTGTTACAGTGAGGATAGGTAATAATGATTTTAAAATAACACAGTACCCTGTGTATAACACTATTCAAAAACTGTTGCATAAAGCTTGTGGAACTTCTTTGGCAAATCTAGAGTAATTATATTTTAGGGAGTATTTGTAAACTCTAGTAATTACCTAAACAAAGACAAGGAAAAGACACATGAGCTATATTATTATAGAAAAGCAGGTGTGCCATTGAAATAAGTAAACTATTTGGAAAGTGTCTTAACATCCTCAGAGGAATTCTCTGTACAGAGACTCTGCCTCAACTCAGGGCAATATTTTACTTCTCATGTTTTGTACAATTTTTCTAAACAAATTGAATTTTCAGAATAGATTTAGGTTTTTTTCTTCCACCTAGGGCTAGTTGGGGGGGATTAGGGTCTACAGTGGGAGGTGGCACATAAAAAATAAAAATGAAATAAAAAAGAAAAGCTTCAATTTTGACTCAAAAAAGGCTGAATCTGGAACAGCTGTGAAGAACTGGTTGGGTTTACATGTATATAGTCTGGGGATTTGAGTCTACACTTTACATGACAGAAACTCCTCCAAATTCAGGGACTTAACTTTTCCTTGGGGTCCTAATATTTCTGGTTCATTTTTTTCTGTCCACCATCTTTTATTAAGACCTCATTATGTGCCAGCCCTGTGCATGGTCCTGGAGATAGAATGATGATGAGTAAACAGTATGAATAATCAGATGCAGATAAATGGGGCTAAAGTGGGACCAACAAAGAAGGAGTAATTTCTTCTACCTGAGGACATAGTGTGACACAGCTGTCTAGGGAATCTTAGTAAATGTTGGAGGAAGGCAGCCCATTTTAACACATTCACATTTATTAGAGACTGCTCTTTGGTCTTGTTCAAAACCACCATGGATGAAATTCTTTTCTATTTGCTTTCCCTGTAAGTTTCCTTTCATCTTCAGAGCTCTCTGGCTACTTACTTCAAGCCCTGGCGAATCAGGTTTCTATTCACATCAGCAAACTCCCTTAAATCTTGGTGAAAATGAGGGACTCTAGACTAATAGAGTGAGTAGGTGAAAGCTGATGGAAACCAATGTCTTCAGTACGTGCATTCTTTTCACTGGTGTTCAGTAACCATTCACAAGTCACAAGGCCAAAATTCACGGAAGATTTGTATTTTGCTAACCTAGACAGATGTTTACTATCCTTGGGGAAGACGATAGGATGGAGGCTTCCCCCACAGGAGTATGTGGGGAGGAGGCTGAATTCAGAAATTGTCAATAGATAACTATAGTATTCATTTATTATCAACTATCCGTAAAATAACTGCTGATGTGTCAAGCCCCATGATGAGCGCTGAGGACATACTAGTTGTCAAAATGGGCTTGATTTGTCCTCATAAAGTTTGTATTCATCATTTTTCAATGATTTGGATTGCTTGAGGCAAACAATTTCTCTGTCCTTCTTACAGCACTTGTAATACTTCCAAAGACCTCATGGTCCATCCTTTAAATCCCATGAAGGGAAATTTAGACTCTCAACAGCTTGTTGACAACTAGACCCCATTAAGGAGCTTTCTGCAGGATCTATTATCTACTATAACTTGATGCTGAAAATGTGGTTCTCGAGGTGATAGTAAAAATGATTTAGTGTGATTAGAAATATTTTCTACAGACAAGTACTGTAATATTTTGATCAATAAAATGATTTCATTGATCATTTTATTGACAATTTTATAATTGTCAGTGATTTTATAAAAATCATTGAAATAAATTGAACTGTCTTTCCAAAAGACAATGTGGGTGAGAAAGGTATTGAACTAAATATGTCCACACATTTGTATTAAGAAGTCATGTTTCGGGCTTCCCTGGTGGCGCAGTGGTTGAGAGTCCGCCTGCTAATGAAGGGGACATAGGATTGTGCCCCGGTCTGGGAAGATCCCACATGCCGTGGAGCAGCTGGGCCTGTGAGCCATGGCCACTGAGCCTGTGCGTCGGGAGCCTATGCTCCACAACAGGAGAGGCCACAACAGTGAGACGCCTGCATACCACCAAAAAAAAAAAAAAAAAAAGAAGTCATGTTTCTTACATCATACAAAGAGAACAACTGGCAGAGGGCAGAGGGCAGACAGCAGAAGCAAGAAGAACTACAATTCTGCAGCCTGTGGAAGGAAAACCATAAAAACAGACAAAATGAAAACCATAAAGACAGACAAAATGAAAAGCAGAACACTGTGGACCAGATGAAGGAACAAGATAAAACCCCAGAAAACCAACTAAATGAAGTGGAAATAGGCAACCTTGCAGTAAAAGAATTCAGAATAATGAAAGTGAAGATGATCCAGGACCTTGGAAAAAGAATGGAGGCAAAGATCAAGAAGATGCAAGAAATGTTTAACAAAGACCTAGAAGAATAAAAGAACAAATACCTAGAAGAATTAAAGAACAAACAGAGATGAACAATAAAATAACTGAAATGAAAAATACACTAGAAGGAATTAATAGCAGAATAACTGAGGGAGTAGAACAGTTAAGTGATGTTGAAGACAGAATGCTGGAATTCACAGCCACAGAACAGAAGAAAGAAAAAAGAATTAAAAGAAATGATGACAACCTAAGAGACTTCTGGGACAACATTAAAAGCAACAACATTCACATTATAGGTCTCCCAGAAGGAGAAGAGAGAGAGAAAGGACCTGAGAAAATATTTGAAGAGATTATAGATGAAGACTTTCCTAACATGAAAAAGGAAATAGCCACCCAAGTCCAGGAAGCACAGAGAGTCCCAGGCAGTAAAAACCTAAGGAGAAACACACCGAGACACATAGTAATGAAATTGACAAAAATTAAAGACAAAGAAAAATTACTGAAAGCAACAAGGGATAAACAACAAATAACATACAAGGGAACTCCCATAAGGTTAACAGCTGATTTCTCAGCAGAAAATCTACAAGGCAGAAGGGAGTGGCATGATATATTTAAAGTGATGAAAGGGAGGAACCTAAAACCAAGATTACTCTACCTGGCAAGGATAGGATTTCATTCAGATTTGACAGAGAATTCAAAAGCTTTACAGACATGCAAAAGCTAAGAGAATTCAGCACCACCAAACCAGTTCTACAACAAATGCTAAAGGAACTTCTCTAAGTGGGAAACACAAGAGAAGAAAAGGACCTACAAAAACAAACCCATAACAATTAAGAAAATGGTAATAGGAACATACATATCAATAATTACCTTAAACGTGAATGGATTAAATGCTCCAACCAAAAGACAAAGGCTAGCTGAATGGATACAAAAACAAGACCCATATATATGCTGTCTACAAGAGACCCACTTCAGACCTAGGGACACATACAGACTGAAAGTGAGGGGATGGAAAAAGATATTCCATGCAAATGGAAATCAAAAGAAAGCTGGAGTAGCAGTACTTATGTAAGATAAAATGAGACTTTAAAATAAAGAATGTTACAAGAGACAAGGAAGGACAGTACATAATGATCAAAGAATCAATCCAAGAAGAAGATATAACAATTATAAATATACATGCACCCAATATAGGTGCACTTCAATACAGAAGGCAACTGCTAACAGCTATAAAAGAGGAAATACACAGTAACACAATAATAATGGGGGACTTTAACACCTCATTTACACGAACGGACACATCATCCAGACAGAAAACTAATAAGGAAACATAAGCTTTAAATTACACAATAGACCAGATAGATGTAATTAATATTTATAGGACATTCCATCCAAAAACAGCAGATTACATTTGCTTCTCAAGTACACAGGGGACATTCTCCAGGACAGATCATATCTTGGGTCACAAATCAAGCCTCAGTAAATTTAAGAAAATTGAAATCATATCAAGCATCTTCTCTCACCACAATGCTATGAGATTAGAAATCAATTACAGGAAAAAAAAACAGTAAAAAACACAAATATGTGGAGACTAAAAAATATGTTACTAAATAACCAAGAGATCACTGAAGAAATCAAAGAGAAACTTTTAAAAAATACCTAGAGAAAAATTACAATGAATACATGACGACCCAAAACCTATGGATGCAGCAAAAGCACTTCTAAGAGGGAAGTTTATAGCAATTCAAGCCTACCTCAAGAAACAAGAAAAATCTCAAATAAACAATCTAACCTTACACCTAAAGGAACTAGAGAAAGAACAACAAAACACAAAGTTAGCAGAAGGAAAGGAATCATAAATATCAGAGCATAAATAAATGAAATAGAAACAAAGAAAACAATAGCAAAGTTCAATAAAAGTAAAAGCTGGGTCTTTGAGAAGGTAGACAAAATTGATAAACCTTTAGCCAGACTCATTAAGAAAAAGAGGGAGAAGACTCAAATCAATAAAATTAGAAATGAAAAAGGAGATGTTACATTGGACACCACAGAAATGGAAAGCATCCTAAGAGACTACTACAAGCAACTCTGTGCCAATAAAATTGACACCCTGGAGGAAATGGACAAATTCTTAGAAAGGTATAACTTTCCAAGACTGAACCAGGAAGAAAGAGAAAATATGAACAGACCAATCACAGGCAATGAAATTGAAACTATGATTAAAAATCTTCAAACAAATAGAAGTCCAGGATCAGACGGCTTCACAGGTGAATTCTATCAAACATTTAGAGAAAAGTTAACACCCATCCTTCTCAAACTCTTCCAAAAAATTGCAGAGGAAGGAACGCTCTCAAACTCATTCTATGAGGCCAACATCACCCTGATCCCAAAATCAGACAAAGATACTACAAAAAAAGAAAATTACACACCAATATCACTGATGAATATACATGCAAAATCTTCAACAAAATACTAGCAAACAGAAGCCAACAACACATTAAAAGGATCATACACCATCATCAAGTGGGAATTATCCCAGGGATGCAAGGATTCTTCAATCCAGGCAAATCAATCAGTGTGATACACCATATTAACAAATTGAAGAAGAAAAACCATATAATCATCTCAATAGATGTAGAAAAAGCTTGCAACAAAGTTCAACATCAATTTATGATAAAAACTCTCCAGAAAGTAGTCATAGAGGGAACCTACTTCAAGAAATCCAGAGCAAACATCATTCTCAATGGTGAAAAACAGAAAGCATTTCCTCTAAGATCAGGAGCAAGACAAGGATGTCCACTCTTGCCACTATTATTCAACATAGTTTTGGAAGTCTTAGCGACAGCAATCAGAGAAGAAAAAGAAATAAAAGGAATAAAAATTGGAAAAGAAGAAGAAAAACTGCCACTGTTTGCAGGTGACATGATACTATACATAGCGTATCCTAAAGATGCCACCAGAAAACTACTAGAGGTAATCAATGAATTTGGTAAAGTTGCAGGATACAAAATTAATGCACAGAAATCTCTTGCATTCCTACTCATTAACAACAAAAGAACAGAAAGAGAAATTAAGGAAACAGTCCCATTTACCATTACAGCAGAAAGAATAAAATACCTAGGAATAAACCTACTTAAGGAGGTAACAGACCTGTACTCAGAAAACTATAAGACACTGATGAAAGAAATCAAAGATGACACAAACAGATGGAGAGATATACCATGTTCTTGGATTGGAAAAATCAATATTGTGAAAATGACTATACTACCCAAACCAATCTACAGATTCAATGCAATCGCTATCTGCAATGTTACCAGTGACATTTTTTACAGAACTAGAACACAAAAATGTTAAAATTTGTATGGAGACAAAAAAAACCCTGAATAGCCAAAGCAGTCTTGAGAGAAAGAAATGGAGCTGGAGGAATCAGACTCCCTGACTTCAGACTATACTACAGAGCTACAGTAATCAAGACAGTACAGTACTGTTACAAAAACAGAAATATAGATCAATGCAACAGGATAGAAAGCCCAGAGATAAACCCACACACCTATGGTCAACTAATCTATGACAAAGGAGGCAAAGATATAAAGTGGAGAAAAGATAGTCTCTTCAATAATTGGTGTTGGGAAAACTGGACAGCTATGAGTAAAAGAATGAAAGTAGAATGCTTCCTAACACCATACACAAAAATAAACTCAAACTGGATTAGAGACCTAAATGTAAGACCAGACACTGTAAAACTCTTAGAGGAAAACATAGGAAAAACACTCTTTGACATAAATCACAGCAAGATCTTTTTTCATCCACCTCCTAGAATAATGGAAAATAACCAAAAATAAACAAATGGGACCTAATGAAACTTAAAAGCTTTTGCAAAGCAAAGGAAACTACAAACAAGACAAAAAGACAACCCTCAGAATGGGAGAAAATATTTGCCAGTGAAACAATGGACAAAGGATTAATCTAAAAAGTATATAAACAGCTCATGCAGCTCAATATTAAAAAAACAAGCAACCCAATCAAAAAATAGGCAGACATTTTAAATAGACATTTCTCCAAAGAAGACATACAGATGACCAAGAAGCACATGAAAAGCTGCTCAACATCACTAATTATTAGAGAAATGCAAATCAAAGCTACAATGAGGTATCACCTCACACCAGTCAGAATAGGCATCATCAGAAAATGTACAGACAACAAATGCTGGAGAGGGTGTGGAGAAAAGGGAACCCTCTTGCACTGTTGGTGGGAATGTAAATTCATACAGCCACTATGAAGAACAATATGGAGGTTCCTTAAAAAACTAAAAATAGAATTACCATATGACACTGTGATCCCACTACTGGGCATATACCCAGAGAAAACCATAATTCAAAAAGACACATGCACCCCAATGTTCATTGCAACACTATTTACAATAGCTAGGTCATGGAAGCAACCTAAATGCCCATGGACAGAGGAATGAATAAAGAAGAAGTGGTACATATATACAATGGAAAATTACTCAGCCATAAAAAGGAATGAAATTGGGTCATTTGTAGAGATGTGGATGGATCTAGAGACTGTCATGCAGAGTGAAGTTAGTCAGAAAGAGAAAAACAAATACCGTATATTAATGTATATATGTAGAACCTAGAAAAATGTTACAGATGAATCGATCTGCAGGGCAGAAATAGAGACACAGTTGTAGAGAACAAACATATGGACACCAAGTGGGGAAAGTGGTGGGTGGGGGTGAGATGAATTGGGATATTGAGATTGACATATGTACACTAATATGTATTAAATAGATAACTAATAAGAACCTGTTGTCTAAAAAAATAAAATAAAATGCAAAAATTCAAAAAAAGAACAACTGCATGAAGGCTTAAGAATAATACAGAGATGTATGTTTGTGGTGGAGGAGTGGACATTTCTCAGAAGAAGGAGAAGAGAGGCTGAAGAAGTCAGATGCCATGTATTGGGTGATATTAAAGCAGAAATTTTTAAAGTGTGTTAAATAAAATTCTAGATGCTTTAGACCAGGGGTCCCCAACCCTTGGGCTGCGGACCTCTACTGTTCACGGCCTGTTAGAAACTGGGCCATACAGCAGGAAGTGAGCAGCGGGAGAGCGTGTGAAGCTTCATCTGCCGCTCCCCATCACTCCTCATTGCTTGCATTACTGCCTGAACCATCGCTCACATTACTGAACTCTCCGACCCCCTGACCCCCTGCCTCATCCATATAAAAATTGTCTTCCATGAAACTGGTCCCTGGAGCCAAAATTTTGGGGACCACTGCTTTAGAAACTGAGGGAAGAAGGTTTTCTTTGATAAAATAAGTTTGGAAAGCATTACTAATATACCATATACTTATAGAATAAATTTCAGATTGGCATATTGAAGACTCTGATAAGTCATCTAATGGGAAAAAATCTATCAATGTTGTTTTACCTCCATTTTTCAAATTTATTTGACAATAGAATACATTTTTATCTATTTTATCAGCTATTAAAAGTAGTCTCGCTGAACACACTTTCAAAAACACACATTTTGAGGTGTCCTGAGGGGGAGGTTAAGAATTAATTTCTAAAATGAAAGAAATGATGAATTAAGAAAACATCTATTTGGGAACAAAATTGAACAAATATACATGGTTTGTGCAGGAAAGCTGACATTTTCCTGCAAAAGTAGAGGGAACTGTGAGTGGGATAAAATAATGTAGTTATTTATATTCCACTAGGGGTGTAAACAAAAGGCATAACAGGACTTAAATATAAGGTATACTGCTTACAAAATGACAGAGCATTTTTATAATGACAGAGTATTTCCACTGCTGATGATCTTGAAATGTGAAAATGTTTCTCCATCTTTTAAGAATTCCTATGGTTAAAAAGACTGAGAAGAGGCACAAAGTCCCACTCTGAACCAGCAACAGTGATGAAACCACTTGAGAAGTTTGGTACCTCCCTTCTGGTAGATCCTGATCCATGATCTTGCTAAAAGACTGAAGACAGCCTGTGGAACTTAGCCAGGAACTCCATGTACCAGTGGTATGACACTGGCTTATGTGAGTTTGGGCTCTATTGATTCAAGGCACCCAGAGACTTTGTTCTGCTTGAGTAGGAGAACTGACTGATGAATTTCAGCTCTGTGTTTCTGAAGACAATTAGACAGGGGCTGCTAAACAGATATTAAAAGCTTGATATCATAATAGTGACATGGATAGGTAATATTTATTGAACTCAGTATGTGTGAGACATTGTTCTGTATGTTGATTACCACCTTTTACTTTTATTGTTTTTACGGGCAAGTTCTATTGTTTCCATTTTATAGAAGAGACTACTGAAGCATAGAATTGCTTGCCCAAGACCACACAGCACATTTGTGAGGGAGCTGTGATTTGAACCGTCTTCTGACTAGCTTTAGAGTAGATTTAGAAGTTCTGAGGAGAGAAATCATGACTTTAGTTATCACTTTGTAGATCTTTTATTGCAGTGGGGTGCTACTCTAACCTCAGTATAGCCTGTACTTTATCTCCTTGAGGAAAGCTAATGCTAACTCAGTTGCTATGAGATCAACTCACGGGTGAAGAAGTTGGTCATAAGGATGGAGGCAAAGAGACACTGATCCCGAAACCGAGCAGGATCCTGTGGGGCTCCTGGGCACAAAAGCCTTTCTGTTTCCCCCATTTCTTGATTAGAGGAAATAGGTTTCATTCAGCCTCCATGACATTCCCTGAATTCCAAGGGGCAGATTCAAACAGTTGTTAATTAGGGAAGGGAGGGGATGGGGAGACAAGAGAGGAACAGTCAAGAAACAATAGTGCGGCCTTGGGGCAGGGTCCTGGTTCCCCCCTCAAGGGATATACATAACAATATCTTTGAGCTGTTTTGCTGATACTGAAACCCTCACCAGGTAGGAGAAGTTAACTGTATGCTGCTCACAAGCACATAGACCCCAGACCAGTTGTAACAAGAAGGTTGATGATGTTGACTCCTGATTACCTCACCACCAACCAGTCAGAAGAATGTCCATGAGCTGGTCACACCCTCTTTGAACCATTACTATAAAACTCCTCACTACCCCCTCCAGGTCGGGACACACAGTTTTGAGGGCATTAGACCACTGTGTCCCCCTTTGCCTGGCAAGCAATTAAAGCTATTCTTTTTTACTTCATCCAAAACTCTGTCTCCAAGATTTAATTTGGTGTCAGGGTAAAGAGGCCAGATTTGGCTTCAATCCTAGAGATTTTATGTAGTCTTTGGAGATGCACTAAGTCAATGAAGCAAGTAGGTCCAAGGAAATATCTTGCTAATAGATTGGGGACCTGAAGAAATCTTAAATGTGTCAGAGAAAATGAAGAAGCCTCATTCCTTACTGGAAAAGGCACATTTGAGTCAAGTTGTTTAGTCTCCACTGTTTTGTGGGTTTGAGGAGGTGGCGGGGCTGGAGATAAATAAGACCCTCACAATTTCACAAGTGATTGGACCCAAGGTGAAGTAGAAGCTAACAGACTTTTGGTTCAAATGAACCATCTCCTGTGCTGGAGTTTGGAATTGGTTTAAAGTTTTAGTTTTCTCTTCTCTGACTTTAGGCTAGACCGTATAGTAGTAGCAGAAGTAGAGCGCAGGGTATGTTTTACAATTTAGACATAAATAAGCAAACCATCCAACATGTTATGGATGATATGTGGGATGAAGGGATGCTATGTGGAATCCTTGACTTTGGTTTCTTACAAGGCCTCAGATAAAATTGTTTATTGCACAACCCTAAGGGCACCATTCATAATCCATCCACTATACAAGGTGGCCCTGGTACTGACATGGTCATAACAGCATTCTGGAACGGAACAGGACAAAGGAAACATGAGTCATTTCCTTCTCCTCTTATGGCTCTCATCTGGCCACAAAAAAGACTGTGTAGCAGCTGCCAAGTAATTTCCAGAATTCTGTAATCTCTCAAATGATTTTAATAACCTTCTTGGGACAAGGGGAAGGAAAGATCCAGCTTTTAACAGCTTATCTTTTTTTCCATTAAAGATTACATGGCATCATGGGATAAACCAACAATTCAGCCTCAATAGTATGGCATTTGGTTAAATTCTATTTTACAAACGTCCTCCCTGGAAACCAGAATGCTAGGAAAAAGAGCCAATCCCAGAAAACTGATATGAATTATGTCTTGAATAAAATGTATCTATTTGGAAAAGAAATAATCAGAAAATTGTAGAATTCTAGTCTTGATTGACAAAGTTAAGTTTTATGTAGTATATACTTTATCTGAGAAGCTGTTGCTTAGAGCAAAACCAGAACTCTTTGAGAAACATTTAAAAGATAACTCGATTTGAGTCTGATTCTCTCTTTTCCCAGATTGATACATGTGGCCTCCTACATTTAAAATGAAAAGTCCTCAGACAATCCTAATCACATTGTCAGTCAGACAATCATCTCCTGAAAGGGCCTCCTTCACCTTTAAGGATGCATGTACAATAGTGATATGTAAGCAGCTCAAAGACTCAATACCCCTTTTTTCTGCAAAGCAAGGCTGGGTTAGGAAAAAATCAATATGTTGGAAGTAAAGGTCAGACTAGGAAAAGTGACATGAAACAGAACTAAGGGAACAATATCCTTCATGAAGACTGTTTGAAGTTTCCTTTACCCTTGTGCTAGCTTCGGTGCAAATATATTTTATCCTAGAATAGAAGGCTGAATTCTTGAGGAAAAGTCATATTTTAAATATTTATCTATTTGACAGCATCCTTATTGCATATTATCTTTGTCCTATTGACTAACACTGGAAAAGAATAGTATATACTTTGAAGCGCACATTGCATGTGAATTGGAGTTGCCAGATTTTTTTTTTCCCTTGTAAGCAATGAGATTCGAACACACATATACATTTGCCTACCTTTTTGAACAGTTCTCAATTTACTTTTTCAAGTGGGCCAGATGTACTACTATAGTCCTTAAAAGGGTCAGGACCATCTCCTTATTTCCACACTCTCTATACTTATTGCTTGGGTATAGCTTTAAAATAGCCCATGAACCCTTTTCACTCTTGCAACACATTTACCCACAATTAACAATCAAGCCGTCTTCCCTTCATTCAGGCGTCCATTCTCCATGGCCTCATTTTCCCTGCCTCTCTCTTGATCTACCATTGTGCCGAGAGCTGTTTGTGCCATATCAATCTGGCCCCCTCACCAGCCGCACAAGGACTGGGGTGGGGCGGGGCGGGGGGAAGAAAGCGCCCGGCATTCAGATGCTGAATAACAAATTGCTCTTGAGTGTCCTTGCTTCCCCCGGCTCCCCCCCGCTTCCTCAGGAAGGACAAGGAGGGCGTTGAAAGCAACCATACATTTTGTTCAGCACTCTTGAAAACAAGCGTTTCACACCTGAAGCCTTTCACGGCAGCCCAGAAGCACCCCTTCAAACCACTTAATTGCCAATTGCTTCAGGGCTCCTTGTAAAAGTCCATTATGTCAGCCAGCTCCATGGCTGAGACAAAGTATGCGAAATGAAAGTCCTCCTTCTTCCAGGGCCAATGCGGCATTAAATATCCGCAGATCACTGGTTTTCTTGTTGTTACCAAGCCGTGATTGGCTCCCATTGGAGGTATGCATAGAAACCTTCTAGCATTATTTGAAAATGAAAGTTGCAATTTTCCTTGGTTCTTTGTCAAAATAAGGTAAAAATAAAGAGGCACCAGAGATATCCGAGAAAGGGATCTTTACACACTCATTTGTTGTGCTGGGCCTGGGGTGGGGATGGAAAGGGATGAGATGCACCTAGAATAGTCCACCTATCAAAACTGAGTAGGCTTCTGTTTTGCTTTAGTTTTTTTGTTGTTGTTGTTTGTTTGTTTCCATTGGGTTGAAAAAATTAAAGTGTGTGCAAATTCTCAAAGTTAAGAGCCCCTATCCTTGAAGTCCAAAGAAACCCACAGTAAGATATTCCACACAAGAATGCTCACCTTGAATATGTTGAAACCGAAGGCTTATTCACTAGAACTGTCTCAAAGTTGCAGCTGTGGAAATTGATTTTCAAAAGACTTGGCTCTTTCGGAGTCCTCGGAGTCCTCCCCCACTCTCGCTTCTGTCTTTACTACAATTAACAAGGCAATCAATTTGATGATGAAGAACACCTGGTGAGCATTTGAGTAATAAACGAAATGTTCTTGGAGAAATGTATTTCTTGTTGTCAATGCTTCTCACTCACCATTAGGGGAATGAGGCCTCCCAGGTGAGGGAGGCATATCGATAAAATATGACCTAGTGAGAGGGCCACCAAGCCTGATGGTGGAGGTGTGGGTCGATTTGTTAGGATTATTCAAGGTATGTTTTTATTTTTTATTTTATTTATATTTTTTTGCGGTACGCGGGCCTCTCACTGTTGTGGCCTCTCCCGTTGAGGAGCACAGGCTCCAGACGCGCAGGCTCAGCAGCCTTGGCTTACGGGCCCAGCCGCTCCACGGCATGTGGGATCTTCCCGGACCGAGGCACGAACCCGTGTCTCCTGCATCGGCAGGCGGACTCTCAACCACTGCATCACCAGGGAAGCCCCCAAGGTATGTTTTTAGTATACATTCTGGGTTCCTGGGATCCCATGGTTGTTCCCCTGGCACTTTGTAAACCATGAGCCTGATACTGGAAGAGTTTGAATAACATGTAAGCATGTCCTCCAGTTTCTAAGTTGGTGTGTACTTTTTTTAGATGTACCTGTGTTACCCTGCTTTGAAAGGGTTGCCATTTTCTCTGATACTTTTGAACTGAGATTCCTTGTAGAATTCGGTGTTTTCCTTCCTGGAAAGAGCCAAGTGGAAAGCGGAGTATGGGAGGGGAAAGAAATGTGTGTATTTATTCTAATGAAACTTACGTAAGAGTTGCCTTCTATCTGGAGCCAAAATACTCCTCTGATTGTGGTGATGGAAGGATTGTCTTCTTTATGTGTAAATTTCCTTTGAATGAATGAACTTCCTTCTACTGAATGAGCATTTCCTGGACAACCTGATTATTCTGCTTTTTTTTAATTGATCCCTACTTCTTTCTTGGGATTGCCCTGCAATTCACACCTGCCGTGGCTTGTCAGAACATTTGGTCCAAGCTTGTTCTTGTGACTTCTGAGATTAAATCACCATGAATTCTCCTCTTCCAGCCATAATAAGTCTTTAACTGTTTTGGCCATGGCCCACAATACATACACAGTAACTGTGCCATGCTTCAGACTTGCAGTGATTTAGAACCTAGAGCAATGAAAAAGGTACATTGTGAAGTGAAGAATGCATTCTTGTTGGTCTGTTCATATCCAAGGATCATAATAAACTGTGAGGCTCATCTCAGAGCTCCTATACCTCATGTTCCAAGAAAGGTTCCCCAACTACTGTGCTTTATTAAGGACCATATATATGGAATCCATTCTCCAATAAATATTCGACTTATGAAAAGTAAGTAGGGACTATCCTGGTGGTCCAGTGGTTAAGACTTTCCCTTCCAGTGCAGGGGGTGTGGGTTCAATCCCTGGGCAGGGAGCTAAGATCCCACATGCCTCACAGCCAAAAAACGAAAACACAAAACAGAAGCAATATCGTAACAAATTCAATATAGACTTAAAAAAAAAGAAAGTAGGAATAACTTTTCACTCATGGTTTTTGCTTTTCTTTCTGTTCTTCCTCTTGGCTTCTCTGTTTGCTTGCTTAGGTTGCTTCTTTTCTCTTCGTATCACTTATCAGCTTGCTCTGCAGAAAAATTTCCAACAGATTAATTTCTCCTCTTATCCATGTAGCAGACTTATGTTGTGGGATGTATAATGCATTTTCATTAGACCTTGTGATAATTTTAATGCTTTGCACTAAAGTAGAAAATGAGAGGAAAGCAACATTGTCTCCCTCTCCCTCCAGTGCTCATGAAATAGGGAAGTGTGGATGATAATACTGGGAGGGAAAGCTAGTGAATGCGGTCTTGTAAAATGTTTCATCTTAGTAAAGAAAGCCTCAGGACAATCCCTAAGTATAGTAAGGTCAGCAGACCATGGTCGATGGGCCAATTCTGGGCCGCCACCTGCTTTTGTAAATAAAACACTATAAAACACGATAGGAATATAGCCACACCCATAAGTTTATATATTGTCTATGGCTGAGTAATTGCAATGAAAACCATATGGCCCCCAAATCCTAAAATATGCACTATCTGGCTTTTTTACAGAAAACCGTTGCTAACCCTTAGAATATAGCAAAAAAACTGCCGAGACCTCCATATACATTTCACACAGAAGAACATGAAACATTTACTGAAGACTTAATCAGGTATACTTTTGTTGGGAGTCTGATCTTTTTGTGCTAGGAGGAAAACACTGAGGTAATATACATAACATATAAGCATGTATGCATGTTTAATTAAATTTTATTTAGTTAAGGACTCCTGGTAGATTGTGATCCTTGAAGACAAGGACGTGATCTTATTTGTTACCTGAGTGTGGCCATATCTGTCAAACAGTTGCTACTTAAATGTATTCGTCATGTGGATATCCTTTGAATGAATGTTCTTTGTGAAGAAAACCCATCTCATAAACCTTGAAGTCTTTAGGCCCAGCTCTTTGGAAATGGAGATGATGAAGCAGTGAGACAATGCACTGGTAGTTATTTTTTAGGTGTGTTATGATTTCACTCTACCTCTGGACATTTCAGAGGGATTTTGATTTCTTAGTAAACAACTGCATGCTTTTCTAATGCATTTTCTTCTCTTTGTCTTCACTTTATTCCACTTACTCCAACTTTCTGGCGTTTTTGAAAAGAAGGGAACAATTTCTCTTAAGCAGTAGGTTTTATATAATTGTGTTAACAACAAAAACAACTTTCATTACTCTACAAGCAATCCATTTCCCATGATAGAGCCTTGCTTCCTCTTAGTCAATGTATTCAATATAACAGCTGCTTTCTCTGCTATCTCTTGGCACAGGTGTACTGGTCTTCTTTGCCACTTACCTGGCAACATTTGTTGACACATACAGTGGCAGGTTTAATCAGTCTTGCCAATACCTCCTGGTGCCAGATTTGTAATCTTGCATTATTTGGGGACTACTCTGGCCATTTTCAAAAAGGGAGAATAAAGGAGTTTTCTTTTCCTTGAAAGAATGACTATCCATTGGCAACCAGAAGGCAACTGAATCGGCCCCCGTGGTAGAATGGAATTCACACCACTGGGAAATTTTAAACCAAGGAAGTTTAATCTGTCTAAAATTGTTTGAATCTCTTTCTGCAGTCCAAGGAAATTTGCTTAAATATGTCTAGACTACAGCATGCTTTCACACATAATGTTGGTTTTGATCAATGCTTAGAATTTTAGCTATTGAAATAGAAGGGGTTCTAAGATTTTTGAGTGTTATTCTGAGTCCAGAACTCTGCCTGTATTATCTAATTTCATACTCATTTATGTGTGCTATTTGATTTACTATTAATGATTGCCCTGGGGGAAGCTGTTATTGTCCGCAATTTACAGATGAGGAAAAGGAGACACATCATAACCTATTGTGTTTACAGAGCTAGAATAAGGCCATCTTTCTTCCCACTCTTTCAAGCTGCTGCAAACCAAATGTTCTATACTCCCTAGGAACCCCAGGAAATTGTGGGTGATAGTAAACTGTGTGCCAGCCTGCACCTGCAACAATTGATATCTCCATGTAAGCAACACTTTAGCTGAGATAGGCTAGATGTGGTGAATCCACATATCACCAAATGAATAAGCCAGAGAATTTTCCAAAAGGACGATAAAATACACCTGCCTGAGACCAAAAGCCTTATGGTGGGTTGGGATGGGTGGCAGCAGTGGGTCTACAATAGAATCTACAAAATGGATTGATTACGTACTTTCTCTGCTTCGCATTTACTAAAAACTCTGTTGGTATTGAGCTTCAACATGTGGTCATTGCTGGTGCTTAAATACTGGTTGCTACCTAGGCTCCATGTCCTCTGATCATCATACTTATAGTAATAATAGAAATAATAACAACAATTATAATGGTTTATTTACATTAACCACTTACTATGCACTGATATTTTATATAGGTTAACTTATTTATTTCTCCTCAGAATCCTATGAGTGGATAATATTATATCTCCTAGTATAGAACAACTAATGCCCAGAATGTCAAATGACTGCTATAGTTATACAGCAAGCAAACATTGGAGTAGACATTTAAATATAAACCCTTGTCTGCCTGATGCTGAGGCTGTATCCTTTACCCTGAATGAACTCATCCACACCCATGGTTTCAATTACCCCTAAAATACAGTGATGATGTCCTATGTTATTGCTCAGGGATATTCTGCTAAAGACAAGCATATTATCCACACACGTGAGTAGACTTCTACTCATTTTAAACCTGTAATCTTCTCCCCAAACTTCCTTCTTTGTCTCTTGATAAATGACATCTTCCATCTAATTGTCTGAGCATAAAGCCTAGAAATGATCCCAGCCCCATCTCTCCCACTCTCTCTGAGAGATCTCTGACAATACCATTAACCCTGTCTTTTATTTCCTCTCAAATCTGTCTCTCCCTCTCCTTATCATTGTCGCCACTCATCCCTGATCAGTGACTGCCATCACTTTCTGTAGGCCTCCTGCTTCAGCCCAAGTACCTGGAAATCCATTGACTGCACTCTGAAACTGGAGTGATTTGTCTAAAGATGATTCTGACTGCATTCTCCACTGCTGAAATGTATTCAGCACTCCCATTGACTCAGGCTCTTCCTAACCAAACACACAGTGCTTCATGATCTGGATCTTCTTCCCTGGAATAATTATCTTCCTATGTTTCTCCCACGCTAGACAGCAAGCCTCTCAGAGATAGCAGCTGCACATTGCCAGCACCCAGACTGGTGCCTGGCATACAGCTGATGCAAAATAAATTGTTGTTTAGTACATAAGCATGCTCTTAGTTAAAAGATTTTTATCAAGAATGGTTATAACTTCATACTTAAGATCTAAAGTACAAAAAATTTTGAGCTACTTTTGGTTTTATGAGCCAAATAGAAAATTTTTGCAGGCCTATTGTTCTCTTAAACTGTTTGCATGTTAGCAATTAAGCTACTAATGCAAATTTTAATATTATTGCTCATACCCCACCAACTTTTCTTCTCCGACTTGAGTGAGTGATCACTTACAGAACACTAAGTTAAAATCATTTTAAGACACATGCCTGATTTTAAAGTGAATTATCTTTTTTATTATTTAAACAAAAGCCAAGCTGTTTTTGTTTTTGTTTTTGTTGTTGGGTTCTGAAGCAGCTTCACATTATCCCTGCTCTGCAGATAAAAGTTAAGTTTCCTTGTTCACAGGCAGGATTTGGCAGTAAGCATAGAGAATTGCTTTGGCGGACTTAGTTTAATTGACTTAAACTTGAGCACTGGCTGCCCCTACATAGGAATTCCCAAAGCTGTTCTTAACAGGCCTCACAAATCTAATAGTAAAAAGGATTTGCTGATGAAAAACATCTGCCTCAGGGCCTAGTGAAGATTCCATAGAAAGTTATACTTTCCATGCTGCAAACTTATACGGATTTCCCCTGCTAATCTTTATCGTGGAGAAAAACCTCGAAACATTCTTTCCCAGTTTTATCATGAGATTTTCACATACCTTCTCTCCTTGGCAGAACCAATTACTACATTGTCTCCTTGTTAGAAAGAACAGAGAGGCTATTGAAGATAATTGAGTTAACCCTTACTCCATCATTGCCCTAGGACCTGAAGCTTTGGGTTTGTTTAGAAGTGAATATGGAAAATGTCAAAAGGAGAACCTGTACATTATAAGACTATTTAAACACATGCTCGAGTATATTTTAAGATGTGAGTATAGCATGTTTGATAGTTTTAGAATAGTTCTGATTTGTATAGAAAGCGGTTTTTAAATGAAAGAAACTACTCTTCCAGCCATATGTCCAGTCAAATACAAGACCACATATATTGGTGTTAAAGAACATCAACAAGGTCAACTAATATAAAGCCATTCAGTGTTAGGCAGAAAGAAACATGGATGTGTCCTCAACGAGTGTTAGGTTCCAAAGTCAGATTGAAATTTAGGATCCACATTTTCTAACTAAAATGGAGGATATGCATTTCACAAGGAATGAAGAATGAGGAACTATTAGTGAGGAAAGACAAATTATGCAGTTCAGAGAGTTTGAGTTAGATTTATGACACCTACTGAGGAAGTCCCGTGCTATACTGCATCTTGCAGAAAGGAGTGCTTCTCTCTGGTGATGCATATTTTACACCCCCACTCTCTTGATAGGAAAAGTCTAATTTTAATGTGTGCTTAGGCATGTGGTGTTTATAGGAAAAGTTGTGTGTGTGGGTGTGCACTTAACTACTCAGGAGGGATCTGAAATATGATTCAAATTTCAGAAGGCTTTCCTACTTCTGAATACCAAGAAACCAAAACAGTCAACTGGTTGAATCCACTTACAAGCCAAGAAAAGTAACAAGCCATTTTCATATCACAAAAGTAGGGTAAGTTTTTGCCATGAATTATTTAAGAAATGCTTTCCATACCCTGAGCAGATGATCTAGTTCCTGTCCTAAATTGGCAGTTTCCTTTTCAAGACTAAATGAAGCATATTTCGATTAAAAACAAATGAAAACCAATCAGTAAGTTTTTTTTAATCTGACAGCTCTTCTGTCTTGAAAGTCAGGGAGAGAGGAACAGTGTTTAATGAGTTGTGCTATTTATATATCTAATAAATGTTATAAAAGCTTTGTTTTATATAATCTTGATTATCTATAAATATGGGAAATATATGAAAATTTACATTTTCATAACCATTTATAATCATTTACTATTTACACAGTTCTGGTTTCTGTTGAATTTTGGAAAATGTATGATTTCTAATTGCTAATGAATCAGAATCCAAAATAACTAAAGGCATAGCATCCTTTGGAGGCCAATTTCATGATCTCCCCTGGCCTCTGAATGCTGACCTGTTGCTCTGAGATGAATGAGTTGACAGGACAAAGGAAGAAGGAAGAAAGAATCTAGCCCTGTGCAAAGTCATGGCCCCAATCCCTGGTTTTGGTAGTTGGCATGATGATTGAAAATTTCTTCCACTCCTTGAGGTTTGCAATAGAAATCCCTAGGGTAGAATATAGACATGCAAAACTCATATGCCCTTGATGAGAGTTGCTTCATAAGTTTTGGCCTCCACTAGTACTTTTTTCCCAGTCCAGGGATTTGGATAATTATCTTAGTTCATGGTGGGTGGTATCTCACTGCCAAATTATTCTCTTGAGAGTACAATTGCCTCAGGTTTTTGCAGCTAATGGTCTGAAATTTTGGGACTAATTGATTTAGATTTGTAATACGTCTTTGTTTTATGTAGAAACTATTGGTTTTAGTACTGCAAGACCATTGTAGCCTTGTAGCTTTAAATATTTTGGACTAATTGAATTAGATTTGTTATACTTCCTTGTTTTATGTAGAAACTATTATACTTACAACTGAAGGACCACTATAGGCTGGCAGCTTCTTCCATGGAAATTAACCTCTTTGCTTTGCAAAGCTTCCCCAAAGATAATAAGTGTCATGAGGGTAGGGAGCAACTCTATTTTACTAGCTTTATGTGCTCTCCCCATGATCTAGAACAGTATTTGTCACACAGGCATTCAATAGGGGTTTGCTGAATTGATTCATGCATGTGTGTTCTTGCTTCATTTTTCACCTGTAAATGGGAGTTTTACAAGATACAGATGCTTAAGATACAGAGATATTATGGCAATGAAGGGAGAAAATGTACATGTGAAAAAAGTGTCCATTATAAACATATTGTAGTATAGAAATCCAAAGTCTCATTAGATATATATATTACAGTGAGAATGTATTGAATCTCAGTTTTCTGTCTAATTCTCTGATTAGTGCCACTTTTGGTTCTGAAATGCTGAATCAGATGCCTCTCCTGACCCTCATGCTGCTTAGGACTTATTTGTCTCACCTGACTTTAACCTGTTTCCAAGTTTTCTTCCAGATTTAAACATCTGATTTCAAGCCATGATTTTATGATTTGTTTAAATGAGAGATCATGAAATAGTCATTGGATTATATATTTAAATGTATAATATATTTAAATGTTATTAAATGTTTTAAGTTATACCTAAAAATAAGGATCATATATACAGAAATTAAACAAAAGAGGCTGAACATGCAATTGAATTCTAATTATTTTTGTTTTACTGCAGTGATGCTCTGTTTCCTGTACTCATCCTGCAGAGATTCTTATCTATGGGGCTAAAATTCCACAAGCTCCAAATAATAAGGCGGTTAGAGGGATGCTTTAGTGGCGAGACAGCGGTAATCAACCTGGGTAACGAAATTGCTTAGGAAGACAGTTTATGATTGTTTCAATGTCAAGATGGGAGAGATCTGCCCATCTTTCAACACTCAGCTCAAGTGACCCATTCTCCCCTGACCCTCCTTCAAAAGGAAGTTGAAGTGACTACTGCCCACTTTGTATGTCCACCCTGTGTCTTGCAAAAATGTCTCTCAAATCTCATCCAGGGATCCTCATGCTTACTTCCTTTTACCTTACTTGCCCTTTACTACTTGGCCAGGACAAGTCTGTGTCAGTGGATAACATATAATGGTGATCAGTAAGGTTCAGTGGTTAAATGAATGGAGAAACAAAATGAGTAATCTGGAGTAAGAAGCATAGGCCAAGAAGAAATACTCTGCTGGGCCAGGCTGAAAATAGTTGTAACTGCAAAAACAGAACTCAAAAGACAAGTTTGGGAGATGGTATAGAAAAATCTCTATTGTATGATCTCATGAGAGCTCTATCAGGGTGGTGGTGGGCAGATCAAAATGGCTAAGATGGCCAAGACAACACCAAGGAGGCTTCCAATGGCAATCAAAATTTTTGATATGAGAAGGTTGATTGGATTAGATGATTTACGTTATTTAATATATATTCTTATCCAGAGTAATGACAGTAGGTACATGTATGATGTGGAACATTATGAATCTAAGAAGGGCTACAAAGGTGGCTTCAGAACTTGGTTCATTCTGCTGCTGAAGAGCAGCGGGGCTGTGGGTTGAGAGAGATCTTGCTTGAGCCCTGATCCTCTCTAGCTCTGTGGCCTAAGACAAGTTACTTAAACTGTCTCAGCCTTATTTTCCTAATTTTTTTTTTTAACATCTTTATTGGGGTATAATTGCTTTACAATGGTGTGTTAGTTTCTGCTTTATAACAAACTGAATCAGTTATACATATACATATGTTCCCATATCTCTTCCCTCTTGCGTCTCCCTCCCTCCCACCTTCCCTATCCCACCCCTCCAGGCGGTCACAAAGCACCGAGCCGATATCCCTGTGCCACGCGGCTGCTTCCCACTAGCTATCTGCCTTACGTTTGTTAGTGTATATATGTCCATGCCTCTCTCTCGCCCTGTCACAGCTCACCCTTCCCCCTCCGCATATCCTCAAGTCCGTTCTCCAGTAGTTCTGTGTCTTTATTTCTGTCTTACCCCTAGGTTCTTCATGACATTTTTTTTTCTTAAATTCCATATATATGTGTTAGCATACGGTATTTGTCTTTCTCTTTCTGACTTACTTCACTCTGTATGACAGACTCTAGGTCTATCCACCTCATTAGAAATAGCTCAATTTCATTTCTTTTTATGGCTGAGTAATATTCCATTGTATATATGTGCCACATCTTCTTTATCCATTCATCCGATGATGGGCACTTAGGTTGTTTCCATCTCTGGGCTATTGTAAATAGAGCTGCAATGAACATTGTGGTACATGACTCTTTTTGAATTTTGGTTTTCTCAGGGTATATGCCCAGTAGTGGGATTGCTGGGTCATATGGTAGTTCTATTTGTAGTTTTTTTAAGGAACCTCCATACTGTTCTCCATACTGGATGTACCAATTCACATTCCCACCAGCAGTGCAAGAGTGTTCCCTTTCCTCCACACCCTCTCCAGCATTTATTGTTTCTAGATTTTTTGATGATGGCCATTCTGACTGGTGTGAGATGATATCTCATTGTAGTTTTGATTTGCATTTCTCTAATGATTAATGATGTTGAGCATTCTTTCATGTGTTTGTTGGCAGTCTGTATATCTTCTTTGGAGAAATGTCTATTTAGATCTTCTGCCCATTTTTGGATTGGGTTGTTTGTTTTTTTGTTATTGAGCTGCATGTAAATTTTGGAGATTAATCCTTTGTCAGTTGCTTCATTTGCAAATATTTTCTCCCATTCTGAGGGTTGTCTTTTGGTCTTGTTTATGGTTGCCTTTGCTGTGCAAAAGCTTTGAAGTTTCATTAGGTCCCATTTGTTTATTTTTGTTTTTATTTCCATTTCTCTAGGAGGTGGGTCAAAAAGGGTCTTGCTGTGACTTATGTCATAGAGTGTTCTGCCTATGTTTTTCTCTAAGAGTTTGATAGTTTCTGGCCTTACATTTAGGTCTTTAATCCATTTTGAGCTTATTTTTGTGTATGGTGTTAGGGAGTGATCTAATCTCATACTTTTACATGTACCTGTCCAGTTTTCCCAGCACCTCTTATTGAAGAGTCTGTCCTTCCTCCACTGTACATTCCTGCCTCCTTTATCAAAGATAAGGTGACCATATGTGCGTGGGTTTATCTCTGGGCTTTCTATCCTGTTTCATTGATCTATCTATCTGTTTTTGTGACACAATGACCCAAAACCTATGGGAGGCAGCAAAAGCAGTTCTAAGAGGGAAGTTTATAGCGATACAAGCCCACCTTAAGAAGCAGGAAGCATCTCGAATAAACAACCTCACCTTGCACCTCAAGCAATTAGAGAAAGAAGAACAAAAAAAACCCCAAAGTTAGCAGAAGGAAAGAAATCATAAAAATCAGATCAGAAATTAATGAAAAATAAATGAAGGAAACAATAGCCAAGATCAATAAAACTAAAAGCTGGTTCTTTGAAAAGATAAACAAAATAGATAAACTATTTTCCTAATTTTTAAATGGTGTTGACAATAATGGTAATTCCCTCAAAGCATTTTGAAGTTAAATATGAGGATCCATTTAAAGCACTTACTAAATTCTTAATCTGTGTGCATTTGAAACATTGAAAAATCTTTGCATAAAGTAATTATGCTGTGAGCCCTTAAGTACCTGCTTGTGAGAAGTTGGGTCATGAAAAATTTCCTGCCTTTTTTTTTCTCCATTTATTCAAAACATTTATTGAATATTGCAAGGTGCAGGGCTAGGTTCTATAAGATACACAAGCATATGCATAAGATGCCATCCCTGGGTTTCAGTGGTTTGCAATTAAGTGAAGGAAGATAAAACAATGTAATTAAAAAAAACAAACAAACAAAACCCTGCACATAGTAATCTGAGAAACAGAAAGAAAGGCACTGGTGGGAGAGATCAGAGAGTCAGGTTTAAGTCCCATTCTTTCGTTCATTCTCTGGCCTTGGGTTGGTCTTATTAACTTCTTGGCCTTTGGCTTCCTCACCTAGGACATGAGAATGTTGGTTTCCAAGATATCAAGTTTCCTGTTGGGCCTGAAATTTCTAAGCCTCACAGAGTTATTGCTGCCATTCAGACCTATGCTGGAGGTCATTGCCTCTTCAAAAATTCAGGTAATGATTTATGGAGAGAGAGTACAGTTAGGCCTGGTCTTGAAGAATGAGTAAGACTTCTCTGGGCAGAGAAGGGAGAGTGGTCTTAGAAGACATAGGAGCAAAAGTCCAGACGTGGACAATTACAGGACTTATTTGTAGTTAGTTACATACCTAGAATCAGAGGATGGACGTAATCAAGTGATTCAACCTCAGATTTAACTGAGTTTTATCGAGAAGTTCTCCTTAACAAGCACCAGCCTGGGGATTTCACATGCATTACCTAATTTAACCCTCCAGCAATATGGTGTGACAGGTATCATTACCTCTTTTTTTTACAGATGAGGTATGGGTACACATACAGGTGATCACAAAGCCACACAGATAATGCAAGAGTGAAGTAAGTTTTCTGGAGCAAAATATACATCTGGCCCCACATCTGGCCTATAGACCACTAGCTGTCAGCTTTCTGTATGTGGAAACTGATGTTCAGAGAGGTTAAGTGACTTACTCAATGGAACAGAGTGGCTATATATTAATCTGGGATTCAAATTTGGGTTTCCTGAATCTAAGTATGGTGCCTGTTTACCACTATGTGATCTTCCTACTAGAAAAACTAAGTGAGGAACCTGGAATGATTGGTAGTGTCCAGACTGTAAATGGCCTTTAAAAGCCACCCAAGGATTTAGATTGTATTCCATGACCAGCTGAAGATTTTGAGCAGGGTGGTGAAAGAATCAACGTGGTACTTTCGGTCTGTTAGAAATGTAGAGACATGGTTAAGAAAGTACAATTTAGGAGTGGTGTTCTAAGGATAGAAGTAGCAAGGCAGGTTCATAATGGAACAAAACAGAAATGGAATGTGAACCATGATATGACTTGATATTGTTAGAGCAAGGAGAGAAAACAATCAAAGATGAGAGGTTCTTGCCCATCCTTTCTTCCTATTTGAAGCATTTGATGTATACAGAGAGTAGTTGAAATCATGTGAATGGTTCAAGGGAAAAAAAGTAAAATCTCACTACGGAAACTATGTTTGTGTCCTACGATTTACCAAATCACAAACTGGCTTCAGAGCTCTCTATGACCTGTCTTCATAAGCAAAGCAGAGACCCCTTGTTGGTTAAGAAATGTATCAGCCTTTAAGATGGGCTGGGACTCCAAATTTTAATGCCAAAAAGCTAGATAAGTTTGAAGGAGAAACTATCTTTTTGTGATCTCATCAGTTTCTCTGTTTCAATGGGCTCTTTTTTGCAATTGCCTATCTGTCAGTGCCCTGATAATACAGTTGCCCTTCTAACTGCAAATGGATATATATATATATATATATATATATATATATATATATATATATATATATATATATATATATATATATTTTTTTTTTTTTTTTTTTTTTTTTTCCTGAGGTAGAACTTCACAAATGCTGCTTTGAATAACTGGAGACTGGCAGATCCAATGGAAAAACAAATACCAAATGTTCAAGGTATATCTGACATGGATAATTTGAAGCACTATGCATCTTAGTAATGAGAGGAAAAAGTACTAAATTTCAGTAAATTACTATTTTTTTTTTTTTTTTTTTTTTTTTTGTTGGTACGCGGGCCTCTCACTGTTGTGGCCTCTCCCACTGCGGAGCACAGGCTCCGGACGCGCAGGCCCAGCGGCCATGGCCCACGGGCCCAGCCGCTCCGCGGCATGTGGGATCCTCCCAGACCGGGGCACGAACCCGCGTCCCCTGCATCGGCAGGCGGACTCTCAACCACTGCGCCACCAGGGAAGCCCAAATTACTATTTTTTAAAAATCTATTGAATATAAAGGTAAATTGAGAATATAAAGTGACTAACCCTTTCTGTTAGCTTCAAATATTATCAATTCAAACTCTGTGTTGAGCAAAAATTGATAAAATTGAAATGATCAGTGTAGTTTTCAGCTTAATTTGAAAAAGTTTATCTACATGTCCATCTTATTAAAAGAGCAAACCTTTCAAAGCATGGTGGAAAGTAGACGACTGCTCTTTTATCTAATGGGATCCTTAATTATAAATGGTTCATATTTGATAAAACTAGAATATACCAAAGCAAAACTGAAGGTAATATAATATAATATAAAATGCAAATATATCTAGTCTATCAGGTCCTTCAAACATAATCTGAGCTGGATTGTGTGTATGTGTCACAGAGCTCTCTTATTTCTCTCAATAACAGAAAGTCCAGAAAACATGTAGAAAACTATTGTAATGTGGGAAATTGTACCCAGTATTCAATATGCTATGAATCAATGAAGAGCAGTTTGCTTAAATACTAACAAATATGATGTTAACTTTATTGAGTAGATATTTTAAGGATAAAGGTTGTCTGGTGTTATTTTCCAATATGGACCCTTAAAATCTGAATGTAAGTGGGTTTTTCCTTTTCTTTCTTTTGTTTTTTTTTTTGAGTGGGGGTACTGCACTACTTTGCCCTCTGTGAATACCTTTGACTTGAAAAAATAGCAGTCTAGTACAAGGTGCTGCCATGCAGAAGGACTGTGGGCATGGGAGAGATTGAAATTGGTGAGTAATGCGATTGCTTTCTTTATTGCATCACTGCAAAGCGAAGTACTAATCGCAGAGTCAGTCTGTGTGCTTACATAAGCTCCCTGTCGAGGTGGCAGGCCTGATGGGTCCCAGATCCCGCTGCTTTCCAGGTGGGTTACAGTCTGTGCATCCATCTTTTGTGCTCTGCACTTTGATTTGGTAAGAGTTTGAGTTAAAACTTAAAGTTACAGTAATATATTTTAGCCAGAGTTAAATCAGATAAACTTAAATATTCATCTTAATGTGTATCCACTGACTAACTCCAATTTAGCTATTTCTTTTTCTAAAGAATGCTAGGAATCTTTCCAAGCTGTGCACAATTAATCTCATTTGTATTTTTTTCCTACAAGGGACAATGCAAATATATTACATGGACCCCAAACTGTTTTTATCAGAGTAAGAAACACAAGTTTTGGATGATGTGATTTTAATATGATGCATGTGGGAAAAAATATCCCACAGCGACTACTTAGTACCATCTTTTATTTATTTTTTGCCTGGAATCCTGGGTGGGGTGGGTCATTTTCTTCATGCACTGCTCCCGTTCACATTTTTTCCTTTCTTTAAAATTGCTGAAGCTTAGCTGTTGCTATTTGGTGTTGCTCAACCCTTCTGGTCAGCAATGACTCCCAAGGGTGGAAGAGAGCATCCTAAAGTTCTGAAGGAGAAAATTTAATCAGCAAAGTAATCATTTCTGCTGTGATGGAAAAAAAAAAAAAAAAAGAGGCCAGTGTGAATGACAAAACAGCTGTGGACCACCAAAAAAGTCAACTGGGATTGGAAGGAGGTAGACCTGAAAAAAAAAGAAAAATTGCTTGGAACGCATAGCTTTAAAGGGAAAATGAATCAGAAAAGAGTTCTGAAGTGTTAGAATGCACTGCCTAATAACTTTAAATAGTCCATTGCGTCTTCCGGAATTTTTTTTGTTCTTCTTCAAGAATAATCTGCTTACATCGTTAAGACCTCAGCTAAGCTCAGTAACACAAATTACCAGATGTTGTATCCCCTAGTTTTTCCATCAAAAGACCAACCACCAAGCTTGTTGAAAGAGAAAGGTCACTGTCCCTCCCTGGCTATAAAACTATTTTTGCAACTCCTAACAAATGAAACGAGAATACCTTTCAGCTGTCCAAGGAACCTATCTCCCGTTCCTTCGAAGTCTCCCTGTTTGGCTTTGTTATTTTCTAATAATGCACTCATGTGTAAGCTAATAATGTGAACAGAGGGAAAATGAAGAGACTTAAAAAAAAAAAAAAGGAAGAAAAGCAGAATGAATTAGGGCAATTGAGGTCGCTCTGTTTCATTTTTGCTGGAAGGATTTTAGCTCTCCTTTTTACCTTATCACTTATTACACAATTTACAATAAAATGAGATGTGATTCCATTCTTATTGTTGGGCTATAGCCTATTGAACATGCATATATAGAATTCATTTCAGATTTAAACACTATCTTAATTATAAACTGAACAAAATGGACAACCTATCGGGTTCTCTAAATTGCATTCTAACAAATAGTTTCATTTTTTCATCACATTTCTACTGATGACATATTGGGTATAATAATGTTCAAGGAATATTCCTTTTTACGTACTGCCTTAAATGTACCAAAGTATTTCCCATGTGACAACTAATAGCTTGTTACTGACATACAAGCTTGAGAACTTTACACATGTGGCACGCCTCACAATATTTTTCATGATGTTCTACCTAAATAACATTATCAGGAAGTCTTCGTATTTTAAAATCACCTACAAATGGCACACATGTTACATAATGAAAACATAATAATTATATTACACATTATTTTTGTAATGTGATTGTTGTTTGTATTTAGGATCCACATTTAGAAACTTTTCCAACAAGCCAGGCGCCAAATTGGAACTATTGCAAGAAATAGTCTCACTGTGTTTTAAAATGCAATATACATTTAATAAGACATTAAATGTGCTTTTAAAGAAAACACATATGTACATGAACCTAAAAAGTTTGTTTACATTTACTTGCTACAAACTGAAAATTGCTGTAAAGTTATGTACATGATCAGATGTAGTTTTATAGTTAGTGTAGTCTTTCCAAATATAATCTGAGTTAATATAATAATATAGTTCCTAATCATCAGAATATGATGCTGTGTAATCTATAAAATCATTGATTTATATTAATATGATTTTAAATATAAAATAATAATGTTTAGAAAAACTGATATTAGAAATTGTAGAAAATGTGCAGTCTCATAATTACACATGTATTTTAACATGCATAGCATTTGGTGAAGAATTTCTAACTTCAAATTACATAAGTGTAATTTTACATATCAAATAAGGAACTCTTTCAATGACAACAGGTGAAGCAAAATAATTAGCACTCTAATGTTAATTGTTTATTAATGTATTAAGTTTACCAAACAGCCTCATTTGCTTACTAGATACTGCTACACTTTTGTATATTACTCAAATACAATTATATATATAAATACACACACATAACTTTGGATTTTGTTTTCTTCTCTTTAAAGTTCCCATGCAGCATCTAAAGTGTAAACCTGGCCAACGGGTTGTAAAGAATAGAGGTTGGTGTTTTCTGAAATTTGCACCCAGACCATTAAATAAAGCTGTTGTCCTACAGGGCCTTGGAGGCACACTGCTGTCCACCAGGGTCGTCCTGCAGATACTTTTTCTGAACAGTGCAAATGAAAGTCGATTCATTTCTCTCTCTTTTACTTTAAGCAGGGGGTTGTCCAACACACACAGGCGCACACACACACAAATACAATTTTTAGTCATTTTTTTCAATTTAAATGATTTGCTATCACAGTTACTCCATCTTTTATCTCTCAAATAGTTTCAACCCTGTTAATGTGTGCATGTACTTTTTTCTTATCAGCCTCTCAGCAGCATTTGTGATTCATAGCAGCCATCAAAGTGATAATAAACTCATTCACAATACTAACAAACACGGGGCTCCCAGTTATTTACGAGGCAAATTCACTGCAAGGCTGGGCTGCGGAACAGGGGAGAATCAAGATGGTGTTGATTGATAAATTGACAGGTTAATTTACAAGTGGATAATAGGAGTTAGACCCAGAGGGAAAGAGGGAAGGTCTGGAGTCTAGCTTGGTTGCACTGCCATCTGTCTTATGCCCGGAAATCTGCAGGACTACTGGCTGTCAGGATCAAATATATGCACATTCTTCATAACTTAAAGACAAAGACCTCCATTTACTGCTGTTTGATTGGGTTTGTTGTCTTGGTTCTTCACACAATTGACCCTCAATATGTCAAAAACAGTGCCGCGTCCCAGTATGTTTTATAAGTACCACTTAGAACATGATGTAGAATAAGTTATTCTGCCAGTTTTACAAAATAAACAATGAACAAAATTGTTTTTGAGATGATATTTCACAAATATTAATTGTCATTTGACTGTTGATGGTTGAAATGTATCCTTTCGAATTTCAGAGACCTCTGGTTTGTTCTTCTAGGGTGTACACCTCTCTCATCCCTCTAAAAAACACACCTTTTTTTTTTTTTTCCTATGGTATTAGATGCTGGCTGGTCTAGCTGTTTACAAGGTACGTTAGAAACAAATTGTATGATCATATTAAACATTTGATCATTTCTTTCTCCTAGAGTTTTATTATTGTAAATTTTGAACATATTTGAGAGTTAAAAAATAACTTTTACTAAGTACTTTCAAAAACAGAATATTTTAAAAATGTTTTTCTCTTCCAAGGAAACGTATTTTATAGGTCAGCCATTTATAATATTAGTTTTGGAGGAAAAATCTTGAACAGTCAATATTTTTTAGCCTTATAGATCTGGTATCACAGAAAAGTTTCATTGTACGTTGTCAGGATAGTGCCTCTTTTTTGGGCTAATGCCGCTGTTAGGTAGCAAATCTGTAACTATTACCACTTTAGAAAGAACCTTTGGTCTTTTAAAATCAGCTGGTTGGAGACTGTTAGCAGCACTTGCAATGCCCAGGGTCTTCCAGACAGCAGGCATTTGGTTCTCCCTTGCCAGCTACTGTAATCGCGGGGCCTGAAATTCTGAATTCTTGATCTGAACCCTTTCTCACCATATCACCCATTGCAAGCGAACACTGTTCTCAGATTTGAAAGTTCATTTAATGGTTAGCTAATGTTAAAACCACGTAGATTTGACCAAATACTGGGGAGTTCAGCACATTTTGAAAGGAAATTCAAAAAGGCTCAAAAGAGCATGTCTGCTCAGCTTTTGTAATTCATTACAAAATGCCAACACTAATATTATTTTTAAACAGATTGTCTCCTATTAATCAAGGGATTAAAATGAACTATTAAAACTATGCCTTTATATGAATAACATGATAAAACCCATGGAAAATATCTGATCAAGAATGAATGACAGAAAAATAAAAACAAATAACTGCATGCATGGAATTTTATGGTGTCACAAGGTTAAAAATGTCCCCTTAAAGGGTAAATATCCTTTGAAAAGGAAATGCATTTATGTGTGAATGGGAGTTTGAATGCCTTTTACTGCTTTGTTTAAAAGTAGACAATCATCTTTGTAATATTTTTGGCACGTTGTATGTTTCAAAAAAGACTTATAAAAGATCACAATATGTTTATGAATGCTAATTTTTCTTGATGTAGTAACTGTTTTGTTAAAAGTGTGTCAGAAAAGTGTCTAAGTAATTTTTAAACTTTATAATATACAGAGTAAACCTGTATATACAGACTAAAGCAAAGTATTTAATTTTCAGAGGACTATTTAAATCTTACATTTTATGTTATCTATATAGAGACTTAGTGACAAGGAAAATGTTATATAAAATAGAGAAATAATAGTTTATAGAAATGTGTGATTTTATACCTTATTTTATAGAAAATTTAATAGAAGATAAATGTGTTCAAAATTCAGTCTAATATTAGTTTTATCCTATCTATAAATTGCAACGGTAAAACTATCAGAGTTATAAAGCCATAATCTCCAATATGTTACACTTTCATAACTTAAAATATATAAGTTAACTTTTTAGAGATTTATTTTAGTTAATATTTTTAAAAGCCCATGATCCCACTGTGATGTAACTGGATTGATTTTAATCACAAGCATGTTGATAGAGAAAAGAATAAAAACCCAATGAAAGAAGGGGCAGGTACTGAATATTTTGTGTGTTTATAATTTTGAATTCTTTCTAATAAGGCACACTCCCCTCTTTGCAAGCTAAAGAGAGGTTTTCTGCCTTTTTCTCCCTTCAGGTACTAAAAGAAATTCTGAAACAAACAAAACAACAAAACAAAAACAAAAAAAAGATATCAGATCTAATATCCCACCCAATTTCTGAGTTAAGCCAGTGACAGGTATGTTTTGAAGCAAGACTATTTAGACACATTGATTTTTGTTGTCATTTTCTTCTTATTTCATATGTCACATCAAGGCTTGGAAATTAGATGAATGTAAGAAGGGTCTGCTGATCACTGCTCCTCAGAAGGAATTTTCAAAGTCAGCTAGCTGTGCTTGATAAAACTGGCCCTGCACAGAGCTCCACTCTGCCTACAGGGAAGTTTAGGCAAACTCAACTTTTGCCACTTCACTCATATTACGAAGATTCCTGGTTGTCAAGAAGGCATCTATTTAACTGAAGTCTGGTAAATCTCAAAAGTAAAGCATTAAGGAAAAGAAAAATCCTTGAATCATCTTTTCCCCTCTCACTTCAAAGTCCTTTGAAATGAATGTGCAAGTCCAGTTCTGGTAAACAAGTTTTATAAAGTAAGTCATGCAGGTAATGCTTTCCTCAATTGTATGCTTCCAGAATAAAACATTGACATCCAATCTTTGTGTTTTTAAGAGTTTGTAATAATAAATAGAAATCAATGCTGCAGACTGAAAAATGCATCAATTATGTTTCTTTAATCTTACAGAGTTTTTCCATGTTATGTCTATCTGTCCTCCTGAACATTTTTTCACATTGTAAAATGTACTGTAGTCTAATTGGCAACATAGATTCTGAGTGCTGATTGAGCCTAAATTTTACTTGACAGAAATTTTTAAATGGCTTTATTTTATGTGAAATATAAAAAAGCTCATGGTCCTTGAGTTTGAATAGGAAGATTATTTTTTGGTGTGTATCATACTTTATTTCAGAACAGGTATGAAAAATTTTAAAATAAATTAAGAAAAGTCCTATATAACCATTTGTCCAGGAAAGGAGCAAAGAAAAAAAAGTAACCAAAATAGTTGAAATATTATAAGTGAAGTGGCTAAATATCAAAAAGTTTAAAACTGAAACTATTTAGAAAAAAAGTGGTTTATTTCAATCCACTACAGAAATATGTTCCCTCTCTATACCTCTCATTCACTGCAAAAAGGGACAGTTTGACAACAGACTGGTGAAGTTGCAGAGGAAGCTGGTTCTGAGCTCTGAGGGTGGGTACTCTGCATAGTTCTGAAGCAGACGGGATTCAGGGCTCCTGGACAGGGTTCCTGTGGATTTAATGGCCAGAATCTCAGTGATGAAACATTGCATGGAGATCTGGAGAGGAGGAAAGGATCGTGAATGTCATCCTAGTGTAACAGAGAGATTTCCTTTTCAGAGCATTTACAATTCCTTTCCTGCCTGTGGTCGATCTGGAGTCTTTAGGAAATTTTATTTGAGCCCACGGGGAGAGAGTGCTTCCTAAGCTGCAATTTCCTATGATTTGAAATACGGCATCTGCAGGCCTCCCGTGTAGGATCACTCCGGGGGGAGGGGGGAAAAGCAAAACAGGGTTTATCTTCAGTAAAACTTGGCTGAATACCCAATCATTTTTAACTCAAATTCCCCTTACCAATATATTTTCCTTTAAAAATATGTCCATGTAATTGTATGGATGTTTTTGGACAGTGGTATATTAGACTATGTTAATTGTTTATTAACATGATATTTTTAGCCTGAATGAAATATTTCTCCTAGTCATATTATTTGAAATATTGAACTAAATTAGTAGAGGAGAATGTTAATGTATTAATATAAATGAACATTTATGAAAACTAGGATTGAGGTCAAAACACTAAATCAGAGAACAAATAAAAAAAAATTACAAAGAATATCCTGGAGTAAATAAATCAGATAAATTTAAAATTCGAAGCATGGGTGATCCTGTAATCCTCCCTTCTCCCCAGTCTTTACAGAGGAGGAAGCTAAGACCCAGAAAGGTAAAATTAGGTCTGAAATCCTCATGGGTAGTTCTTGCCAAAGCAGTGGCCAGGATCCAGGTCTGTGGATTCTCAGACTAGCTTGATTCCCACATCAGCCTGCTGGGGACAGTTCCTGTGGCTGTATAATTATAGTGGCTAGAAGGAGCAAAGAAATGTCAGCTTGCCACCGAATCTCAGTTTCTGCATCTTGAAAATGGAGGCAATTTCACTGTCTTTTATTTCTAAACGTTGAAAACAATGTTTTCAAATTTTAACTGAACATTGAATTCATGGAGAAAAAAACAAGAGAAGAATAATTAGATCTGATATCATTTATGATGAATGATGATTCTTTCATCTATCAGTAGGAATACATGGTGGGAATGCAGGTTGACCATGGCAATTATCATCCTAGAGCATATATTTGCAAAATTATGGGATAATTATGGCCTACCATCTCTCTTACACATTCACACACACACACACACACACACACACACACACCACAATCATGTGGGTTCTTCTTAAAAAGATCCTTCTGCCCTGTAACTATTTTGAATTTCTTCAAATAGTACTAGAGTTTGTGGAATAAGGGCCATTTCTTGGTGAATTCTCAGGATGTTTGAATCTGTTCAGAGAATGAGGCAGTGTGTGTGTGTGTGTGTGTGTGTGTGTGTGTGCGTCCGTGCGTGTGTGTTTTGAGAAAAGAGGGTGGTAGGATGGCCATTGGACACTTGAGAAAGGAACCAGCAAGTAGGTGGAATGAAATGAGAAGAGATTTAGGATGGTTCAATATAAGTTTTTAAAATACTTCTTAAAATTGGTATAGGGTCAATAGATAGAGTCATGATAAAAATACCCGTGAAACTGGGATTGAGTTTAAATCACGTGTAATCCCAAGGACAACTGGAAGACAGAAACTTCTGTGCATGATTGGGCTGCTCTAGTAGGACTAGGTGGCCCCATGGTTCAAGAAGTAAATGGGTTCCATTAAAATGTCACCCAACTTGTAGTCAAAGTTATGTTATTCATGGTGTTTTTCTGTAGCTCTGTTTGGTGATGGTGGTAATGATAAGGACGATGATAGCATTTATACAATCCTTGTTATGTTCTAAGCACTTTGTGGTTTTGTTATCAGTCTGGATTCTCCAGAGAAACAGAATCAGTAGGAGTGAAAAATGTTTTATTACGTGGAGTCGGCTCATGTGATGCTGGAGACTGAGAAGTCCCACAATCTGAAAGCTGGGGACCCAGGGAAGCTGGTGGTGTAATTCAGTCCAAGTCCAAAGGGTCAGATGAGATGAGATGAGGTGTCCCAGCTCAAACAGGCAAGCGAGAAGCTAAAAGGAGTGAATTCTGCCTTCTTCCACCTTTTGTTCTATTCAAGCCCCCAGTGGATTCAATGATGCCCACCCACATTGGGGAGGGCAATCTACTTTACTGTGTGCACCAATTCAAATGCTAGTCTCATCTGAAAACACTGTCACAGACATAACCAGAAACAATGTTTAATCTGGGTACCCCATAGCCAGTCAAGGAGACACATAAAATGAACCGTCACACATTTCATCTTCACCATTTGTGATAGATTCTATTACCATTGACATTCCATAAATGAGGACATAGACCTTGAAGACATTGGATAAGTTACCCAAAGTCACCAAATGAGTAAGTGATGGCAGTGAAATTCAAACCCAGGGATTCTGGTCTACAGACAAATGCTTAATCCTACAAAATACTCTCTCTGTCAGTGAAACAGAGATTTTTCTTTTTTTTAATTATGGATTATTAGCAAAGAGAACTATGCTTTTGGCAAATTGCCAGGAAACCCTTTGTCTAATTGGCATGAGGTAAATTTAACTAGATAGTTTCCAGAATTGTTCACCTGATATTCTCTTCTCCCAACCTCATATCCTGCATTTTACTTACATTTTTACACTGTCTACCCCCACCCCACCCTCTGCTCCATGATAAGGTCAGGGAAGGAAACAGTTTATGTTTCTTGATTTGGTTTGTTTCTTATTTATTTATTTC
This sequence comes from Phocoena phocoena, assembly GCF_963924675.1. NCBI lineage: Eukaryota > Metazoa > Chordata > Mammalia > Artiodactyla > Phocoenidae > Phocoena > Phocoena phocoena. Next base: position 129,090,024 of record NC_089220.1, on the reverse strand, counting down.
CTTATTTATTATTTTTTATTTATTTTTATTTTTTGGCCGTGCCACGTGGCTTGTGGGATCTTAGTTCCCAGACCAGGGATTGAACCTGTGACTTCAGTAGTGAAAGCACGGAGTCCTAACCACTGGACTGTCAGGGAATTCCCTTGGTATATTTCTTGATGAATTCTTCAGGATATATTTTTCTATTTGTTGTGACCACTAGAAAACTCAGAACTAAGTTTTGTGTCCATTTGCTATAGTTTTTTTCTCAGACAGCTCTTGATAAATAATGATGTGTGTTTTGGAAGATATTAATGTCTATGTAGGTAAATTTTTTTCTACCTCCAGTCCTCTGTGGAAGGAAGAGACATGGTTGAAGAAATATTTAAATAAATGAACTTCAAAATACCCAGGAAAATATTCCAAGAAGTGAGTTGGGAAACTGGCAGTATTTTTAACCCACTTCTTTCTGAGGACAGCTAGCTCATGAATCTATAAAATGTAAATGTCACATTCTGTTTTCTAATTATAATAATAATACATATCCATGATAGAAAATCTCACCACACAAAGGGAATCACCACTAATACAGATATCCTTTCATAAATCTATAGCTAATAAAAATCAGTAACCGTATATTATTGTGTGCATGTGTGTGTGTGTGTGTGTGTGTGTGTGTATACAAACTACATTCGAGATCATTCTATGGTACTATTTTATAATGTGATTTTTTTCCATATAACAGTGTATTTTGAATATTTCCCACATCTCTATGTATTCTTCCAATTGTTTTCAAAGAATGTCACAAAGGGATTCACTTCACTGCTGGCCTCCTATAAGTAGGAGTTCACACTGTGCATTTAAATATTTATTTACATGTAGCACCATAATCCGTGCAATCTTGCATAAATCCCCCTGTGTAATTAAGTTCATGGACTATTATTGGGGGGATTATTTCTATTTCCCAGCAAATCTGAGAGTATCTTGAATAGACAACATGCATTCTTATACAATAATTATATCAATAATTTCAAACACAGTTTGCAAGACTCCTTACCTGAATTGCTGTCACGCCTTTGGCCATAGGGGCATCTGAGACAAGAGCTGTGCTTTATTCTCAGCTTTCATGGGACTCCAAAAGAAACAATCTCTGAGTTGAGGAGAAACCATTTAGCTGAACTGCAGTCTAATCCCACCACTCCCTTGGCCCTGCTTCCAGTACTGAAGGCTCACATTCCAATCTTCTCACTTCCCAGCTTTTAGAGAATAGATGCTACATGCATAATAATGGTAACCTGCTCATTCTCTCCTCCCACCCAAGACATACAAGCATCTCAGGAGCTCACTCTTATGTCCCTGGAGAAGAGAACCTTTTATTTACTTTAGTACAAGTTAACTTTAGGACTCTGTTCTTTTTACTGGTCTTCCAATTCTTTCTAGAAAGTTGCTTCCCATTCCCATTGAGTTTCTACAATGGTCTCTCAGCCCACTCCAATCTCAAATGTCACTCCTCTCCATATTAAATTCTTGTTTTACACCTTCCATATCTTTTGATCATCTTTTATTAGGAAGTGTGTATGTTGGGAAGATAGGTTAACAGAGTTACTTCCACACCAGCCAGTTGACAGTGAATCAGAGTTGAAGTTGAAATTTCACCAAGAACAATTGAGAAATATGATTAAAGTAAGATTGATTAGCGCAAAATATTTCTGGAGCATAGCTGTTACCTTAGAGTGTTTACATATACCTGATACAGCCAACGATTTTCTAAGAAGCTCAAAGTAGGTGTTATGGCTTTTTTTTTTTTTTTTTTTTTGAGAGCACTGGACATAATTAGAAGTGTGTAGAAAAACCGTATTTGACTTGTAAAGGGATTGTGATTTGGGGGAGAGGGATACCGCCTCATAAAAACTTAATTAAAAATTTGGAATGCTACAATGATTGCCCTTCAGAGGAAACAAAATCCTGATTAGTATATTTAACACTTAGTTCACAACTTGGGTCTCCAAGAAATTTCTCCATCTTATATTGTGTCTTCCTTTGTCTCTTCTGCTTCAGGTCAGGATCTGTCAACACCTAAACATAGTCCTGATGCCTTGTTCTCACACACATGGCTCTATTGTTCACAGATCCTTCTGATTAAATGACTTTGTTTATCAAGAATTAGGCTGTGTTTCATCTTCTATAATCACATGTCTCCTGGGATGCACCCACTACTGTGCTTATACCCTGAAGGTACTGGCATCATAGGGATTTTGTCCTTAAACCTCATCTAACTCACGGTAACGCATGTTTTTTAGTACTTGAATTCAATTTTCAAATGGAATCTGACACGGCACCTCAATATAAATGATTTTAAAAGAAGGTCAATAAGGGATTTTTCAACCCATGCCTACTTAGGCTCTCTCTTGACCTATTCCATTTTTTTTTTGTGACCCCAGCAGCACAGGAATAGAACCATATGTATGGTTCTGTTGATAACACCTTGAGAATGACTGATCTCATGTAACCTCCTAATTTTAGGGGGAAAACTGAGTGTCAGAGAGATTAAGCCATAGAACCAGGGTGAAACAACAATTACTAGATAAAGCTTAGTCTAGAGGTCAGGTCTCCTGACACTGCCCATTAGGCCTTTCTTTTTAACAGGTGCAAAACAATGAGACTAAATAGGAAAAATAGAAAAACATTGCCCCAGGATGTTGAGAAAAGTTTTATTTTCAAGGTCCATGTAGACACAGGAACATTTGGTGCTGAGGGTTTTATTCATGTCTCCACACTTCTTCATTTCCCTATTTTCTCTCCACTCTCTGAACTTACTTAAGAATCATATTAGTGGTCTTTGAGATCCATAGATAGATAGATGGCTCTGTTGGATACGAAATACCATTAATGTTCATTTAGGACTCTACTATTAATATCATTTTGATGATAGACACTAGCCTAATAAGAATATCAATCATATAGATTAGATTCTTTTAAAAAAAAAACAAAATAAGAATGGTGTCAAATCTCAAAATGTTGCCTATGTGGATTGTATGGTATCTCTTCTCTGAATCTCAGGACAGAGAGAACCGAACAGAAGTAGAGCAACCCTCCTCTGAAATACTCTCTGGAATATTGAGAGGAGGGTTAACACTTTGAAATTTAATAGGACTGGTAAACAGCAGCTTGTTTAGCAGCAGCTTGAATAGTTAAATGCTATTTCTACTTGGGAAAAAACTGTGGAGATAATGAAGATTTCCGGAGTTTCTTGTTATGTCACACTGTGTTTTTTGCAAGGTAGATGATTAATAATGGTTAGTAGTAGAATGAGGGTGGTGGGCTGTCTTCTGTCCCAGGATGCCTGATCTTGGGGCAGGAGGTGGAAGTTGGTAGACTACTTTCTGACAATTCTATTCAAAGCTCATTGTAATTTACTCAGGTTTCATGTGGACAAGAAAAAACATGTCAGAGACACACAATTGAAATATTGAATCATAGAATATTGCACATGAGCTAGCTCTGGGGCAAATGGTTTTAGATTGCAAGGAAAATTGGTGAGTGACGTAAACATGGAGGGCACCTGCCTGGCTATAGTTTGTGATTTCTTTTCAGCTGAAGCAGAAGGGGAGATTTAGCCATTGTTTGTTGTGGCAGAAAATCATCTCTGATTGTTTGCAGGGTAGAGGATTGGAGTCAAGCAGATACAACCAATCTCGAAAGAGAAATCCTGACCTGTGTCGTGTGGAGCTGTGTTTGCCTGATGAATCTGTTATAACACCATCTACCCTTACTCCAAGATAAGGCTTTTTCAAATCAAGAAAAACAAAAGTAAATATTAGAACTAAGTCCTAGCAAGTCTGAAAGTAGCCCAGCTACACGAAGCTACAGGAAGTGTATTTTATTAGAAATTCTTCTTAAAGATAACTGGAGATAACTTGGCTTTTTCCTGTCTCATCTTATCCCCCAAGACAAACTAAGAGTCAACTCTTACTAGTGCAAAAGTGTCATATTCAGCATGGAGCAAACCCTCGGATCCTGTGGTATTCATCATGGAACTCCAAACCTGACACATATGAGATGAGGCAGAGTCCTTAAATAGCATTGACCTTGATGTCATGTAGACCTGGGTCCAGATTCACTTCTTCTCTCCTCACATACAAGCTGTGTGACCTTAGGCATTTTACTCAGTTTTTATTTTTCCATTTCTTTAGCTGAAAGTGGGGATAACTGTACTAGCTTCATAGAGCTGGCATGGCAATTATAAAACTTTATATGAAATAAATACGTATGAAGCTGTCAGTAATGGTAGCCATGTTTACTATATTGCTTGCCCCCCAAATTGTCTCTCTTGTGATGGCTTTCTGGCTATGGCCCCATTTCTAATTTACTTTAAGTTCCTAAGTTTGGAGTTACTTTGTCCCTTTAGACAACCATTTTAGGATTTTTTTTTTTTTTTTTTCTCCAGAAGGACTCAATAGGGAATAACCTAGAGTATCTGGATGAAGTATGAGTCCTTTCTCATATCTGCTCTGATGATTCCCAGATTCTATGCCAAGGAACATCTTGAAAAGCAAAGACCCTGCTGTGGGCTCTCCTAACTGTTGGAATCCTAGGGGAATTCTGTAGTTTACTGAAACTTTAGACATCACTAATCTATAAAATGAATAACTTCAGGGGGACCTTGAAGATGGCGGAAGAGTAAGACGCGGAGATTGCCTTCCTCCCCACGGATACACCAGAAATACATCTACACGTGGAACAACTCCTACAGAACACCTACTGAAGGCTGGCAGAAGACCTCAGACCTCCCAAAAGGCAAGAAACTCCCCACGTACCTGGGTAGGGCAAAAGAAAAAAAGAAAAAAACAGACAAAAGAATAAGGACGGCACCTGCACCAGTGGGAGGGAGCTGTGAAGGAGGAAAAGTTTCCACACACTGGGAAGCCCCTCCGCGGGCGGAGACTGCGGGAGGCGGAGGGGGGAGCTTCGGGACCGCGGAGTAGTGCACAGTGACGGGTGCGGAGGGCAAAGCGGGGAGATTCCCGCACAGAGGATCGGTGCCGACCGGCACTCACCAGCCCGAGAGGCTTGTCTGCTCACCCGCCGGGGCGGGCGGGGCTGCGAGCTGAGGCTCGGGTTTTGGTTTTGGACGGAGCTCAGGGAGAGGACTGGGGTTGGCGGCTTGAACATAGCCTGAAGGGGTTAGTGCACCACGACTAGCCGGGAGGGAGTTTGGGGAAAAGCCTGCACCGGCCGAAGAGGCAAGAGACTTTTTCTTTCCTCTTTGTTTCCTGTTGCGCGAGGAGAGGGGTTTAAGAGCGCTGCTTAAAGGAACTCCAGAGACGGGCGCGAGCCGCGGCTAAAAGCGCGAACCCCAGAGACGGGCAGAAGACGCTAAGGCTGCTGCTGCCGCCACCAAGGGGCCTGTGTGCGAGCACAGGTCACTCTCCACACCCCTCTTCCGCGGAGCCTGTGCAGCCCGCCACTGCCAGGTTCCCGGGATCCAGGGACAACTTCCCCGGGAGAACACACGGCGGGCCTCAGGCTGGTGCAACGTCACGCCGGCCTCTGCCGCAACGTCACGCCGCCTCTGCCGCCGCAGGGCCGCCCCGCACGCAGTGCCCCTCCTTCCCCCCACCACCCCCAGCCTGAGTGAGCCGGAGCCCCCGAATCAGCGGCTCCTTTAACCCCGTCCTGTCTGAGCAAAAAACAGACGCCCTCCAGCGACCTACACGCAGAGGCAGGGCCAAATCCAAAGCTGAGCTCCTGTGAGCTGTGAGAACAAAGAAGAGAAAGGGAAATCTCTCCCAGCAGCCTCAGAAGCAGCGGATTAAAGCTCCATAATCAACTTGATATACCCTGCATCTGTGGAATACCTGAATCGACAAGGAATGATCCCAAATTGAAGAGGTGGAATTTAGGAGCGAGATCTATGATTTTTTTCCCTTTTCCTCTTTTTGTGAATGTGTACGTGTATGCTTCTGTGTGAGATCTTGTCTGTATACTCTTGCTTCCACCATTTGTCCTAGGGCTCTATCCGTCCATGTTTTTTAAAAAAAATTTTTTTTCTTAATAATTAATTTTAATTGTAATAACTTTATTATACTTTACCTTCGTTCTTTCTTTCTTTCCTTCCTTCCTTCCCTCCTTTAGACAACGAATCACCCCAAATTGAGGAGGTGGTCTCTGAGAGCAAGATTTATGATTTTTCCCCCTTTACCTCTTTTTGTGAAGGTGTATGTGTATGCTCCTGTGTAAGATTTTCTCTGTATAGCTTTGCTTCCAACATTTGTCCTAAGGTTCTATCCGTCCCTTTTTTTTTTTCTAAATATTTTTTAATTCAATAACTATATTATACTTTATTTTATTTTTACTGTATCTTCTTTCTTTGTGTCCTTTTTTCCTTCCTTCCCTCCTTCCTTCCTTCCTTCCTCCCTCCCTCCCTTCTTTCTTTCCTTCTTTGCTTATTTCTTCCTTCCTTCCTTTCCTCCTTTCCTTCTTTCTTTCCTCATACTTCTACTAATTCTCTCTACTTTTTCTCCCTTTTATTCTGAGCCGTGTGGATGAAAGGATCTTGGTGCTCCAGCCCAGGAGTCAGGGCTCTGCCTCTGAGGTAGGAGAGCCAACTTCAGGACACTGGTCAACAAGAGACCTCCCAGCTCCACATAATATTAAACGGTGGAAATCTCCCAGAGACCTCCATCTTAACACCAGCACCCAGCTTCACTCAACGACCAGCAAGCCACAGTGCTGGACAACCTATGCCAAACAACTAGCAAAACAGGAACACAACCCCACCCATTAGCAGAGAGGCTACCTAAAATCATAATAAGGCCACAGACACCCCAAAACACACCACCAGACGTGAACCTGTCCACTAGAGAGACAAGATCCAGCCTCATCCACCACAACACAGGCACTAGTCCCCTCCACCAGGAAGCCTACACAACCCACTGAAACAACCTTAGCCACTGGAGACAGACATCAAAAACAATGGGAACTATGAACGTGCAGCCTGCAAAAAGGAGACCCCAAACACAGTAAGATAAGCAAAATGAGAAGACAGAAAAACACACAGCAGATACAGGAGCAAGATAAAAACCCACCAGACCTAAAAAATGAAGAGGAAATAGGCAATCTACCTGAAAAAGAATTCAGAATAATGATAGTAAGGATGATCCAAAATCTTGGAAGTAGAATGGACAAAATGCAAGAAACAGTTAACAAGGACCTAGAAGAAATAAAGATGAAACAAGCAACGATGAACAACACAATAAATGAAATTAAAAGTACCCTAGATGGGATCAATAGCAGAATAACTGAGGCAGAAGAACGGATAAGTGACCTGGAAGATAAAATAGTGGAAATAACTACTGCAGAGCAGAATAAAGAAAAAAGAATGAAAAGAACTGAGGACAGTCTCAGAGACCTCTGGGACAACATTAAACGCACCAACATTCGAATTATAGGGGTTCCAGAAGAAGAAGAGAAAAAGAAAGTGACTGAGAAAATATTTGAACAGATTATAGTTGAAAACTTCCCTAATATGGGAAAGGAAATAGTTAAGTCCAGGAAGCACAGAGAGTCCCATACAGGATAAATCCAAGGAGAAACATGCCAAGACACATATTAATCAAACTGTCAAAAATTAAATACAAAGAAAGCATATTAAAAGCACCAAGGGAAAAACAACAAATAACACACAAGGGAATCCCCATAAGGTTAACAGCTGATCTCTCAGCAGAAACCCTACAAGCCAGAAGGGAGTGGCAGGACATACTGAAAGTGATGAAGGAGAAAAACCTGCAACCAAGACTACTGTACCCAGCAAGGATCTCATTCAGATTTGATGGAGAAATTACAACCTTTACAGACAAGCATAAGCTGAGAGAGTTCAGCACCACCAAACCAGCTTTACAACAAATGCTAAAGGAACTTCTCTAGACAAGAAACACAAGAGAAGGAAAAGACCTATAATAACGAACCCAAAACAATATAGAAAATGGGAATAGGAACATACATATCGATAATTACCTTAAATGTAAATGGACTAAATGCTCCCACCAAAAGACACAGATTGGCTGAATGGATACAAAAACAAGACCCTTATATATGCTGTCTACAAAAGACCCACTTCAGACCTAGAGACACATACAGACTGAAAGTAAGGGGATGGAAAAGATATTCCATGCAAATGGAAACCAAAAGAAAGCTGGAGTAGCAATTCTCATATCAGACAAAATAGACTTTAAAATAAGGACTATTAAAAGAGACAAAGAAGGACACTACATAATGATCAAGGGATTGATCCGAGAAGAAGATATAACAATGTTAAATATTTATGCACCCAACATAGGAGCACCTCAATACATAAGGCAAATACTAACAGCCATAAAAGGGGAGACCGACAGTAACACATTCATAGTAGGGGACTTGAACAGCCCACTTTCACCCATGGACAGATCATCCAAAATGAAAATAAATAAGGAAACACAAGCTTTAAATGATACATTAAACAAGATGGACTTAATTGATATTTATAGGACATTCCATCCAAAAACAACAGAATACACATTTTTCTCAAGTGCTCATGGAACATTCTCCAGGATAGATCATATCTTGGGTCAAAAATCAAGCCTTGGTAAATTTAAGAAAACTGAAATTGTATTAAGTATCTTTTCTGACCACAACGCCATGAGACTGGATATCAATTATAGGAAAAGACATGTAAAAAATACAAACACATGGAGGCTAAACAATACACTACTTAATAATGAAGTGATCACTGAAGAAATCAAAGAGGAAATAAAAAAATACCTAGAAACAAATGACAATGGAGACACAAGGACCCAAAACCTATGGGATGCAGCAAAAGCAGTTCTAAGGGGGAAGTTTATAGCAATACAAGCCCACCTTAAGAAGCAGGAAACATCTCGAATAAACAACCTAACCTTGCACCTCAAGCAATTAGAGAAAGAAGGACAAAAAAACCCCAAAGCTAGCAGAAGGAAAGAGATCATAAAAATCAGATCAGAAATAAATGAAAAAGAAATGAAGGAAACGATAGCAAAGATCAATAAAACTAAAAGCTGGTTCTTTGAGAAGATAAACAAAATAGATAAACCACTAGCCAGACTCATCAAGAAAAAAAGGGAGAAGACTCAAATCAATAGAATTAGAAATGAAAAAGGAGAAGTAACAACTGACACTGCAGAAATAAAAAATATAATGAGAGATTACTACAAGCAACTCTATGCCAATAAAATGGACAATCTGGAAGAAATGGACAAATTCTTAGAAATGCACAACCTGCCAAAACTGAATCAGGAAGAAGTAGAAAATATGAACAGACCAATCACAAGCACTGAAATTGAAACTGTGATTAAAAATATTTCAACAAACAAAAGCCCAGGACCAGATGGCTTCACAGGCGAATTCTATCTAACATTTAGAGAAGAGCTAACACCTATCCTTCTCACACTCTTCCAAAATATAGCAGAGGGAGGAACACTCCCAAATTCCTTCTACGAGGCCACCATCACCTTGATACCAAAACCAGACAAGGATGTCACAAAGAAAGAAAACTACAGACCAATATCACTGACGAACATAGATGCACAAATCCTCAACAAAATACTAGCAAACAGAATCCAACAGCACATTAAAAGGATCATACACCATGACCAAGTGGGGTTTATTCCAGGAATGCAAGGATTCTTCAATATACGCAAATCTATCAATGTGATAAACCATATTAACAAACTGAAGGAGAAAAACCATATGATCATCTCAATAGATGCAGAGAAAGCTTTTGACAAAATTCAACACCATTTATGATAAAAACCCTCCCGAAAGTAGGCATAGAGGGTACTTTCCTCAACATAATAAAGGCCATATATGACAAGCCCACAGCCAACATCATCCTCAATGGTGAAAAACTGAAAGCATTTCCACTAAGATCAGGAACAAGACAAGGTTGCCCACTCTCACCACTCTTATTCAACACAGTTTTGGAAGTTTTAGCCACAGCAATCAGAGAAGAAAAGGAAATAAAAGGAATCCAAATCGGAAAAGAAGAAGTAAAGCTGTCACTGTTTGCAGATGACATGATACTCTACATAGAGAATCCTAAAGGTGCTACCAGAAAACTACTAGAGCTAATCAATGAATTTGGTAAAGTAGCAGGATAGAAAATTAATGCACAGAAATCTCTGTCATTCCTGTATACTAATGATGAAAAATCTGAAAGTGAAATCAAGAAAACACTCCCATTTACCATTGCAACAAAAAGAATAAAATATCTAGGAATAAACCTACCTAAGGAGACGAAAGACCTGTATGCAGAAAATTATAAGCCACTGATGAAATAAATTAAAGATGATACAAATAAATGGGGAGATATACCATGTTCTTGGATGGGAAGAATCAACATTGTGAAAATGACTCTACTACCCAAAGCAATCTACAGATTCAATGCAATCCCTATCAAGCTACCACTGGCATTTTTCACAGAACTAGAACAAAAAATTTCACAATTTGTATGGAAACACAAAGGACCCCGAATAGCCAAAGCAATCATGAGAACGAAAAAAGGAGCTGGAGGAATCAGGCTCCTTGACTTCAGACTATACTACAAAGCTACAGTAATGAAGACAGTATGGTACTGGCACAAAAACAGAAAGATAGATCAATGGAACAGGATAGAAAGCCCAGAGATAAACCCATGCACATATGGACACCTTATCTTTGATAAAGGTGGCAGGAATGTACAGTGGAGAAAGGACAGCCTCTTCAATAAATGGTGCTGGGAAAACTGGACAGGTACATGTAAAAGTATGAGATTAGATCACTCCCTAACACCATACGCAAAAATAAGCTCAAAATGGATTAAAGACCGAAATGTAAGGCCAGAAACTATCAAACTCTTAGAGGAAAACATAGGCAGAACACTCTATGACATAAATCACAGCAAGATCCTTTCTGACCCACCTCCTAGAGTAATGGAAATAAAAACATAAATAAACAAATGGGACCTAATGAAACTTCAAAGCTTTTGCACAGCAAAGGAAACCATAATCAAGACCAAAAGACAACCCTCAGTATGGGAGAAACTATTTGCAAATGAAGCAACTGACAAAGGATTAATTTCCAAAATTTACAAGCAGCTTATGCAGCTCAATAACAAAAAAACAAAAAACCCAATCCAAAAATGGGCAGAAGGCCTAAATAGACATTTCTCCAAAGAAGATATACAAACTGCCAACAAACACATGAAAGAATGCTCAACATCATTAATCATTAGAGAAATGCAAATCAAAACTACAATGAGATATCATCTCACACCAGTCAGAATGGCCATCATCAAAAAATCTAGAAACAATAAATGCTGGAGAGGGTGTGGTGAAAAGGGAACACTCTTGCACTGCTGGTGGGAATGTGAATTGGTTAAGCCAGTATGGAGAACAGTATGGAGGTTCCTTAAAAAACTACAAATAGAATTACCATATGACCCAGCAATCCCACTACTGGGCATATACCCTGAGAAAACCAAAATTCAAAAAGAGTCATGTACCAGAATATTCATTGCAGCTCTGTTTACAATAGCCTGGAGATGGAAACAACCTAAGCGCCCATCATCAGATGAATGGATAAAGAAGATGTGGCACATATACACAATGGAATATTACTCAGCCTTAAAAGGAAATGAAATTGAGCTATTTGTAATAAGATGGATAGACCTAGAGTCTGTCATACAGAGTGAAGTAAGTTAGAAAGAAAAAGAAAAATACCGTATGCTAACACATATATATGGCATTTAAGGAAAAAAAAAATGTCATGAAGAACCTAGGGGTAAGACAGGAATAAAGACGCACACCTACTGGAGAACGGAGTTGAGGATATGGGGAGGGGGAAGGGTGAGTTTTGACAGGGCGATAGAGAGTCATGGACATATACACACTAACAAACGTAGTAAGGTAGATAGCTGGGGGGAAGCAGCCACAAGGCACAGGGATATTAGCTCGGTGCTTTGTGATAGCCTGGAAGGGTGGGATGGGGAGAGTGGGAGGGTGGGAGACGCAAGAGGGAAGACATATGGGAACATATGTATATGTATAACTGATTCACTTTGTTATAAAGCAGAAACTAACACACCATTGTAAAGCAATTATACCCCAATAAAGATGTTAAAAAAAAAAATGAGTAACTTCAAGGTCCAACTTGTAAGTGAAAATCCTCAGTTGTAAATCAAGAAAATATAATAATAAACTATTAACCTGTTAAATTATCATTATGGAATCGAGTTTTCTCCTCCTTAATGAAGTCATTTCTAAGTATGGTACAACACTTTGTCTCCAGGTAGCCTGAGTTTTAGGAACATTGTAAACTTGTATTTTTAATTTGCATCCCCATATGCAGTCTATCAACACATCAATTCTGTCAAGACTTCCATCAAAATACAGCCCCAATCTACCCACTTCTCCCCAGCAGCATAGGTGATGTCCTTCTAGACTAGTAAAGTCACCTTCAACTTTGGTTACACGTTTTTACTCCTACCTTTGTACAATATTACTCTTCCCAGATCAGAAGTAAATAAATCTTTAAAATAGAAATTAGATTTTGTCACTCCCAGTCATAAAGATTTTGATATTTTATTGCATTTAATGATGTCTAAATCCATTACTGTGTCTACAGAGCTTCATATAATCTTTCTTTCTGCTTACCTCATCTCCAATTCTTCCTAACTAACCCTCTTCCCTAACACAGTGAACCCTTTGTTTTCTCAACACACCAAGTTCCTGTTGGTTTCATAACTTTGTTTTGCACCTCCCTCTGGAAAAGTCATGCTTTCTTCTCATCTGCCTAAATATCACATCTCAGAGACTGGTTTCTGGAATACCTTATCAAAAAAAAGTACCCTATTACTTTGTTTGGGTTTCTTTATATGGTTTATCACAGTGGTCCCCAAACTTTTTTGGCACAGGGACTGGTTTCACGGAAGACAATTTTTCCACCGAGTGCAGGGCGGGGGGGGGGGGGGGGGTTGGGATGATTCAAGTGCATTACCTTTATTGTGCACTTTATTTCTATTATTATTACATTTTAATATATAACGAAATAATTATACAACTCAATATAATGCAGAATCAGTGGGAGCCCTGAGCTTGTTTTCCTGCAACTAGATGGTCCCATCTGGGGGTGATGGGAGACAGTGACACCCGAGGTGTGTTGCTTATGTCCAGCCTACTCCGTAATCTTGTTTTGGTTGCTGTCACTGCAGAAAACCCTGCTTCACAAAGATAGGATGTTGGAAATGGAAGCAGGCTTTTCAGTGCTTTTGTGGCAATCTCAGGATATTCCACTTTGACTTTAATCCAGAATGTATGGAGATTTGAAGTTGTCTCAAACATACTTTTCAGGCCATTCTCATTTGCGATCTCAAGAAGTTGATCCTCTTCTAGCACGGACAAAGTCGATTCACCTGGCTTATACATAAATGGTTCGCGGATCCATTCCTTCCCAGTTCGGGGGTCTTTTGTGGTTGGGAAGTAATGCTCAAACTCTTGAAAGCCGAGATAGGTGATCATGCACCAGCTGGGAGAAAGAAGACCCTGGCTCAGACTCTTTCAAAATCTCTGCTAATGTTTGAAACGTCAAAAATTCCAATGTTCACTCGTCACCCCTGTAATTCCAGTTTGGCTTTGAATGCAGCCGCTTTATTGGCCTAATTGAACACAGTTGTCATTCTCCCCTGAAGGGACAGATTGTCATTGAGCAGGTTGAATATGTCACACAAGTAAGCAAGTTTTGCGACCCATTCTGTGTCACTGAAATATAATGCCAGCGGTGACTGTTTTTCTAAAAGAAATCTCTAGAGCGGCTCTCACAACTCAAGAACTCTGGCCAGTGATCTTCCTTTAGAAAGCCACCTCACTTCTGTGTATAGGAGGAGACATGTGTACTCTGCATCTATCTCCTCACAGAGCTGCGCAAACAGACGTGAGTTAAGGGCATGTACTTTAATGTGGTTGATAATTTTAATCACATCCTGCAAAACGTTGTTAAGTTCAGGTGACAGTTTTCGGCTAGCCAGTATTTCTCTGTGGATGACTCACATTCAGAAGTGACCTCTTTGACCCGAGCAGTGAAACCACAAAGCCGTCCAGTCACGGCAGCCGCTCCACCCAATGCATATACCGACACAAAATGACCAATTCAGTTTTCCTGATATGTAATCATTCAAAGACTTGAATAGTTCTGCAGCTGTGGTGTTGGTTGGCAACAAAAGTGCACATAACATATCCTCATGCATATCCTTCTGAAAAATATATCACACAAAAACAAGCATTGTTGCCTTGTTGTCAGCATTGGCAGACTTAACCTGGATTGCATATCATGGTGACTCATTAATCCTCTCTAACAATTGTGCATCAATATCCTCTGCTATTTCATCAATTCGTCTAGTTATGGTGCTAGCCAAAAGAGGAACATGTGCCACCTTTTGAACTGAAGCCTCTCCTAAAAGTTCACGACCAATATCCTTAGCAGTAGGCAGAATCAACTCTTCACCAATAGTAAAGGGCTCAGCTTTAGCAATGTGGTTAGCCATTATGAATGATGCTCTCAGTGCAGACACATTCGATGAAGAGGTGGCCTTCAATAATTGCTTCTGTTCTTCGTGTTCACTTATTTTTCTTTTGAAAAACTCTGAAGGCTTGTCTTTTAATGCAGGGTGCTTGGTCTCCACGTGACGAAGCAGTTTTGAAGGTTCCATGGCTTCGTTGGATAGCCAGTTGCCACACATACAAAGCAGTCTTGGAGAATGTGAATCACCCGTTGCAATAAACCTGTAATTTAAGTAGGAATCTTGGTATTTTCTTTTAAATGCAGCTTTCTTTTTGCTAGCAGTCTTAGAGTTTTCATCATTGGGTCTTTCCCCCTTTTCAAAGAAGCCCTCCAGCAACATTTGTTTTTTACTCATTTTGGCTAGGGTTAGCTTGTGGGCTTACCAAAACTGAGACAAGTGAGCAGTGTGGGAAAGAGGCATGAATGCAAGTGGTAAATAAAATAATGGGCAGGCCATGGGAAGACTAAAATAGTGTCGGATTCTAACTTAAAAGCCTGCCATCAGATGCAGCTTAATTGTCACTTGCCACTCACTGATAGGCTTTTGATATGAATCTGCAAGCAATTAATTTATTATGGTCTCTGTGCAGTCAAACCTCTCTGCTAATGATAATCTGTATTTGCAGCCGCTCCCCAGCACTAGCATCACCGCCTCAGCTCCACCTCAGATCATCAGGCGTTAGATTCTCATAAGGAGGGTGCAACCTACATCCTCTCATGCACAGTACACAGTAGGGTTAGTGCTCCTGTGAGAATCTAATGCCGCCACTGATCTGACAGGAGGCGGAGCTCAGGCAGTAATGCCAGAGATGGGGAGAAGCTGTAAATACAAATGAAGATTTGCTCGCCTGCCACTCACCTCCTGTTGTGCGGCCTGGTTCCTAACAGGCTGCGGACCGGCACCAGTCCATGATGGGGGGTTGGGGATCTCTGGCTTATCACATTTAAGTTTCTTTAATGGTTAATGTATTGTTCAAGTTTTTATTATTTTCATATAATTACAAACGTGATAGGATCCAGGGAAGGCAGCGGAGTGGCCAGAGTCAGTGGTGTGCTCACGCTTTTCTGTGGGGATCAGCTGCAGGCGCCTGTGCGGTGACAGAGGCCAGCTGCAAAACACATGTAGTGTTGGGGGGCCAGGGCAAGCAGCAAAGGCTGAAGCCGACTGTGGACACACTGGAAGCTTTAGGGACCCTGCCTGTCAGTATGCACCAAGAGTATGTGGCTGTTGGTTCATGCCATAGGCACATGTCAGCGAAGACTGGTGTCAAGAGTCAAGTTAAGGGTGTGCATATATACAAATGGAAAGGCTCCCTGCAGGTGAACGCAGTAATGCAGGCTAATGATAAGACAAAGGGTCAAATCCAGGCCCATATGCAGCTGTGTGGCACTGGCTGTGGTATGTACTTCTGTGACTGGAGGATCTCACCATGGGTACAGGGCAGTGGAAGCCAATGATGAGGCTTGGGGCATGCAGGTGCACATCTGGTGGGACTAGTTGTTGGTGAGTGCAGTGGTGCATGTCAGTGACAGAAGATAGGGACAAATCTAGGCCCACAATCAGCTATCTGGGCCTTGGCTATCTGTGTGCACTTCCATGGCTACAGGATCTTAATGAGGGTGTGCATGTGGCAATGGAGGCTGGTGATGGGTGTCATGCTGGCTTGGTGCAAAGGCACAGCTGGAGGGGACTTCTCTGAGCATATGCATAGTGGTGGGAGTCAGCTGTGGGGATCTAGGCTGGCATTTTGCTCTTTCTACAGTTGTAGAGTCCTGGGCTGGCTGTCAGCAAAGGTTCTAGACTCCAGTGGGGGCAGAGAGGAAAGAGTGGGAAGGGTCTCAGGCAGCTGATGACAGCAAATGCAAATAACTGTGGGGCAAAAACTAGAGAAATCTGCAGGCAGTCCATAGTGTCTGTGATGGCCAGTGGTTCCTTTAGTGGCAAAAGTTGCTGAGGTTGTCTGAGGTTGCTGAGAGTGTCACTGGAAACCATGGTCACTCCCACTGCAAAGCTGATATTGGTAGCTCCTGTTTTTCTCCTTTGTTCCTAGTTTTTTCTGTAAGTCTCAGTTTTTCTCCTCTCTGGGTGGGATGAAACCAAAGCATTTCCTTTGTGTGGTGTCCCAAAAGACTGAGGAAGCTGGTCACTCACCCTGCTCAAGTTTTTTTGTTCCACTGTGTTGCTAAAGTTTCTTAAATGGACACCAGAGCTCTTGCAGAGCTGTTTTCATTCATGGATAGTTGTCTAATTGTTGATCTTTGTCAGGGGACAGAATCTGGGGTTTCCTACTCCGCAATCTTGGTGATGTCACCCTAATAGGTAGCTTTTTATCAAATCATCAAGCTATAGATAATTTCTAGTCTATACAAACTACTTGGGAAAATAAAGAAGTACAATAATTATTTTGTGAAACAAGTACAAAAATTCATCAAGCAGTATATAAGAAAAAAAGTATAAACCAATCTCATATATGAACATAAAATTTAAAATCCTCAATAAATACTAGCAAATGGAATTCAGCTTTGTGTCTGTTTACACATGTACATCTATCTATGTATCTATCTGTATCTATGTATCTATCTGTATCTATCTATCTATCTATCTATCTATCTATCTATATCTATCTCTTTATCTATCAAAACATCTTAAGTGTGTTTGGTTAACATAATGATAAGCTACTATAAGAAAGAAATCCCAAATGTGGGCTTAAATATGGAAGTTCATATGCCTTTCACAGGGGGAGTGGTCTTTTTTATCAAGTGGGTAAAATCCATTCATTATTTAGGGAACTATGTTCTCTCCCTCTTCTTGTTCAACCACCCCACAGGGCACTGGTGCATGGACTAGTGGAATCAGCATCCCCAGGAGCTTGTCAGAAATGTAAATTCTCAGGCCTCACCCTGGATGTATTGAGTTTCATATATTGGTGGGGCCAGACTTGCTTTAATTTCTCCTGGTGATTCTGCAACTCACTAAAGTTTGAGAATTGAGGGGAAGAGCCTGCAACCTTCTTTTGTAAAAAGCCAGAGATTAAATATTTCAGGCTTTGTGTGGCAGATGTTTTGTGTCACAACCACTCTGCTGCTGTAAAATAAAAGTAGAGGTAGACAATACATAAACAAATGGGAATCATTGCATTCCAATAAAACTTGATTCACAAAAACAGCTGGAGAGTCATATCTGGCTTTTGCCATAGCTGCTGAACCCTGTCCTAGGGTATTGTCCTCAGCTACATAGTCAAAAATGGGCTTTGTTCTTGCTTATTGGAAGGGACAAGAGAGAAGCTTCAAGAAAATTGCTTGGCTTTTAAATTGATTTGCATATTTCAAACATCACTTATGCTCCCACTTTGTTGACCTGAATTTTGTTACATAGATATACCTAACTGCAAATGAGACTGAGGAATGAATTCTCTAGTGTGAAGTCATGTACTAACTTATATCCTATTACTACAGAAGAAGGGGAAAACAGAATTTGTTGGAAAAGTAGCCAGGTCTGTCCTGATGGACAGTCGTAATCCCCCCACTCACCCCAGTCAGGAACTCCATGATGGTTTAATATTAGAAAATCTATTTATATCCACCATAGGGTATGACACATCAAAAAGCTCCAGGACACAGCCCATTCACAGTGTAAATAATGGGATAGTTTATGGCAATGGCACCATCCTAGGTTTGCATGAAGCGTGGCTTGCACAGACAAGTATGGTAACCCTGATCTTGGGTTAACAGATTAAATGTGAAAACCTATAGGATCATCTCAATTTCTCAGTGCAGAAAAAGCATTTAATAGAGTTCAACATTTATTCATGATAAAAACTCACATTGGATTTGGAAGAGAATGGAATGTCCTTAACTTGATAAAAGATACAGTTCAGATATCTACAGAAAACATCAGATTAGGTTGTGAAAGTAAAGGAAGCATTATCATTAAATTCAGTAATGACAAGAGTGCCCATTATCAGTATCTCTACTAAACTTTGGAACTGGATGCTTTAACCAATGATAAGAGAAAACAATAAGATAAAAAATTAGAAAGAAAGAGGTAAAAGTACACTTACATCCAGAAAATGTGGATTGACTAAAAGAAAATCTACAAACTGTTAGAATTCGTATAAAATTATACTAAGCTCACTAGATAAAATATAATTATAAATAATAAATAAATTCCTACTAACTAGACACAACTTCTTATAAAATGCAATACAAAAAATATATCCCGGGCTTCCCTGGTGGCGCAGTGGTTAAGAGTCCATCTGCCAATGCAGGGGACACGGGTTTGTGCCTCGGTCCGGGAAGATCCTACATACCACTGAGCGGCTAGGCCCATGAGCCATGGCCGCTGAGCCTGCACATCCGGAGCTTGTGCTCCGCAATGGGAGAGGCCACAACAGTGAGAGGCCCACGTACTGCAAAAACAACAACAACAACAACAGCAAATATATCCCATTCACAATTCATACCACTATGGAAAAATTACAAAATACCAGCATGGGCTACAAAAGATGACATGAACAATAGAGAGATACATAAAGATTTCCATTTGTCTCCAAGCAATCAATAAATACATCTCCCATAAGAGTACCAACTTTCTTTTCAGTGAAACTGTACAAGCTGCTTTTCAAATTTATGTGGAGTGGCTAGGTAATTTTTAAGGACAAGTAGGAGTCTTTTCTCACCAGTTTTTACCCTTTATTATAGTGGCTACAAAAGTAAAACAGTGTTACGGAAATAGTGTATAAAGCAATGGAGTAGAGTGGAGAATTCAGAAAACAGATTCACCTATGTATGAAAATTTGATCAATGATAGAGTTGGTACTATAAATAAATGATGAAGAGGGACAGTTCAAGATGGCGGTGTAAGAAGAGACTGAACTTACTTCCTCCCACAGATACAACAGATACACAACTACATGTGGATCAGTTCCCTCCGAAAAGAACCTGAGAAATAGCTGAACACCTGCTCCATAGCAAAAGAGGAAAAGGACTGCATGGAAATGGGTAGGAGAAGCAGAGACATGCTCTTGACAAAAACCTTACCACAGGCACGGTGGCACACAATAGGGGAGAATCTCACCATATGGATGCTTTTTCTGCAGTAATGAGGGGTTGGCACCCCACATTAGATACCCCATCCCCTGGGATCTACTCCAGAAATGAGCCACCAGAATGCCTGGCTTAGAAAACCAATGGGGCTGACATCCAAGAGTCCCAGACTATGTAGGAAACTGAGACTATCTTCTTAAAGGGCTCATGTGCAGCCTCACTCATCCCAAGATCCAGCAATATAACAGCAGTTCAAAAAGTACTCAGACTGTATGTGAAGGGGAGTCATTTGTAAATCTAAAAGCATTGGATGAAGGAGCAGAGAACAGTGGAAGTGCTCTGCAGAGGCAGAGACATTGGCACATGCCATTGTTGCACTTCCCAACGAACTTGCTAGCATAGTCAGAGATAAGCAATCATGGCACTATCTTGTCACATTGCTGAAGCCAGAGAGTTATGAACATTGCAGCACTCCCCCACTCCCTGGATTGGGTGGGTGGGTGCAAATGGTTGCAGTATTCTCCTGCTCCCTAGCTAAAGTCTGTGAGTGCAGGAGGTGGTGACACTCCACAACTCTCTGGCTGGGCTGGGGAGTGCAAGTGGCTATGAAAATATCCCTCTCCCAGCCTAAAGCAAACTGGACAATCCCTTGCCCCTTGGCTGGGCTGGTGAGCACAAACAGTTGTGGCATTCTCCCACTCCTGACCTAAAGCCCACGTGCACATATCCTCATGCTGAATTGCTGAAGCTTATGGGTACACACAGTCAAGTTAATTTCCCACTGCCTTCCTGAAACAAGAGAGAAAGGCCTGCCCCTACACTCTCCAGCAATCCAGCCA
This sequence comes from Phocoena phocoena, assembly GCF_963924675.1. Classification (NCBI taxonomy): domain Eukaryota; kingdom Metazoa; phylum Chordata; class Mammalia; order Artiodactyla; family Phocoenidae; genus Phocoena; species Phocoena phocoena. The sequence goes on along the minus strand of NC_089220.1, from coordinate 129,069,553 downwards.
GAGCCCAAGGGCATGCACAATCCACACAGGGAACACCTCTTGATTGGCTGACCATGGTGTCCAAGGGGTTTGGTGTTCCTGAGCTCCACTGGATTGTAACAATTGGAAAGACCATTATTGGCAGGCCACCACCCCCAGGGCACTGCAAATACAGCAGATTGAAACACAATACCACTTTTTTCCTGGGAAAAAAGCCTATTTATTTACCCTGGAGCTTTACCCTTAGGGATAGGCTATGGATATTAAACACCTCTAGAGGATAAGGAGGTACTCCTAGAGGATGTAAGTAGTGAGACACCATTGGCCTCACTACAGCCTGATGAGACTACCCAGAAAGAAACTTATACACTATTCAAGAGTCCTGATTCTTGCCGCTGTCACCCAGGGGACACTTCCAGATCTCCTGGTCTGGAGGCCAGCAAGGATTATGACTGCAGCCCCATAGGACTGTATCTATCTGCATATTTTAAAGTCTTCTGTCTGAGGGTTTGGCATCCAATCAGGCTGAAACTTAGGTAAATGAGATTTGTCCCCTTGGAACACTGACAAATCTCAGCACACACTTAACAGGGGCACAAAAATAAATCAGGCATTAAAGTTAGACACAAGGATTCAAGAGACAACTGAGATCCAGGGCCAGGCTGAAAAAGAAGTATCATCACCTGCACAAGGCCACTTTTTCCTGAGAGAGGTAGCAGTTTTGCCTAATACATAGAAACAAACCCAGAGAGCCAAAAATATAAGGAAATAGAAAAATATGTTCCAAATGAAAGAACAAGATAAAACCTCATAAAAAATAACTTCAGGATATGGAGATAAGTAATCTACCTGATAAAAAATTCAAAGTAGTAGTCGTAAAACTGCTCACTGAACTTGGGAGAAGAATGATGAAAACAGTGAGAATTTCAACAAAGAGAAAATTTAAGACAGAACCAATCAGTGATAAAGGATATGATATCTGAAATGAAAAATACAGGAGAGGGAATCAACAACAGCTTAGATGATACAGAAAATGGATCAGTGATCTGGAAGACAGAATAGTGGAAATCACCCAATCAGAACAACAAAAGAAAAACAAATTTTAAAAATAAGGATAGTTTAAGGGATCTGTGGGACAACATCAAGCATACTAACATTCACATTACAGGGGTCCCAGAAGGAGAAAAAAGAAAAAAAAAAAAAAGGAGCAGAAAACTTCTTTGAAGAAATAATGGCTGAAAAATTTATTAATCTGGGTAAGGAAAAATAAATCCAGGCCCAGGAAGCACAGAGAGTCCCAAACAAGATGAACCCAAAGAAATCAATACCAAGACACATTATAATTAAAATGTGAAAAGTTAAAGAAAAGTTTCTAAAATCAGCAAGAGAAAAACAACTAGTTACATTTAAGGAATCCCCCATAAGGCTCAGTGGATTTTTTTAGCAGACATTTTGCAGACCAGAAAGGAGTGGTGTAATATTTTCAAAATGTTGAAAGGATAAAAAACTGCATCAAGAATACTCTATCTAGCAAGGTTATCAACTGAAGGAGTTGAAGGAGAGATGAAGAGTTTCCTATATAAGCAAACACTGAGAGAGTTTATCCTCACTAAAAAGTCCTTACAAGAAATGTAAAAGGACTTCTTTAAGTGGAAGAAGATCAACCACCTGTAAAGCTAGTATGAAGTTTACTGGACAAAAGTAGTAAAAACAACTATAAGTACAATAAATAATTAGGTGATACACAAAGTAAAAAGAAGTAAACTATGACACAAAAACATAAAACATGGGGTGCTGGGTAAAAATATAGTGCTTGTAAATGCACTTGAACTTAAGAGGCTATCAACTTAGAATAGACTGATTTATGTAGATTGTCATATATGAACCTCATGATAACCACAAACCAAAAACCTATAATCAAGAGACAAAAAAATAAAGAAGAAGGAATTGAATTAACACTGAAGAAAACCATCAAACCACAGGGGAAGAAAATAAGAGAAGATGAAAGGAGCAAAGAAGTACAAAAACAACCGGAAACAATTAACAAAGTGATAATAAGTACATACTTATTAATAATTACATTAAATGTAAATGGATTAAATTCTCCAATCAAAAGACGTAGGATGACTGAATGGATTTAAAACAAACAGAAAAACAAACAAAAGTAAGACCCATCTATATGATACTTATAAGAGACTCCCTTCAGAGCTAAAGACACACACAAATTGCAAGTGAACGGTTGAAAAAAGATAATCCATAGAAGTGGAATTGAAAAGAAAGCTGAGGTAGCAATACTTATATTAGATAAAATAGACTTTAAAACAGAGACTGTAAAAAAAAAACATAAAAAGGGCATTGGTAATGATAAAGGAGTGAATCAAACAAGAGAATATAACATTTGTAAACATTTATGTATCCAACATAGGAGCACCTACATATATAAAGCAAATATTAACAGACATAAAGGGAGAATTTGACAGTAATATAATAATAGTAGGGAACTTTAATACTCCACTTACATCAATATATAGATCATCCAGACAGAAAATCAATATGGAAATATTGGCCTCGAACAACACATTAGATGAGATTGAGAAACATGCAAAATATTCCAAATCATATCAAGTATCTTTTCTGACCCCAGTGGTGTAAAACTAAAAATGAAATACCATAAGAAAATCTAGCATCTATTTATGATATAAACTCTCCAAAAATCGAGTATAGAGGGAATATCTCGCAACATAGTAAAGGCTGTATATGACAAATGCATGACTAACATCATTCTCAATGGTGAAAAGCTGAAGGAACAAGACAAGGATGCCCACTCTTGCCACTTTTGTTCAACAAAAGTTTGGAATTCCTAGCCAAAGCAATCAGACAAAAAATAAATAAACGAAAGGCATCCACATTGGAACAGAAGATATAAAACAGTCACTATTTGTAGGTGACATAATACAATACATAGAAAACCTTAAATAATCCACCAAAAAATATTAGAAATAATAAATGAATTCATTAAAGTTGCATGATACAAAATGAATATGCAGAATACTATTGCCTTTTTAGACACTAATAACAAAACATCAGAAAGAGAAATTAAGAAACTGTTCCATTTAAAACTGCATCGGGGGGGACCTTGAAGATGGTGGAAGAGTAAGACGCGGAGATCACCTTCCTCCCCACAGAAACACCAGAAATACATCTACACGTGGAACAACTCCTACAGAACACCTACTGAATGCTGGCAGAAGACCTCAGACCTCCCAAAAGGAAAGAAACTCCCCACGTACCTGGGTAGGGCAAAAGAAAAAACAGAGACAAAAGAATAGGGATGAAACCTGGCACCAGCGGGAGGGAGCTGTGAAGGAGGAAAAGTTTCCACACACTAGGAAGCCCCTTCGCGGGCGGAGACTGTAGGAGGCGGAGGGGGGAGCTTCGAAGCCTCTGAGGAGTGCACAGCAACAGGGGTGTGGAGGGCAAAGCGGGGAGATTCCCACACAGAGGATCGGTGCCGACTGGCACTCACCAGCCCGAGAGGCTTGTCTGTTCACCCGCCAGGGCGGGCAGGGCTGCGAGCTGAGGCTCGGGTTTTGGTCGGAGCACAGGGAGAGAGGACTGGGGTTGGCGGCTTGAACATAGCCTGAAGGGGTTAGTGCACCACAGCTAGCCGGGAAGGAGTCCGGGGAAAAGTCTGCAGCTGCCGAAGAGGCAAGAGACTTTTTCTTCCCTCTTTGTTTCCTGGTGCGCGAGGAGACGGGTTGAACAGCGCTGCTTAAAGGAACTCCAGAGACGGGCGTGAGCCGTGGCTAAAAGCACGGACCACAGGGACGGGCCGGAGAAGCTAAGGCTGCTGCTGCTGCCACCAAGAAGCCTGTGTGCGAGCACAGGTCACTCTTCACACCCTCCTTCCGGGGAGCCTGTGCAGCCCGCCACTGCCAGGTTCCTGGGATCTAGGGACAACTTCCCCGGGAGAATGCACGGTGGGCCTCAGGCTGATGCAACGTCACGCCGGCCTCTGCCGCCGCAGGTCCGCCCCGCACGCAGTGCCCCTCCCTCCCCCCTGGCCTGAGTGCACCAGAGCCCCCGAATCAGCAGCTCCTTTAACCCCATCCTGTCTGAGCGCAGAACAGACGCCCTCCGGCGACTTACACGCAGAGGCGGGGCCAAATCCAAAGCTGAGCCCCTGTGAGCTGTGAGCACACAGAAGAGAAAGGGAAATCTCTCCCAGCAGCCTCAGAAACAGCGGATTAAAGCTCCACAATCAACTTGATGTACCCTGCATCTGTGGAATGCATGAATAGATAACGAATCATCCCAAATTGAGGAGGTGGGCTTCGAGAGCAAGATCTATGATTTTTTCCCCTTTTCCTCTTTTTCTGAATGTGTATATGTATACTTCTGTGTGAGATCTTGTCTGTATAGCTTTGCTCCCACCATTTGTCCTAGGGTTCTATCCGTCCATGTTTTTTTTTTTTTTTAATTTTTTTTCTTAATAATTAATTTTAATAACTTTATTATACTTTACCTTCTTTCTTTCTTTCTTTCTTTCCTTCCTTCCTTCCCTCCTTTAGACAACGAATCATCCCAAATTGAGGAGGTGGTCTCTGAGAGCAAGATTTATGATTTTTTTCCCCTTTACCTCTTTTTGTGAGGGTGTATGTTTATGCTTCTGTGTAAGATTTTGTCTGTATAGCTTTGCTTCCAACATTTGTCCTAAGGTTCTATCCGTCCATTTTTTTTTAATAATTATTTTTTAATTTAATAACTTTATTATATTCTATTTTACTGTATCTTCTTTCTGTCTTTTTTCCTTCCTTCCCTCCTTCCTTCCTTCCTCCCTCCCTCCCTTATTTCTTTCCTTCTTGCCTTCTTTCCTTCTTTGCTTCTTTCGTTCATTCTTTCTTTCTTTCTTTCTTCCTTCCTTACCTCATTTCTTTCTTTCTTCATACTTCTACTAATTCTCACTACTTTTTCTCTGTTTTATCCTGAGCCGTGTGGATGAAAGGCTCTTGGTGCTCCAGCCAGGAGTCAGGGCTCTGCCTCTGAGGTGGGAGAGCCAACTTCAGGACACTGGTCAACAAGAGACCTCCTAGCTCCACATAATATCAAGTGGCGAAAATCTCCCTGAGACCTCCATCTTAACACCAGCACCCAGCTTTGCTCAACAACCAGCAAGCTACAGTGCTGGACAACCTATGCCAAACAACTAGCAAAACAGGAACACAACCCCACCCATTAGCAGAGAGGCTGCCTAAAATCATAATAAGGCCACATACACCCCAAAACACACCACCAGACGTGAACCTACCCACTAGAGAGACAAGATACAGCCTCGTCCACCACAACACAGGCAATAATCCCCTCCACCAGGAAACCTACACAACCCACTGAACCAACCTTAGCCACTGGAGACAGAGATCAAAAACAGTGGGAACTACGAACCTGCAGCCTGCAAAAAGGAGACCCCAAACACAGTAAGACAAGCAAAATGAGAAGACAGAAAAACACACAGCAGATGAAGGAGCAAGATAAAAATGCACCAGACCTAACAAATGAAGAGGAAATAGGCAGTCTACCTGAAAAAGAACTCAGAATAATGATAGTAAGGATGATCCAAAATCTTGGAAGTAGAATGGACAAAATGCAAGAAACAGTTAACAAGGACCTAGAAGAAATAAAGATGAAACAAGCAACGATGAACAACACAATAAATGAAATTAAAAGTACTCTAGATGGGATCAATAGCAGAATAACTGAGGTAGAAGAATGGATAAGTGACCTGGAAGATAAAATAGTAGAAATAACTACGGCAGAGCAGAATAAAGAAAAAAAGAATGAAAAGAACTGAGGACAGTCTCAGAGACCTGCGGGACAACATTAAATGCACCAACATTCGAAGTATAGGGTTCCAGAAGAAGAAGAGAAAAAGAAAGGGACTGAGAAAATATTTGAAGAGATTATAGTTGAAAACTTCCCTAATATGGGAAAGGAAATAGTTAATCAAGTCCAGGAAGCACAGAGAGTCCCATACAGGATAAATCCAAGGAGAAACATGCCAAGACACATATTAATCAAACTGTCAAAAATTAAATACAAAGAAAGCATATTAAAAGCACCAAGGGAAAAACAACAAATAACACACAAGGGAATCCCCATAAGGTTAACAGCTGATCGCTCAGCAGGAACCCTACAAGCCAGAAGGGAGTGGCAGGACATACTGAAAGTGATGAAGGAGAAAATCCTGCAACCAAGATTACTCTGCCCAGCAAGGATCTCATTCAGATTTGATGGAGAAATTACAACCTTTACAGACAAACAAAAGCTGAGAGAGTTCAGCACCACCAAACCAGCTTTACAACAAATGCTAAAGGAACTTCTCTAGACAAGAAACACAAGAGAAGGAAAAGACCTATAATAACGAACTCAAAACAGTTTAGAAAATGGGAATAGGAACATACATATCGATAATTACCTTAGATGTAAATGCTCCCACCAAAAGACACAGATTGGCTGAATGGATACAAAAACAAGATCCATATATATGCTGTCTACAAGAGACCCACTTCAGACCTAGAGACACATACAGACTGAACGTAGGGGGATGGAAAAAGATATTCCATGCAAATGGAAACCAAAAGAAAGCTGGAGTAGCAATTCTCATATCAGACAAAATAGACTTTAAAATAAAGTCTATTAGAAGAGGCAAAGAAGGACACTACATAATGATCAAGGGATTGATCCAAGAAGAAAATATAACAATTGTAAATATTTATGCACCCAACATAGGAGCACCTCAATACATAAGGCAAATACTAACAGCCATAAAAGGGGAGACCGACAGTAACACATTCATAGTAGGGAACTTTAACAGCCCACTTTCACCCATGGACAGATCATCCAAAAAAAAAAAAAAAAAAAATAAGAAAACACAAGCTTTAAATGATATGTTAAACAAGATGGACTTAATTGATATTTATAGGACACTCCATCCAAAAACAACAGAATACACATTTTTCTCAAGTGCTCATGGAACATTCTCCAGGATAGATCATATCTTGGGTCACAAATCAAGCCTTGGTGAATTTAATAAAATTGAAATTGTATCAAGTATCTTTTCTGACCACAATGCCATGAGACTAGATATCAATTACAGGAAAAGATCTGTAAAAAATGCATACACATGGAGGCTAAACAATACACTACTTAATAATGAAGTGATCACTGAAGAAATCAAAGAGGAAGTCAATAAATACCTAGAAACAAATGACAATGGAGACACAACGACCCAAAACCTATGGGATGCAGCAAAAGCAATTCTAAGGGAGAAGTTTATAGCAAGCCAAGCCCACCTTAAGGAGCAGAAAACATCTCGAACAAACAACCTAACCTTGCACCTCAAGCAATTAGAGAAAGAAGAACAAAAAAATCCCAAAGCTAGCAGAAGGAAAGAAATCATAAAAATCAGATCAGAAATTAATGAAAAAGAAATGAAGGAAACAATAGCAAAGATCAATAAAACTAAAAGCTGGTTCTTTAAGAAGATAAACAAAATAGATAAACCACAAGCCAGACTCATCAAGAAAAAAAGGGAGAAGATTCAAATCAACAGAATTAGAAATGAAAAAGGAGAAGTAACAACTGGCACTGCAGAAATACAAAGGATCATGAGAGATTACTACAAGCAACTCTATGCGAATAAAATGGACAATCTGAAAGAAATGGACAAATTCTTAGAAATGCACAACATGCCAAGACTGAATCAGGAAGAAATGGAAAATATGAACAGATCAATCACAAGCACTGAAATTGAAACTGTGATTAAAAATCTTCCAACCAACAAAAGGCCAGGACCAGATGGCTTCACAGACGAATTCAATCAAGCATTTAGAGAAGAGCTAACACCTATCCTTCTCAAACTCTTCCAAAATATAGCAGAGGGAGGAACACTCCCAAATTCCTTCTACGAGGCCACCATCACCTTGATACCAAAACCAGACAAGGATGTCACAAAGAAAGAAAACTACAGGCCAATATCACTGATGAACATAGATGCAAAAATCCTCAACAAAATACTAGCAAACAGAATCCAACAGCACATTAAAAGGTTCATACACCATGATCAAGTGGGGTTTATTCCAGGAATGCAAGGATTCTTCAATATACGCAAATCTATCAATGTGATAAACCATATTAACAAACTGAAGGAGAAAAACCATATGATCATCTCAATAGATGCAGAGAAAGCTTTTGACAAAATTCAACACCATTTATGATAAAAACCCTCCCGAAAGTAGGCATAGAGGGTACTTTCCTCAACATAATAAAGGCCATATATGACAAGCCCACAGCCAACATCATCCTCAATGGTGAAAAACTGAAAGCATTTCCACTAAGATCAGGAACAAGACAAGGTTGCCCACTCTCACCACTCTTATTCAACACAGTTTTGGAAGTTTTAGCCACAGCAATCAGAGAAGAAAAGGAAATAAAAGGAATCCAAATCGGAAAAGAAGAAGTAAAGCTGTCACTGTTTGCAGATGACATGATACTGTACATAGAGAATCCTAAAGATGCTACCAGAAAACTACTAGAGCTAATCAATGAATTTGGTAAAGTAGCAGGATAGAAAATTAATGCACAGAAATCTCTGGCATTCCTATATACTAATGATGAAAAATCTGAAAGTGAAATCAAGAAAACACTCCCATTTACCATTGCAACAAAAAGAATAAAATATCTAGGAATAATCCTACCTAAGGAGACAAAAGACCTGTATGCAGAAAATTATAAGACACTGGTGAAAGTAATTAAAGATGATACAAATAGATGGGGAGATATACCATGTTTTTGTATTGGAAGCATGAACTTTGTGAAAATGACTCTACTACCCAAAGCAATCTACAGATTCAATGCAATCCCTATCAAACTACCACTGACATTTTCCACAGAACTAGAGCAAAAAATTTCGCAATTTGTATGGAAACACAAAGGACCCCGAATAGCCAAAGCAATCTTGAGAACGAAAAATGAACCTGGAGGAATCAGGCTCCCTGACTTCAGACTATACTACAAAGCTACAGTAATCAAGACTGTATGGTACTGAGAGAAAAACAGAAAGTTAGATCAATGGAACAGTATAGAAAGCCCAGAGATTAACCCACACACATATGGATACCTTATCTTTGATAAAGGTGGCAGGAATTTACAGTGGAGAAAGGACAGCCTCTTCAATAAGTGGTACTGGGAAAACTAGACAGATACATGTAAAAGTATGAGATTAGATCCCTCCCTAACACCATACACAAAAATAAGCTCAAAATGGATTAAAGACCTAAATGCATGGCCAGAAACTATCAAACTCTTAGAGGTAAACATAGGCAGAATACTCTATGACATAAACCACAGCAAGATCCTTTCTGACCCACGTCCTAGAGAAATGGAAATAAAAACATAAATAAACAAATGGGACCTAATGAAACTTCAAAGCTTTTGCACAGCAAAGGAAACCATAAACAAGACCAAAAGACAACCCTCAGAATTGGAGAAAATATTTGCAAATGAAGCAACTGACAAAGGATTAATTTCCAAAATTTACAAGCAGCTCATGCAGCTCAATAACAAAATAACAAACAACCCAATCCAAAAATGGGCAGAAGACCTAAATAGACATTTTTCCAAAGAAGATATACAGACTGCCAACAAACACATGAAAGAATGCTCAACATCATTAATCATTAGAGAAATACAAATGAAAACTACAATGAGATATCATCTCACACCAGTCAGAATGGCCATCATCAAAAAATCTAGAAACAATAAATGCTGGAGAGGGTGTGGAGAAAAGGGAACACTCTTGCACTGCTGGTGGGAATGTGAATTGGTTCAGCCACTATGGAGAACAGTATGGAGTTTCTGTAAAAATCTACAAATAGAACTACCATATGACCCAGCAATCCCACTACTGGGCATATACCCTGAGGAAACGAAAATTCAAAAATGGTCATGTACCAAAATGTTCATTGCAGCTCTATTTACAATAGCCTGGAGATGGAAACAACCTAAGTGCCCATCATCGGATGAATGGACAAAGAAGATGTGGCACATATACACATTGGAATATTACTCAGCCATAAAAAGAAACGAAATTGAGTTATTTGTAATGAGGTGGATAGACCTAGAGTCTGTCATACAGCGTGAAGTAAGTCAGAATGAGAAAAATAAATACCGTATGCTAACACATATATATGGAATTTAAGAAAAGAAAAAAATGTCATGAAGAACCTAGTGGTAAGACAGGAATAAAGACACAGACCTACTGGAGAACGGACTTGAGGATATGGGGAGGGGGAAGGGTGAGCTGTGACAAGGCGAGAGAGAGTCATGGATATATATACACTACCAAACGTAAGGTAGATAGCTAGTGGGAAGCAGCCACATGGCACAGGGATATTGGCTCAGTGCTTTGTGACCGCCTGGAGGGGTGAGATAGGGAGGGTTGGAGGGAGGGAGACACAAGAGCAAAGAGATATGGGAACATATGTATATGCATAACTGATTCACTTTGTTTTAAAGCAGAAATTAACACACCATTGTAAAGCAATTATACCCCAATAAAGATGTTAAAAAAATAATAAAATAAAATAAAATATAATGGCATCAAAAAGAATAAAATACTCAGGAATCTAATAACTGAGGAAGTTAAAGATCTGTCCCCTGCAAACTAAAAAAACATTGACGAAAGGGATTGAAGACAACACAAATAAATGGAACAATATACTGTGCTCACAGAATAATGTTATAATGCCTCCTACTACACAAAGCAATCTACAATTTCAATGCAATCCTTATTAAAAAAACACAAATGGCATTTTTCTCAGAACTAGAAAAAAGAACAGTAAAATTTGTATGGAATGACAAAAGACCTCAAATAGACAAAATCTTGAGAAAGAAGAACCAAGTTGGAGGTATCATGTTCCCTGATTTAAGCTATTCTGTAAAGTTATAGTAATCAAAACAGTATCCTACTGTCACAAAAAAAACACATAGATCAATGGAACAGAATAGAAAGCCCAGAAATAAACCTTTGCATATATGCTTGATTAATTCATGAGAAAGAATGTAAGAATGTAAAATGGAGATAACACAGTATCTTCAATAAATGGTGTGGGGAAACCTGACTTGAACAGATACATGCAAAATAATGAAACTGGACCATTATTTTACACCATATACAAAAAATCAATTCAAAATCAATTAAAGACTTAAAATGTAAGACCTGAAACCATAAAAACTCTTAAAAGTAAGCTCTTTGAAATTGGTCTCAGTGATATTTTTTGGACCTGTGTCCTCAGGCAAGGTCAACAAAAACAAAAGTAAACAAATGGAACTACATCAAACTAAAAAGCTTTTGCACAGAGAATAAAACCATCCATATGATGAAAAAGAAACCTACTGAATGGGAGAAGATATTTGCAAATCATACATCTGATAAGGCCTTAATATCAAAATTATATAAAGAATTTATACAATCTAATATGAAAAGAAAAACACACACACAAAGCACCTGATTAAAAAATGGGCAGAGATCTTGAATAGACGTTTTTCCAAAGAAGACATACAGATGGCCAACAGGCCCATGAAAAGATGGCCAACAGGCACGTGAAAAGATGGTCAACATCACTAATCATCAGGGAAACACAAATCAAGGCCACAATGAAATATCACTTCACACCTGTCAAAAGGGTGATTATCCTAAACAAAAACCAAAAAATAGACATTGGTGAGGATATGGAGAAAAGGCAAATCTCATGCAGTGTTGTTAGAAATGTAAATTGGTGCAGTCACTCTGGAAAGCAGTATGGAGGTTCCTCAAAAAATTAAAAATAGGACTCTCATTCAATCCAGCAATTCTACTTCTGAGTATTTATCCAAAGGAAACAAAGATACTAATTCAAAAGATAAATGCACCCCTATGTTCATTGCAGTATTATTTATAAGAGCACAGATAGACAAACAACCTAAGTGTACATCAGTAGATGAATGGGTAAAGAATACGTGTCATACACACACACACACACACACACAGTGGAATATTATTCAAGTATAAAAAAAGAAATCTTGCCATTTGTGACAACATGGATGGACCTAGCTGCTATGCTAAGTCAGACAGAGAAACACAACTGCTGTGTGATTTCACTTACATGTGAGATCTAAAAACAAAACAGAAATAGACTCACAGATACAGAAAACAAACCGGTGGTTGCCAGAGGAGACGGGGGTTGGGGAATGGGCATAATAGATGAAGGGGGTTAAGAGCTATAAACTTCTGGTTATAAAATAAATAAGTCATGGGGATATAAGATACAGCATAGGGAATATAGTAACTTTATATAGTGACAGATTGTAACTAGACTTATTGTGATGACCATTTTGAAATGTATATAAATATTGAATCACTATGATGCACACCTGAAACAAATACAATATTATATGTCAATCATACTCCAATAAAAATAATAAATGGTGAAAAATGAATTATTTTAGGTCATTTTGTTACTCATAAAATATTGTATCTCTTCTATAATCCCTGTCTGTAGATTTAAAAAGCAAAGGTAGGGGCTTCCCTGGTGGCACAGTGGTTGAGAGTCCGCTTGCCGATGCAGGGGACACGGGTTCGTGCCCCGGTCCAGGAAGATCCCATATGCTGCGGAGCGGCTGGGCCCGTGAGCCATGGCTGCTGAGCCTGCGTGTCCGGAGCCTGTGCTCCGCAACGGGAGAGGCCACAACAGTGAGAGGCCTGCATACCGCAAAAAAAAAAAATAAATAAAAAGCAAAGGTAGGAAGCAAAACTTTAAAGATTACAAAATTTTAGGAGTCTAACTTTATGATATTGGGGTATGAGAATAATTTATATAAGAATATGTAAATAATAAAGGATAATATAGATAACTTTATCCACAATGAAATACCCCAAATCCTACTTTTTCAAAAAAAACCCACAAAGTATTAGAAAAACATATACAAAGTTAAGAAGCATAATCTGCATCTCAAGAGAGCACATATAGACATAACAATCAGGAATTGACAAAGAACTTCTAAAACTTAATAAGAAAAAGACAAGTATCTAAATAAACACTAGGTAAATACATGATTATACAATTCACATAAAATAATATATACATGACCAATAACTATCAGAATAGGTTTTAAAACTTACTAACAAATAGGAAAATGGAAAATAAAATTATGAGATATTTCACAGACTGAAATAATTTCCAAGTCTGTTAGTGACAAGACTTGGTGAGAAGATGGTGAAATAAACTCAAAGATATCCAGCAAACATGTAAATTGCTACTACCAATTTCTAGAGCAATCTGATAATATCTACTGCAATTGAAGATGTACATACACCTTGATTTAATATTTCCAATTCTACTAGAAACTCCTTTATTTATGTGCAGGGAGACATATGCAAGAAAGTCTACTGCAGTATGATTATTATCGAAGAAAAATTGGAAAGTACCTAAATGTTTACCAAAGGCAAGTGGATATATAAATTATACCTATGAGAAGGAATACTGCATTTGTTATAATTAGTGATTTAGAACTATATTTATTAATGCAGATTTTAAAAAAGAAACCATAATATTACACCAATAAAAGAAACATAGTGATGTGGATATTGTTGTATCATCCATAAAAAAGTCAATAATCATACAATGAAATAGTATATATATTTTATGGATATTGACATATGTAAATATGTAAAGCAGGCAAGGTTAAAGGACTTCCCTGAGGATTATAAACACAGAAATAAGGAGAGCAGCTAATATTGTAGGTAAGGGATAAAATGGTAATGTGTTTGGAAGGAAATTAAGTTGAACAGATTTCAATTTTATTTGAAATGTTTTATAACTTAACAAGATCAAAAACAAATGTAGTGAAATGTTAAAATGTGATAAGTTAAAAAGCTGGGAGGTGGGTACAGAGATGTTCATTTTATTAGTCTTATAACATTCTAATTGTTTTACAATATAAATATTTAAAGTTTTCCTTCAGCATTTTGTTAAAACATATTTTTATATCCACTCTACCACCGCCCACATTTTCCATCCACTTTAAAAAAAAATACAGGCTGTTCATTTCTGGAAAAAGTTAAAAACATCAACAACTCACTAAAAAGCAGCATTCAAATTTCTTTGTAACAGTACACATACAGTTTCTTCTCAGTTATGTCACATAATTCCTTATTTTTTATATAATATTCTTGTTGCATATTGAAGGATTTTCCCCATTTGTTGATTCCAGACCTTTTGTCTTGATTGGTGTTTGCCATTTGGTCAAATATTCAAATTGGAATATTTTCTTATTTGCTTCAGTATCCTATGAATCAGAATATAACAGAGTCAAGTTTAGAGCACAAAACCAGCTCAATAAATATTTGTTTAATAATTTTTTTTTTTTTTAGATTCCATATATATGTGTTAGTATACGGTATTTGTTTTACTCTTTCTACCTTGCTTCACTCTGTATGACAGACTCTAAGTCCATCCACCTCACTACAAATAGCTCAATTTTGTTTCTTTTTATGGCTAAGTAATATTCTATTGTATATATGTGCCACATCTTCTTCATCTATTCATCTGTCAATGGACACTTAGGTTGCTTCCATGTCCTGGCTATAGTAAATAGTGCTGCAGTGAATATTGTGGTACATGATTCTTTTTGAATTATGTTTTTCTCAGGGTATATGTCCAGTAGTGGGATTGCTGGGTCGTATGGTTGTTCTATTTTTAGTATTTTTAAGAAACCTCCATACTGTTCTCCATAGTGGCTGTATCAATTTACATTCCCACCAACAGTGCAAAAGGGTTCCCTTTTCTCCACACCCTCTCCAGCATTTATTGTTTGTAGATTTTTTGATGATGGCCATTCTGACTGGTGTGAGGTTGTAGTTTTGATTTGCATTTCTCTAATGATTAGTGATGTTGAGCATTCTTTCATGTGTTTGTTGGCTGTCTGTATATCTTCTTTGGAGAAATATCTATTTAGGTCTTCTGCCCATTTTTGGATTGGGTTGTTTGTTTTTTTGATATTGAGCTGCATGAGCTGCTTGTAAATTTTGGAGATTAGTCCTTTGTCAGTTGCTTCATTTGCAAATATTTTCTCCCATTGGGGCAGGACAGGAATAACGACACAGATGTAGAGAATGGATTTGAGGACACGGAGAGGGGGAAGGGTAAGCTGGGACGAAGTGAGAGAGTGGCATGGGCTAATATATACTACCAAATGTAAAATAGATAGCTAGTAGGAAGCAGCCGCATAGCACGGGGAGATCAGCTTGGTGCTTTGTGACCACCTAGAGGGGTGGGATGGGGGGGTGGGAGGGAGACGCAAGAGGGAGGAGATATGGGGATATAGGTATATGTATAGCTGATTCCCTTTAGTATAAAGCAGAAACTGACATACCATTGTAAAGCAATTATACTCCAATAAAGATGTTAAAAATAAAAAATAAAAAACAACATTTGCATAATACCTCATTGATTGAATATCTTAACCCAGTGATGAATTACATACATAATATGAATATTCATTTAAAACATTTGGCAGACTGAAAATTATAAAGAGCAAAAGTAAGATAATTTGTAATTCCATTACCCAGATATAATTTCTCTTAATCCATTGATATAGTTATTGTCACACATTCCAATAGATAGTAAATAAAAATGCAGGATTCCCATTTCAGATATGTAAGTTAGCTCCATGCAATATTTCAATGTAAGTTAGCTCCATGCAATATTTAGGAACTACCTGTACTAAAAAATTATTTGTTGTGTATCTGTAACTCAAATTTAATTGTGAATCCTATGTTTTCACAGAGTGCTTAAGTTGATTCTGATATTCTGGCTTCCCTCAGGGCCTCTGCCCAAGTACATAGACTAGTTTAACATCGAGACTGGAGGCTAATAGACCTTGAAATTGCCTAGTTCATGTAGTTGAAACTGAAACTCCCACATAGAGTTATGTTGTTTTAGAAAAGAATCTGTGGAGAAACCAGTGTAAATTCATGAACATTCTTGGAGAAAATAAAAATCTCAGTAATTTTCCTAATAAATATGAAAGACATACATTTTTTTTCTGCTGCATAGATTGGGACTTATGATCTCAAAATTTTTAAATTTATACATAATTTTTAACCGTTGGAAACTGAGAATGTAAAACCAGTTTTAGATCTTTCCCAACTAACAAGGTCTAAGGATGAAATACTTGTTGGTTGGCCACTTTCACAGTCTCTGATCTCAGTGTCTCCATGAAGACCTTGCTCAACCAAGCATGGCCAACTGATAGCTTCAGGTGTCAACTTTCACCATGCTCCTTGGCGAGGAAAGTGGCTCTCCTCAGCTTTCTGTCACACATCATCACTGAAACTTGGAAAAAGAACTATTTGTACTCAGTATCAACCAAATGGAAGTAATTTCTCAAATTCTCACTTCTATCCCAAGCCGTCTCTTCATAGGAACACAGAAGCAGTCTGTCAGGCTGAGGTACAGAGGAGAAAAATGTGGAAAAGGGCAAACACCATGTCATCCCTTACATATGCATACTTTCCTCATTCATTACCCTCACCCTGAAAACACATGTATACCACAACCCTTCTCCCTTCCCCTTCAATAAAAAAATAGAAGGCCCTTAGATTTTTGGAGGAAGAAGACCCACTTTACTAAAGTAGCCAAATTATAGTTGAGCTGAACCAGAGTATCCAATACTCATATGGTATTTATTTTTCCAAAAACATGACTGGTATTGGTGAAGATGGAAAAAGTGATAGGATCTCCTGATTCACCAAGTCTTCATTTACTTGATATTGCAGTCTTATCAAGATGGCAGAAATTTTATCCTGAAAACTAGAACTAATGTGGGAGAAAACAAACGAGAGTAAATAAAGTGAACTTCAAAGGAGGGAGCATCGTCTGGAGAGAGGAATCACACTGTCATCACATCACACTGATCCTAGATCAGTGTCAACTCATCAGACAGTTTCCTCTCTAGTTGCCCAAACAACACACAACAGAATCTCTGCTGATAGTTCTCATCCCTGTACTCACAACTTGCAGGAACTGAAATGGCTCCTTCCTTTAGGGTGATTAGATGGGCAATAGAGAATATTATAGAGAAGCATGACTGGGTACAAGCCTGTGAAAATTTCCCTTAACCTTTTATTGAGATTTGATTGCAGAGTATCTTGCCTTGCATGGACAGTAAGGATAATTCACTAGTGTGATTTCATTACCCAGAAAACATCTTCAACAAACATACCACCATCTTTCATTCATGAGACTCTTGGGGAAAATGCAAATACATTGCTACAGGGAATTATAATATCTTACAAGCTGAGTATCGCTCATCTTTCATTCTGTTCCACCATTGTATAGCTCTATGATCTGCCTCTAATATAAATTTTTTCCCCAGGAAAATACTTTAGTACCTTAAACTGTCCAAAACCCATTTGATGTCTAGACATTCTTTTTCAATCATCAAATAACGAGTCTCTGGGGAAAGACTTTTCCTACTGATGTGCTCAATAGATTGTTCTTGACTAGCTGGTTTCTGTACCAGCTGTGCTCTCCATCTCACCTGCACTTTAAAAGATTTCTCAAAGTCACATCTAATTAACACTGGCTCTGAGTATAAAAAGGCTTTGTTATGATTTCTTATACTCAATGCAGGTAAATTTTTTAGATCTTTCCAATCTATTAAATACATTGTAAAAATGGCAAAGCCTAATATCTAAAATATGCATATTACTTAAACTTTTTAAGTGTCTCTTTGCCATTTTTTTTGGGGGGGAGGGATATTTTTCACTACTTACTTGCAGTTCATGCTGTTTGTAACCAGCTCTCCCCTTTTCAAAAATCACATACTTCTTACAATGTGAATTTTCATCACAGAAAAACATATTTTTAAATCCCTCAGAATCCAATATTAAGGCACCAGATTATATCAGCTGTTTAATATTTTTCTCAGAATCCTTTTTGAAGTGTTGTATTTATGTACCTGAAAATGTCATTATAGTTTTGAAGAAAATTCTATAGATGTTTGAATTTGAATAGGTTTCTGAGCAAAGCAAAAGCTTGAGGAAATGAAATGGGAAAAAACAACTTAAAATCTTCCTATAAGGAACTTTTTATTCAATCGATCATATGAATAAACCTGGATACCTTAAGTATCTTATTAACTATTCCTCATTAACCAGATCTTCAAACCTGTCATTCACATGCTGCCCTAGTTATCTTCCTAAAATCTAAGTCAGTTGACATTTCTCCCATTCCTCATAGTCTTCAGGGCCTGGGCAGCCTCAAGTATAAAGTTGAGATACATTAATATGACATTCAAGACCTTCTGTAATCAAGACTCATAACCTTCTGGCTTCATATCCTGCCAAATTTTATCAATTTCACTGCTTACACTCTGTATTCTCACTGTATAGAAGGCACATTCATAACTCTGTGCCTGTCCTCATGGTGTTTCTAAAATTCCCATGTGCAAATGTCACTGATTTATGGAGTCTTCTGGTTGCTGTGCTCACAATCTGTTCTTCCTTATTCTGCTTCAACTGTAAGATGTGTGATATTTTTTGAGACAGATTTTAACTTCTGTTTTAGTTATTGATTTGTGGTTTCCTCATTGCAAACTAAATTGTCTGAGAAAAATTAGTTTCTTAGTCAGCTTCACATTCTCCCTGTATTACATACAGTGCCATTCAGTTAAAAGGTCCTCAATGCATATTTGTTGAATGAATCAGAAATGAGACTACATACTTAATTGGATGTCTTATTGGAATCATCATTATTTTCAAGAGTGTTATTTTCTATTTTCATGTCTATGTTCTTTCTTTCTTCGTGTCAAAGAATCCCAAATAATGAACTGTTCAGTTATCAGGAAAGCTATGTGAATGTTATTGGGTCTGACCAAAATTGGGAGGCATTCAGATAATGACTGGAGCACAGAGATGGGTCCAACAGATGGGAAAGAGTGTAAGACAAATGTATTAAACACACATGTTAATTGTGGTCTCCATATCAACAGGTATGAGAAGGTGAAAGTGTCCTTCAATTTTTAAGAAACTGAGAGGCTAGCTGGCTACCTTAAGTTATCTTCAAAAAGACTAATTCTCATAATCTACCTTCCTTTTTCTAAGACCAAATCCCAACCTTACCACTCAGGACTATGACTGATAAGGGTTATGACTGACCCTTTCAAAGTGTCACAATCTCATTCCCATCAGTGAAATCAGTGAGCCCATCCCAGTCCATTAAACAGAGAGCAGTTAGTCTGCTGAGCTTACTGTGGAGCATCTCCACCCACTGGCAATGCTCACCATGAAATGGACAGGATGTGATGACTGGCCAATGATTCTAGAACAGCTTTCAGCATAGTTTGTCTGCAGTTCCCACCCCCACCCCACCAAAATAAACAAATAAACAAACAAACAAAAAAACACCTATGTGTTTATAATTAGTCCAGCTTTCCCTTCTCACCTGAGAAGACTTAATATTAGCAGGCTTTTTTTTTTTTTTTTCATTCTCTTTAGCAGGTAGACCTAGATTGAATGAAAGAAGTTGGTGAGAAGATGAGAAAATGAATTCACAGCTACTAAGTATATAGATCTAGATGTGGAATCTGGTTCATAAGCTGTATAAATGTCCAACTTTTAGAGATTAGTCCAAACTCTTGCCAAAATTTGGTATTTTCAGACTTTTAAACGTATGCCAATAAAGTGAATATAGTCATCCCTTGCTCTCCGCTGTGTATTGATTCCAGGATCCCCCTCGGATACCAAAAGTTTCGTATGCTAAATCCCTTAAATAAAATTGCACAGTATTTGCAAATAACCAACACACATTCTCTCCTATACTTTAAATAATCTCTAGCTTACTTATAATACTTGTTACATTGTAAATGCTAGGTAAATAGTTGCCAGGCACAGCAAATTCAAATTTTGCTTTATGGAGCTTTCCAGAATTTATTTTTCCAAATATTTTTCATCTGCAGTTGGTTGAATTCACTGATGCAGGGCCTGTGGATATGGAGGTCTTACTGTAAATTGCTATTTCATTATTTTTCTTATGGATTTAATTTGTTTATCTCTAATTACTAATGAATCTGAGTATGAAATAGATGTTCATGTCCTTTGCCCTTTGTTTTTAGGGAATATATATATATATATATATATATATATATATACACACATATATATAATATTCAGTATAATATGTCATTTAAATGTATAAATAAATACTTGTATTTAAATAAATTTATTAAATATTTAAGTAAATATATATACAAATACACATTATATTGTATAATACATGATGTTTTTCCTTTGAAATTTTCTCATACTTTTAAATACCTTATGACAGGGTAATATTTTCTGTGTTTTATATATGATATATTTTTAACATTTTCAAACATGTTTGACATGTTAATTAAAAGATTGTCCTTTTAAATATTTTATGTCCTTAATAAATTTTTCATTTGTTTTAACTATCAATTATTGTGGGTGGTATATTAGAGTTACCCATCATTATGTTAATATAAATTCTCACTATAATTCTGTCATTTTTCCCATCATATCCTAAAGTATATACAACTATATATATATAACATATACACATGACTAGATAGTTTGGTTCATATCTGTATTTTCTTATTGAAAATATTATTTTAGTATTGTTACTACTTCCTTTTTTTATCGTTAGTGATATCTTTCTCTTAAAGTCCAATTTTCTGATTTTAATATATCCCACCTGCTGATTTTTGGCTTCTACTTACCTGGTTTAACTGTTTCAATCCTTAACTTTTATGCTTTCTGTGTTCTTATTTTTATTTTTAAATCTACTTTGACAGTGTGTAATTTTTAAAGAAAAAGTTCATTACTACTGATTATTTGGATTTATTCTGTGCTTTAAATTTGTATCTCCTCTCCATTGTTACACTTTTATCTCCTTTCTTGCAATTTTCCAAATCCATATATATATTTTCTTTTTATTTTTATTGCATCTCCCCCTGCCCACAGTGGTTTAGATATTATACATCTTACTTCCTTTTCTTAGTGGTTCTGTTGTAGGTTTTAATCTGCAAACTTTATGTAACAAAGACCAAGGAAGTATTATCAGCCTCCTTAACAAATGACTTCGGATATTTTAACTCCAATCACCTCTCTCTCTCCTTACTTACAATATCTGTTCATAACTTTCATTGTTTAACACACAAATTAGACACTTTATCATTATAAGTTGAATAGCAATTTAAAAGACTTATGCAATGTTAAGTATTCAATTGCCATTCCCTTTTCATCTCCGAATGTCCTTTAGAGCTTACTTTGTTTCTTGGTACATTTCTTTAGGAATTCCACCTTTTGGTGGAAAACACTTCCAGTTTCTGTCTTCTTGAAAAATTGCTTCACTAGGGTTAACAATTTTAAATTACAGGTGATAACTCCCAGTCTTCTAAAATATAATTTTTCATTCTTCAATATTTTATTTTTGCTGTTGGGAATTTGTCAGCAAAAATATCATTTCTTTGAAGGTAAGCTGTTTTATTTTTTTTCTCTCTGTTATTAAATTCACTTTTTTTCTGTAGGATTCTGTAGTTTTACTACAATGTATCTGGGTGTGGATTTTTTTTTTTTTTATCTTTCTTGGGACTCACTGTGATTCAATAACCTGAGGATTCATGTGTTTGAAAAATTACAGGAAACTTTCAGACATGATTTCTTCAAGTACTATTTTCTTTCTCTTATTCTCTAAATTTTCTCCTTCTAGAAGCATAATTAGACATGTATTTTTGATTAGACATATATTTGGTTAAACTCTCCTCTCCATATCTATCTAACCTCACTTTCATATTTTCTGTCTCTCTGGACATTATCACTAATAATTCTTCAGATTAATCTTTCAGGTCAGCAATTCTCTCCTTTATTGTGTCTAAACTAATATGTAAACAAGTCACTAATTTTCTAATTGAAATTATTATATTTGTCATTTTTGGAATTTTTTTTAATTTGGTCCTGTTTGGTAGCCATTTGCTCCAAATTCATTTTTTCCCCTTGTTTTTCAAATGTACTTGTTTTTAGTTATATATCCAATAATTATAATAATTGAAGTTATTACAGATCTAATTTTGTTCTTGGTTGTTTCTGCTGACTCCCACTTATGGTGTCTTATTTTCTTTTTTATATTGAGATTTTATTATGAGTTTGTGTTTTGTTGAACAAACTATATAAATTTTTTGACACCTGCTTTGAGGATGCTTTCCACCAGGGAAGATTTATTTTTTTCTGCCAGGTGTGCAAGGACACCAGAGATCTGGTTTGTTTTAAATTATGGCTCTATGTTTGCAATTTTTAAAGGCATGAAAAAAATTGTAAACCCAGTCCCCAGTCTTACATGAAGGCAGGCCATTTGTTATGTTGTTGATGTTGCTCTTTTATCTTCCAACCAGAAACAAGACTCATTGTTTTGTAGACTGTCTTAAATGGTTGCTTTACCTAGTTTAATCTTTTTTCTGAGAGTTCCACCTTTATGTAGATTCTGTCCATCAGTAATTTTAGAATATTGTCTGTAGTCACTCCTTGCCACTGGTACTCAAGCACCTTTGTCTATCCTCAGGATAGCAAGTTGCTTTATTAATAGCTTTTCTCCTTAGTCTATGTTCCTTTCTCACTGATGACCTCGGATTTCCCTTATTTTCTTTCAGATATATCTAATCATTTAAAGAACTTGTTTAAAATGTTTTATTAAATATATAATGGATTTTTTTAAGTAGGGAGAGGTTGATATCAGTGTCTCTTAGATACTATTCTGTTCTAGAAATGGAAGTCTATTTTTTTTTCTGAAAGTAATGGAAGGAGTACTAAACCTGAAAGTTTTCCTTAGGTGCTTTGATGCAGAAAAGATTTTAAAGAATTTGTTCAGAAGGACCAATTCTGTTAGGTCTCAAAATTGTACAAATTCAATGGCACAATAGAATGTAGTTCCTCAACTGAAAAGTCTGAAATTTCAGTAGTTATAATCCAAAGAGAGAATTGTCTGCAGCTTGTATAGAAGTTTAGAGCTGGGTATAATGTGGATTGACATAAGAAGGGAAGGTTTACTTTTGGAGATAAAAATAAGGGATGGAGCTGGCAGAGATAGTTTTCTTGGTCACATCTAACTTGGAGAGTGAGAGATGCATGGCTGAAAGGGCAGGAATGGACTTTGAGTTGTGTCACCCAGACTTGTACTTGAATGACGTTGATGTCTTGATGAAAATTTTATTTATTTTAAAAAATTCCAGTGAAAAAAATCCTTTCAGGTTTTTTGTTTGGTTTAGTTTTTTTTTTAATAAGAAAAGCCTGCACCAGACATTTCACAAGATTCAACTGCATGGAGTGAATAAGTTAGTCAGCGTCAAGAACTACTCCTGACATAAAAGTTCTCTATAGGAGTAGAAACAGCCTTTGAAGCACTCTACTTCACATTACCTCTCTCTTTAACTCAAAAAGCAGACAAGTATATGACTTTTTTGACAATTAAATATAATTATCCTCACAAAGAAAAAAATGTTTTTATATTTTCTATACTTCATTTGAGTGACTTATGAGCTTACCTGTTTTAGTGAGTGCATTTGATGAGAATTTTTTTTACCACTATATCATGTGCTTATGTAGTATGAAGCCAATTGTAAATGTAGAATCACTTTTTTTTTATGTTTTAAGAATTTATTTTTCTTCAGGATACATTTAAGTGATAAATTATTCATTGCAAATGGATATTTGGGGAGCTAAGTTCTAATTAGGAAACTTTTTACAGATTACTCCTCAATTAGTTGAAGTATATTTAAATGATGCAGATTTAATGGTTTAATTTCACTAATGGGGTTAAAATAATAGATGTATCAATTTAAAGAACAAAAGGAATTTTGTTTCCAATAGTGGACGTTATTTCACTGGAGGAGGGGGCATTCAGGATTTGAACCCATTTGTTTCTCTGATTGATAAACCCATTGTGTTAGAACAAGTAAAATATTAGGTAGGCCTCACTCTAGAGGTTTATGCTGCTAGACACTGTTTCTGCCCACTCCCTGGAAGTCAAGTTTAAGGCATGGGAGATGTTGTTTTGTTAGGCTGTAAGCTCTGACTAGCTTTTTGTAGTTTAGGGAGTGTGGGAGGTAGAATTCCAAAGATGTTCTCCAAGATTCCATCCCCTGGTTATACAATCAAATGCTAATCTCAGTACTACTGTGAGGCACTTTGCAGATGGAATTAAGCTTACTAATCAACTGACCTTAAAGTATGGAGATTATCTTGGTTTATCTGGATGGGCTCAATGTAATCACATGAATCCTTAAAAACAGAAGAAGAAGGCAAAAACATCAGAGTGATGAGGCAGGAAAGAAAGGCAGAGGCAAGGTGAGGTAGAAGAGGAGGTCAGAGAGATTCTAAGCATGAGAAGGACCTTACTTGCCATTATTGGCTTTAATGATGTAGACAGGAAGCCATGAAGTAGAGAAGGGTTGTAGCCTTTAAGGAGCTGAGAATGACCCACATTATCGACTATCAAGAAAATGGGAACCTCAGTGCTGCAACAAATGGAACTGAATTCTGCCAACAACCTTAATGACCTTGATAGCAGATTCATCCTCAAAACCTCCAGAAAGGAATGCAGCCCTGGTGACACCGTGATTTCCACCTTTTGAAACACATAGCCGAGAACAGGTCAGCCATGCTGTGCCTAGCTTTCTGACCCACAGAACCGTGAGATGATAAATTTGTGTTGCTTTAAACTGCTTGTGTTTGTATAATTTACTATGGTGGCACTAGAAAACAAATACAAAAAGTAATGTAAAAGCATGGACACCATTTATAAAGTATTTATGGCAGAGACTACAGTATTGGAAGGGGCAATGGCGTCAGTGTCCCCCGGGAACAGCGTCGAAGAATGGTGACCTACTTGTTTCATTCCTGGGCTTTAACTTTTCATGTCTTTCTGCTGCATAATCACTTTTGGTCCCTAACCATTTTCTACGGTCAGTTTTGCCACAAATTCATTCCAGTAAGTTTCTATTCTGCTTAAATTAGACAGAGTTGTTTTCTGTTGCTTCAGATCAAGAAATCTGAACTTTATAGTTATTGGGAATAGAGAGTGGCTTATAAGCAATGGAACCCATGATTAACATAGGTATTTGGAATGGGTTAACTTAACTATTTGGAGCTAGTATAGTCTTCTAGGTTGGAAATATGGAAACACATGATATGTAATAGAATACCACAAGTGATGGCCTATGGTCACCTAGAATAGGCACTTCCTGAAAGACAAGTGTTTGAATGGCCATTTGGCCACTGCCATGAATGAAAGGCAAGAGCAAGCCAAGGTGGGTGCTGAAAGGTGATGACAAGCTAAAATCTTGAAAAACTTTGTTTAAGGCATCAATTAAAATCCAGAGACTTTCTTGATTTCATCTAAGGCTTCTATAGAGTGGAAGCTGCCAAAGTTTAATGTTTGAGCTAAATTACAGTATCTACCGAATTCAAAGCTTCACTATATATTTTATGTCAAAGAAAGGATTAGAACACTAAGAATTAAATTGAGGATATATGGGATGATTCAGAGATCTTAAACCAGGAGTCCCCAACCCAGTCCTTGGCTTGTTAGGAACTGAACCGCACAGCAGGAGGTGAGCAGTGGTGGAGCGAGCAAAGTTTCATCTGTCGCTCTGCATTGCTCCCCATCACTCCTCATCATTCGCATTACCACCTGAACCATCATTCCCCCTCCATCGTGGAAAAATTGTCTTCCACAAAACCGGTCTCTGGTGCCAAAAAGGTTGGGGACTGCTGCCTTAAACTTCTCCTGGGGACCAGAAGAATCCCTCATCTCTTGTTTGGTCTCATGCTGACTCGGAGATGAGGTAGCCATACCCTAAACTCAGTGTTTAATTTGCAGACACTGAATGATAATATCAGTTAAATTCAAAGCTTCACCAGATCTTAGATCAATAGGATAGTGATTGGAAAAAAATAGAATTTAAATGAGAAAGTATGAGGAAAATTCAAAGGTTTTGCAACTCCCTTGGAAGCCCTCTTTCTCTGTTGACCAGACTTTCACTGTTGCATGAAGGCATTTTAAGTAACTCTCTTTCCTAAGTTTTTTACCTATAAGCAGATCATTCTTCTTAGCCATCTGTTGTGAGCATTGATTCCTAAACCCTTCTTACCTCCCTGAATGTAACAAACATTATATCCCAGAATACTTATGGAGAAAACTATAAAAGCAAACCTTCATGAGAATGCTTTTATGTTAAAACACATATATGGTTATAATAATTCCTGTTGACCAAAATCTGTACGATATGTGTAGGAATGGATCTGAGCTTGTTCTTAAAATGAGGGAAGATCCTTACTTTTGATTTGATCAAGTTAATTGGTATGATTTCAAGATGCTCGTTGGATTTCCTGGATTTTCGTTATTTGCTTCAATAGATGCCTAAAATTTGAAACCTGGAACTCAAAGGTAACCTGAACTTAAAAGAAAGAAAATAGATGAAATGCCAAAAATTTCCTTGGTATAATAAATAGAAGAAGCCCCCATAACTTTGGTATTGGAAGGTTGGGGTGCATTTACCATGTGTTACTATAAATCATTTCTTAAATATATCCCCTGAGAAAGACCAAAAGATACTTTCTTTACCAAGACTTTGAGAAAAATATTGTGTCATGAAAGTACCAAGATCTATGAAACGTGCTTATTGGTAATTTGTTTAGGATTTAAGATGCTTATGAGAGGGATTGTACTAGAAATAGGTTTCTGGTTTCAGTGGGTAAGAGAATTACAGAGGAACAGAGGCCAAGTAGTTGCATTTAATCTTCATGATAAAAAGGCCAGTATGGTAAACAAACCCTCAAGAGTCTTTGACCCTGGCTAATCATTTGGAGATTCCTTAGGACAAAGCCAATTCAAAGTTTCTAGAAGATTCCTAAGTGATATGCACAATCCTTTGTGAATGTTGGGGGAGGGTGGAGCTTCATGTCTGATGAATTTTGGTCAAACTTGAGAAACCACAGTATAAATTTGTTATCCTAAACCCAGTCCCAATACTTGAATCAGTTGCTAGATCCAGTTCTCCTTGAAAGAAATAGAGGCAGATAGCATCATGATTGGACCTTGTAATAATATCAAAGTATGTATCATGTTTCTTTCTCCAAGTCTTTCTCAAAGGAATATGGAGCCATTTATTACTGGGAAAATGAAAGTATCCAGACCTTTTGCAGATTAGTAAACACTAACTCAGTGCTAACACTATTGTTCACAAAAGTCCCAAATACCACCGTGGTCCATAAATATCAGATAATAAATAAATATTTGGCTCAATGGACTCCCAAGTCATTCTATTTTTGAAATACAGCACACACACACACACACACACACACACACCCCAGTACTAGCAAAATCTCCACTAGTTTTGATGAGCCATAAAGTAGTTTCCCCTGGAACTTCTTGTTCTTAATGAAATGTGGTAAATTAAAAAAAAAATTTAAAGCAATAAACCATCCCTAGGGAAATCTTTTCCTCCAAAGTATGATTAGTGCTGTTATCAAAGACTTGAGAAATTCAGGTGTGGTTATCCTAATATAACTCCACTTATGTCTCCAGTAGCAGAGGTGCAGAAAGTGAGGAACCTCAGACAATAAGCCTGAATTATCTCAAGTGAAATAGATTTGATTCTAAGGGTAACTGTTGTTCCAGATGTGATTTCTGTGCTGGAGAAACTCAGCACACTCACTGGCACTTGGAACTCATTTGTGGATTTGGTAATATTTTCTTCTCTCTACTAATAAATAGAAGGTATCAATAGCAGTTTGCCTAAACAAGCAAGGACAGTGATATACCATAAATGTCTTGTCTTTTCTTTTCAACCATGTCCAAATTAGTTTCCAGGGTCTTTGACTGTCTCATCATTCCCAAGGACATTTTGATGGTCTACTACATGGATAATTCCATATTAATAGCATCTGGAGAGAAAGAATTAACAGGTATCTTAAATACTTTGGCAAGATATATGCAAGCCATAGGTTTGAAGATAAATTTCACAAAAATACAAGGTCTCACCACTATCGTGAATTTTCTAGTGACCCACTGCTCTGGCTAATGGTTTGTCCATGTGGTCAGGGGATTAGAGGCGCAAGTTTGAAAAACTGTAGCAAGGGCATTTAGGGAGGAGGTATGTGTCTTTCAGAAAAATTATAGATTGTGAGGTTATTTTGGAATGCTTACCAAAGGTCACACTCACTGCAGAGGAGGCTCTTACTAATCAGTAGTGATTTTCTTGAAGTATCCTTCTCTTGCTCTGTTATGTATTTTAGGTGGCCATGGAACAAGGTTCCATGATGGCTCATGATGGCTTAAAAACATGCACCATTCAGCCTATGCCCACTCATGGATGTCCAAATTACCATCCACTATAAGTAACACTAAAATACAGATATATATTACATCAAAGAGGACCATCCAGGTGTCCGTAACAGGGTAATAATGTCAAAACCCTTCCAAGATAGGGTGTATCAGTTTTATTCACTGGCATAGATATTTAATATGGATTTGTATCCTTGCCCATCAAGCATCTTCAAGGAATACTATAAGGGTTCTTACTGTTCTAACATTGTTACAGATTTCCACATATTATTTCTCCTACTGGGGAAAGTACTTGAGAGGAAAAAAGGCAAAGGACTGATATGTTTTGAATCATTAGCCTTATTATATTTGATATAACCCAGAAGTATCTTTCATTATAAAATCTTTGAATGGCCTATTGAGATCTCAGTTACTTAAAAAATTTTTGCTTCTCATTCCCATAAATTTGGAGTGTGCTGTTTTAGAGATATTAGGCCATAAGGGAAGCATATTTCCACCGGAACACAACATTTCCATTGCTATAGAAGCTCTTTTCATAACACTGTCATTTTCAGCTTCATATGACTCTAGAAAAAAAATGAAATGATAAGCATTTTAGTATTGGTTGGCATAACTGATCCTGCTTCTGAAGAAAAAATAGGGCTATTACTTTACAATGAAAAAGGAGAATTATGGGTGTAAACCATGTGATCTCTCAGGGCACCTTCTTATTTATGATAGTGTAGTTCAATGAAAGAAAAAAATCATAAACTAGAAAGACTGCCAAAGCTTGGATGCAACAACAATAAAGGTTTAGGTAACTTGTTAGGTTAACAACCAAAAACAACCTACTTGGTCAGCTGGGGTGCTGGTTGAAGGCAGAGTACGCAGAATGAGCAATGAAGGAGAGAAGTCATAAACAGAGGCTCTGCTTTCATACACAGTTGTAGAAATGAGGGTAATAAAACCTACATGTCTGTTTTTGCCATATGATGAATATATTTACATACCTTAATCTCCAATTTATTTTTATTTTCCTTCATTATTGTATATGGTGTATGCTACTTAACATTTGGTTCATGAAAGCAGAATTTCAACATGGGATGGTGCCTGCATAACAG
This sequence comes from Phocoena phocoena, assembly GCF_963924675.1. Taxonomy (NCBI): domain Eukaryota; kingdom Metazoa; phylum Chordata; class Mammalia; order Artiodactyla; family Phocoenidae; genus Phocoena; species Phocoena phocoena. Next base: position 129,040,020 of record NC_089220.1, on the reverse strand, counting down.
GAATGGGCATTAGTGGATTTTGAGCTGGAATGAAATAACTGATGAGACATTACTTTGTCTCCCTTTGGGGAAAGAGTGAGTATGCTTATTGTTGCATGGTCGTGTGATGTTCTGAGTATCCTTTTTCTTTTCCTTTCTGGAAGTCTAAGCATAGGAAGAAGTATTTACACAAATGACAAATGGTGATAGCCCTTTTTTATTCTCTTGTCTACTCAGCGTCTCTATGCCCTTTGTAGTTCGGACAATTTCCCCATTGCATTGGTTTGGTGGGACTCCATTTCAGAAACCAAAAGGACCATGCAATTCTCTTTTCTCACTCCATAGTAGCTGGAGTGAGGTTTTGGTCCTAGGCTTAGCTAACTGGGAATATATATTGAAGGAGTAATGCAAAAATAAGGGACATTTTAGAAATAATTTAATTTGGTTTCAGAAGTGTTGAAATCAGTGGTGGGAGTTTTGCAGTTCCATAAGTGAGCTACCAGAGATAATAGGGCCAGTGGAGCCAGAAGAGTTTTCTATCCAGAGCCTTTTTCCTGGGCCAAGCCCTGGTCTATGTTTTCTACTTGCCATCAGGCTCCATATAACACCCTGACTTCAAGACTTTGAGCTCTCTAATAGCCTTTGTGGTCGGGTTAACAGGATTGATTTCTGTGGACTCCAACTTCAGTAAGTACAACAATACTATTTGTGTTTTGTTAAAAACTGTATAGTTTTATATGTGTATATAGTTATATATATAGTTTTATATATACATTTATATTTATATATAACAAATTATCAAGTTATAGCTAAGTCATCATAATATTTTTTTCATTTCTCTTTCCTTTCTTAAACCTGACACCCAATATTGATATTCATGAGAAGATAATGGCTAGATCATATTTTTCCTGTAACAGTATTCCTCCCCTGAATGGGGAGCTACTTTTTTATTTAACTTAAGTATAAAATTCATTTTAATTTTACCTTTCACAGTCCAATTCCTGATATTGATCACAAAGCACATGCCTGCACGTGACACTGTGTTAAGTGTGATGTAGACAGAATAAACAGACACAGGAACCCTCTCTCAAAGTCTGCTTGCAGCCCAAGAGAACCAGTGTGATTATAAATAAACATGAACATTCATAGTGTAGAACAGAGATGGGGGAAATTAATATTTTTATCTATTTATTTGATATGGTGTACAATGGCTGAGTGTCAGATTTGGGAGAGAAATAATGTTTTTATATGAGAAAAGAACATGGAAAATATGAGAGCTTTTTATTTTATTTTTTCCCAATAGTCAGTGTAATTATTCAACTTGGTGGTAAACTTTAAAGATTCAAAATGAGTTCTTTCTCTATTCATTAAGATAGAATCATGAATGTTTGGTATAGACAGCATATGTCTGTGCAGGACAATGTGCTATGTCTGACTGCTAATAAATCCCTCATGAAGTTGAGTCTTCTGTCTGTATGACATTTGAGCTCCTGGCATACTAATTTTATCTGACACAATACAGTCAGATCCTCCGGATGTGTCTTCATATTGATCAGTTTCATTTAAATAGTGGGTATTTGTTCCTTTAAGACAGTATCCTAGAAGTACCTGTTGGATAAGTAGTGGCGCAAAACATGCATTTATTTTTACATGGTTTAATAGATACAGTTTGAGTTCTGAATAATTAAATAATGTTTGATCTTATAAAATGTTTACAATTGGAAGTATTTTACCAGAGATTAAGACTTCAGAAGGAAGTTGAAATATTATCATTTATGCTTAGTGTAAAATTTGACAAAGATCAAAAATAGTTGACATTATGCCTGTTGAATCCCAATTAGTCACTTGATCTTTACAAAAAGTATCTAAAATAAATGTGCAAGGACTCTTCATTGCCTACAGACATCAATTCCTCCACACTTGCCCTTCTTCTGAGTACCCATTTGCTTCAAAAGAAACTGTGCCCTTCTCCAAGGCAAGAAAGAAAATGCTGATTGACATGGATTGACCTAGAGAATATCATGAGAAGTGAAGTAAGTCAGACAGAGAAAGAAAAATATAATATCACTTATATGTGGAATCTAAAAATTAATACAAATGAATCTATATACAAAACAGAAATGGATTCACAGACATAAAAAACAAATTTATGGTTACAAAAGTGGAAGGGAGGGGGAGGATAAATTTGGAGTATAAGATTAACAGATACAAACTACTATACATAAAACAGGTTAGCAACAAGGATTTACTATGTAGCACAGGGAACTATATTCAATGTCTAGTGATAACCTGTAATGGAAAATAATCTGAGAAAAAATATATAACTAAATCACTTTGCTGTACACCTCAAACTAACATAATATTGTAAATCAACTATATTTCAATAAAAAAAGAAAATGCTGATTGGTTTGAGTTAGCCATAGTGGTTTCTATTATTGTGTTGTCAGTAATTGGTTCAGAAGTGAGCTTGTGACACAGCTGTGGCCAGTGAGACTTAACTAGATATTCTGAGGAAGTTTCTCTTGTTGCTAAAATGGAAAGAAACATTAACTGCCTTTGGCAGTTTTCCTGTGAGTATATGATGCTTCAAACTGCTGCAGCCATACTGCAAATAAAACAAACAAACAAAATTCATGAGGAGAGAGGCCAATATATCAAGGCTTGCAGAGCAGGAAGACAAAAAGAACCTGGCTTATGGACTATATCATTAAGCTTGTGAATTATCCTTGCACTGCCTTATCCTTGGACAGATTATGTGACATATGAAAGTCATTATTACAATAAACCATCTTTTGTTATGTTTTCTATACTTGTAGGTAAAATGTTCTAGCTAATTTAATAAATGTTTTTTTTACCAAAAGAAAACTAAAATTGCTATTCAAGTGTATGTAGATTAGAGTGACTCAGTTTTAGGATAGCATTGATTTGACCCTCTTAGGGAAACAAATCCTCTAAAAAACTTTAGTACTTTATCACTGGTGTGTTGTTACACCATTGTTGAGAATCTCTGAGAGTATGCTGGACTGGATAAGGGGAACTCTACATCGTGCTCTAGTCTGTCATTGACTATGATGGCTTGGATATCGTTAGTATTATCAATATAAGTTGAAGTAATGAACCATGATGCTTTCTGGACCTCAGCTTTCTATCAGTGAGATGAAATGATTACATGTTAGTTTATTAAAAATCCATTCCAGCTCTAAATTTATTTATTTTGTTTATTTCAAAATCATGATAATTTGATTGTTTCTTGTAAGAAATAATTTACAAAAGTTCCTAGAATCCTGGGAAAGTTTATTTATTTATTTATTTATTTATTTCCTTTTATGAGATGAATAGTTATGTACTTTGACACCAGCATTGACACAGGCACTGGGGATAAAACACTATACAACAAAAATGTGATCCATGCCTTTGCTGATCAATGGAAGAGAATCATTTACAAAACTACAAATATAAACATTTAGTGAGATCCACAGGGTCTGAGAATACATGCCCAGGGAAATTAACTTGAATCTGGGATTTTAGGGATATGTGGAACTTAACCCATCTGAGGGGGCTTCAGGCTTAGAGAGAGTAGCAGTATGGATGAACGTACAGTGTAGAGTGAAGGTTGAATACATTTGAGAAACAGAAAAGATTCCAGTGGTATTGGGGCAGTGGGAAGAGATGTGTAATATGAAGTTGGATAGAAAGGCATGGACTGGTTTTAGAATACTGTTAAAAATTGTCTATTTTATCACTTTCCTTTGGAAAATGGTCATTGTCTTTTGGGGTAAAAGAAGAAAAGTTGGAGGGCTCCCTGCTTTTGTCTCTCCAGACATACGTGCTCTTCTCTTGTGATCTTCTTTTTACTCCTGAACATGGCTCAACCACTCTTTGAACATAATATCTATCTTTGTGAAACTGCATTTTCATGACCTTCACTTCTAGTACTAGGTGACCTTACAAATGAGGCTTACCAGTTCGGCAGAAGAAATCAAAGTGGAATGAAAAGTAATAGTTTAGGAATGGTCTGGCATCCAGATAAATATTTTCTAGGCAACTGAGTGTCCATCCCCTGTTTTTAGTGTGGTAGTCACTATACAATGATATAGAATAAACAAAGTAGATCCTAAGAGGAAGCATTATATTCATGTATGTTTTTTTAACACATTAAAAGGCAATCAATTAATTATTTACTCACACCCATACTAGGCAGTTATTGCCTGGCCTAGGAAATGAGATCAGTATAATCAAGAAGAAAACTCAAAAACTCTCTTATACTAGCCATATTGACTTATTTTCATCCCAGATAAGCCCTCATTGAATTTGAATATAGTTCCTATCTACTTAAAAAATGAGTTGACTTGTATATAACTAACAAGTACCTACTGTATAGCACAGGGAACTCTACTCAATACTCTGTAATGGCCTATATGGGAAAATAATCTAAAAAAGAGTGGATATATGTATATGCATAACTGATTCACTTTGCTGTACACCTGAAACTAACACAACATTGTAAGTCGACTATACTCCAATAAAAATTTTTAAAAATGAGTTGACTAACATTTGGATGAAATATAATTTTTCACATTATATTGAATTCAGATAACAGCTCTTAAGATTCCAAGATTCTTTCCTTACTTAGATATTTTCTATAAATATTTTTTTCTTTATTTTAACAATTATTTTTGAAGTTTTATCATTTTTTTCTGAGGTTTCCTTTAGGGCTTCTAAGTGTTGGTCATTAAGTACTTCTCATTTTTTCCTTCAGTTTTGAGTTAACTTTTGCTAATTTCTTTCAGTTTGGGGCTTTTGTTGTCAATAGTTTCTACCTCAATAAAGGTAGAACAAGATGATTTATCATTCTTAATATAAAGCACATGTGACTCAAGCCCTGGAATTCTCTTGTTTTCATTTTAACAGTGAATCATTGAGTGTGACATGTATCCCCGAAAGAGTGTGTTTTGATAAATATTAGTTCTGTGGCATGTACTGTGGTATACGTATATTTTACACCAGAGCTTCTGTATTTTTCAAGGAAAAAAATGGGACACAGGTCCAAGAGACTACAAAGTTAAGTGGAAAATGGCAGAATAGAGCCAGGAATCTGAGCTGATTGTTGGCAGTATTACAGGAAAGGAAAGACAGAATCTTGGAGTTCCATGCTACCCGGGCAACCAGGACTGAGAGACCAAAATGCCAGAAAGAATTAAATGTGTTTAGGTAAGCTTGTTATTCTGTTACACATTTCCCATGAAGGCATTTGCTGATTCATAACTAAGCCCAACACAAAGTAGCAGTTAAAAGTCTAGGAAATCAAGCAGAAATTATGGAAGTCTCATGAAGTTGAGAAGATAAAATTGGAAGCCAGGAACCTCAAAAAAAGATGTCATGGTAAATAGTCCAGAATTCCAGTTAGAACCATCAGAGGGCTATGAATTAGAAGAAAGTTTTCATTTAATATAGTAGCCAAAAGCTATAATGTGGCCATGGAGCATGTAAAATGCACCCAGTCTAAATCGAAATACACTGTAAGTGCAAAATACAGAGCAGATATTGAAGCCTTACTACAAAAAAGAAGAATATGAAATATCCCACTAACAAACTTACATTGATAACGAGCTGAAGCAATAATAGTTTGGATATATTTGGCTAAATAAAGTAATAATAAAAGTTACTTTCTCCTTCTTCCTACCATTTAAATGAGCCATTTAATGTTTGAAATGATATGTGTCTCATATTTCTTTTGAAATGCACTGTGTAAAGGTGAGTCAGTAAAAGACTAGACCTCATAAAGACTTAAAGCAAGGTTTTAATTTGATCACTTCTAGGCTAGATTTAAGATGATCTTCACTCTTGCTAACTACCTATCAAAAATCAAAAGAAAATACTTTCTGGAGGGAGATGGCTGCAGCCAAAACCTTAGACAACTATGTAACATATATTTTAAATTATCATTTAATCAACAATTTTCAAACATATTAAAAGGTAGAATTACATGATTATAAGACAGCAGAATAAAAGAAACATGATAGAAATAAACACATACACCATACTCCAGAAAATAATATTATCAGACATAGACTTTAAAATAAGTGTGATTAATATGTTTAAAAAATAGATGCCAAAATGTATAATTTCAGCACGCAATCTACAATGAAAAAATCAAAGGAAAAACATAGCACTGAAAAATAAAATAAGCAACATTAAGAATTGAATAAATGGGTTTAATAGCAGATTAGATACAGAAAAGACAATTCACTAGAAGAGAGCCATACTAAAGCATAAAGATAAAAAAAAATACATAGGATAACACAAGCATATTTGTAATGCAATGAAAAATCAGAATATGCATGCAATTTGAGTATCTTAAAGGAGGAGAGAGAATGGTCCAGAAGCCATATTTGAAGTCATACTGGACATTAATTTTCTAAAAATGTTGAGAAACATCAAGCCTCAGATTTTAAGAAGAATTATAAGCATAGATCAGGATAAACATAAAGAAAGCTGCATGCTAGCACATCAGAGGTAAAATACTAAAAATTTTAGATTAAGACAAGGAAATATAGGAAGGAATGAAGAGCAAAAAAAAATAGATACTAATGGTAAAATATGTGTGTATATCTAAATGAACTTTAAATATGCAAAATAATAATACATTATTTGAAGTGATAAAGTTTAATTTATAGATTAATTTATATTAGCTTCTAAAACCAAGGATGAATGTAGTTATCTCTAGGCTAAGAAATGAAAGAAAAGCGAATATGTAAGTAACAAGCTAATAAAGGATAAAAATGCTTGATTCATCCAAACAAAGAAAGAAGAAAGAAGAAAAATTAAAATATGTTGACAATTAGGAAAAATAATAAGAGGAGGAATTTAAATTTAAATATATTAATAGTAACAAACTATATTATGTATAAATAGATTACTTGTGTCAGTGAAAAGATTGGATAAATCTTAAAGATGGTATAAATTTTTACAAAGATTGGATAAAAAATGTGGATAGGGCTTCCCTGGTGGCGCAGTTGTTGAGAGTCCACCTGCCGATGCAGGGGACACGGGTTTGTGCCCTGGTCCAGGAAGATCCCACATGCCGCAGAGTGGCTAGGCCCGTGAGCCATGGCCACTGAGCCTGAGCACCCAGAGCCTGTGCTCCACAACGGGAGAGGCCACAACAGTGAGAGGCCCACATACCACAAAAAAAAAAAAAATGTGGATAATTACACATATATGAAATAAATATATATATATGAAATATATAGATGATACATATGATGATATATATGTGTAAGATATATAAAATATAGATATAATCTATATCTATATCGATAATGTCTATAGACAGATATAGATAAGAATGTTTAGGAAATTAAAATAGAAAGTTTATGCCATGCAAAGACTAAACAAAAAAATGCAGATGTAGTGACTATAATAGCAGACAATGTAGATTCCGAGCAAAAATACTTTGCAATGATAAAATATTCAATCCAACAAGATGATAAAAATTCCAAATGTGTATGCACCTAAAATTATAGCCTCAAGAAAAAGAAATTGATAAAACTAAAAGGAGAAATAGACAATTTACAGTTAGCTTGTGATTTTAACCACCTTGTTCAGTAACTGATAGAAGAAACAGATTAAAATTACTTATATCTCATAGAGTATAGATGACTTCAATCACATGATTATCAAACTTGACCTTATTTATATACATAGAAATCTGAACTCAACAGCTTAAGACCATATGCTGAGCCATAAAGCAAGTCTTGACAAATTTCTAAGGATTGAAATCACAGAAAGTATATTCTATAACCACAGAGTAATTATGCTAAAATCAATAGAAAATAAAGCAGCAGAAAAAGCTTTAATTTCTCCAATAGTTTTCTAAAGAATCCACAGGTCAAAGAATACATTAGAAAATATTAGAAAATATTTTCTGCTGAATGATGATCAAACTGCAAATTTTCAAGACATGTGGGATGCAGCATAAACAATGCCTAGAGGGAAATGATAGTCTTGGAAACATGTATTAGAAAAGAAGAATGGCTGAAAATCAATGAGCTAAGTGTCTTCTGATGACATTAAAAACAGAAGTACAAATTAAATTCCCAAAAATGTAAAAGAAAGGAAACAATGGATAAGAGCAGACTTATACTCATAAAATTAAAAAAAAATACACTATATAGAAAATAGTAAAGTTAAAACTCAATTTTTAAAGGCTGCTAGGGTAAAACGTAAGACAAATTAACAAAATAAGGAATGGGGGAAAAACAATATTATTAAGATATAATATTATGAATAATTTTATGTCAATGATTTTTAAAAATTATATTAAATGGACAAATTCCTAGTAAAATATAACTTTCCAATCTGATACAAGAAGTATTACAAACACTAATTATTTCTATATTTATTAAATATAGAAAGTTTAAAAATAAACAGTATGAATCTGTGGTGTTAATTATCAGGATATTGGTTGTTTTTGTCTAGGAGGGTGGGATAGTAACTGGGAAGGATCTTGAGGAGAACTCCTGATTTATTTTTTTTTTCTTTTTTTTTTTTTTAACATCTTTATTGGGGTATAATTGCTTTACAATGGTGTGTTAGTTTCTGCTTTATAACAAAGTGAATCAGTTATACATATACATATGTTCCCATATCTCTTCCCTCTTCTATCTCCCTGCCTCCCACCCTCCCTATCCCACCCCTCCAGGCGGTCACAAAGCACCGAGCTGATCTCCCTGTGCTATGCGGCTTCTTCCCACTAGCTATCTACCTTACGTTTGGTAGTGTATATGTGTTCATGCCTCTCTCTTGCTTTGTCACAGCTGAACTCCTGATTTATTAATAAAACTTCATTTTTCAATCTGAATGGACAATAATATATATTTTTAAAGTTTACGTATAAAAGTATCCCCCCTTATCCACATGGGATAAATTTTAAGACCCCCGGTGGATGCCAGAAACCACAGATAATACTGAACATTATATATGCTATGATCATTTTTATACATACATACCTATGATAAAGTTTAATTTATCAATTAGGCACAGGAAGAGAGTAACAATGAATATTATATAATAGTAAAGGGGACAATCCATCAGGAAAAGTTATTAGTATATATGCAGCTAACATAGGATCACCAAAATATATAGAACAATTATTAACAGAACTAAAGTAAGAAATTGAAAACAACACTATAATAGTAGGGGACTTTAACACCCCACTTACATCAGTGGAAGAATCATCCAAACAAGAAAATCAAAGAGGAAACAGAGGCCTTAAATGAAACATTATATCTGATGGATTTGATAGATTTGTACAGAACATTCCATCCAAATGCAGCAGAATATGCATTCTTCTCAAATGGACTTGGAACTTTCTCAAAGATAGACTGTATGTTGAGATACAAAAAAATCTCAATAAATTTAAGAAGACTGAATAATATCAAGCATCTTTTCCAATTATAATGGTATGAAACTAGAAGTAAACTACAAGAAGAAAGCAGGAAAAATTACAAATTTGTGGAGGCTGAACATCATGTTACTGACCAACTACTGGGTAAACAAAGAAATCAAAGGTAAAATAAGAAATACCTGAAGACAAAGTAAAATGAAAATCTGACACACCAAAATCTATGGATACAACAAAAATTATACTTAGAGGGAAGTTTACACCAATACAGGCCTACCTCAAGAAACAAAAAAAATCTCAAATAAAACCCAACCTTACCCCTAAAGGAACTAGAAAAAGAAGAACAAATGGAGGCTGAAGTCAGTAGAAGTAGGGCATAATAAAAAAAAGAGAAATAAATGAAATAGAGACTTAAAAGACAATAGAAAAGATCAATGAAACTAAGCTGGTTCTTTGAAAAGATAAAACTGACAGATTTTTAGTTAGACTCACTAAGAAAAAATGAGAGAATGTTCTGAAAAATAAAATCTGAAACAAAAGAAGAGAAATAACAGATGCCACAGAAATACAAATGACATTAAGAGAATATATGAACAACCATATACCAAAAAATTGGACAACCTAGAAGAAATGAACAAATTCTTAGAATCATACATCCTTCCAAGAATGAATCCTGAAGAAATAGAAAATCTGAATAGACTGATTGATTACTAATAAAGAAAGTGAAACAGTAATTAAAAACCTCTCAAAAAAAGATGTCCAGTCCCAGATGACTTCACAGGTGAATTCTATAAAAATATTCAAAGATTTAATACCTACCCTTCTTAAACTTATCTAAAAAATTGAAGAGGAAGGAATGCTTCCTAACTTATTTTATGAGGCCAACATCACCCTGATGCCAAAACCAGACAAATACAATGCAAAAAAAAAAAAAAAAAAAAAATCACAGGCCAGTATCTCCAACAAATATAGGCACAAAAATCCTCAACAAAATATTAACAAACCAAATACAACAATATATTAAAAGGATCATATACCATGATCAAGTGGGATTTATTCCAGGATGCAAGGATGATTCAACATCCATAAATCAGTCAACCTGATACACCGCATTAACAAAATGAAAGATAAAAACAAAATATGATCATTTCAAAAGATATAGAAAAAGTATTTGATAAGATTCAACACCCATTTATGATAATAACTCTCAAAAAAGTACATAAAGAAGGGATGGACCTCAACATAATAAAGGCCATATATGACAAAATCACAGCTAACATCATGCTTGATTGTGAAAAATTGAAAGCCATCCCTCTGAGATCAGAAACAAGACAAGTATCTCTACTCTCACCACTCTTATATAACACAGTATGGAAGCCTTACCCAGATAATTTGGCAATAAAAGAAAAAACATACAAATTGGAAAGGAGGAAGTAAAACTGTCACTATTTGAAAACGGCATGATTTTGTGTATAGAAAACCCTAAAGAGTTAAAAAAAAAAAAAAAAACCCTATTAGATATAATAAAAAATGCAGTATAGTTTCAGGATACAAAATCAACAATAAAAATATATTGTGTTTCTATACAGTAACAATGAGCTAAAAGAAAAGGAAATTAAGAAAACAATCCAATTTACAATTGCAAAAAAAAAGAATAAAATAAACAGGAATAAATTTAACCAAGGAGGTGAAAGACCTGTACTCTGAAAGCTATAAGACATTGTTGAAAAAAATTGAAGAAGACACAAATAAATGAAGCAATACTTCATGCTTATTGATTGAAATAATTAACAATGTTAAAATGTCCATATTACTTAAAGCAATCTACAGATTCAATGAAATCCCTATCACAATCCCAAAGAAATTTTTCATAGAAATAGAACAAAAAATTCTGAAATGCATATAGAACCACAAAAGACTTTGCATAGCCAAAGTGATACTTAGAAAAAAGAATAGGCCTGGAGGTAGCACAGTCCCTAATTTCAAACTATATTACAAAATTACAGTAACCCAAACAGCATGATATTGACAGAAAAACTGATACATAGATCAATGGAACAGCATTGAGAGCTCAGAAATAAACCCACACATAAATGGAAAATTAATTTATGAGCCAGAAGTAAAGAACATACAATGGAGAAAGGACAGTCTATTCAATAAATGGTATTGGGGAAACTGGACAGCCACATGTAAAAAAATAAAACTAGACACTATCTCACACCATACACAAAAATCAACTCAAAATGAATTAAAGACTTGAATGTAAAACCTGAAACCATGAAACTCCCAGAAGGAAACATAGGCTGTATAATTTTTTTTTTATTGGTCCATATGTGACCCATCTTATTTTAATTAATTATTTAATTATCAGATACTGAAATCTAATTATGAATCCTTCAAATGTGTAGTCTTTTTTTAACATCTTTATTGGAGTATAATTGCTTTACAGTGTTGTGTTAGTTTCTGCTGTATAACAAACTGAATCAGCTGTATGTATACATATATCCCCATATCCCCTTCCTCTTACACCTCCCTCCCATTTTCCCTATCCCACCCCTCTAGGTGGTCACGAAGCACTGAGCTGATCTCCCTATGCTATGTGGCTGCTTCCCACTAGCTATCTATTTTACATTTAGTAGTGTATATATGTCAATGCTACTCTCTCACTTTGTCCCAGTTTATCCTTCACTCTCCCATGTCCTCAAGTCCATTTTCTACGTCTGTATCTTTATTCCTGTCCTGCCCCTAGGTTCATCAGGACCATTGGACCATTTTTTTTTTTTTTTTTTTTTAGATTCCATATATATACGCATTAGCGCACTGTTCATGGGAATGTAAATTAATACAGCCACTATGGAGAACAGTATGGAGGTTCCTTAAAAAACTAAAAATAGAACTACCATATGACCCAGCAATACCACTACTGGGCATATATCCTGAGAAAACCAAAATTCAAAAAGAGACATGTACCATAATGTTCATTGCAGCACTGTTTACAATAGCCAGGACATGGAAGTCACCTAAGTGTCCATCGACAGATGAATGGATAAAGACGATGTGGCACATATATACAATGGAATATTACTCAGCCATAAAAAGGTGAAATCTTGTCATTTGCAACAACATGGATGGATCTTGAGGGTATTATGCTAAGTTAAATAAGTTAGATGGAAAAAGACAGATATCATATGATTTAACTCATATGTGGTATATAAAAATCAAATAACAGCAAAAAATAAATAAATGAATAAACTAAATCAAAAGAAAACAAACATGTAGATACAGAGAACAGAGTAATGGTTACCAGAGGGGAAGGGGTCGGGGGATGGTGAAATGGGTAAAGGGCATCAGCTGTTTTGTGAGGGACAGAAAGTAGATTTTTGGAGGTGAGCACCCTGTAGTGTTTACAGAAGTAGAAATGTAATGTTATACACATGAAACATTTAATATTATAAACCAATGTTACCTCAATAAAAAATTAACAAAAAAAGAGATTGACAACACTAACTAATAATAAAATAGAACAATTATAACAATATGCTGTAATAAAAGTTATGTGAATGTGGTCCCTCTCCCTCATTAAATATCTTATTGTAAAATTTAATGCCTTTTCCATCTTAACTAAGCACTGTGGCTGCTACTGCTGCAGTTTGAGGTGTGACGGCAAATGTAGCACAAATTTCTTTTTCCTCCTTCACAATTTCACTGATAGAATATTTGTTCTTACCAGAGATCTTAGCAACCTCAGCAAACAATTTGTTTTCATATTAACTAGAGAACTTTACATTTTCAATTAAAGGAAGCACCTTATGGCTTCTCTTTGGCATGTGCGAATTGCCAACATCACTACTCTTATGCTTTGGGGCCATTATTAAGTAAAATAAGTGTCACTTGAACACAAGCGCTGCAGTACTGCCACAATCAATCTGATAACCTAGACGTCTACTGAGTAATGAGTGGGATAACTGGACAAAGGGATGACTCATGTCCCACCTGGGACGAGGGGGAGGGAGTGAGATTTCATCATGCTATTCAAACAGTGAACAGTTTAAAACTTACTGTTTATTTCTGCAATTTACCATGTAATATTTTCAGGCCTTGGTTGACTGCAGATAACTGAAACCTCAGAAAGCAAAACTTTGGATAAGGCAGGTATACTTTTCCAAACTATGGTTAAGGAAAAAACAAACAACAAAACAATACTTCAATCAACCATGTTAAAGGAAAGACAAATTATCCTTCTGCAGAAAATTATATTACAAAAGTGTTGACACATGAAAAGCCAAAGATATGTAACCAAAAATATAGGAAAACAATGTTAGAGGTGTGTGTCAGGTTCTTAATTGATAAAAATAGTATGCTGTTTTTCTGGAGAAGTTCAGCATATATCATTTAGGATGCTTTTACTTGTGCAGAACAGAAAAAACAGCCCATTTGTTGAAACAGTAAGAAAGGGAAACCAGGATCTCACAGAAGAGGAGGTTCAAGATGAGCAGACTTAGGGTTATGCAGACCCAAGCTCCTCCCTTCTCTCAGCTTTGCTCTACATGGACTTTATCTTCACCCCAAATCTAGATACTATGGTGACTTGCAATGGTCCTTATCAGGGTTTATGGTTTCTTTGTGCATGTCTGGTGACAGAGAGATGAACTGCCATCATTTGGCTCCTTCTTTCTTTTCTTCTTTTTTAAATTTTCTATAATTTTACAGTGATTGATAATTTTTAACTTTGGGGTTTTATTCCAACATAAAGATTGTTTATTTTTTCCTTTTAACCATTAACTTTTTCTTCTTTTGTTACTATTTTTTAAAATTGAAGTCTAATTCATATACTGTTAACACATATTAGTTTCAAGTGCACAACATATTGATTCAATATTTGTATACATTTTGAAATGATCAATGCAATAAGTCTAGTTAACATCTATCACTATACATAGTTACAAATATTTTTTCTTTTTTTCTTGTGATGAGAACTTTTAAGACCTACACTCTTAGCAACTTTCATATGTGATACAGCATTATTAACTGTAGTCACCATGCTATACATTACATCTCCTAAGTTACTTATTGTATAGCTGGAAGTTTGTACCTTTTGACTCTCTTCACCCATTCCCTGTCCAATCCTCCCTCTGCTACACCCTGTAATGACCAATCTGTTCTCTGTTATCTATATGCTTAGTTTTGGGCTTGTTTTATATTTTTAGATTCCACATGTGAGATCATACTGTACTTGGCCTTCTCTGTCTGACTTATTTCACTAAGCATAATGCCCTCAAGATTCATCCATGTTGTTGGAAATGGCAACTTGGATCCTTCTTAAGAGCATTGTCCCTAACGATTTTTCTTAAGAATTGTCCCCAACTTCCAGAATCTCATTAGTCAGAACTGGATCAAATGGTCTATCTTTAATCAGTATGGAATAAAAATATCCTTAGAGCAATCAGACCCATCCTTGATGGTGGAACTCAGCTTCTCTAAGGCAACAGACTGTATGAGGGTGGGTTGGGGATATGAATAAAACAATGGGATGATGAATAGTGAGTACCTCAAGCAGTCATTAGGGTCCTCTAGGAAATATGGGTGCAACATCCATTCAACAATTTCATTCATAATTGTGCCCTTCGTATTTCTGTTTTATTCACTAGGATATTTTTGCTTACTTCTTGAGAATTGTGCCTTGAATATCCTCTGCCATTAAGCATCCTTGACTTAGATTTGTCTAAAAGACCTTTTAGTACTTGCTTTAAAACCTATGTAGTTATACTTAAATTCTTGCATTAAATTTTTATATGAAATATTTTCATTTCCCAAGTTATACACTAACTTCAATCATATTTATATGTGCATTTCATGTTGGCCTTTGTTTTCTTAATGTCATTGCATTGCATTGAGTACTTAGCATTAGTCCTGCTCTCACACACCACACATTTTCTTGGAGCTGAGAGCAATGCTCAGAGGGGAGATTTGGGATAAAGTTATCTGGAAAAACAGGCAAAAGCAGTAGATAAAGGAGTGTTGGGAGCTGGATTCAACCATCCTGCTAAACTCAGAATTCTGGCACATTTTGCATCAAAAGAAGTTAATATTCCCAGAATGTACTTTAGGAATTTGGGGCAGCTTCTGAGGCATGGACCAAATATCAATATGCCCAAAATTCTTTAACATTGTCAGTGCTGGAAACTTTCCTCGGGATCCAGTCTAAAAGAAGTGGATATTCACTAACCACACTGTGACTCAATCAGCAACAGTATAAAGTATCTGATTCCATTTTTTTATTTGTAATAGATAGGACATATCCTCCGAACTTCATGACTTTCTTGTATGACATCCTATTATCCTGTTACCTGCCTATCCCAGACTGTTGTTATCAGGCTATCAACCTTCACTTATCACAGATATGTGTGTACATATACACATATACAGGAAATTGGAGATACCAAAATGAAATTAAAAGTATAATTATTTCCATTCAAAATATTCAGTTTTACAAAATAATTCACAATAACATTATTTATAATGAATTTCCCTATGACTCTGAAATAGAATTTTATTCACAAAATTTTATTTTTATGTAAAATCAGTGTTTATTGAATTAATGCTCCATACCAAAAAAAAAAAAGAAAAAAAAGAAAATCAAAGTTTTGCAACAGGATGAAAGCAAATACTAATTATTATAGAAATTGTTATCATTCAAGTCTTAACTGTATACTGTAGAAAAAAACTTGCTTTATTTTTTTAGATAGTGTTTCAACATACCCTCTGCTGTCTGGGAATAAGATATTGGGTCATTTATAAAGGTTCAAAGAGATCTTTAGATTTCCAAACACACAAAAAGCTAGAAAAGACTATGTATAATCTCTTTACAAAGTGGTGAAGATGACTATAGCTGGATCTACTCATACAAAATGTAGGATTGAAGCCTGAAATTGGATGTAACTTTAAAAACGACAGCTTGGTTGCCTCCCTGAGCTCCCGTGGAGATAACATATACTCCAAAGCTGGGTAAATCTGTTGTAGATCTTGGCTGCAATTTATAGGTGGTGCATCTTTGGAAAAGTCACATCATCTCTCTTGGCCTCCCTTTTTTCTTTCACAAGATGGAGATAATTGGTGAATTGAACGTGGCCTCTGGGATAAGTCAAACCCTCAAATTTCAAAACTACTGATCAATAAAGGTGTGATTTATGGCAAGCTCCTTTACTTTCTCAAATGTTTCCCATCTACAAAATGGGAGTGATGCTTAACTTGCAGATTTCCTGAGAAGATTAAATAAGATATGTATTGTTCTTGTAGTACATGAAACCCAAAAGCATTTGATAATAGCAAGAGGGCTCTACCACGGGTTAGGAACTATTTGAGGAACTAACAATACATAGGTGAAAGGCAGCAGAACGTTTAACTGCAAAGAACTCAGCAAAATTAAGTTCCTGTAGGGTTTAAATGAGATAGTGTCTGTAAAGAAAACTAGCACATGTGAGCACTCAATGCATGTTACTTTTTACTTTTTTTTTTTTTTTTTGTCCGCGCTGTGCAGCATGTGGTATGTTAGTTCCCAGACCAACCTGTGCCTCCTGCAGTGGAAGCGGGGAATCCTAACCCCTGGACAGCCAGGGAATTCCCAGTTTTTAACTTTTTTGAAGCTTATTTTATGGAAATTGACTCCTGATGCTCAAAGGCTACATTTAGAGATGTTTAATGAATAAGATACCTAAATAAATAATTTTCACTTAATATTTAAACATAATTTTAAAAAATGTTGCAGGGTGTGTAGATCTCATTTATAATGGTGGTAGTTGTTTCCTGGGCATCTATGGTTGCCCATGCACTTTCATTCCCACTACATTCCATAATGTTCTCCACAACTTCATGAGAATGTATCAGCTGCATTTTACTAAGAGAAGCTCAGAGAGGTTAGGTAGCACGCCTGAGGGCATGCATCCAAGCTTGCGCACACATGCACGCATTGTGACGCTCACTGTGTCCTCTCCCTTCCCGGGTGCCAGCTGTCTGGTGCACTGGCACTTTAGGTGCAGCCGAGGGCGCTTGACCTTTGTCCATCCCGTTAGATCATCAGAGCAACCAACAGGCCTGTGACACTTAAGGTGGCAAGGCAGCTGCAGGCTTGCCCACCTGACAGCTGGATTTGGAAATAAAACGGGTGCAAGGTAATGACTGCACTGCCCAGGGATTAGAAAGGCTGGGGCTGCTCTCTGAGGCTCCTTGAATCCGTGTGCGCTGCTGCTAACTATAGTATTAGCAGGAGTAATAATAATGTCATGGTAGCTTGGTAGTAACAGCAGTGGTAATGCTAGCCGCAGTGGAAGCAGCAGCAACACTAGTAGTGATGATAACAATAATAAAAGCGGGAGCAGCAATCACAATAATAATACGCCTTTTCAGGAAAGATGGTCTAAAAGGGTTAAGAATCATAGGAAGGCGACAGTCTGGACGGGCTGAAAACCCCTAGCGGGATGGAAGGGTATAAAGATGCCAGGAAGTGGCTGGGGAATAATAAAATAAGAGGGAAGCTAAACCAGTGACCCTTGTCGGCAGTGAAAAGCGGCAGATTAGAAAATGTTTCATGCTAATTTCCATGGAGATTTCTTTAATTTATAGAAGATTGCTTCCCAGCCTGGCCTGCCGCGCGCCGGCAGTGTCCTCGGTGGTCGCGCTGCCTGGATGCTCTGCAGCGCGCGGGTCACTCCTGCGCCTCCGACGTCTCTATCAGCTCCGCCCGCGCGCTCTCCTGCCCCTGCTCTCGCTTTTTTTTTTTTTTTTTTTCTTTCCGCCACAGTGTTAAGATTCTTGTCACATGATGGCTTCATCGGGCCCCCTCTTCTCCTGATCCTTTCAAACTCTTTCTCCTGCCTGGCATATCAAAGGAGATTTGTGGGTCACCGAGCCGGGACGCCGCATATGAAGTCATCAGCCCGCTGGGCACCACCTCGCTCATTTGCCGCGTTGTTCTTGCGAGACGCTGGGGGTTGCTGGGTCTCTTCAATAACTCGATTAGTAGTTAAGCGACATATGTGAGCTTTGAAAGATATAAAATATATATATATATATATATATATATATATATATATATATATATATATATGTATAAAGTTAGAGACAGTCCGAGAGTTTAGTCTCACTCTCCCAAATGAAACTTATTAGAGCATAAAATAAAGGAACACATCATAGGACTTAGAAATGCTTTACAGTTATTATTGTTTACCATTATGGTTATTATTTTAGGATTTATTTAACAATTTAAATATTAAACTCACTGCTAATTCAGTCACAAAATTACGAGCTGCAATTGTTTTTGGTATGTATATATGTGCACAGGCCTTTTAAATAAAAACTGTTTTAGGTTTACCAAATAATTGAGATTTGAATGCTTTTGCCATAACAGTAAAATACATTTTAATTGCAAGTGTTATACAAGGTATCTGTATATGGATGGATGGATATACCGTATAAGATGTAATCTCTAAAATAAAGACTCAGACATAGAGAATGGGCTTGAGGACACAGGGAGGGGGAATGGTAAGTTGGGTCGAAGTGAGAGAGTGGCATGGACATATGTACACTACCAAATGTAAAACAGATAGCTCGTGGGAAGTAGCCACATAGCACAGGGAGATTAGCTCGGTGCTTTGTGAACACCTAGAGTGGTGGGATAGGGAGGGTGGGAGAGAGACACAAGAGGGAGGAGATATGGGGATATATGCATATATATAGCTGATTCCCTTTGTTACAAAGCAGAAACTAACACACCATATAAAGCAATTATACTCCAATAAAGATGTTAAAGTAAAATAAAATGAAATAAGCCCCAGAGACAGGCTGAGTATTTAAATGGGTTTCCAGGTAAAGATGGCTCTTGTTTGCAGAATTCTGTAGGACAGATGAGAAGACTGCTCCTTCCTACCTCCTTATGATCTTGCTCGTGCTTCATCCAGCTCTCTTAAGGCAGGAAATGGGCATAATTACCACTGAAGCTCTAACTAAAGCCTTAGGCACTGGCTTCAGTGGAAGTTGGAGAAAAACTGTTCTGCCAAGTCATTTTTGATCAAAGACTCAAGCCTTGGCTGCTCCTATAGTCTGTATTCCTTTTAACTGTGTTTTTTCCTATACTTGAAACTTTGTTTCTCTTATACCTGAATGGATACCTTCCAGGCTGTATTTCCAAAGGGTCACTGCCACGTTGCCTTATTTTTGCAGGCACAATTGTTATGAATATGCTTTATTTAGTCACACCTTGAAAAGTCAGGGCAAGTTTCTTTGGCGTTAATTACCTATCATAAAATACTGCCTTTAAAAAACTGAAGTGTCCGCTGAAAATTTTGCCTAAAGACATAAATTCTCAATCAGTGAGGTGTGTTTGGGGAAGTACAATGTGGGTTTTGCATTGAAATTCTTTTTGTAACTAAATGTAGCAATAAATTGTATATATTATATTTGTATATCATATAATATCAAAAAATATAACCTGTTTCTATGTCATGCATAGATTAACTCACAAGTACTATATTTAGCTAAAGAAAAGTTCTTGAGACCCTTTTCCAGAACTTTGCTGTTTAGTCACTAAAAATTACTCAGAGTTGAGATGGCAATTATGTGACATTCCTGCCACCATTTTCTTCTACCATGCCCGTGGCAGAGGTTGGCAAAGAATCCTGGTCGGCATGTGTCTAAACAGCTTCTTCAATCCACCAACAAGGAGCCCAGGGCCTATACATCAGATGAATTCTATTCGCCATCCATTATTCAGATTAATAAGCATGCTTTGTAATTGTGAGCTAATAAAATTGTCCCTTATTATCAGTTCTTGAATATTTACAATGTAAAGTTTTTATTTGATGGTACCTATGACAAGAAGGTTGATTTTTTTAAAAATTATTTTGGCCGCACCACGCCACACATGGGATCTTAGTTTCCCAACCAGGGATCCAACTCACGCTCCCTGCAGTGGAAGCATGGAGTCTTAACTACTGGACCAACAGGAAAGTCCCAAGAAGGTTGAGTTTATGTATGTTTCAACCCTGAGAGATTTTGGACAGATGTTAGACTCTACTTTGCTGTTTCACTTTGACAATATTCAGAAACTCATTTGTAGAATGTAGAGACCCTTTAGATAAGTTCCTGCATCTGGAAGCACTGCCCTGTAAACTGGGGTTGGATTTCCAAAATGAGAAAAGACATACATTTCCAACCGGCTGCCACAGTCACTTGTGGCCTCCAGATTTTGATAAGACGGCTACAAATATTTACACTGAAGAACTGTGATTCATAACCAATTATAATATTTTTAATAATAGCATATTAAAATCTTTCTCTCTAACAAAATGTGGAAGGTATTAAGGAGTTTTTCTTTCTTTCTTTCCTGTTTCAAACATACATACATTTTGCATCTCAGAAATTTCTAATGA
Organism: Phocoena phocoena; assembly: GCF_963924675.1. Classification (NCBI taxonomy): domain Eukaryota; kingdom Metazoa; phylum Chordata; class Mammalia; order Artiodactyla; family Phocoenidae; genus Phocoena; species Phocoena phocoena. The sequence goes on along the minus strand of NC_089220.1, from coordinate 129,019,212 downwards.
GGCATGGTGTCTATGGTAGAAATATTAGTCTGGAAATGGAGCATATGCTTGGAATTATAGGATTTGAGATTTGATAACCCCTCAATCATAACAGTGGTCATGGGTCACGTCTATTAAAATGAAACCTTAGCTGTCATGTTGAGGGAAAATACCAACATGTTTGCTTTACTTTGTTCTCATTAAGCTCCTGTGTTTAATATTGGTCTCTCATATTCATCTCTCTTTGTCACCTCCTTAAAATTTCAGATTACTCTTGCATTTAATTCTGGGCTTAATGACTGTACCTTCTCACAGGATCAAATACCATCATCCAGAGTTAAAGTTAGGCAGGATGGTAAGTGTTATATCATTAATTTCATAAATATGCAATAGTAAAATTAAGTGTTACCCCGTGCTGTCAGTGTTCAGCAAATTCCTTCATGTATGCTAGAATATATTAACTGACAATGTGCCTGGGATATTAGATATTCACACTTTGTAAGAAGATTTTCCAAAAGTGATTTTGCCCCCTTTGTTTAAGGGTTGTATGGATTGTCAAGATAGGAAATGAGAAAGGGGGATTTTATATCACATCTTAGTGCCCAGACCAGATATGTCACCACTTTCCACTGTCAGTGGAAATGTTCTTAGTGGACTCAGAATCCTTATGACACTTTGATTCTTACATTAATACTGATGAGAGCTGAGGTATAAGCCAGGAACTATTTATTAGTGTCTTAATGCAGATAATATAACCAAAATAATCTCAATATTTAAGCAGTGTTTTAGGAGCTTTAGGCCTACTTGCCTTATTTGGATAATCCTATTTTTTATCTCTTTTGGGAATCTGCAAATTTCCATTGATTGATGTTGATGACATCTCCAGTCTTGCTTATGTCTTTTGGAGTGAAAAGATGGAAAGCAGTAGCTGGGCCTAAGATGAGAGAGGTGCTGGGAGCAAACAAAGATAGAAAGTACAAAACAAAGAGAGGAAACATTGCTAGTAGAAAGGCTTTTAAGATTTTTAGTATATATAAGTGTGTTTTACCCCTCCTCCCATCAGTGCTTCCACTTGACTCTGCCTATTCATCCAAAAAAAAAAAAAAAAAAGCTTTTGAAGGTTGAGTGAGAATAATACCCCCAGATGGCACCAAAAATGGCACATGAAACTTACCAGAAATGGCACATGACTTACTTTTTAACTGCTTTCAGAACCCAAGAATAAATGGGTAGGGATAACAGTTAGGGTTCTGAGAATAGACCCTACTCAAAGTCTGGCTCCTGGGCCGGGCTTCCCCAGCCTTGGCAGAGTTCATATTGGTGCTGGATGATTCTTTGCTGTGGGCTGTCCTGTGCACTGCAGGATACTTAGCTGCATTTCTGGCTTCTAACCCACTCTCACCACTGTGGTGAGATAACCAAAAATGTCCCCCTCCAAGTTGCCAAATGTCCTTGGGGAAATCGAGGAGGCAAAATGGTCTTGTGTTGAGAACCACTGTTTTGGGATACTTCACTTTTTCACTCACTGTGCATTTTCCCATCTCTTCTCTTCTCCATCCCTTTACCACTAACACCCTCTCTAGCTTCCTCCCTTTCATCTTTTAGGTCTCAGCTGAGTAGGTTGCTCCTCTAGGAAGTTCTCCTTGACTTGGAAGGATTTAGGTGCCTTACCTGTGCCCCAGACCTAGCAGGCATCAATCAGTCTTTACAGCCTCCCACCCAACCCCCATGGGAGTGCTAGGCCCTTTACAGGAACTGAGTCTGCCCTCCAGGTACTTCTGCCCCGAGCATTGTTCCTAACACAGGAGAAAAAGTGCCCACGGGATGGATGTTGAGCAAGCAAAAGTGGAAGACTGAATTACAGGTGTGCTTTGCATATATGGATCCCTATTTTGACCAGGGCAAATGCCAAAGCAATCTTCCCTTTCTTAGTAAAGCCTGAGCCTCTTTCAGAGCTACTTTATAAAATTCGTTCCATAGCAGCATAATGACGAATGTAATTTCTAAGGTGACTGGCTGCTTTATTTGGCTGTTATTTTCCCAAAGAACTCATTTAGGAATTTAGGTTGATAAAAATGTCAGCTCTGCTGGTGATTTTCACTTCAATATGGCATATTTCCCTGGTCCCCAAACCTTGGGGAAAACACTCCCCTAGAGAGCCGGAGGGAAGGGAAGCAGGCCTCTCCTTGTGCCAATGTTTCCTGCCCTCTTCTCCAGGCAGTCTGCTTGTAGAGAAAGAGGACTTGGCAGGCAATGAGGCCTTTCCATGGGCATGCACTGGAGAGTTTCCACCACAATGGCAGGATCACACCTTGTGTCTGGATCCTCTCCTGCTTCATTAAGATTTTTCTGTGCTGTTCCCTCTCATTCTTCTTAGGAAGTGGGCCATTTCAAAAGGAGTGAGATGACTCTAATTTTGTGCTTTCAAAAAGCACACAGGCAAAATTTAGATACATATGGATGCATGGACCCAGCATATGAGCTGCATTGACTCCCAAACACTGCAGAGAATGATGTCTGAGCAGGATGTTCTCTCCCTTTCAAGCCCAGGAGCCTCTCCCTCTCCTTGGCCTTGAAATATCTCAGCAGGAAATGTAGTTTTAGCAAAAGTAAAGGCACACCAGAGGACAGAAATTTAATGTAAACAAGGCATAAAATAGTGAGAAAAAGATTTTTCCTCTTGCTTTGGTATCTCCCCCTACCTTGCCTGCTTACCAAAACAAACAAACAAACAAAAAGTAGGTCAAGTAACATACCTTCAGAGGAAGAAAGAAGGCTGAGACAGAATGTTCTCAACAGTCTTGAGTTGGCATGGTCATCCAGTATCTGTGTCTCTATCTCCCTCCATTTGTCAAAAATACAATGAAACAAGCTAATGAGTGGTTTCCAAATTGCAGGCAATCAAGAATGCCCCTATTTTAAGTAACAAAACCAAGTAACTGAGTACCAAAGGACCACATTCACTCTTGTGATACATGACAAGTTTGTGAATTAGTATGTTTCCCTTAATGGTAATTCTTGACATTTATTGAACATATGTTGTGTGCTAAGTCACTGAGCTAAATCAAGAAGTCACTGAGCTAAGAACGTTATAAATATCATCTCATTTCATTACAACAGCCACTTACAATTATCGTCCATCCACAGGACTAGCGGAATAAAATAGTGTGGAAATTGCAAGAACCAGGCACATGGAGTTCAACTTGGCTGTTTAATTATTTTTATTTTTTAATTTAACTTTTAATTTTGAGATAATTATAGATTCACTTGTAGTTGTAAGAAAAGAAACTTAGAGATTTGTGATCTGTGTACCCTTTGCCTGATTTCCCCCCAATGGAAACATCTTGCAAAATTTGAGTACAGTATCACAACCAGAAAATTGATACTGATCCACTGATTAGAAAATGCCAAATTTGTTTTCCAGAGTGGCTTTACAAGTTTACAGTTCTACTAGCAATGTATGAATGATCTGATTACTCTGCCTCTTCACTGGCATTTGATGTTTATCATTATTTTTAATTTTAGCCATTCTGTTAGGTCTGTAGTGACATCTCATTGTGGTTTTAGTTTTTTTAAAAGTTTTTTTGATGTAGACCATTTTTAAAGACTTTATTGCATTTGTTACAATATTACTTCTTTTTTATGTTTTGTTTTTTTGGCCACAAGGCATGTGGGATCTTAGCTCCCCGACCAGGGATCAAATCACCACTCTCTGCATTGGAAGGCGAAGTCTTAACCACTGGAAGGCCAGGGAGTCCCTCACTGTGGTTTTAATTTACCTTTCCCCAGTGGCTAAGCATCTTGAACATCTTTTCATGTTGTTTAACTATCTTGGTATGTAGCTCTCAATTTTTAAAATTTCTCTATCTCCCTCCATAGATGGATTTTTTAAGTAGATATCCATGTATATGAATAAAGATGTAAGGGGCATCTTGTTATTTGTCATATGGCACTCAGAAGAAGATGAATAAGGTGCAGTCAAAAGAGATTCATGGGAGCCAATATCATATGGTCTTTTCGGATCTTTTGCCATGCACAAAGCTGTAATGTAGGCAGTGGGAAGAATTACTATCTGTCTATATATCTATCTATCTTTCTATCTATCTATCTGTCTATCTAATCTCAAGAACATTTAGGATGCTATTAATAGTAAAGAGAAAGTTCCTGGAGTATCTAGCTTTTGTTTTATTTTAACTTCAATAAAAATGTGCTTCTAAGTGCTTGTTATCATATACTGATCCATGGTCCAATTTGAAGATTTGTTTCTTTGTGTTTTTTTCTGTAGAGGGAGAGATCACTGTGGGGTAACCCTGATCCTTCACTGCATCTGGGTCATCAGAGAGGTGAGAGCTATAGTCAATAGATCCCAGCAAATAGCATGCTCTCTGGTGAAATCCTCCACTATTTTCCTTTATTTCTAGACAGTTCTATGTTTTTGGTGTTCTGGGTAACCCTCCAATTATCACCTTTAGAGCTAGGTCAGCAATCTTTCTGGTGAGATCATGAGATAAAAAAAATTTGATATAAGACAAGTCACAGTGTGACTTCCAGTTGGTTAGTTAACATCTCTGAGTCCACTTTTCTCAACTGTGACTCAGGAATAACACTTCAGATTGTAGTTGTGAGGATTAAATGGGATGATCATGTACAGTGTTAAGTACAGGTTCTGCTCATGATAATCACCCCCCACACCCTGCCTCCCAATGACATTTCCATTTCTACCTTTTCTTGCCTCTTGCTTCAAGCTCTGCATACTGGGAGCCCTGATTTTCCACTAACAACGGTATTAACTACACCAATTTGGTATAACCAGTCCCTATTGAACTCACTCAGGCACCTGGGGATTAAGATAAGTCTCCTGCTGCCATCACACACCAGCTAAGTTTTTCCCCAAGCACTCTGAACTTATTGCATCAAGTCACAGGGTAGAGACATTTTACTTTGGAAGACTGGCCTATCTACTCCAACTTTCTTGTTATTTCCCTTAAAAAGCAAAATTTAAAGACTAAAGACTGGGGATTTCCCTGACATATGCTACATCATGGATGAACCTTGTAGATATTATGCTATTTGAAGTAAGCCAGACATCAAAGGACAGATCCTGTATGATTCCATTCATGTGAGGTACTTAGAGTAGCCAAATTCATGGAGTCAGAAAGTAGAATTATGGTTGTCAGGAGCTGGGGGGAGGAGGGAATGAGGAGTTAGTGCTTAACGGGCACAGAGTTTCAGTTTTCCAAGATGGAAACAATTCTGGAGATAGATGGTGTTGACTTTGTACAAAACTGTGGATGTACATAATGACACTGAATTGTACACTCAAAAACGGTTAAAATCGTTAATGTTATGTATATTTTATGGCAATTTAAAAATAAATCAGTAATATTTTGATTTGTTTTGTTTTAATGGCTACCTACACTTGAATATGTGCAGTGGCAAAGACTTCACTTCAACAGGAAATCCAATTTAATTTTGGATAGCTCTAATTGCCATAAGATTTTCCTTTTGCTGGACTGAAATGTGTTTCTTCTGAACATTAAGCAGTGACCTTAGTGCTTTCCCTTTGAGTTGTATAAAACATCTTCCACACAATTGTGTTTAAACATCCAAATTTTGGTACTGCATTTTCCCTAAGCCCCTTGTTCTAAATAAACAATCCATTTTCCTTTTCCATTGGCTCTTCATATGGCAGATGTTTCTAGACCTGGCTATTTTATCATTCTTTGCTTAATTGATATTCCTATAAAACAACTATCCCCCAATTTAAAAAAAACACAAAAAACAAAAACATGCTGCTGGGAACTGACCACCATTCACTTGAGGTGAATGTATCATAACCTTCATGTCTGTGGATACTATGGTTCTATTAATGCATCCTAATATGGCACCCAACTTTTAAACACTCATGGCAGAGTTTTGTCTCAGTTATAACTGCTATGTGGCCACTCAAAACATTCTCATGTCGTAAGTTGCCTACCTCCAGATGCAGAACCTATCTGCTGATTCTCAGTTCATTTGTCTATTCCTCCAGCATGGTGGAAAGCCTTCTACTCATGCCAGGTTTGGGGCCCTGGAGGTGCCATTCTGATTCCTGTTGTCAAGAGCTCATGGTATTTTGTGAGTTAGGTGGGAGGGGTGATGAGCAGCATGCAACATGAAGCTGATAATTAGCCAGCAGGAGAGATATGCAGTGATAAAATATGGACCAGATGCAGGGGTAGTATAGGAGATGCAAGTGATGGGTTAGGACAGGAGGAGGCTTAGGGCAGGTTTCCTGGAGGAGAGGTCTGACAAGGGATAGTATTATCTAATATTATAATATTATGTTTGCTTAATCCTTCAGAGGCTGACCCTTGTCTATTTTGAACCTACTTCTTTTACCTTTCCCTCTTAGTGGCATGATCTCACACACTGTGAAAGTGATGACCCAGCTGTGGCTAATTATAGCCAAAAGTGAAACTCACCAAGCCATCCTTTTGTCTAATTTAATTTTTGGTGCTACATCTTCCACTCTGGCTTTTCTATAAACTTTGTCCAGTGTTGGCCCCTAGTCTTCAGAAATAACAAGAAAAATATTGTTTTCATTTGGATATGCTCGGGCACCCAATAGGTGCTCAGGAAAAATGCCTAGGGAATGAGTGAACAAATGACTGAGTGAACAACATGTGTGCTAACTTGTGATCATCTAGGGAGTCATATGTCTCTTAATTTTGATGTCTCAGTCTTGTCCTTAGGGAGCTACTGGGTAAAGTAATAATTGTGACTGTTCACAAAATTAACTCAAAATGGAACATAAACTTAAATGTAAAATAGAAAACTATAAAACTCTTAGAAGATAATAGGAAAAAACCTAGATGACCTTCAGTATAGCAGTAAATTTTTAGATACAATACAAACCATGAAAGAAATCGTTCATAAGCTGGACCTCATTAAAATTAAAAACTTCTGATCTGAGAAAGACAATGTCAAGAGATTGAGAAGACAAGCCACAGACTGGGAGAAAATATTTGCAAAAAACACATCTGATAAAGGACTGTTACTTAACATGTACAAAGAATTCTTAAAGCTCAACAGTAAGAAAACAAACAAGCTGATTTAAAAGTAGACTGTTGACTTTTATAAGCATTTCACCAAAGAAGATATACAGATGGCAAATAAGCATATTAAAAAATTCTCCATATCATATGTCAGCAGGGAAATTAATATTAAAACAACAATGAGATACCACTACATACTTATTAGAATGGCCAAAATTTGGAACAATGACAACACAAAATGCTGGCAAGGGTGTGGAGCAACAGGAACTTTCATTCATTGTTGGTGGGATGCAAAATGGTACAGCCACGTTGGAAGACAATTTGGCAGTTTCTTATAAAACTAAACATACTCTTACCATATATTCCAGCAAGCACACTCCTTGATAGTTACCCAAAGGAGTTGAACACTTCTTTTTATATGAAAACCTGTACACAGATGTTTATAGTAGCTTTATCCATACGTGCCCAAACCTGGAAGCAACAAAGATGTCATTCAGCAGATGAATAGATAAATAAACTGTTGCACATCCAGACAATGAAGTGTTATTCAGTGTTAAAAAGAAATGAGCTATTAAGCAATGAAAAGATGTGGAGGAACTTTAAACGCATATTACTAAGGGAAAGAAGCCTATCTGAAAGGCTACATACTATATAATTCCAACTATATGGAAAGGGAAAAACTATGGAGACAAAAAGATCATTGGTTGCCAAAGGTTAGGGGTGAAGGAGGAATGAATAAGCATAGCAGAGAAGATTTTAAGGGCAGTGAAAATACTCTGTATGATACTATAATGGTGGATACATTTGTCCAAACCCATAGAATGTACAATACCAAGAGTGAACCCTGATGTGAACTATGAACTCTGGGTGATTACAATCTGTCAATGTAGGTCCATCAATTGTAACAAATGTACCACTCTGGTGGGGGATGTTGATAATGGGGTGGCTATGAATATGTGGGGGGTAGAGGTCATATGGGAGATTGCTGTACCTTCCTCTCAGTTTTGCTGTCAACCTAAAACTTCTTTTAAATAGTCTTAAAAAAACAATAGTAATAATTGTGGGTTCCCAGAGTTTGGAAACCATTGTTGAATTTGAATCTGAATTTTAACCAGAAACTTGAAAGTTTGTGGTGCTCACATTCTGTTAGACAATAAACCAATATTTAATACCTGTTTGTGTCAGGGGGTGGCCAGTGCCAAAATAAAAAAAAAAAAACTGGGTTGGCAGTTGGGGTCAGGTGGAGGGAGCATGATGACGAAGTTAGCAGTACCTTGCTCCCTGTGATTGGTCAGAGAGCTTCTCTGAAAGGGTCAAGTGAGGAGAGACCTAAGTGGAATCTCTGGTCACATGACAGAACAATTTTAGGAAGAACAGTGTATACACTTGTAAAATTTCTTTTAGCTTTTACTGGATTTTTTTAATCATACAAAATTTATAGAATAAGCATCATATTACTTAAAGAAAAATGCAAATGGATAATCAAAAATGAAGAAAAAGAGCCATAAGTGTAGAAAAACATGTTGTCTTGCTATTCATTATAAAGCATCCTGGAATTAAGAGTGATCTTTATCTTCTCTTTATTTTCCAATTTTTCTTTGTTTCTTTGCTTTTATCTTGAACAAGAATTATATATTAAAAAAATAAATACACTATACAAAATGAAGTTTACCTCAACAGAGAAATTTAAACTTCACAAGCTTAGATTTTATGGGATCAGTAAACACAGAGTAGACTAAAGTCAGCCCTCCCTATATGCCAGTGCAGAACCAAGGATATGGAGGGCCCACTATTTTTTTTTTTTTTTTTGCCATTTTATATAACAGACTTGAGTCAACAATGGATTGTGGTATCTACTAGGGTCATGGAACATATTTCCCATGGATACTGAGGGACAGCTGTGTATGGCAGAGTCAGCTTGCTGTGACAGAGCTGGCCTGTTTTGTCAGGTTTCTCTGTAAACCTCTTAATCTTTAACCAAGCCCTGACAAAGTGTAAAATGTAATAGGGAACTGAGGAATGGTCAGCTAGCCATCCAAAGCTAACAGAAATCCTGAATAGAGAAAAAGAGAGAGAGATAGGGCATGAGGTTGGGGGGGTGGGGAGAGAGAGAGAGAAACAGGGAAACAGAAACACAGAGACAGGGAGGGAGGAGTGGGGAATCATTTCACTGCTTTCAGGTTAAGTGAAGCAGGACACCAAACCCCTTGCATTCTGGAGCCATTCTCTCAAAACCCATTCACAGGTTTACCTGCGATATAGACAGTGAGGATAAAACAATTCTCTTAAGTGTTCTTCGCTGAGGTGAGTTTTATAGCTTAGCTGGGAATTGCCCAGAGAACACAGGCACTCGGTTTCTAAGCCTAATAGCATGTGGGAAGAAGTGTTGGTAGCCTTGAAGGAGAATCTTTTCTCTTGACATTTTCTGAGCACCTCTGAACACTCAAGGGCTGCTTAGAGCTCAGATAAAAATCTGCTCTTTGAGATATTTATCTGCACTAGTTTTAATCTAAACCTTTCACACCACCCATCCCTGCAGAGGGGTCATAAGCCTTCATTGAGTTCTTTTTAGCCATTGGGCTGCTCTTTGATTATTTTGGAATTTTACAGCTAGAGTAAATTTCATTTCATATTTTGTTTGAAAATAACAAAAAATAGATATTGGATTTTTTTCTTTCTTTTGGGCTTTTGGCTCCTCAATAAACCTTTATTTTTTTTTCCTGTGCACTGAGATCCTCCAAGTTAATGCACACACTCAGAAATTTTAAGTATAAGCAACAACGTGTCAATGAACCTTAGGGGTGTTTTTAAAGAATCATTTAGTAGATGAAATCCTCCTTTTGGTTCTAATGGATCAATACTCATATGACCCTCTTGCATGGGAGCTGATTTTCCTCAGGATTCAAGTAAACTGCTTTCCTTTGGAGACTTTGAATATTTGAATGTAGAACACTGGCTCCTCGCCTGGTTCTAGTTGTTGGGCTTGTGGGATATTGTAAAACACATAATGATACTCTGTATGGAGAAAGACAGGATATGGCTTTTCCATACTTTCAGCAAGTGGCACTTAAAGTTTTGTAGATGGAGCTGGAGCCAGGGTGTCTAGAACACCAAGCTTTCTGACGGTCTAGCTTTTAAGTGCAGCATTTGGCTTTTCATAGTTGGTGACCCTTGGGGCTTGTCCACTAACAGCATCCTCTGATATTGGTGCTATATGTTAGGACTGTCACAGGAAGTCTAAATTAAATGGCAAGTGCCCTCGTGCCTTAGATCTTTTTTGGAATATCTGCACAGAGATGGGCCCTCCCTGAAGGAGGAAGAAAAAACTCCCTTGGGGTGCCAGAAGTCAATAAAGTGCAGGATCTGTACCAAATTGATTGTACCCATAGAAAGGCATTGGCTGCATAAGATATCAATTAGAGTTTTATTAATAGGTGCAGTTTGGAAGCTTAGATTGACATTGATTTTAATGAGGAATTTATCAATCAAAAATTAGCCCATAGTCATTTACTATTGATTCCAAAGTAGGGATCTTTAGTGAATTATAACAGCAAACTGGCTTTGGTATCTTAAAGGAAAGTTAGTGTCTTTTAGAGAAAAATTATTGCTTTGGCTTTTGAAATTTTATATTCATGTGCTTTATTCTTTTACTCTTTTTTTTTTTTTGCTCATATATTCAAGAGAATGAGAGAGTGGACAGGAAAACATCTGGAAGAATCACATCATCCCTAGTGTTGATGTCAATATGATGTCATAAATATATAACATGAATCTACTTACCATACTATGTGATATACAGTTCCCTCAGAGACTTATGGGGAAATGATTTTCCATAAATGACTTATCATTTAAAGCATAAGGGAACTTAATATGTAAAGAAGCCCCATGAGAGGGCTTCCCTGGTGGCGCAGTGGTTGAGAGTCCGCCTGCCGATGCAGGGGACACGGGTTCGTGCCCCGGTCAGGGAAGATCCCACATGCCGCGGAGCGGCTGGGCTGATGAGCCATGGCCGCTGAGCCTGCGCGTCCGGAGCCTGTGCTCCGCAATGGGAGAGGCCACAGGCCACAACAGTGAGAGGCCCGCGTCCCGCAAAAAAAAAAAAAAAAAAAAAAAAGAAACCCCATGAGGAATCTATGTGCAAAGTGAAGGACTTGCTTGCAATGTGAAACATCTCCTGCTTTACAATCCGCAGTCTTGAAAATTGCAATTCTAGATCTAAAGATTTCTACCCAAACGGTTTACACCAGTTCCCTAATGCATGTACAGATACTTCTCTGTCATACCCATCTGTGTGGGGTGTTCTGATTTGTATATGTCTTTTCAAGTAAAACATGGTCAGAAGAGGCTTCCCAGGACCACAGAATCCCAAAAAATCAGCTCCATATCCCATTCTAGCACTTTCTATTTCCTTACCCTATTTGATTTTTTTATACTTACCACTATAAGACATATATATATGACAATACATAAAATTATATGTATTTTTCTCTCTGTGCCTCCTTTCTCCTTCAACTAAAATCAGTTGGAATGGAAGACCTTGCTTTCAGAAATTCAGTCATTTTGTTCATGGTTGTAGCCTTGTTGCCTGGGATGTAGTTACCCTCAATGCATATTTTTAAAATGAATCAGTGGTTGCTTTGCTGAGGTTAAGTAGATAGGTAGCACTGTTCATGCATCAAACTGAAGCAGGTAATACTGAGCATATATTTACAGGCAGAGTCTTATTAGCTGCAAGCAAGATGCTTTGACCAGGTCTCTCAGATGGCAACAGTGAAACAGTTAAGAAGGAGAGCTGGAACTCTGACTCTGAAGCTTATTGTGCTGTGGCCCTCGGAGAGTTGCTTCATCTATCTGAGTCCCACTTTCCTCACCCCTTAAAATGGGTTTTATTAACTAAAATTAGAGTTGTCATGTCATCCAACAATCCCACTTCTGGGCATATATCTGGACAAAAACATACATGCACCCCTATGTCCATGGCAGTACTATTCACAATGGCCAAGACATGGAAGCAACATGAATGTCCATCAACAGATGAATGGATAAAGAAGATATGGTACATATATATAATGGAATATTACTCAGCAATAAAAAAGAATGAAACAATACCATTTGCAGCAACATGGATGGACCTGGAGATTATCATACTAAGTGAAGTAAGTCAGAAAGAGAAAGACAAATACCATATAATATCACTTATATGTGGAATCTAAAATATGATGCAAATGAAGTTATCTATGAAATAGAAACAGACTCACAGACATAGAGAACAGAACTGTGGTTGCCATGGGGGAGGATGGGTTGGGGAGGGACAGAGTGGGAGTTTGGGATTAGCAGAAGCAAACTATTATATATGGAATGGATAAACAACAAGGTCCTACTGTATATCACAGGGAACTATATTTAATGTCCCGTGATAATGCATAATGGAAAAGAATACAAAGAAGTATATATATATATATATATATATATATATATATATATATATATATATATATATATGAATCACTTTGCTGTACAGCAGAAATTAACCCAGCACTCTAAATCAACTATACCTCAATTTTTAAAAAGATGGATTTCATTAATGGTGATAGCTGTGAGAGCTTTATGATGATTAAATGAGCAACTATCTACACAATGTTCATAGAAGTGCTTGGCACAAAGAAGAGCACCATAAATGCTAGCTATTTTATTATTATTGTTGTTGCTGTTCATTTATTTCATTATTGACATTTTAGGCTATTTTACTCAAAGGTATTTTATGCTAAAAATGCAAATCAAAGAAATTGTTAAAGCCGGAATTAAGGTAATCCATTACTACTTTTGCCCATGAGATGTTTAATGACCACCAGTGGGGAGTTCTGCCTTCTTTCTACAAGACTTCCCTTGCTTCATTTGCATAATAGGTGCTTACATACACGAGATTTCCCTTTAACAGTGCTTTCCCAGTTCAGCTGCCATTCTTCTGATTGACCAACTCTCTCTTTAAAGACTCAAGTCATGAAGTTATTTTTTGTGGCATTCACTCAAGTATAGAAACAAGGATTGCCAATGCTTTTCCAGCAGGCTTCATTTCATTTTCATCATGCAAACTTGCAGATGTTGTTTACGTGAAAGACACATTTGTAGAAAGAAGGTAATATTGACAGATAACATCTGCTGTAAGGAACAATTCTGAAAAGTGTTGTTAAGCTAATTCCTTTATTTTGCTGTAATTTCCCACAATTGTTAGGGTCTTAGTCATGAGTGTTTAACTCAAATTAGAACATAATTTTTGGTAAGTTTTACTCTTTTAAACTGTTCTTTCTGATATTTAATGCACATAAGCACCCAATCAATCAATATGTTTAAAACTTGTGTACCTTCTGGGTACTTAAAAGCTTTCAAAGACTTCTAATTTCTAGAATAAAACCCAAACTCTATGTATGTTCTATATGGTTATATGTGATTTGATATTTCCTATTGCTTTCATTTCTTGACACACCCTTCTTGCTTTCCCTATGGTGCTCCCCTGACCTGGTTTTATTTATTTTTAAAATTGAGACATAATTGACATATAACATTGTGTAAGTTTAAGGTGTATAATGTATCGATTGGATACATGTATATTGCAATAAGATTTCCATTGTAGCCTTAGTTCTATTATATCACATAATTATAATTTCTTCTAGTAGTAGGAACAGTTGACAGTTCATTTACCATCTCAGAGTTTTTACATTCAGTGTTTATCTCTCTGGACACTCAACCCCAGATTTTCACATGGCTTATTCCTTCTTATCATTCATGCCCTGACTTAAATACTAACTCCCTGGATTTTCTCTTCCATATAATACAAAGTAGCATACCTCTACACCAGTCATTTCCTAATACATCTTCCTTCATTTTCATCATTATTCTTAGCATTATCTGAAATTATTATCAAATATATATACATATACATACACACGTGTACATATATAGTTATGCAAATACGTATAAAATGTATTTTAAGTTACTTCATTTTACCTGTAAGACTTAAGACCCACAAAACCAGAATCCTTCTATGCCTTTTCCCTTGCTGTATCTCTTGTGCTTAGAACCTCATTTGTTGGCCAAGTGAATAATTATGTGGATGCCAGGTACTATGGGGGATACAGAGAAGTTTCAAAGGGGATTTTAGCTCTTTAGAAGCCTTCTGTATAAGAGAGTTAAGCCACTGGTGTATGAGAAGATAATTTAACAAGTCAGTATAATTAAGTGATGAAAGCTATAAATACTGGGAGATCTGAAAGCAGAGAAATCACTTTACACTGATCAAGGGTGGATTGATAGTGGTGGTGGGTTTTAAGCTGGGCCATGAAAGAAGAGTGGGGTTTATAAAAAGAGCATAGTCATAATTCAGCTCTTTATTTCATAAATCCAAGCATAAGTCATTTCATGTTAATTTCACCCTATGTGTATTCAGTAGAGCCCAGGTGAATCAAAGGAAGAAAAAGCATGTTGGTTTTATTTTTTGTTGCTGTCCTCATGGATCTTACATGAATTAGATGATCCCCCAAGTGGAGTTCTGCCCAGCTTTACAGCTCTGTCATATGTCCGTTGCCCTTTACCTCTTATGTTTTAGATGTACTGTTTCCCCCACCCTGTAAATCCCCTAGAAAGTGCCCTGTTCATCCTCTTTGCTGGACCTTCACTCAGGCTCTTCCCTGGGCCAGCCCTCTCTCCCAGCTGTGCCATTTCACCTAAGGCCTTCCTATCCTTCACTTTGTAGTTTATGACTCCATAGCTCAGAAGTTCCCTCAGTTTTCCTCCAGACTAGCCTTGGTCTCCTGCCCTCTGCTTTTACCATTCTGTGCTTCTCTTCTATTGCTCAGCACAATCCTTTGTTATTACCTGTGGAATGACTGTGTCTCCCCCAAGACTATAGCCCATATAAGGATAGGGATTCTGTTTTCATCATCTCTGTGTCTCATGACCAGCATAGTGCCTGGCACATCAGAGGAGTTAAGTAAATGTTCCCCAAATTGCTGGATGAATGTGGAGGAGAGGTAGAAAACTGTAGTCCTTACGTGGGATGTTGGAATGCCGAACTTGATGTGAAAACATTTCTACCAACATAATGGAAACCAACATGAAAATGCCAACACTACCTTATTTACAAGGTGCTTTGTTCACTAGAGCTATTAAAGGGCCATCTTGATGGAAAGTTGTGTATAATTGTAGGTATTATGCCAGAGACCACTTACTGTTAAGGATGCCAGACCAAAGAGGTAGTACCGTACTCTGGAGAACTTCACCCAACAGCGTTATTAAAAGAATCTGTAAGGGTTAACAGATGGGTGGTAGGTCATTAAAACCAACCCTAAATGCTTTACTTTGACCACAGACTCATAACATGGACAATTCCGTGGAGCCTGGTGAAGTCTGAAGTGCATCCTTCAGGCTGCCTTGTTAGGCTTGCCAAGAGGGTGGGCACTTTGAATAACAGTTAATAGCAATAATAGCTAATGCTGATGGGGACCTCCTCTCCTCTGCCATGCACTATTCTGGGTGCTTTATACATATCATTGTCAATCTTTACAGAAAACCTTCTAGGTTTAAATTTTATCATCTTCATATACAGTCTAGGAAATTGAAGGTCAGAAAGACTTTGTGGTCACAGGGAAGAAACTGTTGAAGACTGTCTTTTCCACTTAAACAATGACAATTGACAGGGTGTCCCAATTGCTCTAATGGTGCTCCTTATAAGAAAATACTGTTGGCTGATATAACATATGCCTCTCACTCCCTTGAATCTAAGATACTGTGCAGTGTAGAATGTGTCTTCAACTCATGACATGTTTGGCTATGTGCAAGTGCCCCAACCGCTCTGTAGGAAGAGAGGGATCTATCTCATAAGCTTGAGGTAAGGATTAGAAGAGTTGGCACACGCACAGCAAATTGGATCACGCCTGGATCTTCATAAGCACATGAGAGATATTAGTTATCATCCTGAGGCATTTGAGGTGAGTGCCAGTTTGTACATTTTTATCCATTCCTTTGTCCCACAGCCATTCACTGAGAACCACTCCATGCCTAGCCCTGTTTCAGTTTTCAGTGACTAGAAGAGACCTGCTGCATTTCAAGACCTGTGCTCATGATCTTGACCATTTTAACAAAATCTTTAAGTTGGATAGTGTAGTATTTTAGAAAATCAAAAAAGCCTTATTTCATCTGAATATCTTACGGGTTTTCTTTTTTCTTTTTTTTTTTTTTTTTGGTGGTACGCGGGCCTCTCACTGTTGTGGCCTCTCCCGCCGCGGAGCACAGGCTCCGGACGCGCAGACCCAGCGGCCATGGCTCACGGGCCCAGCTGCTCCGCGTCATGTGGGATCCTTCCGCAACGGGGCGCAAACCCGTGTCCCCTGTATCGGCAGGCGGACTCTCAACCACTGCGCCACCAGGGAAGCCCTATCTTACGTTTATAAGTAATCAATTTTATTTTCTCCCTTAATTCATGTCTTTGGAAGTCTGTTGGCTTTGTTTTAAGATTGATTGGGCTGTTTCGGCAGAAACAGTGCTTTAAGGAACCAACAATCTTTCCACCAGGCACTCAACTCGTCAAATGTTGGTTTCTAGTTTATTGTCCTGATTTTGACAGACAGTTGTTTGTAGACAAAATACTATTTCTTTCAGTGTTGCATCTGGGTGTAATACTTTGAAGACACATGAAACCTCTGTTAAGTATCCCTATTTTAATTAAAATTCGAGTCAATAAGTTACTATGATCTAAATATAATAGTGTAAAATGATCTCCCTCCTCTGGGGATAGGGGAGATGAGAGCTGGTCTTGTCTCCCTGATGCCCCATTACTGGAAGATGCCTTGCCAAGTGACTCAGGATGTTAGTTCCCAAAACAGGGTTACACTTTAGTTAATGGGAATGAAGTAGCTTTCTCAGAACAATTGGAGATCGACATATGCACAGTAATAGATAAGTTTTATTCTGGATGTGTTAGAAAAGGGAAGTGGATGCTTGGTGAGGAAGACTCAGCTCTGCTTCCTGTGCCTGAGCAATGGGAACAGAGCTTCCCCGAGCCCCCCTGTCCCACCTTGTGGCATCTGTAGTCACTGAGACCTGGGTGCCCACTTCCTTAGCACCCTGGAAAAAGCCAGTGGAGGAAAAAAAATTAGTAGTCAGTGGATTGTCAGTACTGAAGAGGCTGGGGATGAGAGATAATTACCACAAGATTATGAAGGGTTAATGCCTGGGAAAAGAATATGCTATAGGAGACAGCACTCTTGAGTACAGGGCAGTGAGACTGGGATGGTTGGTTGGTCAGGAATATACTGAGAAGGGCAAGTGACTTGGGCATCAGGGCAAGACATTATGCTGAGAAGAAGGAACCTGAAATATTTCCCTTGTGCCCTATGTATTCTTGGTCTATGAACTTATATGCATTATGCATTTAACATTCCCCATTCCCTGCATAGCCCTCAGTATTAGATGCTCACTCTGAGGCACAGGGGGGTTAGTAACATAGTTCCTACTGGCAGCTGTGTCCAACTCCAAAGCAATTTTCTCCTGTAGGAGGCAACTGGGAATCATGGTGGTGGGGTTGAGAGTTGAGTAGCAGAGGACCATGACATGAGTGCAATATGATTCCAGTTCAAGAAATCACGCTCAAGATCTTATCCACAGGGCTTCCCTGGTGGTGCAGTGGATAAGAATCTGCCTGCCAATGCAGGGGACATGGGTTCGATCCCTGGTCTGGGAAGATCCCACATGGCACAGAACAACTAAGCCTGTGCGCCGCAACTACTGACGCCTACGCACCTAGAGCCCGTGCTCCGCAACAAGAGAAGCCACTGCAGTGAGAAGCCCGCACACCACAACCAAGAGTAGGCCTAGCCCACCACAATTAGAGAAAGCCGGCGTGCAGCAACAAAGACCCAACACAGCCAAAAATAAATAAATAAAATTAAAATTAAAAAAATTATAAAAAAGATCTTATCCACAAAGCCAGTGCAAAAGAACTAAACATTAATTCATTTTCTCTCATCTAAATGTTTTTATTTCAGAAGAGGTTAAATATAATTAATATAAGGCTTGATATATTTGCTTATTAATAAGTGAATCCCTAACAAGATTCTAGCTTAATGAGTTACAGATATCTGTGGGGTTGTAAGAAGGTCAGAGTGTGATATAGTCAGATGAGACTAGATTTGTTTTTATGTCATATCCTCTCCCTATCAGTATGTTACTTTTGTTGTAGATTTCTGAGTCACACCAATCAATAGAATTATCCTCTTCTTTCTTTCTGTGCCTTCAGTTAAACATCAAGGTGAAATTCAAAGGCTTGTAGAGACTACCTGGGTCATTCAAAAGATCACTGGTCTTCTGGGAATTGCCTTCGTTTTTCCATCACTGCACTTTATTGCCCAGATTTGGGCTGTGTCCCCCGATCACCTTTGTCTTCCTCCTCACACCCTTTCAGGAACTGAGCACAGCACATGCAAACAGTTCCTGTAGACATGGAATAAGGTGAGGGGATAAAAAACAGGGGTTTGTTTGTTTGTTTTTTTGAGCTGTTTAATTACAGTCTTATGCGGGAACTCCCAATGATGACCAGAGATTTTATAAAACATTGTAGCCTCATTCAACAACATACTATTAATTAGTTCATTTACTTGGGTACTAAACTCATCTAAGAAAAGGAGCAGAGCCTAATTAGAGAAATCTCAAAGGATATTAAACCTCAATCTTTTAAAGTTACAGTTTGAAAAAAACACAAATTCACAAAAGCATACGTATTTGCACACGTGAACTTGCATGCACACCCATACTGAAACCGAGAAGTCATATGAATAGTACTCCCAAGTGTTTGGTGATAGCTGTTAATTAGAAAGGACTTCAGTCACTATTGTTGGCCTTATATATAAAAAAAAGACATGGCTAACATGAAATATATTCACACTGAACCAAACCATAAATTCATTCTCCCTTCAACTTAAGAATCTTTGAAAGATATGGTGGAAATTAGAGGTTATTCAAAAAAAAAAAAAAAAGACATTGGTGTGCTATTCTTCCATCATTATAGTATTTTTTCTTGGATTTAATGGGATTTTTTATGAACCTCAAACCTTATTTAGGCTGATGCTTGTGTTCTGGAAGACCAATCATTTCATTTATTTGTGTAGTCCCCCGATATCTTCTCAATGGCAGTTATATTCCAGGCATTGTACAAGGCACTTTGTAGGGGGTTACCCAGAACCAGATATGAATCCTGCCATCTCAGGGGCAGATATATATCAGTTCAATCAACAAATGGTTAATGATTGTTTGCAAATGCAAATGTTAATAAGGGATCATCCTTTTAGAAATAGAAATAAGTAATATACACATACACATGCATATATATATTTCATTCTATTATCTACTATTCTTTTATAATTATATTCTAATTATTTTATTAGACAGATGATAGATAGCGAAATAGATGGATAGATAGATAGATAGATAGGTAGATATAGATATATAAAGACATATGCAGAAAGGAACTATCCAATAGCCATATTAATAGTGTTTTGGAGACAATTCTCATATGTGTGGATTTCTTTGAATCTCACTTTCATGCTTCTCCTCTCTCTCCCTCTTTCTGTATTTCTCTAACACTTATTGCGTGAAGACCCTCTGCCGGTCACTGTATTGGCTGTGTGCCATGTTGAGTACTTGTCATTTAATATTCTCAACCATCTTATGAAGAAGGAGCTATTATTTTTAATTTGTTATGAAAAGGAAATGAAAACTAAGCAAGTTTAAAGAACTTGCTATTCACATGAAACAAGCAAGTGGTGAAGGCAGGATACAGATTCATACAGCCTGACTTCAGAGGCCCCCTACCCTGTTCTGAATTGGGATGTATAACTCTCTATAATAAGATAAATTATACATCAATGATATCACATCAGTGATATTTGTATATAAAGTATTACTAAACCAAATGTGAAAAGAAAAGTCTGATTACAACATATTATTACCTTAGTGGTTTCTCAAATCACTTTTTCTTCCTGTTTTCTGAGGTTAATTACAGTCATATGAAAACACAGAGACACGGGGAGAACATGTGAAGATAGAGGCAGAGACTAGATTGATGCATCTACAAGTCAAGGGATGCCAAGAATTACAGGCTGTCACCAGCGGCTAGGAGTGAGGGATGGAACAGCTTATCCTTCAGAGCCTTCAGATAGAACCAACCTGGCCGATACCTTGATTTCAGAATTCTAACCTCCAGAACTGGGAGATAAATTTATTTGTTTAAACCACCTGGTTCGTTTTAATTAGGAAATTACATAGCCATGGCTTAGCTTTGTAACATATATTATATATTACATTATATACAGTATAACTAATTTGCACTGTGGGTTTTTAAATGTGAATTTATTTTTGTCAGTGTAAGCTCTGAGGAACAAATGATGAATTAATGGGGGCAAAGTAACACTTTGGAGATTAAATATTATTTTGGTAAATCTGAACATCCTTAATAATTATTAAGAGGCTGCTCTATTTGTCATAAATGTGCATGTTAAATTAGTCAGCTGGTCTCACTGTTAATCAAAGAGGGGGTCAGGGGTCATAACCATCAGCTACACAGGAAAGATTCATCCCCTCTCCCACATCCTGAGAACGGACTTCCTGGCTTGCAGCCACGGCAAATGTTAACACGTGTATGGTGTGCATTTTTGCCCAAGTGCAAAGAGTAATTTCTGGTTATAAAAGTAATGCCTTCTCTTTGCAAGGAATTTAGAAATAAAAAATACGTATATTAAAGAAAATAAAAATCCTCTGTAATCCCATCATCCAGAGATACCAAAATCAAATGTGCATATATGAATACCTACAGTAGGTGTGGTCAAGAATAAGATTACTCCATACATAAAAATATTTTTCATCTTGCTGTGTATTATGGGGATTGTTTTCTGCCGATAAATTATGACTAGATATTTTTTTAAATAGATCTTTATTGGAGTATAATTGCTTCACAATACTGTGTTAGTTTTTGTTGTACAATCAACTATATGCATACATATGTCCCCATATCCCCTCCCTCTTGAGCCTCCCTCCCACCCTCCCTATCCCACCCCTCTAGGTCATCGCAAAGCACTGAGCTGATCTCCCTGTGCTATGCTGCTGCTTCCGACTAGCTAGCTATTTTATTCTGTAGTGTATGTATGTCGATGCTACTCTCACTTCGCCCCAGCTTCCCCCTCCCACTCCTTGTCCTCAAGTCCATTCTCTATGTCTATGTCTTTATTCCTGCCCTGCAACTAGGTTCATCAGTACCAAATTTTTTTTTTTTTTTTAGATTCCATATACATGCGTTAGCATACAGTATTTGTTTTTCTCTTTCTGACTTACTTCACTCTGTATGACAGACTCTAGGTACATCCAACTCACTACAAATAAATCAATTTTGTTTCTTTTTATGTCTGAGTAATATTTCATTGTGTATATGTGCCACATCTTCTTTATCCCTTCATCTGTCGATGGACATTTAGGTTGGTTCCATGTCCTGGTTATTGTAAATAGTGTTACAATGAACATTGGGGTGCATGACTCTTTTTGAATTATGGTTTTCTCAGGGCATATGCCCAGTAGTGGGATTGCTGGGTCATATGGTAGTTTTATTTTTATTTTTTTAAGGAACCTCCATACTGTTTTCCATAGTGGTTGTATCAATTTACATTCTCACCAACAGTGCAGGAGGGTTCATTTTTTACCACCTCCTTTCCAGCATTTATTGTTTCTAGATTTTTTGATAATGGCCATTCTGACTAGTGTGAGGTGATACCTCGTTGTAGTTTTGCTTTGCATTTCTCTAATAATTAGTGATGTTGAGAATCTTTTGAGGTGCCTCTTGGCCATCTGTATGTCTTCCTTGGTGAAATGTTAAACCATGCATGGATACAGCATAATAGATTTAATCATTCTCCAGTTGGTAAACACTGAAGTTGCTGTAGTAATTTTTGTTGCTTTGAACTATATAATCAATTTTATGTATGTATGTTTGTAAAACTTATTACTTCCTTGGAATCTACGTGTTTTTACAGGGAGCTGTGAAATATTTACAGTATCTAGTTAAACTACAGGTAGGCTAGACAAGCAGAAAAATGCTAATCTTGGAGAGCTTGGGCTCTGTTTAACTTGATTGTTTCCCAAAACCAGATGGTTTCTTTGGTCTGCCTGTCTCCAGATGATACCATTTATGGGAACAAAGCTCTTCAGGGACAAATAAGAATAAAAGGCATGCTTATGTCACTAAAAGATCTTATAGCTCAAATATAACATGTGCAATGAGTGAGTGATTCTACAACCTGATTTTCAACCACACAGGTCAGACATAATGAGTAGGGGTGTGTGTGTGTGTGTGTGTGTGTGTGTGTGTGTGTGTGTGTGTGTGTTGGAAGGTCCAGGTCGCTGATGACTAATTGTAGCAAGGTCAGTGTGAATGGGGTGAACTTATTGGGTTGGATATGAAAGGTCTGAGACATCTGAGACAGATCAGCAAGGGGCATAAGACTGAAAGTGAGAGGGAACAGTCGTGGAACAGGGGAGGCTTGGATCTGTCTGCGGTTCAACTGCCACATCTTTCCATCTGGGAAGCCTCCTCTTTCCTCTTTGGAGGGAGTATTTATCTCCCTGATAACTTTCAGGATACTTCTGACAGCCTATGGATCTCTACTGCTCCTTGACACAATTGGAAGCATTTTTCAACATGTGAATATATACGTGAGAGTACTCTAGAGCGTGTTAAAGTGAAGTTGCTGAAATGGTCCCAAGGCAATTTAGGGGAAAGCTTTGAGGAGAGAGAAGGGAAGGAAACCCTGAGAACCTTGCACAGGTACTTTATGGGAGAGGTGAACTGCAATGAGGCATTTTGAAGCTCAAGTGTGTTCCAATTTCATGAACAGATAACAGGGCTGGAAGGTTGGTGCTCTGCCCCCTCAGCCTTCTCCTGTACATGACTGGGGCCCTAGGTCTTTCTCTTCAGAATTAAACCTAACCTTAACTGTCAGATTAATCCTGTTCTCATGAGAAACTCTAGAAGCTTTCATTTAGGAGTCCAGCATCAGGGCATGTGACATTGTATCTTAGTTCTAGTAGCAAGGGGATTGCCTGTCCTCTCCTCTGCCTAGATCCTTGGGTAATGGGTGCACTCATTTTCTTCCCCAGGCCTCAGTCCTTGCATTGAGAAGCTGCCTGGAGAGCCATTTCTTCTGGAACTATGACTGACCTTGCTCTGTTTATTTCCAGCACTGGGGACCAACCCAGTAGATAGAATATTCTCTCTATTTTGCTTACTGCTTTATAGAAGTATTATTAACACAAAATAGATGTCATATATTTAAAATGTTCAATTTGATAAATTTTATTATATGCCCACAATCATGTAACCACTACAACAATCAAAATAATAAACCTATCTATTACCTGCAAAAGTTTCTTTTTACCCCTGGTTATCCTTCCCTCCTGCCTTCATGCAACCACTGATCTTTCTGTCACTGTACATTCATTTTCCTTTTTTCGAATTTCAGATAAATGGAATCATGCATCATGTACTCTTTTTTTTGGCCATGCTTCTTTTACTCAAGATAATTATTCTGAGATTTACTCCTGTAGTTGCATGTGTTGATAACATAACATTAATTGTTAAGCAGTATTCTATGTATTATGTATCACAATTTCTTTATGTACTCATCTGTTGATGAATATTTTGAATTGTTTCTAATTTTTGGTTATTACCAAAAAGAGCTGCTATGAGTATTCATGAACAAGTCTTTGTATGAACATATGTTATTGTTTCTCTTTGACAAATAACTGGAAGTAGAATGGCTGGATCACATGACAGGTGTATTTTAACTTTTTAAGAAACCACCAAATTGTTTTCTAAAGTGTTTGTACCAGTTTATTTCACCCTCAAGAGTATATTAGAGTTCCAGTTTCTTCCAATCTTCATCAACACTTGGTATGGGGATTTTATTAATTTCTCCACTGTAGTAGTTATACAACAGTATCTAACTGTGGTTATAATTTGCATTCTCCTAATGACTAGTGATGTTGAGCAGTTTTTTCATGTGCTTATGTGTTATCTTTATATCTCCTTTGATAAAATGTCTGTTCAAGTCTTTTGCCCATTTTTATTGGGTTGTTTGTTTTCTTATTATATTTTGAGAGTTTTTTATACACTATGGATATAAGTCCTTTATCAGATATAAATTGCAAATATTATCTCCAAGTCTATGGTTTTTCATTTCTTTCTCCTAAAAAATGTGTTTTAAAGAGCATGCATTTTTACTTTTGATGAAGTTCAATTTACCGATTTTTTTTCTTTCATAAATTGTGCTTTAATGTTGTACCTAAATACAACCTAACCTAAGATTAACCTGAGAATTTTCTTATGTTTACTCTACAAATTGTATAGTTTTATGTTTTATCTTTGTATCTATGGTCCATTTTGAGTTAATTTTTGTAAATGTGTGAAAAAAGGCTTGAAGTGGGATTCTTTGGGTTTTTTTTTTTTTTGCTTTTTTATTTTTCACATGACTATCCAATTTTTTCAGCACCATTTGTTGAAAAGATATCTTTTCACCAACTAAATGCTTTTGCATGTTAGTTAAAAATTTGTTGTTCGTATATGTGTGGGTCTATTTCTGGACTCTCTGCTCTTTTCCAGTGATCTATTTGTCAAAAATATTGATGTCAGTTCTACATTTTCTTGATAATTAGGCCTTTGTAATAAGTCTTGAAATCAGGTAATTATAGTCTTCCAACTTTATTCTTCTTTTTAATGTTGTTTTGGATATTGTAGGTCCTTTGAACTCCTTATGAATTTTAGAATCAGTTTGTCAATTTCCACAAACAAAATTGGCATTTTCATTTAGACTGTGTTGAATCCAAGATCAATTTAGGGAGATAAATAAAAGGTGACATATTCATACAATGGAATACTATTTGACAATGAAAGTAATTATGCACTGACACATGCTACAGTGTAGATGAATCTTGAAGACGTTTAAAATATTTATAAACAGAATCCTCAATTAAATAGAACTGGGAGATCTGAAGGGGGAGTTCTCACACTCTGAAGACAGCAGAGGATCCTCCAAAATAAGAAAGACTCCTCCTCTTTCCTGGCAAGGACTCAGCCAATAAAAAACCATAAACTTTGTGTTTACCATAACCTTCTCAATTTCCTTTTCCCTCCCTGTAAAAGTGCTCCCATTCTCTTTCTGGGCTGGAATTTGCATGTCTCACCATGGTTACAGACCCCAAATTACAATTCTCTTCTGATCCGTTTTTTGCTGGAGAAATATCTGGCAGTCTATTTATTTTAGGTCAACACACGACAAGTGCAAAAAGCCATTCACAAAGAACCACATATTGTAAAATTCAATTTTTATGAAATGTCCAGAATAAGCAAGTTTATAGAGACAGAAAGTAGTTTTGTAGGGCCAAGGAGTTGGAGGGGAAAAGGAGTGATTGTTAGTGAGTACAGGGTTTCTTTTGGTGGGACAAAATATTTTAAAATTAGATTGTGGTGATGACTGCATAATTCTGTCAGTGCACTAAAAACCATTTAATTCTACAGTTTAAATGGGTGAATTGCATGGTACTTGAAGTATATCTCAATAAAACTGTTTTTGTAAAAAGATCAACTTGCAAAGAACTGATATCTTAACAATCTTGAGCCCTTGGCCCATGAGTATGGTATATATTTTCTTTTATTTAGGTCTTCTTTAGTTTCTCACAGCAATATATTTTGGTTTTCAGGTCTTATATATCTTTTAATTTTTTTCATATTTACCCTTAAATATTTCATATTTTTGCTGATATTGTAAAGTGTATTTTTTATTTCAAGTTTTGGTTGCCCATGTGTAAAAATACAATTGATTTTTTTTTTTTTTTTTTGGTACGCGGGCCTCCCACTGCTGTGTCGTCTCCCGTTGTGGAGCACAGGCTCCAGACGCGCAGGCTCAGCGGCCATGGCTCACGGGCCCAGCCGCTCCGCGGCATGTGGGATCTTCCCGGACCGGGGCACGAACCCGTGTCTCCTGCATTGACAGGCGGGCTCTCAACCACTGCACCACCAGGGAAGCCCTACAATTGATTATTGTATGTGGATCTTGTATCCTGTGACTTTGCCAAACTCACTTATTAATTCTAGTAGCTTTTGGGTAGATTCCATAGAAACAGACAATCACATGGTCTTCAAATAAATCTCTCTCATGGACACACTTCTCTAATAATGAGTGCATCCTGTACCCCTATCTCTCTAGTTCTCTTTGCCTCATCATGATGCTACTGATAACGTATTCCCAGATTCTGACTGCCAATGAAGGTTGTTCTGAACATTGGGCATTACATTATCCTTATTCCATAAACTATCTTTTAGGAAAAAGGAGTTCCCAGGCTAAGTAGCTGGCTCCAAATTAGCCAACTCTATAAGAGCATTTAGTTTTTGGTCCTGAAGGCTCCTCATCTGGTCCATGTGATTGTCTACTGATGGTTCTGAGATCTTACTTTGATGGATAAAGAAATACAGAGAACCATGGTTAATACTACAGGATTTTCTTGAGAAGGACTTTTTGTTTTGTTGCTTTTTTCAATCTGGGAGAACGTGGGCCATATAAAATCGCATAAATAAAAATACAAATTTCTGGTTTATCTTAAAAAAGAGAAGGCCCAGCAAACTTGGATATATATTTCCATTTGCTATGGCAAGATAAATGCTACTCCTGAGTCACTTGACTGATTTAGGCCATTTACCTGACCCTTATATTTGCATTTGAGTTTCAAGTTCTGCCTTCGTCATGTGGAATTGCCTAGGCTTAGCAAGAGACAGGGACTCATTCATTTGTTTATCTATCAGTACTCACTGAGCTTATAGATTGCATGCCAAACACTATGGGAGTTATTTTCTACAGACAGAAAAATTAACACTTACTCCCTGTTTCCAGAGAGCTCACAATTTAGGTGGAATCATTAAGATGCTATTGTTATATATCTTTTTGAATTATAGTTCTTTCAGGATATATGCCCAGGAGTGGGATTGTGGGATCATATGGTAATTCTGTTTTTAGTTTTCTGAGGAACCTCAATAGAAGGGATGGACAAAAAGATCCTACTGTATAGCACAGGGTCCTGGTATAAGCCATAATGGAAAATAATATAAAAAAGAATATATATGTACATATATACATATACATATATCTCTCTATATATATCTGAGTCACTTTGCTGTACAGCAGAAATTAACACAACATTGTAAATCAACCATACTTCAATAAAAAATAAATAAAATAAAATATCAGTTTTGGGATAGATTAAAAAAAGATGCTATTGTGCTGTGTCATTTCAGAATATGTTCCTAAATGAATATAGAATAGGGTGTGGTGGTCATAAGAGCTTTCCAGAAGAAGTCAGAGTCTCTGGAATACAAGGAATTGCTAGGTAGAAAAGGAGGAGAAGATGATGTACTGGTAGATGGAACAGTATGCGGAAGGCACTAAGGCATGAACTGAAAATACAAGTGTTGGGACTTGCAATTAATTAATTATGGCTGGGACTGAAAGGATGGGGAGGAACTGAAGCTAGAGATAAAAGCTCCAAAACAGAAGTGACTATTAAAAGAGAACATTGCTTGCTGTTAAATTAATTGCCTCCAGTAAGCCCAAATAACTCTTACTTAACACAAGTAGATAACTGTTTTCCAACCAGAAAGTAGATTACTGGCTGCCATGTAAGTTTCATAAGCTCCACCTCCATCACTCTGTATCTCTTCTGGAGATTTCTATTATCATGTGGAGTATGTGCATGAGTTGCTCATACATTTCAATTTGCTTTATTTTTTTCACACATTAATTTTTTTTCCTTTTGTAGAAATAATTTTCTTGTATCCTCTCAATGTAAGTTAAAGGTACAGAGTTTTTTTTGGAAAGAATGAAAATGATGAGTTCTCAAGCACTAGTAACTCCAGACAAACAACTGAACTTACAAAATTTCTATTTCAAACATAGTATTCCAACAGTGGGATTTCTTCAATGCTTTTCTTGTGCTGGTTTCATCATCAGTGAGGCCATTTACCACCCTCACTCCCATTCATCTCAAAATTTCTTGGCAACATCCCGGTGAAATAAAATCCCCATTAACCCTCATTAACCTGGTAACATTTTCTAGGGGAGGTGTTTCCCAGTATCATGAGAAGAACTTAGGTTGTGATGAGAATACAGTGTGAGTTGAAAAGTCTCTAATAT
Organism: Phocoena phocoena; assembly: GCF_963924675.1. Classification (NCBI taxonomy): domain Eukaryota; kingdom Metazoa; phylum Chordata; class Mammalia; order Artiodactyla; family Phocoenidae; genus Phocoena; species Phocoena phocoena. The sequence goes on along the minus strand of NC_089220.1, from coordinate 128,990,924 downwards.
CAAATCTAAGATGGGGGAAGGACAGACAAAGGAAAGGAAAGGAAGCTTAAAGTCACAAGGAATGATAATGTTGCAACAAATGTGAATTTATTATTATTTACCTTCAGGAAAACAGGAAAATGGTTCATATCTTCTTCCTTAATTGCTTGGTTGACCTCAGGGGAAAAAAAAGAGAGAGAGAGTGAGAAAAAGATAAAGAAGTCTAAGTTAAATGCACAACATTTCTTCTGAAAATGCTCAGCCCTTGCCCCCAGGTGCTTTCCTTTTCGGCTGAGTACCCATGTGGTTTCTGCATTTTCTGAGCAGAGAGAGCCAGAGTTGCTCTAATAGCCCTTGAGAAAGTGCTTCAGGAGGTATTTGCAGAGAGCAGGGTGCCAGGCCACAGCCTTGTCTCCTTGACATGTCCCAGATATTGAACCTTCCAGTAACTACAATTACAACCCAAACCACAAAATGTAGATTTACAGATTGTTTTCAACAACACCCATTCAAATTTACTTATATTTACACTAGAAAAATTAGGGTAAGTGCTATTGTGACCAGAGAAACAGACCAGGATCAATAACCAACCAATTCTTGGCTAATAAAGCACTTCTCTAAGGTCTACGGTTGCTCTATTCTGACTTTGAGGTTGGCCTCTAATGTCTTATCCATTGACTTTTCCCGTAAATATGTCTAATCGAGGCTATGTAGGATTCTAAAGAGAAATGATACACTCGGTTTGGTAAGAATTGCTAATTAACCAAGTATGTAAAACCCGTAGCTGTAGCTGCTGTGACTCCCAGCATTGCTCTTGTGGTGAAAATTTATACACAAGGAATTAAAAGTAAAACATCAACTTCCATTTTAGATATAGAGACTCTGCGTGTGTGTCTCTGTGTGTGTGTGTGTGTGTGTGCGCGTTACTTCTCCCCCTTCCAAACCCTAATGGTTCCAAAATCACTTTTAAAAAAGGAACTTAAAAAAAATGTCTGTAACAGTATTTTCCAATGTTATAAACCTTTAACCAGGAAAATAACATGCAGGATATCTTCATGTTACACAGGAATTCTTCAATCATGCTTAACCTCAGTTTGTACAAAGTTATCTTGTTTTACAGCCATGAAAGATTATATTTCATATTAGAAAGGTCAAGAGAGATTAATTTGGGTCCTTGTATACTTGAATCATTCATTTTGTTCTGGTAACAGAGCAGGGTATTTAATCAAGCCTAAAGGAAATAAAATAATGAATGACAGGGGAAAGGAACAGTGAGAGATCAAGAAAAGGTTTCTGAATAGATATTTCCAGATGGGAGTATCATGCCACAATGATGCCTGTTCACGCAAAGGTTTTTTGACAAAGTCACCTCTGCCAGGAGTGCTTGGTTGATATATCCTGCCTCCCCTCACCCCTTATTATCTCTGTTCCTTTGGTCAGAGGCAACAATCCCCTGCCAGTTTGATTAGAGTCTGGTACAGGGGTGATGTTTGAGATTACCATTACCACAGAGGCCTGTTAGTGTGGCTCTCTTCTGCCCTGTTCCTACCTGACCCCAGGTCACAAGGAAAATAAGGTGAGAGTGTGACTCGGGGTAAAGCTCTCGCTGGTGCTGGGGTGGGGAATGCACAAAGAAATGCCTGCCTTGCAAACACCCTGGCTTTACTGGTATCCTGGGACTCAAGTTTTCCATCAGATTTATTTCTCTCCTCCACTTTTTATGGAAGGAGGGCAAATCATAGCAGTGTTCCATTTGAGGGGGGAGAAAGGATTGGTTTATTTAAGTTGAAACAATACAGGCTATGCCTACCAGGGTGTCATGAAGACACTCTTATGTGGTTTGAACTATGACGTACCTAATGGGCAAAGTATAGATTCCATAGTCTCCATGTACCTGTGTCCTGGTTGGACCAATCTGAAAGTGTTAGAATATTATAGTCTAAGAGTGATATAACATTTTAATACAACTTAATAAAACAAACCAACATAATATGTTTATTGCCAATTTGATCTTCAGGGAAAACTTCAGAGAGAGGAACTATTTTTATTCCAATATACAGATGAGGAAATTACAAAGTTCCATTCTCAAGGATTTCACAGTCATATGGAGGAAACACTGAGTGATACTAGTTTATGACAAAGGATGTCATACAGGTATTTGGACAGCTGCTGCGGGAGGACTGCCCTACACCTGCCTACACCAGGTTTAAGTTTAAGGTGCACATTGATGGAACAGAAGTCATTTAGAGCAAGGGTCCCAAACCCCTGGTACTGGTCCATGGCCTGTTAGGAACCAGGCTGCACAGCAGGAGGTAAGCAGCGGGTGAGGGGGCGAAGCTTCATCTGCCGCTCCCCATCGCTCCTCATTGCTTGCGTTACCGCCAGAACCATAGCCCCCATCGCTCACATTACTGCCTGAATCATCCCCCCACCACCCCGTGGAAAAATTGCCTTCCATGAAACAGGTCCCTGGTGCCGAAAAGGTTGGGGACCGCTGATTTAGAGAAATGAGGAGTCCTCTATTATGAAGTATCACTGATGAGTCCCCAGACATTTGATCTTGAAAATTAAAAACCTGTATCCATTAAAGCACAATTTAAAAAATTAAAGAGATAAGCCAGAAACTAGAAGAAGATATTTTCAACCTATATAACAGGCAAAGATTAGAAGTTAGCATATATAAAGAGCTCCTACAAATAAAAAGATAAATATATCTAATTAGTAAATAGACAAAAAACATGAATAGGAATTTTAGAGAAGTGGATATTGCCATTCAATATGTGAAACATTCATCTTAGCTTTATTAGTAATAATGTAAATGTTAAGACCACAAAGAGAGATCATTTTGTACCACTACACTGGCAAAAATCAAAGGAGTCTAAATAAAACTCTTATATATTGCTGGTAGGGGTATTAATTAGTGCAACTACTTTGAAAGCAATGTAGAATGATCTTGTGAAGTTAAATGTTCACGTACCCTAAGACCCAGCACATGTGCCCCAGGAGATATGCCTGTGAATCTTCATATCAGCACTGCTCATAAGGGCAAAAAGCTGGAAACAACCCAAATATCCATCAACAGGAGAGTGGATAAATAAATTGTGGTATAGTAAACATGATGGAATATCTTCAGTGGTAATAATAAATAAGCTATAGCTACAAACAACAACATGGATTAATTCTTGAAATGTAATATAATTCTGGAAACACAATATCAAACAAAAATAGCAACACAGAGAAGACTTCATACAATCTGGTATTTGCATAGTAAATCTTAAATATAAATACAATTAATCGATATATTTTTAAAGCATAATACATATGTGATAAATGCATTCTAACCAGACAAGGGAAAATAAACACAGATTTCAGGATGATGAGTGCTTCTATAAAGAGGTAAGGTAACAGGAAGGGGAAGGGCACATAGCTGCAAGTTATTGGTGATAAAAGCTCATTGGCAACTATATTAGAATCTCACACATTGACTGGGAAGTTAGACTAAATGATACATAAAATATTTTTTACAATGAGCCAAAATGCTCTAAATAGGCAAAGTACATCCTTTCATTACAAATTAGTAAACTGGAAATGATGTTAAACAGAAGTTACCTAAATTCCTAAAAAAGTGTCATTTTGAATTGCGCAAAGAATGCAAGAGTGAAACCCTCAACACAGATTTTTCATGAGCCTGCAATATGAGAACAATAGTCAAACTTATCAAATATGACAATGTTAAATGGTAAATTTACAATCTTATATGCTGAAAGGAAATACATTGAACTATTCTTTTAATAAATATTAAAATATGCCCTAAGAATATAAAGAACAAAGCACAATGAATATTAAAGCAAAAAGCAATGAATTAAAAATAGGAAGAAATACAATGTATTAGTGCAAAAGCTAGCTCTTTGAGAAAAAAAATGATTTCCTGGGAAATTCAACAACAGAAAACCTGAAAGAAACACTCAGATGATTAGCAAAAGAAAAGAGATAGAGCAACTGAAATGAAATTAACATAAGAGATGACCCGGATTCCTTCTGCTTGGGACCACACTGCCCTTACGCGCTTTTCTCACTCTTGGTAAACAAGTAGGAAGGATACAGAGGAGGGGGGTGCTGCTCTGGTCTTTGTTTTCATCTTCTCATTGATTCGATTATACAATAATGTAGCTAAGGGCACCGTATTCTTTGTATATTCATTAGAATACTGGGAGGTATTTATGAATTTTTAAAGACAGAGTTCTGAGTCAATTCTTGGTTATTGACAGTCCCTTTTGCCCAGAGCACTGGGCCAGGCAAAGTTCAGGAGCAAAAGAGGGAGGGAAGCCACAGCACCTACCTTCAAGGAGCAGACTAGCCTGGGACTCTGCCGGCAAGGGTATTCCCTGCCTAACCTAGCCTCTGGCAGATTGATTCTCCCGATAGAAGAAGGAAGAACAAGGCAAGGAGAAATAAAGGTTCCTGATAGCCAATGACCCTGCCCAGCTTGGGACTTCTGGGAAGGCCAGCATCCCTCCCCTCTTTTCCCACTTCCCAAACTGAGTGGCAGGTATGATAATCTGCAGTGAGGGTTTCAAGAATCAGAGTAATCATATGCTAATCATAACAGATAGTTGAAAAAAAAAAAGATACTTTTAAAGAAAAAGAACACAAAGGGCAAGTTATAATGAACATATGTATATAAGTAAATAAAGGCTATAGAAAAAAATGCCAGTTTAACAATAATTATCTCTGAGTGACTGTAATTTTCTTCTTTTCTATATTTTCTAAATATTCTACCATAGAAATTTATGAAGTTATATCTGAGAAAATTATTTTCACACTATTTAATATTCTCAGCAATTTCATTTACATAAAATAATTTTCTTTTTAGCCTCACCTTCCTGGGGGCCTGCTCTTTCATTTGCTGTGTGAATATATAACCAAAACTCTGTAACTTCTGGCCTCCAATTAAAGAAAGGATCGGGTCTAAGGGAAATAGGTTCAGCTGGGAGTGCTGGTCAGTGAAGTGAGTCAGGGGCAGTGAGTGAGGAATAATGGCACTGCTTACAGTTGTGTTCTTGTGAGCAGAGTGAAGAGAATGTTGGGGCAATTATCCAGTGAATAATAATAATTATAATCCTTATATCCAATATAAGGATGGGATCCTCAGAGTCAAAGATTGAACAACTTAGGACTTCGCTCTTGTTGCTATTTTCTAAAGAAGTGATTCTCAAATTTACCTCCACTTTAGAATCCCCTGGCATCTCTCAAATCTCCTGCTGTCCAGAACACATCACAAATCAATTAAATCTACATCTCTGGGGCTGGAAACCAGGCTTCTGGACATCTTTAAATTTTCCAATGATTCTAATATGGATCCAAGTTTGAGAACCATCCAGGTTTTCTTTGCATGGAAGAGAGAGATAATTAAACAGTAATCCCTCTTGATTTGCATTGTTCAACCGGGTAGAAGCAGTTTAAGGAGTTGTTATAAGAGCAACATCACATTTTGACCTTTTTGCAGGATCCATGTCTAAGGAGTTGGACCATACCACAGGCAGACTTCACTACATGTGTATAAAAAGATCATGTGCTATGTTAGAAAAAGTGCAAGCTCTGAAGGCAAACAGACCAGAGCTTCACTTCATTACCTGGGTCAGACCCCTGATGTGCCCCAGCTCTTACTGCAGCCAGGAGTGTCCAGGTCCACAGAGTCCTGGACAGTCCCATAGCACCTGCAACCTGAGAGTACCTGGCCTGCCTCCGGCTGGGCTACTCACCTCTTCCTGAGCCCAATTAGTGTAGACCACTGGGGACTGAGAGCCCTGGAAAGGTGCCTTCTCCTTTCTTCTCAGGCTGGTGTTTTGAGACCTTCTTAAGCCTCCTCAGAAGGTCCTGTAAGCCTTTCATGGTAGACACCTCCACGTGCTTCCTTGTTTTTCTTTCTTTCTTTCTGCCTCATACCCTGGCCCTAGATCATCATCCTGGAGATTATATCCCCATATACACTATCTACATATAACAGGTCACTCATCTCAGTCTTTTGTTTCAGGGGAACCCAAGCTTGGACACACTCCCAGTATCTCATGTACAGAGTTAAACATTTGGAGCATAAATATAGTAATATATTTTTTGCATAGGTTGCTTTAAGAATTAAATGAAAAAATAAAAATGATAAACGACATATAATGACTAGCTCCATGTACTAGGCATATCTACTCCATAAAGAAGGTGTTTTTCACCAGTTCCAGGCACAGAAACTGAGGTATAGAGAGGTTCCCTAACTTTTCTGGGACTTAAATTCAGTGCTGTTCAACTCCAGAACTGAGGCTCATACCTTACCAGAATGTTTTCTTCCCTTCATTTACTACCTTCCCGTGACCTTTCAATCTCCCAAATAAAAGCCAAAAAAAAAAAAAAAAAAAAAAAAATCATAAAACAAAAAATAGAGCTGCTTCTCATCTCAAGAGAAAAACTTCTTAATTGGCCAGAACTAGTTTGAGATAAAAGCTGTCCTTGTGTGGCCATGGCATGTCCTTACTTCCTCTTTCCACTTCTCTGTGCCTCAGACTGGGAGTGGATGCTACAATCCAGACTCATGGTGTAAGGGATACAGAAACACCTTCCACAGTCAACTCTCAGCCCAATTTATGCTCAATGCGCTATGCTATGCAGAGTCATAAAAAGGCATTCAAGCTCACGCCCACTATATACAGCTGTAGGAATGAAAATTACATTTTAAAAATTCCAGAAAAATTCTTAGTCATTTCGGTCTTTTCAAAAAGCTAAGTATTTTTGATGTCATCTATCTTATCATTGTCTGATTTGTTAATACCTTTGCATCAGTTAAAAAAACGAAAGGCAGCTTTGTTGTCATTGGAAGACATAGAACTTAAGCATTCTTCTAATACCAGTTGTATGCCTGTGTGAAACTTATTTTGTCTTAAAAAAAAGGAAAGGGTTCTACTGATGTCTATGTTATGGCATAGAAAAGGTATAAGAAAAGAGTTCTTGTGGTAGAAATACCACACATGAGGCAGTACTTGGTTTAAAGGGAGAAGATCTCTTAATGTCTACACAGAAGTGAGGGCAAGATTTGACTACCTGTGATGTGAAAAGCTTTGAGAAGAGGATGGAGAGGACAACCATACATCTTGGTTTGCCTGGGATACTTGGTTTACCTAGCTCAGAACTAGTTTACTCTTCTTGTCCTATTATCCAAAGCACTTGTCCCAGATGAGTATTTTTAAAGTATTATTTTCTCATTTTTAAAATATTATTATTAATCATGGCACTGCAGTCTTGTCCAGGGCTGTGTGAGATGCATGTATGGTAAATGTATCAATATTTCTTATTCTAAGGCTTAGTCAAATCTTAAAAACAACCAGTGATAGCTCTCTCCTGACAAAACATAACTACCACCTCCTTTTCAGGGACGGTATACAAGAAGCTCCCTGTTAATAAGTGCACTGGGTATGGGCAGCTGGGACATCTAGTGCCTTGAAACCTCAAGTTCTGGAGGGAGTGAAACTGAACAGGATCCTTCAGGGCCTTCCCAGGGACACATCTGCCACCCTGCCCATGCCCCTGCATCTTGTTTGTAGAAAAGCTTTAGCTTACCCAAGTTCCAAAGAACAAATTTAATCAGTAAAGTGAGAAAATGCATAAGCAAAGGAAAATAGTCAAGCAGACAAAATAATAATAGTTTAGCCATAAAACAAAGTCAAAGACCTTTAGTTCTTCCTTAAGGGCTTATAGATAATATCCTGAGCCACATCCTTGATTTGTTTAGTATTTGCATATATTAAAACCCCCATCAGGTGGAAGACTTTAACTACCTGCTGACCACCAGCATGCAGACCTCAGACCAGAAAGAACCAGAAGGTTGATGATTGAGATTACCAAAATATCACCCTGTTCCCTCACCATCAAACAATCAGAGAATTGTGCATGAGCTGATTAGGTACCCTGTGACACTCTCCCTCACACTGTCTTTAAAAATTCTTCCCTGAGAGCTTCCCTGGTGGCACAGTGGTTGAGAGTCCGTCTGCTGATGCAGGGGACACAGGTTCGTGCCCCGACCCGGGAGGATCCCACATGCCGTGGAGCGGCTGCACCCGTGAGCCATGGCCACTGAGCCTGCACGTCTGGAGCCTCTGCTCCACAACGGGAGAGGCCACAACAGTGAGAGGCCTGTGTACCGCAAAAAAAAAAAAAAAAAAAAAAAAATTCTTCCCTGAAAGGCATCCAGGAGTCTTTTGAGCATGAGCTACCTGTTATCCTTGCTTTGCCCTGCAATAAACACTGTACTTTTCCTTTGCCATAACCTGGTGTCAGTAGATTGGCTTTACTGTGTGCTGGGTGATCAAAACCAAGTTTGGTTTCATAACGGGAGAATCATCCAATGCCACTTGTCCTGCCAACCCTTGAATATGTATGATGGCCTAAGAATCCTGGTTGGTGGCTCTATTGGAAACTAGGAAATTATAGATTAGTTACATATGAAATCTGAGTGAGAAAGAAGTTAAGCAATACTGCCATTAAGTGTATAGAGAGAGTAGTATGAACCCTCTTGCAACTATGGTTTTATCATTTATAACATGGTGTAAATTTACTTTATTCTATTATTGATATTATCTCATTTGGGGGCAATAAACCTGTTCAGTACTGATGACTTCAAAAACAGAAAGCATATATTGAATAAAAAAATCAGGCTCAAGGTCTAAATTTCTGTTGGAAATCTGCTGATGAATGACTAATTTGACAAAATGTCGACATTTGTCATCTGCCATGAAGGCTCTGAGGATATCACTGATCACATGAAAACCAGAAGACACAAATATGCTGACAAAACATCAATATTCAACCTCAACAGTTTATAGTGATGTTAAAACTGTGCCAAAAAATGACCATTTAATAAATACAACTACAGAAGATAGGTTTAGAGATTGTTTTGTGGCACATGACTTCCACTTGAATCACGTAACTGCTCTCCACTGAATTTGCTCATTTTTTTTTTATTGCAAGTTGTGTAACCAAGACTTCTGTGCATGTACAAGAAGTCAAGAGAGAACTGCTAATGTGTCAGCTCTGTTAGAAAATGAAGAAAACTGCAAGGGATGAAGACTCCAGTTTTATACTATCAGTGTCATCAGATGTTTTAAGTAGAATTTAGTTAATTTCAATATTGTTTTATTTTCATCCAATTTATTGAATCAAAGTAAAGCTACTGAAACATATTCTATCAGAGATGAAATACCTGACATTATTATGCATGTTACAGTCAATTCAGTCAAAAAGTTCAACATAGGTAAAGATTTTGTTGATTTTGGGGTAACAAAACCAATTTAAATTTGGTGTAGTGTTGTGGTGAAAGTGATGTTTTACTAATTTAATAAATCTATGGTGCAGAAATATTTTTATCAAATTGGTTATTGTACATGCATAGTTCATAATTCATCAAAACAGACTGCTGTAATGTGCCAAAATATAGAAGTAGCTGTTGTTATAATTGACAATTATTTTTAAAATTGAGATGTAATTGACATATAACATTATATTAGTTTCAAGGGTATTACATAATTATTCAATAATTTACACACTGTGAAATAATCATTAAATAAGTTTAGTTACCAACCAAGAATTGATAAATATTTTCGTGTGTACAGAAAGTAACTAAACTACAATTTTGTATATGAGACAAAATTGATGTTGAATTTTAAGAAAATGAAATATCAGTATATACTTTCTCTCTTTGCTGCCCCCATTACTTGATTTTTTAAAAATATTTTAGATTTATTGAAATGTATAAATAAACATATATGACCGACAAAGGTTGTAAAATTTCAGGAAAAGCTTTGTTTGCATTTTGTTCAATATATTGAAAAACATTAATCAGAATATTCAACAAATGGAACACCAAAAGCTTTACTGATAACAATAAAAAAAACTGGCAAACAGGAAAACACTCAAAATCAAGACTGAAACTGAACAAAACAAATAATGAGAGTTGAAATCGTACATGATTTAATTTTGAAATCTATGTTCTTTGGAATATCTTGATTTTGAGAAAAAATTTTCAGTAATGTTCTTATATTAAATTGGATACATTTTTATTCTGTACTGGAATGGAACAAAAGTGAAAAGGTCTACCATTTGTAGTACCTAAATTTGGTGAAATTATATTTAAAAGAATCATAAATGGAGACAATTTATTTGATGAGTTTCATCTTTGAAAAATAGTTGCTTTAAAACTGAGAATGGAAGCAAAATGAAAGTGTCTATAAAAATATCTTAGCCTAACCATTTACATATTTTCAGGTTAGAAATTAAATTTTCTTCATTTAATAGAATATACTCTTAACTTACCAGGTACATCTGCATCTGTAAGAAAAGTATTTTTTTAATAAAAAATTGCATGTTCTATATAGGAACAATAATAGAATGTGCCAACAATTAAAATTATTAGCATAAAGTTCAGCTCTGTAGAAGATCATAGGCAACTTTATGAAAAGGTTAAAAATAATAAAACCATGTATATAGCACACATTATTCTAAAGAGCACCAATGACATGGTACTAGAGACAGCTAAAAAACAGATTAAAATATCAAATATTTAGCAAGTATAATTATTCTGCTTGTTATTTTTTAATGTTTAGATAATCAAAATAATACATGTTAAAATGTACCTAGCTTGATGTTATTTTTATTTTTCAGACAGAATTTCCCTTTTCAAGATAGGTTTTGAATAAAACTATTTTATAGATCCACCAATGTGGTGAAGCCAATTGGTGCCAATAAATAATTATTAAAATATATAATTATAATTGTTTTTATTTCCCTTTCACTCAAAGCTCTCATTCAAGGACATAGGTTAATTATATGGTCACCCTTCAGGAACCTCAGAGTCTAGCTCAGTGGGGGCGGAACATGTATGCTGAAGTCATTGAAATAACCACATGAGGCAACATGGGAAAGGTAGGACAGACTCAGTGATTAGTTGCTAAGAGAATGACTCAGATAGTGATGCTTAAAGCTCACAGGACAGTGAGGTCACTGCTGGATTTGAAAGTTTTTATAGAGATGCTTACCTTGGGTTAGGCTCAGGAAGTGAAAGGGATCTGGTGAGACTCAGGAAAACAAGGCACAGTTTGGAAGAGAACTTCCTAGATGACCACAGTGCAAATAGCAGACAGTCAGGACTCAGTGAGATGGCTGTTACTGGCTTTCCTAGAACCTATCATCACTCTCCCGGGATCCAACAAAGAACATTTGTTTCAGGAAAGAGCCAAACTCCTCCTGCTACTCATTGCTTCCAGCTTGGTCTTTCACAGTCCCCTCAGGCTCTTCTTATCTCTCTATGAGTAAGAGAACATTTCTTCACTATGGCTTTTCTTGAAACTGTCATTCAATTTGGAGGCCTTGAATATATAGTGATGATGATGGTAGTGATAATGCTATTCTATGACCCAAATCTCCTTGAGTGTTTGCTTTAGCCATTAAAAATGAAGAGTCATGGGGCTTCCCTGGTGGCGCAGTGGTTGAGAGTACGCCTGCCGATGCAGGGGACACGGGTTCGTGCCCCGGTCCAGGAAGATCCCACATGCCGCGGAGCGGCTAGGTCCGTGAGCCATGGCCGCTGGGCCTGTGTGTCCGGAGCCTGTGCTCCGCAACGGGAGAGGCCACAACAGTGAGAGGCCCGCGTATGGCAAAAAAAAAAATGAAGAGTCATAATGTTACAGTTTCCCAAGGCCAGGGTGAAGCTCCAGGTCCTCCAGGAAACCTGGCTTCTGTCAGGATCAGTACCAAGAGTATGTTTTTTTTTTCTTTTGAAAATAACTTTATTCTTTTGGCAAAATAATATTTATTGTACAAATGAAAATGATAAAAATGGTAACCATTATTAGCACTTTGGTGAATATCCTTTCAAACATTTCTCTAAGCATATATATGCATGTGTGTATGTTTTTTATACAAGTCAGATCATACTATGCATTTTGTTTTGTAGTTTTCCTTTTCACTCATCCATATTAAATGGATGGCTTTCCATGTCAATAAAAATGGTTGCACATCATTGTAGGATCTACATTTTGTGCATGCACCATGCTTGACTAAATGTTCTATGGAAGAGCATCCGTTTTCTCTTATGAATAATGCTGTACTGAATATCTTGTGCAATCCTATCCAGCTTGTATGATTACGTCTTAACTTGAAATATTATGGTAGGGTAGCAGGGTCAAGACGTATATGCACATGATATTGGATACATGTGGTCAAACTGCCCTCTGGAAAGATTGTCCTATTTATGTGTATGTGACATATACCTCAAGCAAAAGCACATGTTTTCACACATACAAATTAAACACTGAGTTTTAATAATGTTTTAAATCTTTTCTATATTATTAACAAGAATAATATTCCATTGTCTGTATATCAGTGAGGTTGATCACTACTGCACATTTACTAGCTATTTGTATTTCTTCATTCACAGATCATCTCTTTACCCATCTTCTTCTTGGACTCCTCCCCGTCTTTATAGGTATTTATTATATATGCCTCTAATTCTGTGGCTTGTATTTCAGTTTTGCTGTAGAGAAGTTTTTGACTTGTTTGGTTTTAACTTGAGGTAGACAAATATATCAGCTGTTTCCTTTTGTGCCTTCCAATCTTTATTACATACTTAGAAAGCCCTTGTCAACCACATTAATATACTTGCATCTTTTGCTTTTGCTGCTCATCAAATGCTGCCTTAAATTATTTGTTTTTCTTTATGTATTTTACCCATGTTCCCAAGTAGATCATTGGTCAAGGAGTAGAAGTTATCTTATTTGTTTCCCATAGAAGAAGATCCTAGCTTAGCACCTTGTATATGGGAGTAATTCAGTATGATTATGATTGATGAACCCCCACATATCAAAAGTATATTTATAACTAACATCTGGTGTTGTTGAGGATATAGCAAAAAAGGTATTTTTGTCTTCTTTTGGTTGGGCTTTAAATTCTTATAATCATTTTGGAGGACAACTGTTAATATATACCAAAACCCTTTAAGATATAACTTTACCCCTCAGAATTCATTCCTAATCAGAGATACACAGAAAAATAAATATACTAGGGGGATATACTTCCTCACAGATTTATTTATGGCAACAAAAATTTAAAAATATCCTAGAGGTATTGCATAATGTATGACATATTTATAGATTATTATACTGTAAAATAATGTGGTTAAAGAAAATTACTTTTAAATGCTCTTGATGTAATGCTAAATTAAAATTTAAAAAAACAGAAATTGTATTTTATCATAAAAGTATTATATGCCCATAATAGGAAAAGTTCATATGGTATAGAAGGGAATCATTTGGAAATTAAAACTTTTTTCACCCCTTTCTCCCAACTCACTCCCCAGAAATAACAACAATTAATAGTTTGTGTATTTTACTTGGTAAATGCTTCTACATTTTAAATAATGCAAGTATATGCATCTCTGTTTCCTGATTTTTTTCTGAAACCTTAGGGATCTGGAGAATTTTCACTACTTCCCAGTTCCTCTCCATTTCTCTTACTTTTTGAAGGTCAGAAACATCACAAAAATGTGTATAGAGGTGTGTCTTTTTAAAAAATTTCATCTGATTCTCCCTGGAGTGGGTATGATGGTGACTCATTTAAATCTAAAGACTGATGTATGTCTTCTGCTCTGAGCTATTTTATTCTATTATATCTTCATTGTTTATCTTTTGTTCTGGAACTTTTTCTACATAGCTATGGGAGAAGATGGGTAGAGCTTCTATTTTATATTCTTACTAATATTTTTATTTCTTTTCATTTTACTCCTGGCAATGGGAAATTTATTTATTAACTTCCAGGTCCCCAAACCAATTTTTAGTTGTCTGTATTTTTTTTTTTTTTTTTTTTTTTTTTTGCGGTATGCGGGCCTCTCACTGCGGTGGCCTCTCCCGTTGCGGAGCACAGTCTCCGGACGCGCAGGCTCAGTGGCCATGGCTCATGGGCCCAGCCGCTCCGCGGCATGTGGGATCTTCCCGGACTGGGGCACGAACCCGTGTCCCCTGCCTCGGCAGGCGGACTCTCAACCACTGCACCACCAGGGAAGCCCTGTCTGTATTTTTATACAATCTATTCATTGAACTTGGGAGGACCATATGTTCCAAGAATTCTTGTTATTCTTTCGCTTTAACCACACCTTCTAGTTTTATTGTAGCAGTGCCTAAACTGAGAAGGTGGTCTCAGGGATGAAGAGGAGAGTGGAATGGAAAATCTAGAGGGATGTTCAACAAGACTGCAGGTGTCTGGATCTGGGACTTGAGGAAGAGGAACACTTTCTAGTTTCTTGTCCAAGTTCAGTGAGAGCTCTGGCTTTTCAAGTGTGTAAAGGGCTGAAGCTTACTAGCTTTGAATTCTTAAGTGTGTGGCTCAGAGCCTGCTGATCTGAGGAAAGAAATAAAAGGCAATATTTGATGAACATTTTAAAAAGGTACAGGGAAGGATGATACACAAAGAAGGGGAATTTACTTCCTTGAAGTGGCAGTGCTTTAGTAAGTTAAGTATCTTTTTGGGGTAAGGAAGTGACATTTTAGGTTGAGAGATGAAACATATGCAGTTAGAAAAACAAGAAAAACATTTATAGATAATGATGATGATGGTGATGGTGATGATAACTACTCTAATTTACCAAACATCTCCCTTGTGCCCAAGCAGTGGGGTCCAAATATTTATCATATGTCCAGGCACCAGGGGTAAGTAAATATCTACACTGGACTTCAGCCTCATATGGTTCTTGGTGGCTATTATTTTCCCCATCATTTATAAACATAATAAAACCAAGTGTTCAAAAGCAAACACAGCAACAGGTAAGAAAGCTGATCTCCCTAATGCCAATATCTCTTGCTCTTGGATGCTACCTGTACTTCCTCAAGGTATCCAGCTTGACTAGAATAAGCACATTATGCTTGTAAATGGGGAAAGAATAGTAAATTATTTTGTAGGCCATGCTCAGAAATAGAGATTTTATTTATCAGGCAATGGACAGTCACTGAAAGTTCCTGAGTAGAGAAATGTTATGAACATGGATAATCTGCCTATGCTATGCTAGTGGATTGGTTTTGGTGTAATGGAAAACAGAAAGGCTAATTAGGATTTGTTGCAGAGTTGATGGAGAAATCATGAGGTTTGAGACTGGAATTGTATAGCAGGAATAGAGTTAAGGAAATTGTATGTAAAGGCTTGAGTGTGTGGGGTGTAGCAGAGAAGTAAAATCAGCTAGAGCTGGGGACAAGCTTGGGGATTCTTGGAAATGTCAATTGCTACTTTGAGAAATGTCCAGAGGGGTCACTGGCTTGAACACTCTTGTGTTGACTGTCTGTTAATGACTAGAATGTCCACTTTCCCCACCTCAGTAGACATAGTTAATGTGCAATTTTCTATTCTGTAGCAAGTGAAACAAATAAAAAAATTGAAACAGTAAAACAAGAGTTTATACCTCATCCGATTGGGTATAAAGGAAAACACTTCAACATAATAAGCTATGATAAACCCATAGCTAACTCAATGTTGGGTAGTTAAAAGCTTTTCACCTAAGATCAGGAACAAGAAAAGGATTCCTTCTCTTCACTCTTAATTTAATAAAGTTCCGGAAGTCCTAGCTAGAAAAATCAGACAAGACAAAGAGAGAAAAGACATATAAATGTAAAGGAAGAAGTAAAATTGTTGTTATTTGCAGATGATATGATTTTACATATAAAAAATCTCAAAGACCAAACAAAAAACTGTTGGAACTAATCAATGAATTCAGTAAACTTGCAGGATATAAAATCAACATAGAGAAATCAGTTACATTTCTGTACATTAACAATGAAACATCTGAAAAAGAAATGAAGAAAACTATTCCATTCACAAGCATCAAAAACAATAACATATCTATGAATAAATTTAACAAAGGAAGTGAAAATTATGTACGAAAAATACCCTCAAATCTTTTGCCTTTTTAACATCTTTATTGGAGTATAATTGCTTTACAATGCTGTGTTAGGTTCTGCTTTATAACAAAGTGAATCAGCTATCTATATACATATATATCCAGATCTACTCCCTCTTGCATCTCCTTCCCACCCTCCCTATCCCACCCCTCTAGATCGTCAGAAATCACTGAGCTGATCTCCTTGTGCTAGGTGGCTGCTTCCCACTAGCTATCTATTTTACATTTGGTAGTATTTATAAGTCCATGCCACTCTCTCACTTTGTCCCAGCTTACCCTTACCCTTCCCTGTGTCCTCAAGTCCATTCTCTACTTCTCTATGTCTGCATCTTTATTCCTGTCCTGCCCGTAGGTTCATCAGAACCATTTTTTTTTGTTTTGTATTCCATATATATATGTTAGTATACAGTATTTGTTTTTCTCTTTCTGACTTACTTCACTCTGTATGACAGACTCTAGGTCCATCCACAGCACTACAAATAACTTAATTTTGTTCCTTTTTATGGCTGAGTAATATTCCATTGTATATATGTGCCACATCTTTATCCATTCATCTGTTGAAATGTCAATTGGACATTGACATTGACATTTGACAAATGTCAAATGGACACTTAGGTTGCTTCCTTTTCCTGGTTATTGTAGATAGAGCTGCAATGAACACTGAGGTAAAAGACTCTTTCTGAATGTGGTTTTCTCAGGGTATATGCCCAGTAGTGGGATTGCTGTGTCATATGGTAGTTCTATTTGTAGTTTTCTAAGGAACTTCCGTACTGTTCTCCATAGAGTCTGTATCAATTTACATTCCTACCAACAGTGCAAGATAGTTCCCTTTTCTCCACAGTCTCTCCAGCATTTATTGTTTGTAGATTTTTTGATGATGGCATTCTGACTAGTGTGAGATGATACCTCATTGTAGTTTTGATTTAATTTCTCTAATGATTAGTGATGTTGAGCACTCTTTCATGGGTTTGTTGGCAATCTGTATATCTTCTTTGGAGAAATGTCTATTTAGGTCTTCTGCCCGCTTTTCGATTGGGTTGTTTGTTTTTTTGATATTGAGTTGTATGGCTGCTTGTAAATTTTGGAGGATAATCCTGTGTCAGTTGCTTCATTTGCAAATATTTTCTCCCATTCTCAGGGTTGTCTTTTTGTCTTGTTTATGATTTCCTTTGCTGTGCAAAAGCTCTTAAGCTTCATTAGGTCCCATTTGTTTATTTTTGTTTTTATTTCCATTTCTCTAGGAGGTGGGTCAAAAAGGATCTTGCTGTGATTTATGTCATAGAGTGTTCTGCCTATGTTTTACTCTAAGAGTTTTATACTGTCTGGCCTTACTTTTAGGTATTTAATCCATTTTGAGTTTATTTTTGTGTATGGTGTTAGGGAGTGTTCTAATTTCATTCTTTTACATGTAGCTGTCCAGTTTCTCAGCACCACTTATTGAAGAAGCTGTCTTTTCTCCATTGTATATTCTTGTCTCCTTTATCAAAAATAAGGTGACCATATGTGCATGGGTTTATCTCTGGGCTTTCTATCCTGTTCCATTTATCTATATTTCTGTTTTTGTGACAGTACCATACTGTCTTGCTTATGTAACTTTGTAGTATAGTCTGAATTCAAGGAGCCTGATTCCTCCAGCTCCGTTTTTCATTCTCAAGATTGCCTAGGCTATTCGGGGTCTTTTGTGTTTAATAATTTCAAACTGTGAATTTTTTTGTTCTTGTTCTGTGAAAAATGCCATTGGTAGTTTGATAGGGCTTGCAATGAATCTGTAGATTGCCTTGGGTAGTGTAGTCATTTTCTCAATATTGATTATTCCAATCCAAGAACATGGTATAACTCTCCATCTGTTTGTATCATCTTTAATTTCTTTCATCAATGTCATAGTTTGCTGCATACAGTTCTTTAGTCTACGTAGGTAGATTTATTCCTAGGTATTTTATTGTTCTTTTTGCAATGATAAATGGGAGGGTTTCCTTAATTTCTCTTTCAGGTTTTTCATCATGGGTGTATAGGAATGTAAGAGATTTCTGTGCATTAATTTTGTATCCTGCTACTCTACCAAATTCATTGATTAGCTCTAGTAGTTTTCTGTTGGCATCTTTAGGATTCCCTATGTATAGTATCATGTCATCTGCAAAGAGGGACAGCTTTACTTCTTTTCTGATTGGACTCTATTTATTTCTTTTTCTTCTCTGATTGCTCTGGCTAAAATTTCCAAAATTGTGTTGAATGATAGTGGTGAGAGTGGGCAATGTTGTCTTCTTCCTGATCTCAGTGAAAATGGTTTCAGTTTTTCACCATTGAGGTTGAGGTTGGCTGTGGGTTTGCCATATATGTCATATTTATATGTTGAGGTAAGTTCTTGCTATACCTACTTTCTGGAGGGTTTTTATCATAAATGGGTGTTGAACATTGTCGAAAGCTTTCTCTGCATCTAATGAGATGATCATATGATTTTTCTCCTTCAATTTGTTAATATGGTGTATCACGGTGATTGATTTCCATCTATTGAACAATCCTTGCATTCCTCAGATAAACCCCACTTGATCATGGTGTATGATCCTTTTAATGTGCTGTTGGATTCTGTTTGCTAGTATTTTGTTGAGGATTTTTGCATCTAAGTTCATCAGTGATATTGGCCTATAGTTTTCGTTCTTTGTGACATCTTTGTCTGGTTTTGGTATCAGTGTGATGATGGCCTCATAGATTGAGTTTGGGAGTGTTTTCCCCTCTGCTATATTTTGGAAGAGTTTGAGAAGGATAAGTGTTAGCTCTTCTCTGAATGTTTGATAGAATTCACCTGTGAAGCCATCTGGTCATGGACTATTGTTTGTTGGAAGACTTTTCATTCCAGTCTCAATTTCAGTACTTGTAATTGGTCTGTTTATATTTTCTATTTCTTCCTGGTTCAGTCTCGCAAGGTTGTGCTTTTCGAAGAATTTCTTCCAGGTTGTCCATTATATTGGAATATAGTAATCCAAGTAATTAGCTTGTAGTAATCTCTCATGATACTTTGTATTTCTGTAGTGTCAGTTATTACTTCTTTTTATTTCTAATTCTGTTGATTTGAGTCTTCTCCCTTTTGTGCTTGATGAGTCTGGCTAATGGTTTATCAATTTTGTTCATCTTCTCAAAGAACAAGCTTTTAGTTTTATTGATCATTGCTATCGTTTCCTTCATTTCTTTTTCATTTATTTCTGATCTGATTTTTATGATTTATTTCCTTCTGCTAACTTTTATGTTTTCTTTGTTCTCCTTTCTCCAATTACTTTAGGTGCAAGGCTAGGTTGTTTGTTCAAGATGTTTCCTGTTTCTTAAGGTGGGCTTATATTGCTATAAGCTTCCCTCTTAGAACTGTTTTTACTGCATTCCATAGGTTTTGTGTCGTCGTGTCTCCATTGTCATTTGTTTCTAGGTATTTTTGTATTTCCTTTTTGATTTCTTCAGTGATCACTTCATTATTAAGTAGTGTATTGTTTAGCCTCCATGTGTTTGTATTTTTTGCAGATCTTTTCCTGTAATTGATATCTAGTCTCATAGCATTGTGGTCAGAAAAGATACTTGATACAATTTCAATTTTCTTAAATTTACCAAGGCCTGCTTTGTGACCCAAGATATGATCTATCCTGGAGAATGTTCCATGAGCACTTGAGAAAAATGTATATTCTGTTGTTTTTGGATGGAGTGTCCTATAAATATCAATTAAGTCCATCTTGTTTAATGTATCATTTAAGCTTGTGTTTCCTTATTTATTTTCATTTTGGATGATCTGTCCACTGGTGAAAGTGGGGTGTTAAAGTTCCCTTGCTATGAATGTGTTACTACTGATTTCCCCTCTTATGGCTGTCAGTATTTGCCTTATGTATTGAGGTGCTCCTATGTTGGGTGCATAAATATTTACAATTGTTATATCTTCTTCTTGGAACAATTCCTTGATCATTATGTAGTGCCCTTCTTTGTCTCTTGTAATAGTCTTTATTTTAAAGTCTATTTTGTCTGATATGAGAATTGCTACTCCAGCTTTCTTTTGGTTTCCATTTGCATGGAGTATCTTTTTCCATCCCCTTACTTTCAGTCTGTATGTGTCTCTAGGTCTGAAGTGGGTCTCTTGTAGACAGCATATATATGGGTCTTGTTTTTGTATCCATTCAGCCAATCTGTGTCTTTCGGTGGGAGCATTTAGTCTATTTACATTTAAGGTAATTATCAATATGTATGTTCCTATTCCCATTTTCTAAATTGATTTGTGTTCATTATTGTAGGACTTTTCCTTCTCTTGTGTTTCTTGCCTAGAGAAATTCCTTTAGCATTTGTTGTAAAGCTGGTTTGATGGTGCTGAACTCTCTCAGCTTTTGCTTGTCTGTAAAGGTTGTAATTTCTCCATCAAATCTGAATGAGATCCTTGCTAGGTAAAGTAATCTTGGTTGCAGGTTTTTCTCCTTCATCACTTTCAGTATGTCCTGCCACTCCCTTCTGGATTGCAGAGTTTCTGCTGAGAGATCAGCTGTTAACTTTATGTGTGTTATTTGTTGTTTTTCCCTTGCTGCTTTTAATATGCTTTCTTTGTATTTAATTTTTGACAGTTTGATTAATATGTGTCTTGGAGTATTTCTCCTTGGATTTATCCTGTATGGGACTCTCTGTGCTTCCTGGACTTGATTAACTATTTCCTTTCCCATATTAGGGAAGTTGTCAACTATAATCTCTTCAAATATTTTCTCAGTCCCTTTTTTTTTTTTTTCTCTTCTTCTTCTGGAACCCCAATAATTCGAATGTTGGTGCATTTAATATTGTCCCAGAGGTCTCTGAGACTGTCCTCAGTTCTTTTCATTCTTTTTCCTTTATTCAGCTCTGCAGTAGTTATTTCCACTATTTTATCTTCCAGGTCACTTATCCGTTCTTCTGCCTCAGTTATTCTGCTATTGATCCCTTCTAGAGAAATTTTCATTTCATTTATTGTGTTGTTCATCGTTGTTTGTTTCATCTTTAGTTCCTCTAGGTCCTTGTTAAATGTTTCTTGCATTTTGTCTATTCTATTTCCAAGATTTTGGATCATCTTTACTATCATTATTCTGAATTATTTTTCAGGTAGACTGCCTATTTCCTCTTCATTTGTTAGGTCTGGTGGGTTTTCATCTTGCTCCTTCATCTGCAGTGTGTTTTCCTGTCTTCTCATTTTGCTTATCTTACTGTGTTTGGGGTCTCCTTTTCGCAGGTTGCAGGTTCGTAGTTCCCGTTGTTTTTGTTGTCTGTCCCCAGTGGCTAAGGTTGGTTTAAGGGGTTGTTTAAGCTTCCTGGTGGAGGAGACTAGTGCCTGTGTTCTGGTGAATGAGGCTGGATCTTGTCTTTCTGGTGGACAGGTTCATGTCTGGTGGTGTGTTTTGGGGTGTTTGTGGACTTATGATTTTAGGCAGCTTCTCTGCTAATGGGTGGGGTTGTGTTCCTGTTTTGCTAGTTGTTTGGCATAGGGTGTCCAGCACTGTAGCTTGCTGGTCGTTGAGTGAAGTTGGGTGCTGGTGTTAAGATGGAGGTCTCTGGGAGATTTTCACCATTTGATATTATGTGGAGCTAGGAGGTCTCTTGTTGACCAGTGTCCTGAAGTTGGCTCTCCCACCTCAGCGGCACAGCACTGGCTCCTGGCTGCAGCACCAAGAGCCTTTCATCCACATGGCTCAGGATAAAAGGTAGAAAAAGTAAAGAGAAAGAATTAGTAGAAGTAGGAAGAAAGAAAGGAAGAAAGAAAGAAAGAAAGAAATGAAGGAAGGAAGGAAGAAAGAACAAAAGAAGGAAAGAAGGAAAGGATGGAGGGAGGGAGGGATGGTGGGAGGAAGGAAGGCAGGAAAGAAGGAGAGAAAGAAGGAAAAAAGAAAGAAAGAAAGAAGATAAAGTAAAATAAAATAAAGTAAAATATAATAAAGTTATTAAATTAAAAAATAATTATTAAGAGAAAAAAAACGTACTGGTAGAACCTTAGGACAAATGGTGGAAGCAAAGCTATACAGACAAAATCTCATACAGAAGCATATACATACACACTCACAAAAAGAGGAAAAGAGGAAAAAATCATAAATCTTGCTCTCAAAGTCCACCTCCTCAATTTGGGATGATTCATTGTCTAAAGGAGGGAAGGAAGGAAGGAAGGAAAGAAAGAAAGAAAGAAAGAGAGAAAGAAAGAAAGAAAGAAAGAAAGAAAGAAAGAAAGAAAGGAAGAAAGAGAAAGAAAGAAGATAAAGTAAAATAAAATATAGTTATTAAAATTAATTATTAAGAAAAAAAAACGGATGGATAGAACCCTAGGACAAATGGTGGAAGCAAAGCTATACAGACAAGATCTCACACAGAAGCATACACATACACATTCACAAAAAGAGGAAAAGGGGAAAAAAAATCATAGATCTTGTTCTCAAAGTCCACCTCCTCAATTTGGGATGATTTGTTGTCTATTCATGTATTCCACAGATGCAGGGTACATCAAGTTGATTGTGGAGCTTTAATCTGCTGCTTCTGAGACTGCTGGGAGAGATTTCACTTTCTCATCTTTGTTCTCACAGCTTCCAAGGGCTCAGCTTTGGATTTGGCCCCACCTCTGCGTGTAGGTCGCCAGAGGGCGTCTGTTGTTTGCTCAGACAGGACGGGGTTAAAGGAGCCGCTGATTCAGGGGCTCTGGCTCACTCAGGCCAGGGGGAGAAAAGGGCTCGGAGTGCGGGGCGAGCCTGCGGCGGCACAGGCCAGCGTGACGTTGCACCAGCCTGAGCCTCGCCATGCGTTCTCCTGGGGAAGTTGTCCCTAGATCCCGGGAACTTCGCAGTGTCGGGCTGCACAGGCTCCCCCGAAGGGAGGTGTGGATAGTGACCTGTGCTTGCACACAGGCTTCTTGGTGGTAGCAGCAGCAGCCTTAGCGTCTCATGCCTGTCTCTGTGGTCCCCGCTTTTAGCCGTGGCTCGCGCCTGTCTCTGGAGCTCCTTTAAGCAGCACTCTTAATCCCCTCTCCTTGCCCACCAAGAAACAAAGAGGGAAGAAAAAGTCTCTTGCCTCTTCGGCAGCTCCAGACCTTTTCCCGGACTCCCTCCCAGCTAGCCGTGGTGCACTAACGCCTTCAGACTATTTTCATGCTGCCAAACCCAGTCCTCTCCCTGCGCTCCAACCAAAGCCCGAACCTCAGCTTGCAGCCCCGCCTGCCCCGGAGGGTGAGCAGACAAGCCTCTCTGGCTGGTGAGTGCTGGTCAGCACCAATCCTCTGTGCGGGAATCTCCCCGCTTTGCCCTCCGCACCCCTGTTGCTGCGCTCTCCTCCTCGGTGCCAAAGCTCCCCTACTCCGCCACCCGCAGTCTCCACCCGTGAAGGGGCTTCCTAGTGTGTAGAAATCTTTCCTCCTTCACAGCTCCCTCCCACTGGTGCAGGTGCCATCCCTATTCTTTTGTCTCTGTTTTTTCTTTTTTTCTTTTGCCCTACCCAGGTACATGGGGAGTTTCTTGCCTTTTGGGAGGTCTGAGGTCTTCTGCCAGCGTTCAGTAGGTGTTCTGTAGGAGTTGTTCCACCTGTAGATGTATTTCTGTTGTATCTGTGGGGAGGAAGGTGATCACATCTTACTCTTCCGCCATCTAGGAGTGCTTTCTTCATTTGATATTATATAGAGCTGGGAGGTCTCTGCCAGATCAATGTCCTGAACCCGGCTCTCCCATCTCAGAAGCACAGGTCTGACACCTGGCCGGAGCACCAAGACCCCATCATCCACACTGCTTATAAGTAAAGAGAGAGAGAGAGAGAAAAGAAAGAAAGAAAGAAAGAAAGAAAGAGAGAAAGAGAGAAAGAGAGAAAGAAAGAAAGAAAGTTATTAAAATAAAAAATTATTATTAAAAATAAAAAATTAAACTAATAAAAAAAGGGGAAAAAAAGAAAGAAAGGAGAACAACCAAAGAAAAAAACAAATACACCCATGATAACAAGCTCTAAAAACTATACAAAAAAAAAATAAAAAAACAGACAGACAGAACCTTAGGACAAATAGTACAAGCAAAGCTATACAGACAAAATAACACAAAGAAGCATACACATACACACTCACAAAAAAAGAAAAAGGAAAAAAATATACATATCTATATATTTTTTAAAAAAGGAAGAATAGAGCACCCAAATCAATAAACAAATCTACCAATGATAATAAACTCTAAATACTAAACTAATATAAACATAAAGCCAGGAACAAATTAGATACAGAAAGCAAACCCCAAGTTTACAGTTGCTCCCATAATCCACTGCCTCAATTTTGGGATGATTCATTGTCTATTCAGGTATTCCACAGTTGCATGGTATGTCAAGTTGATTGTGGAGACATAATCTGCTGCTTCTGAGGCTGTTGGGAGAAATTTCCCTTTCTCTTCTTCGTTCGCACAGCTCCTGGAGTTCAGCTTTGGATCTGGCTCCACCTCTGTGAGTTGCTTGCCTGAGGGCATCTGTTCCTGCCCAGATAGGACCTGGTTAAAGTAGCAGCTGATTAGGGGTCTCTGGCTCACTCAGGTCGGGGGGAGGGAGGGGTATGGAATGCAGGGTGAGCCTGCCGCGGAAGAGGTTAGCATGCCATTGCAACAGCCTGATGCGAGCCATGTGTTCTCCCGGGGAAGTTGTCCCTGGATCACAGAACCCTGGCAACTGTGGGCTGCACATGCTCCACGGAGGGGAGGTGTTGAAAGTGACCTGTGCTTGCACACAAGCTTTTGGTGGCTGCAGTAGCAGCCTTAGTGTTTCATGC
Source organism: Phocoena phocoena (assembly GCF_963924675.1). NCBI lineage: Eukaryota > Metazoa > Chordata > Mammalia > Artiodactyla > Phocoenidae > Phocoena > Phocoena phocoena. The sequence continues at coordinate 128,966,223 of NC_089220.1, read as the reverse complement.
CTGTCTCTGGTGTCCACACTGATAGCCGTGGCTCGCACCCATCTCTGGAGCTCATTTAGGTGGTGTTCTGAATTCCCTCTCCTCATGCAACCTGAAACAATGGTCTCTTGCCTCTTAGTCATGTCCAGACTTTTTCCAGGACTCCTTCCTGGCTAGCTGTGGCACACTGGCCCCCTTCATGCTGTGTTTGTGCAGCCAACCTCAGTCCTGTCCCTGGGATCTGACCTCTGAAGCCCGAGCCTCAGCTCCCAGCCCCCACCCGCCCTGGCAAGTGAGCAGACAAGCCTCTTGGGTTGGTGAGTGCTGGTTGGCACCAATCCTCTGTGTGGGAATCTCTCTGCTTTGCCCTCTGCACCCCTGTTGCTGTGCTCTCCTCTGTGGCTCAGAAGCTTTCCCTTCGCCCACTCCCCCCGTCTCCACCAGTGAAGGGGCTTCCTAGTGTGTGGAAACTTTTCCTCCTTCACAGCTCACTCCCAGAGGTGCAGGTCCTGTCCCTATTCTTTTGTCTGTGTTTTTTCTTTTGCCCTACCCAGGTATGCTGGGAATTTCTTGCCTTTTGGGAAGTCTGATGTCTTCTTCCATGGTTCAGTAGGTGTTCTGTAGGGGTTGTTCCACATGTAGATGTATTTCTGATGTATTTGTGGGGAGGAAGGTGATCTCCACATCTTACTCCTCTGTCACCTTGAAGGTCTCCCCCCAAGTCTTTTTTGAAAGAAATTGAAGACACATACAAATGGAAAGATACCTTGAGTTCATGGATTGGAAGAATTAATATTGTTTAAATGTTCATACTCCCAAAGCAATCTATAGACTTAAAGCAATCCTTATGAAAATTCCAATGGCATTTCCACAGGAAAAAAAAAAAATCCTAAAATTTGTATACAACCACAAAATACCCCAAATATCCAAAGCAATCATCAGAAAGAAGAACAAAGCATCAAACTTCCTGATTTCAAACTATACTACAAAGCAATAATAAAACAGTATGGGGCTTCCCTGGTGGCACAGTGGTTGAGAGTCTGCCTGCTGATTCCAGGGACACGGGTTCGTGCCCCAGTCTGGGAAGATCCCACATGCCGCAGAGCGGCTAGGCCTGTGAGCCATGGCCGCTGAGCCTGTGCGTCCGGAGCCTGTGCTCCACAATGGGAGAGGCCACAGCAGTGAGAGGCCCACATACTGCAAAAAAAAAACAAAACAGTATGGCACTGTCATAAAAATAGATACATAGACCAATGGAACAGAATAGACAGAGCAGAAATAAACCCCAACATCAACTAATATCTGGCAAGAGAGCTAAGGATATCCAATGGAGAAAATATAGTCTTTTCAACACATGGTGTTGAGAAAACCAGATAAACACATGCAGAAAAATAAACTTGGACCTGTATTTTATCCCATTCACAAAAATTAACTCATAATGGACCAAAGACTTAAACATAAGACATGATACCTTAAAACTCCTATAAGAAAACATGGAGGAAAAGCTCCTCAACATTGGTCTTGATATTTTTTGGATATTACGCCAAAAGTACAAATGACAAAAGCAAAAATCAACAGGTGGGACTACATCAAACTTAAAGGCTTCTGCACAGCAAAAGAAACAATCAACAAACTAAAATGTAACCTATAGAATGGGAGAAAATATTTGAGAACCATACATAAGATGAGGGGTTAATATCTATTATATATATAAGAAACGCATACAATTCAATAACAAAAAAATAAACAGTCCAATTTTTAAAATGGGCAAAGGAGCTAAATAGACATTTTTTTTTTACAAAAAATACAACCAGATGGCCAACAGGTACATGAGAAGATGCTCAATATCACTAATCATCAGGGAAATGCAAATCAAAACCACAATAAGATATCCCCTCAGACCTGTTAGAATGGCTATCATCAATAGGATAAGAGATAATAAGTATTGGTGAGTATGTGGAGAAAAGGAAATCCTTGTATACTGTTGGTGAGAATGTAAATTGGTTTAGCCACTATGGAAAACAACATGGAGGTTCCTCAAAAAATTATTTAGAGAACTACCATATGATCCAGAAATTCCACTTGTGGGATATACCCAAAGGAAATAAAAACAGGGTAGTGAGGAGACCTATGCACTCCCATGTTTATTGGGATATTATTCACAATAGCAAATATATGATGCTCTGTACCATATGAAACATTCAGTGCTCTTCAATGAATGAAGGCAAGAGGGAGGAGATATGGGGATATATGTATATGTATAATTGATTCACTTTGTTATAGAGCAGAAACTAACACACCATTGTAAAGCAATTATACTCCAATAAAGATGTTAAAAAAGAGAATATGTGATATATATATATAGTGATATATATATATATATATATATATATATATATATATATATATATATATATAATTCAGCTATGAGAAAGAAGAAATTCTTGCCATGGATGGAACTTGAAGACACTATGCTGTTAGATAAGTCAGATAAAGACAAATACTATATGATATCACTTATATGTGGAATCTATGAAAGCCAAAGTCATAAAAACAGAGAGTAGAATGGTGGTTCCTAGGGGATGAGGGTGGGAGGATAAGGAAATATTTTTTTAAGGGTACAAACTTGCAACTAATAGATAAATAAGTCCCATAGATCTAAAGCACAGTATAGTGATTATAGACAAGAATATTGTATTATAAATATCAAAGTTGCAAGACCAGAACTTAATTATTCCCACCCCCCAAAAAAGAAATGATAATTATGTGAGGTAATAGAGGTGCCAGTTAATGCTACAATGGCAACCATAATGAAATATATAAATGTATCAAATCAACGTGCTGCACATCTTAAACTTACACAGCATTATTTATATGTCAAATATATTTCAATTAACCCCCAAAACCCACAGGGATTTATAGTATTTACTTATTGTGTAATAAATTAATATATTCTTCTCTCTAACGTATAATTTTACTCCAGTTATGCAGCCTATATGCTACAGTTCTTTATGTGACTGCTGCTTTGATTACCTGCCTGGTAAGATCCACTGCAGCATAAGACAATTTGAGCATTCTATATGGTTGGGTTTACTTCTCTGTGTAGTACTTCTTTGAGTACCTCTCATCACTCAAAAGATGTTGGATGTGGATTTTTTAAATAAAGTTTTTTGAAACAATAAAGTGTCAACAGGGTCAATAATACCTACTGCATTCTAGGAACCCTAGTGACTGTCCAGACACCCAATCCAAGTTTTGCCTTTTCTCTTTTGTTCCAGCTGGTTAGCAGTACCTCTTCCTCTGTTAGTTTTGGCAAGATGGTAATAAAAGCAGGGAGTGGGGGGTAATGGAAATGGCCAGCCGTTCAGTTACAGCTTATTGGACAGGCCAATGCAGGAAAACATGCATAAGGCATCTTACAAAGTACAGGGGAAAAGCACAGTTCTGAGATTGCTTTCTTATTACCAAGGAGAGGATGCAATGTAGACTGCATTGCCTGGACTGCAGTCCACAGGTGGGCAAGAAGAACCAACCAACTGACCAGACACCAATCCTGATGACACTTGCAAATCTGGCAACTTTCACTTCCTCTCCTCTACTCTGTTTAAGGTCAGACTTTCAGGTGCCCCTATCAGGTGCCTGACTTTATCAGGCAGTTCCTCATAGACGTACCTGTACACACAGATACAGTTTGTACTCAAATGTTTTTTTGCAGCAGTAGAACAAGATGCATCTAAAAATTCAGCTTTCATTGGCATTTTTCTTATCAGGATTTTCCCCCACCTTCCTGAATGCAAGTGGTGAATTTAAGGATCATGTGGCTTCCAGTGAAGTGAACGGGCTGTCTTCCAAAGCTTTCATAAAAGTGACTCATTTAAGCAGTAGGACACTTTCTTGAGATGTTGAGGACTTCGAAATGGATTTTGCTCCTGTAAAATTGGTAATGCTTGCAACAATGCAGAGATCTCTTACCACAAAAAACAAGGCAATTAATGTGTCTTTAATTTGCACCTAACCAAACAGAAAGGGCGCGTTTATTCCATGCGACATGTAGACAATTTTTTTAAAAAAAACAAAGTTTCATGCTGTGACTACAATTAGTGTAATTGTCAGCTCTTCTCTAAAAACAAATATGTATTAAGAGAAACGCCAGCATTGTGCCCTCCTCTGGTGTGAAAATGAGACAATCAAAATCTATTGTAATTACCTCAGTGATATTATAATTAGCAATGATTAAGTTATTCCATGCTGTATTTTTCCTCTTGGCTACAATTAAAAAAGTATATATCTTTCTGCAACACATTACTGCTGATCATTTTACCTCAATACATGTCTGGTAAGTGGATAAATTAGAAGTAATTTTAAAGCACAACTCCGTTAAAACATATATCTCTCTATTTAACTGCCTTAACCCTGTAGAGGCATCTGTGTTCTTTGTTGCTTGGTAAAAAAAGAACTTACCCCCTGGTTTCCTGCTCAGGAATCAAATATGTTTTTTTTTTGTTTGTTTGTTTTTAAATTACAGATAGCTGAATGATATGATTAATCATTCATTTCTTGTCAGGCATGCCCACCTAGCTCAAAATTCCTGCACTGGGCAACAGCCAGGTTTTAAAATAAATTGCTGAAAAGGCAGCCAGCTGTACTATCACAGAAAGAAAAGGTCCTGAGTAAATGGATGTCTTTCTAGTTGGATTAGGAGAAAAAGTGAATTAAGCCATAATTACAAAAATGTCTTTTTTATATTACACATAACTTTTTTTTTCTCATAGATACTTTCATGTCATATCTTCCTACTTACTGTTTTTTTTTTTTAAACATCTTTATTGGAGTATAATTGCTTTACAATGGTGTGTTAGTTTCTGCTTTATAACAAAATGCATCAATTATACATATACATATGTTCCCATATCTCTTCCCTCTTGCATCTCCCTTCCTTCCACCCTCCATACCCCACCGCTCTAAGTGGTCACAAACCACTGAGCTGATCTCCCTGTGCTGTGCGGCTGCTTCCCACTAGCTATCTATTTGATGTTTGGTAGTATATATATGTCCATGCCACTCTCTCACTTTGTCACAGTTTACCCTTCCCCCTCCCCATATCCTCAAGTCCATTCTCTAGTAGGTTGGTGTCTTTATTCCCATCTTGCACCTACGTTCTTCATGACCTTTTTTTCCCTTAGATTCCATATATATGTGTTAGCATACAGTATTTGTTTTTCTCTTTCTGACGTACTTCACTCTGTATGACAGACTCTAGATCCATCCACTTCACTACAAATAACTCGATTTCATTTCTTTTTATGGCTGAGTAATATTCCATTGTATATATGTGCCACATCTTCTTTATCCATTCATCTGTTAATGGACACTTAGGTTGCTTCCATGTCCTGGTTATTGCAAATAGAGCTGCAATGAATATTTTGGTACATGACTCTTTTTGAATTATGGTTTTCTCAGGGTATATGCCCAGTAGTGAGATTGCTGGGTCGATGGTAGTTCTATTTTTACTTTTTTAAGGAACATCTATACTGTTCTCCATAGTGGCTGTATCAATTTACATTCCCACCAACAGTGCAAGAGGGTTCCCTTTTCTCCACACCCTCTCCAGCATTTATTGTTTCTAGATTTTTTGATAACGACCATTGTGACTGGTGTGAGACGATAGCTCATTGTAGTTTTGATTTGCATTTCTCTAATGATTAATGATGTTGAGCTTGCTTTCATGTGTTTGTTGGAAATCTGTATCTTCTTTGGAGAAATGTCTATTTAGGTCTTCTGCCCATTTTTGGATTGGTTTGTTTGTTTTTTTTGATATTGAGCTGCATGAGCTGCTTGTAAATTTTGGAGATTAAACCTTTGTCAGTTGCTTCATTTGCAAATATTTTCTCCCATTCTAAGGGTTGTCTTTTGGTCTTGTTTATGGTTTCCTTTGCTGTGCAAAAGCTTTGAAGTTTCATTAGGTCCCATTTATTTATATTTGTTTGTTTTTTTTTTTTCCATTTCTCTAGGCGGCGGGTCAAAAAGGATCTTGCTGTGATTTATGTCATAGAGTGTTCTGCCTAGGTTTTACTCTAAGAGTTTTATACTGTCTGGCCTTACATTCAGGTCTTTAACCCATTTTGAGTTTATTTTTGTGTATGGTGTTAGGGAGTGTTCTAATTTCATTCTTTTACATGTAGCTGTCCAGTTTTCCCAGCACCACTTATTGAAGAGGCTGTCTTTTCTCCACTGTATATTCTTGCCTCCTTTATCAAAGATAAGGTGACCATATGTGTGTGGGTTTATCTCTGGGCTTTCTATCCTGTTCCATTGATCTATATTTCTGTTTTTGTGCCAGTACCACACTATCTTGATTACTGTAGCTTTGTAGTATAGTTTGAAGTCAGGAAGCCTGATTCCTCCAGATCCATTTTTCGTTCTCAAGATTGCTTTGGCTATTCTGGGTATTTTGTGTTTCCATACAAATTGTGAAATTTTTTGTTCTAGTTCTGTGAAAAATGCCAGTGGTATTTTGATAGGGATTGCATTGAATCTATAGATTGCTTTGGGTAGTAGAGTCATTTTCACACTATTGTTTCTTCCAATCTAAGAACATTGTATATCTCTCCATCTGTTGGTATCATCTTTAATTTCTTTCATCCGTGTCTTATAATTTTCTTCAAACAGATCTTTTGTCTCATTATGTAGGTTTATTCCTAAATATTTTATTCTTTTTGTTGCAGTGGTAAATGGGAGAGTTTTCTTAATTTCACTTTCAAATTTTTCATCATTAGTGTATAGGAATGCAAGAGATTTCTGTGCATTAATTTTGTGTCCTGCAACTTTACCAGATTCATTGATTAGCTCTAGTAGTTTTCTGCTAGCATCTTTAGGAGTCTCTATGTATAGTATCATGTCGTCTGCAAACAGTGACAGTTATACTACTTCTTTTCCAATTTAGATTCCTTTAATTTTGTTTTCTTCTTTTGGATTCCTTTAATTTTTTTTTTTTTTCTTCTATGATTGCCATGGCGAAAACTTCCAAAACTATACTGAATAACAGTGGTGAGGGTGGGCAACATTGTCTTGTTCCTGGTCTTAGTGGAAAAGGTTTCCGTTTTTCACCATTGAAAACAATGTTGGCTGTCAGTGTGTCATACATGGCCTTTATTATGTTGAGCTAAGTTCCCTCTATGCCTACATTTTGGAAGGGTCTAATCTTAAATGGGAGTTGAAAATTTTTTCTGCATCTACTGAGAAGATCATATAGATTTTATCCTTCAGTTTGTTAATATGGTGTATCACACTGATTGATTTGCATATATTGAGGAATCCTTGCATTCCTGGGGTAAACCTCACTTAATCATGGTGTATGATCCTTTTAATGTGCTCTTGGATTCTGTTTGCTAGTATTTTGTTGAAGATTTTTGCCCCTAACTTCATCAGTGATATTGGCCTATAGTTTTCTTTCTTTGTGACATCTTTTTCTGGTTTTGATATCAGGGTGATTGTGGCCTCATAGAATGAGTTTGGGAGTGTTCTTCTCTCTGCTATATTTTGGAAGAGTTTGAGAAGGATAGGTGTTAGCTCTTCTCTAAGTGTTTTATAGAATTCGCCTGTGCAGCCATCTGGTCCTGGACTTTTGCTTGTTGGAAGATTTTTAATCACAGTTTCAATGTCAGTGCTTGTGATTGGTCTGTTTATATTTTCTATTTCTTCCTGATTCAGTCTCAGAAAGTTGTACTTTCCAAGAATTTGTCCATTTCTTCCAGGCTGTCCATTTTATTGACATGGAGTTGCTTGTAGTAATCTCTCATGATCCTTTGTATTTCTGCAGTGTCAGTTGTTACTTCTCCTTTTTCTTTTCTAATTCTATTGATTTGAGTCTCCTCCCTTTTTTCTTGATGAGTCTGGCTAATGGTTTATCAATTTTGTTTATCTTTTCAAAGAACCAACCTTTGGTTTTGTTGATCTTTGCTATCGTTTCATTCATTTATTTTTCATTTTTTTCTGATCTCATCTTTATGATTTCTTTCCTTCTGCTAACTTTGGAGTTTTTGTTCTTCTTTTTCTAATTGCTTTAGGTGCAAGGTTAAGTTGTTTATTTGAGATGTTACCTGTTTCTTAAGGTAGGATTGTATTGCTATAAACTTTGCTCTTAGAGCTGCTTTTGCTGCATCCCATAGGTTTTGGGTGGTAATGTCTCCATTGTCACTTGTTTCCAGGTATTTTTTGATTTCCTCTTTGATTTCTTCAATGATCACTTCATTATTAAGTAGTGTATTGTTTAGCCTCCATGTGTTTTTATTTTTTATGGATCTTTTCCTGTCACTGATATCTAATCTCATAGCCTTGTGGTCAGAAAAGATATTTGATACGATTTCAATTTTCTTCAATTTACCGAAGCTTGATTTGTGACCCAAAGTATGATCTCTCCTGGAGAATGTTGCATGAGCACTTGAGAAGAATGCCTGTTCTGTTGTTATTGGATGGAATGTCCTATAAATATCAATTAAGTCAATTTTGTTTAATGTATCATTTCAAGCTTGTGTTTCCTTATTTGTTTTCATTTTGGATGATCTGTCCATTGGTGAAAGTGGGGTGTTAAAGTCCCCTACTATGATTGTGTTACTGTCGATTTCCCCTTTTATGGATGTTAATATTTGCCTTATGTATTGAGGTGCTCCTATGTTGGGTGCCTAAATATTTACGATTGTTATATCTTCTTCTTGCATTGATCACTTGATCATCATGTAGTGTCCCTCTTTTCTCTTGTAATAGTCTTTACTTTAAAGTCTATTTTGTCTGATATGAGAATTGCTACTCCAGCTTTCTTTTGATTTCCATTTGCATTGAATATCTTTTTCCATCCCCTCACTTTCAGTCTGTATGTGTCCCTAAGTCTGAAGTGGGTCTCTTGTAGACAGCATATATACAGGTCTTGTTTTTGCATCCATTCAGTGAGTCTGTGTCTTTTGGTTGGAGCATTTAATCCATTTACATTTAAGGTAATTTTCAATATGTATGCTCATATTACAATTTTCTTAATTGTTTTGTGCTTATTATTGTAAGTATTTTCCTTCTCTTGTTTTTCCAGCCTAGAGAAATTCCTTTAGTATTTGTTGTAAAGCTGATTTTGTGGTGCTGAATTCTCTCAGCTTTTGCTTGTCTGTAAAGTTTTTAATTTCTCCGTCAAATCTGAATGAGATCCTTGCTGGGTAGAGTAATCTTGGTTGTAGGTTTTTCTCCTTCATCACTTTAAATATGTCCTGCCACTCCCTTCTGGCTTGCAGAGTTTCTGCTGAAAGATTAGCTGTTCACCTTATGGGGATTCTCTTGTGTGTTATTTGTTGTTTTTCCCTTGCTGCTTTTAATATGCTTTCTTTGTATTTAATTTTTGACAGCTTGATTAATATGTATCTTGGTATATTTCTCCTTGGATTTATCCTGTTTGGCACTCTCTGTGCTTCCTGGTCTTGATTAACTATTTCCTTTCCCATATTAGGGAAGTTGTCAACTATAATCTCTTCAAATATTTTCTCAGTCCCTTCCTTTTTTCTTCTTCTTCTGGGACCCCTATAATTCGAATGTTGGTGCATTTAATATTGTCCCAGAGGTCTCTGAGACTGTCCTCAGTTCTTTTCATACTTTTTTCTTTATTCAGCTCTGCAGTAGTTATTTCCACTATTTTATCTTCCAGGTCACTTATCCATTCTTCTGCCTCAGTTATTCTGCTATTGATCCCTGCTAGAGAATTTTTAATTTCATTTATTGTGTTGTTCATCATTGTTTGTTTGCTCTTTAGTTCTTCTAGGTCCTTGTTAAACATTTCTTGTATTTTTTCTATTCTATTTCCAAGATTTTGGATATCTTTACTATCATTATTCTGAATTGTTTTTCATGTAGACTGCCTATTTCCTCTTCATTTATTTGGTCTGGTGGGTTTTTTCCTTGCTCCTTCATCTGCTGTGTGTTTTTCTGTCTTCTCATTTTGCTTCACTTACTGAGTTTGGTGTCTCCTTTTCTCAGGCTGCAGGTTTGTAGTTCCCGTTGTTTTTGGTGTCTGTCCCCTGTGGCTAAGGTTGGTTCAGTGGGTTGTGTAGGCTTCCTGGTGGAGGGGGCTAGTGCCTGTGTTCTGCTGGATGAGGCTGGATCTTGTCTTTCTTGTGGGGAGGTCCACATCTGGTGGTGTGTTTTGGGTTGTCTGTGGCCTTATTATAATTTTAGGCAGCCTCTCTGCTAATGGATGGGGCTGTGTTCCTGTCTTACTAGTTGTTTGGCATAGGGTGTCCATCACTGCAGCTTGCTGGTCGTTGAGTGAGGCTGAGTCTTGGCTTTGAGGTGGAGACTTTGGGGAGATTTTCATTATTTGATATTATGTGGAGCTGGGAGGTCTCTTGTGTACCAGTGTCCTGAAGTTGGCTCTCCCACCTCAGAGGCACAGCACTGACTCCTGGCTGGAGCACCAAGAGCCTTTCATCTACACAGCTCAGAATAAAATTGAGAATAAATAGAAAGAAAGAAAGAAAGAGGATAAAATAAACATAAGGTAAGATAAAATAAAATAGTTATTACAGTAAAAAATAATTATTAAGAAAAATATTTTAAAAAGTAAAAAAAAAAAAAAAAAAGACGGATGTACAGAACCCTAGGACAAATGGGAAAGCAAAGCCATACAGACAAAATCAGACCCAGAAGCATATACATACACACTCACAAAAAGAGAAAAAGGGGAAAAAATAATATATCTTTGCTCCCAATGTCCACCTCCTCAATATGGGATGATTCATTGTCTATTCAGTTATTCCACAGATGCAGGGTACATCAAGTTGATTGTCGAGATTTAATCCGCTGCTCTTGAGGCTGCTGGGAGAAATTTCCCTTTCTCTTCTTTGTTTTCACAGTTCCCGGGGTTCAGCTCTGGATATGGACCCGCCTCTGGGTGTAGGTCGCCTGAGGGTGTCTGTTCTTCACTAAGACAGGACGGGGTTAAAGGAGCCAGTGATTCGGGGGCTCTGGCTCACTCAGGCCGGGAGGAGGGAGGGTTACGGATGCGGGCGAGCCTGCAGCAGCAGATGCCGGCATGACATTGCACCAGCATGAGGCGCGCTGTGTGTTCTCCCGGGGAATTGTTCCTGGATCCCGGGACCCTGGCAGTGGCGAGTTGCACAGGCTCCCCAGAAGGGAGGTGTGGAGAGTGACCTGTGCTCGCACACAGGCTTCTTAGTGGCGGCAGCAGCAGCCTTAGCATCTCCTGCACGTCTCTGGGGTCTGCGCTGATAGCCGTGGCTTGTGCCCATCTCTGGAGCTCCTTTAATCAGTGCTCTGAATCCCCTCTCCTCGTGCACCAGGAAACAAAGAGGAAAGAAAAAGTCTCTTGTCTCCTCGGCAGCTCCAGACTTTTTCCCGGACTCCCTCCCAGCTATCCGTGGCTCAATAACCCCTTCAGGCTGTTTTCACGCCAGTCCTCTCCCTGGGATCTAAGCTCCGAAGCCCAAGCCTCAACTCCCAGCCCCTGCCCACCTCGGCAGGTGAGCAGACAAGCCTCTCGGGCTGGTGAGTGCTGGTCAGCACCAATCCTCTGTGCGGAACTCTCTCTGCTTTGCCCTCTGCACTCCTGTTGCTGCGCTCTCCTCCGTGGCTCTGAAGCTTCCCCACCACAATCTGCAGTCTCTGCCTGCGAAGGGGCTCCTTGTGTGTAGAAACCTTTCCTCCTTCACAGCTCCCTGCCACTGGTGCAGGTTCCATCCCTATTCTTTGTCTCTGTTTTTTCTTTTTTCTTTTGCCCTACCCAGGTACGTGGGGAGTTTCTTGCCTTTTGGGAGGTCTGAGGTCTTCTGCCAGCGTTCAGTAGGTATTCTATAGGAGGATTTCCACATGTAGAGGTATTTCTGATGTATCTGTGGGGAAGAAGGTGATCTCTGCATGTTACTCTTCTGCCATCTTGAAGCTCCCCCCCTACTTACTCTTGATGGAAAAAATGAGTTTATGAGAAAATGAAGATTTGATTACAGTTTGAAACTTGATTCAGTTTGTGAGGCAAGAGGTGGTTATAGTGTGACCTTTGTTGAAAAAGAAACAACAGGCCCAAAGTGAAGTCACTTGTGCTAAGTCCATGTCACCAAAGTGAGACTTAATACTTAATGTAATTGCAGATTCAACCTCCCCCAGGATGTAATCTTAACCAGCAAGTCTGGAATCTCCCGGTCAGCACGAATGATGGAATCACCTGGGAAACCCTGTCCATCCCCTAAAGGAAGGGGACCCTGTCTGAAACAATCCCTTCTTTCCTTGTCCTTCCCACTCTTCTGCCTATAAAAGTCTTCCATTTTGTATAACTCCTACGAGCTCCTTTCTATTTACTAGGTGGGATGCTGCCCAGTCCATGAATCATTGAACAAAGCCAACTAGATTTTTAAATTCACTCAGTTGAATTTTGTGTTTTAATACCTTATTCATCTCAAACATTTAAAGCCAAGGAGACTCATTTGCCCATATATTTTCCTACCAGAGTTTCTGGTTTTCTCTGTAATTTTTGATTAATAGACATATTCACAAACTTGTATGTTCTTTGGAACACTTAAAATAACTTTGCTCTAGAAGTAACAAAATAAATGGCAGAAACACATTTTTCCCCTTTGTTTGCATTGTTACTGGTAACCAGTTCCTTGTATCCTTCAGTTATTTTTTCCCTATATATGCATGTTTGATTTGATAGCAGCTACTACAGCAACATCTACAAGGAACCTTTGGATGTCCAGGGATACTGACAAGGGGCATCCCTTGCAGCAGATCCTCTCCAGATCACAGTGAGCAACAAGCAGGTTTTAGGTATGGCTTGCATTATTGCTGAGAAGTTACATTCCCTGAGGCTGGGGGTGGAAATAAAGGGCTTAAAGGGGATTAACTTTTGCTATTTCACTGGGAAGTTAACTGAAGCAGGAAAACATACTGATATGGTAAAAAAACAGAAACATGTAGACCTTTCTCATATTCCCATTCCTGTGATATGGGACTTGCAGAAGGACAAGAAATGGAGGGACAAGGGTGAAGAGTGGGGGAGTCAGAGTCACAGGGACCAGGCCCACTTGTGAAATCATTCTCAGTTACTACTGATTTACACAAGATGCCATTTTGAAAAAAGTAGGTTAATTTTTAGGAATTTGGGGTACCATGGGAAAATAAATGTAAAATAATGAATATTCGTGTTCTAAGTCCTAGAAAATAATAAAACTATTTAGGACTGTTTCCTAGAAGTTCCAGTCCTGGGATCCTTTTTACAAGGCCAACTTCATGGGTGTGTGACCTCTGCAGTGACATGGAAGAACAATGTGCTTGTTAAAAGATCTGCAGTAGCCGTCTCGAAATTCTTAATCATGTTTTGAACAAGGGACCTTGCGATTTCATTTTGCCTTGGGTGTTGCAAATTATGAAGCCCATGGTGCCTTCTTATTTTTCACCTTTCCTGTAGCAACAGAAGGAAGTTCAGTGGCCAACAGCCACTCCGCCTTTCATCTGGAGGGTTTTGAGTGACATTGCTCAGAACTAGTGTGTCGCATCAAGCACCCCAGAGGACATGGACGTTCTGGATTTCTATCCTTCAGATATACCAGGAAGATGTACTTGCAGGGGATGGGGAGGGAGTGTGGGTAAATAATTTACTTATTCCAAACACTTTCTCTTACTATTTTCTCAGGCACATTCTACTTGTGCACACAAGTTGATTGAAAAAAATAATAATAAACAGTCCCACCTAGTGTTATATCACACACGCATGCACACAATGGCTGTGAACAGAGGTTGTTCAGATCCAGACACTGTAAAATCTCTCCCATAGTGCTAATGACAAGCTTGTTCAATTCCCATTGTGCTATGAAGCGCCTTTCCCATTCGTGTTTATCCTCACATGTTGATGGCAGGTGGGAATTGGAAACCCCTGGCACTCCAAGATGCCCATCAGTGCTCCTGTTTACAAAGTGGCACCCTCAGGAGTGAGCTGCTGGGACACTTGATGGCCCTGAATACTTGTCACCCCTACACAGCTCCGTTACTCTGAGTTTTGTTTAATACTTCTTATTTATTAGCAAGTTGACAGCTATTTTAGTTCACTGGATATTGCTTTACTGGGAGAAATGAAACAGGAGCATGGGAAAGAAGACAATTCTGCCTTCTAGTGTTTTTGAAGTAATGTGAGAGGCAAGGAAAGGAGATGGTTCCACCAGCATAGGACATACATAATGAGTCCACCTGGTGGGAAGGAACATGGTTTATTTGGAGCTGGACATTAAAGTTTATGGAGTGAAAGAATCAGACATCATGTTTATGAAACTTCCAGGAAGTGATCTTCCCCCTTCCAGAATGTGATACTTTCCCGGAGGTCTTCTTTTCACTTCAGGGATTCTCCCTGACTGCCCGCATCCTTTCACTTCTCTCTCTGCAAAATCATACTGGGCTTCTGTTTTCTCTTCTCTCTTAGGGGTTAAAAACACTAGTGATCATTAAACAGTTAAATCAAACAGGACCTGGGCATTTCGAAGTTTACTGAAGTTTACTGCTTCCTCATTCTAAAGTAAATATGTACTACATGACTGAAGTCTGCTCTTCTCCGCACCATTGTTCTCTTTGCCTTCAAGTTGCTATGAATGTTTTCATCCCATTGTTCTCGTTGCCTTCAAGTTGCTATGAATGTTTTCATCCCCTAAAGATTCATATGTTGAAACTTAACTCCCACCTTGATGGTATCAAGGAGATGGGATCTTTGGGAAGGAATCAGGTCATGAGGGTGGAGCCCTCATGAATGGGATTAGTGTTCTTATAAAAGAGACACAGAGAACAACTCACCCCTTCCACCACATGAAGTTATAGAGAAAAGACAGTCATTATGTTACCGAATCCAGGTCCGGCTGCTCACCACTCGAAAGCCAATTCTTGAGAGACAAGTATTGGTAAGAAAGGTAAGGTTTCTTTATTTCAGAGGCCAGCAACAGGAGGAGAGGGTGGACTCCTGTCTGAGAACCAACTCCCAATGGCTGTTCAAGGGACAGGGGTTTTTAAAAGGGAGTTTCAGGGTTGTACAGGCAAAGGGAGGGAGCAGAACAGCATAGTCAGTTCTGACAGCCATCTTGAGATTAGTAATGTGGTGGTCTGATCAGCATCTTCTTGATTGTTTTAAGTACAGTTAATCTTTAGTTCCAGAGTTTTTCCCATTTCTTTGAGGTCAGTTTTTGGAATTGTGTGAAGTGGAGTAGCTTATGTCATGGCTTCAATTTAGTCATCATATAGTCATCCTCCTCCACCTGGTGGGGGCTTCAGTATCTGCAAAACAGCTCACAGGATATGGCTCAGAATATTATCTATAGGCCTTAAGGAAGAACTAAAGATTCTTGACTATGCTTAATGACTAAACTATTATTATTTGGTCTTCTTTGACTGTTTTCCTTTGTTTCTGCATTTTGTCACTTCTCTGATTAAACTTATTCTTTGGCTAAAGTTTTTCCACAGACAAAAAGCAAGCTGAGGACATGGGGGGCAAGGACTATAGGGTCCTGCTCCATATCAATTATGAGGAAGCAAATCTCACCATACACAGAGTCTGCTGTGCTAAGATCTTGGATTTCCCAGCCTCCAGAACTGTGAGAAATAAATGTTGTTTATAAACCACACAGTCCATGGTATTTTTGTTATACCAAAAGGGACTAAAAGAAAAGCCCACATATGATATAATATAATCAAGGCTATCTGGGTTTCATTTCTCTGCACATAATCTAGGCTGTCTAAACTCATCCAACTATTATATTTTACTTTTAATATCATATTAAAAAATCCTTTTTGAAGTGAGGCATGCTATATTAACTTCATGAACTAATTAATTAATACAAATATACCACTCTAGAATTTGTTGGGCTAAAGATAGAAGTCAAGTAAGTATACCATAAGTGTAGAAGTGAAGTAGAATTATTGCAGTTGTAGTTTTGGACAAGCTAGTTTTTAAATTAAAAAATGTTAGCATATTGTAATAAATGTAAACTTTCAGGTACACAGCCTGAGTTCCAATCCTAATTTTACCATTTATTGCCACACAGAGCCTGGGTTGCCTCAATGATAGAGATAAAGATAGTAATGGTATTCGTTTCTTTGGAATAATTTGGAAACAAATTATTTAATAGACATGAACATTTGGATAGTGCCTGACACATAAAAGTTGTTCAATAAAAGTCAGCCATTGATATTGCCCCAGGTAATGATTTTTTTTAGTTTTGTTCTGTTTTGTTGTCCAAACAATGTTGCTTCACCTAAATAAATTCAGCCTATTAATTTAGCCCATCACTACCCTTAGGACACTGATCATCACCCAATCCATTAGCTATATGTCCCCAGCTTTTGTTAACCCTAAATTTGATTAGTGTTAGAGGTAATTTTTTTCCTTCTCCTAAATTCTTATCATGATTTTGCAGCTCTCACCTTATTAAATTATTAATAATTTAATAATGATTAAATATTGCTTTGTGCTGTTGTCACTGTTTTTCACTATTCTATAAGCTTCCAGGCTGCAGAGAGTTCAGAAAATTCTTTGCACCACTATGCCCATGTGAAGCATTCTGCATATGGATAAGTTTTCACTAAATTTTTGTTGAATTAATAAGTATAAATTCACTTTTATTTTGTCCAAGTTATTCATTCGTCTCTGAATTAATTTAACTTAAGATACACCCTATGAGAAACCTTTGATTTGTCACCCATTTACCTGGTGATTTCACTATAATCTGGAATAGAGGCTCAAGCACGAGGAAGTACATTATTAAAACGTTCACCATCTCAGCCTTTCAGTAGATAGAGATCGTATAACTCAAGGTATCCCAGTTCAATCATAGCAGGCATTCAACAAATATTTGAATAACACATAAGCATTAATACCAATTAGCATTTGTTTCACAAAAATACAATATAAAAATGAGTATATATCTTTTATGAATTTGTGAATATTTTATGTGCTCTGTACATGCAACACTAGCTTTATGACAAAACACTGTTTCTTGTTTATATGATCTTGAAGAATCTTTCTTGTATTGTGTCCTACCCTCAGCTTATTTTAATTTGTATTTCTTCCCTATTCCATCAAAGCTATTCTTTCCAAACTCATCAATGAACATAGAACTCTTCATTTCATATTCTACCCACTTTATATCTCCTGTCTCTCCAATTTCAGTAAATGTCACCAACATCTACACAGTTGCACAAAAGTCTAAAGCTCTTCCATTATTATTTTCTGTTTCTCATCTCCTTACCTTCAATCCATCAGAAAGTCCTTTTTGCTCAAATTCCAAAACATATCCCCAGTAGGCCCACTTTTCTCCATTTCCTCTGCACCCCTGCCCAACTGTGATCATCTTTTTTTAAGTCTCCTGCCTCTCATTTTCCCTTTGCTTCTACTCTGATCCATCACATTATATGAAAAAAACATGAGTAAGATATAGTCAGTTCCTTCCTAAAAATCTTCAACAAAGTACTGTCCAGAGAAGAATAAAGTCCAGATTGCACAGTATGGTATTTCTGGACCTGGGAGATGGAGCTTCTGTCGACCTATTCAGTCTGGTCCCCTCCACTCCAAAACCTGCTCCCATTGCACCCATTCCTTTCACCACAGAGATTCCATGGTGAAGGGTCTTTCAACTCCACATTCCTCTCACCACTTCCCATAGCATGTTAACCTTTATATTCACAAGGGCCACCCAGCTGTCCTTCATGTCACTGCTGAAGTGGCACCTTCTTCATGATGGTTTCCTTGACCCTGCTTTTGAGCTGTTTCCAAATCCTACATGTGTCTTTTTTTGTGGTGCTCATTACACTCCATGATGATTGCTTCCTTCCTCTTCTAAGCCTGCCTGGAATTACCTGGAGAAAGGTTTAATTCATCTAAATAATTAGGGATATATGTCCTGTATCTTGCATACAGTATATGTTCAACAAGGTTAGCTCCTCTCCTTTTTCTCCCTAGTGAGGTGGGACATAGTTTATTGGTGGTCATAGCATTGAATGAAATGCATATTTGCAATGAAAATTGTCATCAGCTCACTTTGTAGTAATAATATTTAGCCACACATGTTAAATGTTATGAACATTAAACTATATTTTAACTTTTCAGAATTAAGCACCATCATAAAACAATTATCCCAATGTTCACTTAAAACTGCATTTATCCCACTTTACCACTTTTTAAGATATGGTTTTGCTATCATCACAGTCTAAACCCAGACACTGTCATTTCATCTTAATCTTCAGATACTTACATTTCAGTCATCCTGAATGATATCTGTGTCTATGTTCACACTATTCCTTCTTTCTGAAATGTCCTCTCTCAGTTTCTCTGTCAGTTTAAACTTTACTCTTTCACATTTCATCACAGTTATAATTTCCTCCACGGACCCTCCCTGGTTGTTACTAGTCAGACCTAACCACTCTGTCCCCTGAACTGCCTTCCTGTCTCCATCCATCTCTCTCATAAACTGGGTCCTGTCTGATGTAGTTGTGCTTGTCCACTGGATGATTAGCTCCTAAATGCAGGGCTCTGTCCTACCCATGTCTGTGTCACCTGTACCCTGAGTAGTGCCTGCTACAAATTATGCTTCATCTTCACCTGCCATGCTTGGGATAGTTATTGGGCTCAATTGTCTTCACTGTAGGAAACAGGTCAGTGACACTGCTTCTATCATCCAATAGATCATACTTTTGACCCTAATACATTTTTTTATGAACTTTCTCTCTTCTTAGTTGCAATCAGTCATCATGTGCCTGGAAATATTTCCTTAGACTATGGGCTGAGTAACTCTGAACAAATTCATTGTGTTACATTAAAAAAGAAAAAAGCAAAGCCTATGGGCAGGCAACAGTTGTGTCATCTTTACATCTCACATGCTTGGAAGCAGTACATTTTACCTTCATAGCTTTTTACACTTTGGTACTTGAAATATTCATGCTGGGTAACCTTGAATTACATTTTAAATGGATTTTCCTATATGGAACTAAATTTAGGGTTTGCTTTTAACTTGTAAACATAAGGCACTTAGTTGTAATCCTTGGGGCTATGCACTAGCATTTTTATTATTATTTAAACTGAATTCTGTAATTGAAATGAAATACCCTCTTTCTAACATTGATAGAAATGTGTATGGTGGATCTTAGTTTGGCTGGAACTCATTTCACTCAAAGGAGGAAGAAAAAACAAATAGAGGTAAAAATAAAAGTGAGAAGACAATTCCAACAATACTCAGCTGATGTCATTGCCACCTAAATTTTGGACAAATTGTTCCAGTGTCTGTGAGATCAAGAAGCACAGTTGGAAGGAACATTCAGTCAGAAAGAAAGTCTCCTTGTGATTAAGATGAGAAAACTGTATCAAGTAGCCAGGGCTTTGCTACCTTCTGTCCATAAGAAAGAGCAATCCCATTAAAGTAATAGCTAGAGATGGTTCACTCCATCCAAGGACTGATAATGAGGTAAGTTTGTTCTGGGTATAATGAGTCCTCCACCTTCTTTACCTCCTTATAAGTTGCTGGCATGTGTTGAGGAGAGAGTCCTTGTAGGTATAATTCTGGCACTTAAAACTGAAAACAAAACAAAACAAAATTAATTAATCTTAAATATCTCCAGCTGGCACCTTGAGATCAGATTTCTAGTTTCTAGAACTGTGAGACAATAAATATCCATTTTTCAAGCTATTCATTTTGAGGTACTTTGTTACACAGCCCCAGAAAACCAATACACCAGCTAATAGTACTTTGTGGCAAAAACAAAGTGATATTGGAAGCTAACCAGACTGATATTTAAGTACGTCTCATAAACTGTCTCAGAAGAAGGTTCTGAGGATTACATGCAAACATTGTATATAAATATCAATATCAACATATCTTTATTTGTAGAGGACAAGAGGAAGATGTCTGTTATAAAAATATTTTCACTGAAATGTTACGGTTATAGTTTTATCCTGAAAGAATATAGGGTAGATTTGCCTCAAATATATTCTGAATAGAAAATATAGCTCCCAATTAAAAATCTCTCCTTTTATATTGTTGTGAAAATTTTTCATGTCACTGACCATACCAATTTCTCAAAATAGGTGAGCCTGTGAGAAAGATAGTGGAGAATTCGAGTTTCCTCCTTGCTAATAAGACATGAGTAATAACCAGAGTTCTCAGTTTAAAAGTTGTTAGCCAAATCTGCCTACAGCAGAAATCAATGTGATATTTTGGGAGGAAAGATACACCAAGTAAGGAGAAAACAATTCTAGTAACATCTTTTTGCTCTGACTCTCAGAGTCGACACACTTTTTTTACCCCCAAACCATAACATGTTCCTTCTAATCAAGTTTTAGTTTGTGCATTGTTTTTATCGCTTATAGGCAGAATCTTAAAAAAGTGATACAAATGAACTTATTTACAAAACAGAAACAGACACACAGACTTAGAGAACAAACCACGGGGAAAGGGTGGTGGGAAGGGATAGATTGGGATTTGGGGATTGACATATAAACACTGCTATATTTAAAACAAGATGCCTTTACATGGGAAAAAAGTGCTCATAAACTTGGTTAATAAATTCATGGAAGAAACTATCCTTAGGTTATAATCAAAATTCTATACTAAGATTAATGTTCAAGATCCCTTTCTACATCTTTAACATGCAAGAAGACCATGCAAAATGATATAAAGAAAAAAGGTTAAATGTCTAATAACAGAACTGAAAAAAAGCAAATTGTTTCCAGAGCCTTAAAGAAATTTAACTGAAAGGGCATATTCTTTCTACTTTAAAGTCTTGAAGTACATACACTTTTTCACTAGTTGTTTTTTTTTTTTTTAAAGCATGTAAATGGAAGTGTCTCATGACAACTACATTTGCAGCTACAGAAATTTCTTCACACAGTACCTGTACATCCCCGCAGGATAGCTCTACCACACTGCTTTGCAGAGATTTATTTATTATGTCTCTCTATTCAGATTATCAGCTCCACAACAGCAGGGACCATACTTTTGTTTTTGTTTTTGTTTTTTTTAACTCCTTTTTAAACTTCTGGATGTGTGGTTCTGGTCTATCAGCCTCAGCATCAACTGGGAACTTGTTGGAAATACAGAATCTTGGGTCCTATCTCAAGACTACTGATTGAGAGTCTGCATTTAACAAGATAGCAACATTCCAGGGGATTGCTATGCAAGGAGGAGAAGCACTACGCTAACTTTATGCACAGATGTTGCCTTATGAAAATGTTCAGACAGTGTTTATTGTGTGACAATTTCTATGTTAATGAATCTGAGGTCTAGCGCCTGTTGGTGTAGGCTCATCATGAAAACTTTCCCCTTCCCTTCTCTGCATTTTAGAGAGCTTAGCTAGCGTCTTTGTGCCATTTGACATGATTGAGAAATGAAAAGAAATAGGGAACTCAGAGGTCTTTGAGAATGGAGCATTGTGCCTAGGGTCCCTTAAACAACCCCTCTTCCTCAACTATACAGGTCTAACTTTCAAGCCTGCTAGCCCAGATCCCCATACACCCCACCACTAATACTAATGCTCTCAGCCTCATTTCTCTTTTCTTCCATGGGCTGGTGGAGACTGGCCTCTAGAATCACCCCTCATGGCCCAGATGACATTAAGATAATTCCCATTTCCCTGGCACATGAAAAAAGATAATTTTCCTCTTTCAAATCCTTTAGTGTATATCAGTTACCTCCAGGGTTGAGTATTAAAAGCCTTTCACAATCTGGACTTTCTTGGTCTTTGGATTCTCACTCCTCTCTGCATCTCTATCCACCATCTCTGCTTCATTTACTTCATGCTGCTTATAAGAAACTCCAGAATGCCATGCTCTTCCGTACCGCTCCACCTGTCTGCAAGGCAGATTCTACACTTTCTAAGAGGACTATTCTAATATCCCCTTGGGTAAGATTTACTTGTTATTCTTTGGTGCTCCATAGTATGTTGTATCTCTTCAACCATTATTTATGGATATTGTACCTCTCTTACCTGCTGGTCTTTCCTACTAAACTCTTTGAGGACAGGTATTTCATCACTTTTATATCTTGGTCATCTGGGAACCATTCAATCAGTATCTGTTGATGAACAAATAAATAACTTTTCTCACTGCTTTTGCTGAAGTCAGTAAGTATCATCTACTATTTCTTTTACTATGACTACTGCCATTACTACTACATTTACAACTCTAGTGATAAAAACAGATGAGCAGTCTCTTAATGGCATGGACTGTATCATATTTATATCTGTACCCTTGTACCAAGCAGAGAATCTAGGGCATGGGAGGTGCTCAATAAAAGCTCATTGAATAAGAGTAGGTTTTCATATTCATAATCTATACAACAAGCCAATAAAAATGTAATTATCATCATGCCTTTTAGAGATTTACTTTAGTATCTGGTTTTTACAAATTTTACTGTTTAGTAAAGTAAATCAAGCACAGGCTATTTGACTCCAAATAGCACGCACTTTCTATTGTATCAGATCACTGTACATATGTTCCTTTAGCTCAGGTCATCACCACTTACTCTAAATATAAACACGGACACACATGGTGTATGTTTTAGAGTATGTTTTATATTAAACAGATCTTTCTCTACTGTCCTGGTGGCAATATGTAAATCAATATTTACGATCATGTGAGGATACACAATTGAGTTACACAAAAACTTTTGAAATTCAGTCCATTCGTTAATAGAGCCAAAACTGTGTGTGAGTTCCTCAAATGTGTATTTGTATTTACAATTAAGAAAGTAAAAAATTGTAGCTATGAAGGGAAATCCTATTTATTCCATGCCCAATAAAAGAAAGCTTGCCAAAAGTGGTGATGCTGGGCTGGTATGCTTTAATTTGGAAAGAAATATGGGGCAGTCAAATGAGATTATTTTTCCTACCAATTAGAAAAAAAAATTAACCTTATGTTGATGGAGAACAGATTTGTTCTGTTTCACTTTTGTTACACATGCTGGGAACTCCAGTGGAGAAGAAATTGCACTGCCTTGATAGTATATCACAGGAGGAATTTAACCATTACCCATATTTTGACTTGCAAATAAATTTTAGCTAGCATTTAACCAAAGCTCTGATCTTTTTTTTTTTTATAATAATTTTGGTACAACTGGCAACTTTATGATTAAGGATTGCAGCCTCTTATTTCTGATACTTGGGAGAATACTATATGAAATGAAAGAGAGGATTGAATTATTCATCTTGCAACAGTTTCACTGATGGTGGCATTCATTGAGAAAATGAATAGAGTATTACCCAGCTAAAACTATTTTGAGAATCTACATTGTTTTATTCATTATTTAAATTTTTATCTGTGCTAAAAGAAGACATGGACATTGTACAAGTTTTCATTCCATTTTGATTTTATGAACATTTTGAAAATATTACCAATAAAGTGAAACAGTCAATTGCTTAGAATAAAATATGCAAGTTCTTTATGAAATAGTTTTCTATTAGTTTTTGGAGACTAACATAAAGAATGGATATGTTTTAAAGAAAAAACACTTCATTGAAATATTTTCAGAATCAGTGTCCTTATTTGTATTCTGGCTTTTAGTCTATATTTGATATCTGGCAAAACCCAGAAAAATGAGAGCAATAAACATACATTTTGAGAAGTAAGAAAACCATGTCTTGGCTAACTACTGCCATATATTATTTTTTAAATTCTTCACATTATAATTTTTTTGTTACTCATTATTTTAATTATTTTTTTTTAGCTCTTCATGTTACTATTATTCTTAATTCTTCACGTTTCTACATTCTTCTAGGAAATCTAACCTTATTTATTTGCCTATGCTCAAGTGTTGTTTACAAGAAGTTAGGACAGAAAAAGCAGACTCTTCTATGTGAGCTGACTGTGAGAATTTATTTAAATCAGTGTTCTTTAAAGAGAGGTGCAAGATCTATTTGAGTGTGGAAAAAATACATTAAAGTGTATGATTACTTTTATTCAATAAAATAAGAAAATTAAATAATAATATTTAATATGTGGATTCACACTAGGTTTCTCACCATTCATCAATATGTCAGATATGCAACAGGTGAGGAATTCTGACTTAGAGTTCTCTTCTAGCCTGTTGTGATATGCTGCAATTCACATGCTCCTGCTTACATGCATGTGTAATCTACATAAATCTAGCTTTAATTAACTAACTTTCATAAAATGGACAAGAACTAAAAAAAGAATTCTTGAAAAAAATCTATCAAAAAAAATAATGCAAATGTATGTGCTCAAAAAGAAAAAGACAGAACTCAACAGACACACCTTAAGGTAAGGAGGAGATGGAATTTTGTAAAGAGCATTTGGAAATGTTTTCACTATTATGTGTTGTTGTTTATCAAGAGATATGTGTACACATGTAAATCCCCCCATATCAACATGCATGGACACACACACACACACATGCACATATACTCACACCTACACAACACAGACACAAAACCTCAGAAATATCATTTTTCTAACTGCTTTAAAATATCATTCAAATTACAATCTCAATGGATTTTGAACCCACTTTGTTGAGTATATAAAAATGAAACACATTTTGATTAGTTTGCACGATGAACTGATTGACAAAAATGGGATAAAAATTTGTTGAATTTCAATAACAAACTTTGTATATCAGTGGATGACATTAACAGAAAGTGGCACATCTTTGTGAGATATTTTTCAACTCTGACAGCTATCGTAACCAGATAATTGGAACAAACTGAATTTAAAAACATAACTTCAAATGTTTGTAAACTGTGAAAGAAAAATAATATTTCTGTTTTAGCCATGCTGTTAATAATTTTAGTGAATGCAAAAAGTTGTTTAGAGTGTTAATAAACAAAAATCCTGTCTTATGTTATTTTTATTTCCTATTTCCTATTATTGTATACATAATATGCATACAGCACGAAAATATGTAATCCATAAAAAAAAAAACTTTCTATGCATATATTGAGATTGAGTATGTTTGTAGGCCACTGGGAAGTATCAAGGGCATCAATATTTGACTGTAGGTTGGTCTCATCTCTCTGTATTTGACAGCAACGATTATGTCTTCTTTGTATTGTGGCATAGTATTGAAAAAGATGATTTATCAGAGATGTTAACAAAAAAAGTTACAGTAGAAACATTTGATCCTGGAAACACAGTGTGATGATTTCTTGTGCAGAGATTTATGCTATTAATTTTCTTAAAGAATATTATATAATCCATGCAAAATATTGTAAAACTACACTAATTCAGATTAATTAGGAAGAAAAGCCTATTTATTTTATTACAACAGAGTTACAAAATTTCTTTTAAAAACAAGACAGTGTCTGCTATTTTCTGATACACATAGTGAGTTAAAGAAGGTCTGAAAAGTGGGGCAACTTTCATGATTTTCAGTTTGCATACATAAATAATAATTCCATTATTATGTGTAAATACATGCCTCTCTAATGTTTGAAATTTTTTCCCTTAAATAAATATTCTTGCCTACCATTGTGTGCACGTTGATAATTTGTCCAGCAAAGTATTTTATGCAAAGACTTGTTTCAGCCTAGCCACAGTCTTATTTATTATAAATTCTAGATTAGCAAAATAAAAAGTCCTTAGACTTTATTGAACTTCTCTTTTTAGTTCAATAATCATGATTTAAAATGTGAATTTCTGTTTCAGTCTCCCAATCTCCTAAAAGATATGGCCTTTCTTGTCATACCCATTACTCCTACCACTATAAAAGTGGAGAAATCTAGCTCTATCTTTCAACTAAACTGCCTCTTTTTCACCTTAGAAGATTGTTAGCCATGAAGTCAGGAAGTGTAGATCTTAAAATGTCTCTGAAGGCAATAGGTGTTGAATAAGCTGTTAAACAAAAGAATTGGGAGTCCTTTGTCATCATCTGGAAGCAGCATTGATTGATATGAACAGGGCTCAGCATTGGTTTTAGATAAACAAGACAAAGACAAAGATTGAGAGTAACTGTTGAGGCTAAGGTATAAGAAAAAAATGTCAACAAAATAACAAAGAACTTTGCTATTTCTCTATGGCCTTTCCTTATGGTCAGGTTCACATCAAACAACCCGTGCACTGAGCTACCTTTTTCATGGGGATGGTCAAATCCTACATAGGTATGGTGTTCACTCACTTTCCCCCTTCCCATCTCACAGGGTAACAGAATGCAGAGAAAACCAAATAAACTGTACACATTTTACAAAGTTTTAAAAAAAAGATACAAATGAACTTATTTACAAAACAGAAACAGACTCCAAACACAAATTTATGGTTATCAAAGGGGAAACGTGGTGGGAAGGGGGACATATACATATACACACTACTATATATAACATAGATAATCAACAAGGGCCTACTGTATAGTAGAGGGAACTCTACTCAATATTCTGCAATAACCTATATGGCAAAATAATCTGAAAAAGAATGCGTATATGCATATATATATATATATCTGAATCACTTTGCTGTACACCTGAAAGTAATGCAACATTGTAAATCAAATATACTCTAATATAAAATGAAAATTAAATTAAAAAATAGTAAGCTTGCTATCACTGAGTATAATGGCAGCTCCTCCAAAGGAAGGCAATTCATCCCTGTAAAGTTCAATAGAAAATCATACACAAATAATTGCTAACATCCATACAGAAGCTGTTGCTCCACACATAAGAGATTGGTAATACAAAAATCTGAATATTCATTTGGTAAAATTTGACCTGTTCCAGTGCAATTTGTAGCCCTCCATGCCCCTTTCTGAAAGAGAGAAGTGGGATAACTCCAATTTAAAAATGGCCAAGAATGGCTAAGTTTGCAGTCAGCTCAGTACCAGAAAAATCATTTTTCACTTTCAGATGCCCATCTCCTCTTTCCCTTGATGTTTCATGCATGAGTCCTTTACCTGGGCAAGCTTGCTAGGTGCTGGATGATAGAAAATCCTAGCTCTAGCCATTACTGCTGTTGAAATGCATTCCTCCTAAAGCGCTGCCAGGAACCCCTCCTCAGATATATATATTTTTAACATCTTTATTGGAGTATAATTGTTTTACAATGTTGTGTTAGTTTCTGTTGTATAACAAAGTGAATCAACTATATAAATACATATATCCCCATATTCCCTCCCTCTTGCACCTCCCTCTCACACTCCCTATCCCACCCCTCTAGGTGGTCACAAAGCACCAAACTGATTTCCCTGTGTTATGCAGCTCTTCCCACTAGCTATCTATTTTACCTTTGGTAGTGTATATATGTCAATGCTACTTTCTCACTTTGTCCCAACTTGCCCTTCCCCCTCCCCATGTTCTCAAGTCCATTCTCTACGACGACATCTTTATTCCTGTTCTGCCCCTAGGTTCATCAGAACCTTTTTTTTTTTTAGATTACATATACATGTGTTACATACAGTATTTGTTTATCTCTGTTTGACTTATTTCATTCTGTATGACAGACTCTAGGTCCATCCACTTCACTACAAATAACTCAATTTTGTTTGTTTTTGGCTGAATAATAATCCATTGTGTATATGATGTATCCATTCATCTGTTGATGGACACTTAGGTTGCTTCCATGTCCTGGCTATTGTAAACAGAGGTGCAATGAATGTTGTGGTACATGACTCTTTTTTTTTTTTTTTTTTTTGAATTTTATTTTATTTATTTTTTTATACAGCAAGTTCTTATTAGTCATCAATTTTATGCACATTAGTGTATAAATGTCAATCTCATTCGCCCAATTAATCACACCACCACTCCCACCCCTTCGTGGCTTTCACCCCTTGGTGTCCATATGTTTGTTCTCTACATCTGTGTCTCAATTTCTGCCCTACAAACCGGTTCATCTGTACCATTTTTCTAGATTCCACATATACGCGTTAATATACAATATTTGTTTTTCTCTTTCTGACTTACTTTACTCTGTATGACAGTCTCTAGATCCATCCACATCTAAACAAATAACCCAATTTCATTCCTTTTTATGGCTGAGTAATATTCCATTGTATATATGTGCCACATCTTCTTTATCCATTCATCTGTTGATGGACACTTAGGTTGCTTCCATGTCCTGGCTATTGTAAATAGAGCTGCAATGAACATTTTGGTACATGACTCTTTTTGAATTATGGTTTTCTCAGAGTATATGCCCAGTAGTGGGATTGCTGGGTCATATGGTAATTCTATTTGTAGTTTTTTAAGGGACCTCCATACTGTTCTCCATAGTGACTGTACCAATTCACATTCCCACCAGCAGTGCAAGAGTGTTCCCTTTTCTCCACACCCTCTCCAGCATTTATTGTTTCTAGATTTTTTGATAATGGCCATTCTGGCTGGTGTGAGATGATATCTCATTGTAGTTTTGATTTGCATTTCTCTAATGATTAATAATGTTGAGGTTTCTTTCATGCGTTTGTTGGCAATCTGTATATCTTCTTTAGAGAAATGTCTATTTAGGTCTTCTGCCCATTTTTGGACTGGGTTGTTTGTTTTTTGATATTGAGCTGCATAAGCTGCTTGTAAATTTTGGAGATTAATCCTTTTCAGTTGCTTCATTTGCAAATATTTTCTCCCATTCTAAGGGTTGTCTTTTCACCTTGTTTATGGTTTCCTTTGCTGTGCAAAAGCTTTGAAGTTTCATTAGGTCTCATTTGTTTATTTTTATTTCCATTGCTCTAGGAGGTGGATCAAAAAAGATCTTGCTTTGATTTATGTCAAAGTGTGTTCTTCCTACATTTTCCTCTAAGAGTTTTACAGTGTCCAGTCTTACATTTAGGTCTCTAATCCCTTTTGAGTTTATTTTTGTGTATGGTGTTAGGGAGTGTTCTAATTTTGTTACTTTACGTGTAGCTGTCCAGTTTTCCCAGCACCACTTATTGAAGAGACTGTCTTTCCTCCATTGTATATCTTTGCCTCCTTTGTCATAGATTAGTTGACCATTGGTGCATGGCTTTAACTCTCAGCTTTCTATTTTGTTCCATTGATCTATGTTTCTGTTTTTGTTCCAATACCATATTGTCTTGATTACTGTAGCTTTGTAGTGGAGTCTGAAGTCAGGGAGTCTGATTCCTCCAGCTCAGTTTTTTTTCTTGCAAGATTGCTTTGGCTCATCAGGGTCTTTTTTGTTTCCATACAGATTTTAAGATTTTTTATTCTAGTTCCATAAAAAATGCCGTTGGTAATTTGATAGGGATTACATTGAATCTGTAGATTGCTTTGGGTAGTATAGCCATTTTCACAATATTGATTCTCCCAATCCAAGAACATGGTATATCTCTCCATCTGTTGGTATCATCTTTAATTTCTTTCATCAGTGTCTTATAGTTTTCTGCATACAGGTTTTTTGTCTCCCTAGGTAGGTTTATTCCTAGGTATTTTATTCTTTTTGTTGCAATGGTAAACGGGAGTGTTTTCTTAATTTCTCTTTCAGATTTTTCATCATTAGTGTATAGGAATGCAAGAGATATCTGTACATTAATCTTGTACCCTGCAACTTTACCAAGTTCATTGATTAGCTCTAGTAGCTTCCTGGTGGCATCTTTAGGATTCTGTATATATAGTACCATGTCATCTGCAAGCAGTGACAGTTTTACTTCTTCGTTTCCAGTTTGTATTCCATTTATTTCTTTTTCTTCTCTGATTGCCATGGTTAAGACTTCCAAAATTATGTTGAATTATAGCGGTGAGAGTGGACATCCTGGTCTTGTTCCTGATCTTAGAGGAAATGCATTCAGGTTTTTACCATTGAAAATGATGTTTCCTGTGGGTTTGTCATATGTGGCCTTTATTATGATGAGGTAGGTTCCCTCTATGCCCAATTTCTGGAGAGTTTTTATCATTAATGGGTGTTGAATTTTGTCAAAAGTTTTTTCTGCATCTATTGAGATGATCATGTGGTTTTTATTCTTCAGTTTTTTAATATGGTGTATCACATTGATTGATTTGTGTATATTGAAGAGTCCTTGCATCCCTGGGATAAATCTCACTTGATCATGGTGTATGATCCTTTTAATGTGTCGTTGGATTCTGTTTGCTAGTATTTTGTTGAGGATTTTTGCATCTATATTCATCAGTGATAATGGTCTGTAATGTTCATTTTTTGTAGTATCTTTGTCTGGTTTTAGTATCAGGGTGATAGTGGCCTCGTAGAATGAGTTTGGGAGTATTCCTTCCTCTGCAAATTTTTGGAAGAGTTTGGAAGGATGGATGTCAGCTATTCTCTAAATGTTTGATAGAATTCACATGTGAAGCCATCTGGTCCCAGCCTTTTATTTTGGAAGATTTTTAATCGTAGTTTCAATTTCATTACTTGTGATTGGTCTGTTCATGTTTTCTATTTCTTCCTGATTAAGTCTTGGAAGGTTATACCTTTCTAAGAATTTGTCCATTTCTTCCAGGTTGTCCATTTTATTGGCATAGAATTGTTTGTAGTAGTCTCTTAGGATACTCTGTATTTCCGTGGTGTCTGTTGTAACTTCTCCTTTTTCATTTCTAATTTTATTGATTTGAGACCTCTCCCTCTTTTTCTTGATGAGTCTGGCTAATGGTTTATCAATTTTGTTTATTTTCTCAAGGAATCAGCTTTTAGGTTTATTGATCTTTGCTATTGTTTTCTTTGTTTCTATTTCTTTTATTTCTGCTCTATCTTTATTATTTCTTTCCTTCTGCTAACTTTGGGTTTTATTTGCTCTTCTTTCTCTAGTTCCTTTAGGTGCAAGGTTAGATTGTTTACCTGAGATTTTTGTTGTTTCTTGAGGTAGGCTTGTATAGCTATAAACTTGCCTCTTAGAACTGCTTTTGCTGCATCCCATAGGTTTTGGATTTTCGTGTTTTCATTGTCATTTGTCTCTAGGTATATTTTGATTTCCTCTTTGATTTCTTCAGTGATCTCTTGGTTTTTTAGTAACATAGTGCTTAGCCTCCATGTGTTTGTGTTTTTTATGTTTTCTTCCCTGTAATTCATTTCTAGTCTCATAGCGTTGTGGTAATAAAAGATGCTTGATATGATTTCAATTTTCTTAAATTTACTGAGACTTGATTTGTGACCCAAGATGTGATCTATCTGGGAGAAAGTTCCATGAGCACTTGAGAAGAAATGGTAATCTGCTGTTTTTGGATGGAATATCCTTAAAATATCAATGAAATGTACCTGGTCTATTGTGTCATTTAAAGCTTGTGTTTCCTTATTAATTTTCTGTCTGGCTGATCTGTCCATTGGTGTAACTGAGGTGTTAAAATCCCCCAGTATGAGTGTGTTACTGTCGATTTCCTCTTTTACAGCTGTCAGCAGCTGCCTTATATATTTAGGTGTCCCTATGTTGTGTGCATATATATTTATAATTGTTATATCTTCCACTTGGATTGATCCCTTGATCATTATGTAGTGTCCTTCCTTGTCTCTTGTAACATTATTTATTTTAAAGTCTATTTTATCTGATATGAGTATTGCTACTCTAGCTTTCTTTTGATTTCCATTTGCATAGAGTATCTTTTTCCATCCCTTCACTTTCAGTCTGTATGTGCCCCTAGGTCTGAAGTGGGTCTCTTGTAGACAGTATATATATAGGTCTTGTTTTTGTATCCATTCAGCAAGCCTGTATCTTTTGGTTGGAGCATTTAATCCATTCATGTGTTAGGTAATTATCGATATGTATGTTCCTATGACCATTTTCTTAATTGTTTTGGGTTTGTTTTTGTAGGTCCTTTTCTTCTCTTGTGTTTCCCACATAGAGATGTTCATTTAGCTTTTGCTGCAGAGCTGGTTTGGTGGTGCTGAATTCTCTTAGCTTTTGCTTGTCTCTAAAGCTTTTTATTTCTCCATCGAATCTGAATGAGATCTTTGCCAGGTAGAGTAATCCTGGTTGTAGGTTCTTCCCTTTCAACACTTTAAGTATATCATGCCACTCCCTTCTGGCTTGTAGAGTTTCTGCTGAGAAATCAGCTGTTAACCTCATCGGAGTTCCCTTGTATGTTATTTGTCATTTTTCCCTTGTGGCTTTCAATATTTGTTCTTTATCTTTAATATTTGCCAATTTGATTACTATGTGTCTTGGGTGTTTCTCCTTGGGTTTATCCTGTATGGGACTCTGTGCTTCCTGGACTTGGGTGGTCATTTCCTTTCCCATGTTAGGGAAGTTTTCGAGTAGAATCTCTTCAAATATTCATATTATAATATGAATGTTTTTGCATTTAATGTTGTCCCAGAAGTCTCTTAGGCTGTCTTCATTTATTTTCATTCTTTTTTCTTTATTCTCTTCCACAGCAGTGAATTTTGTCATCCAGATTACTTTTCCATTCTTCTGCCTCAGTTATTGTGCTATTGATTCCTTCTAGTGCAGTTTTCATTTCAGTTATTGTATTGTTCATCTCCATTTGTTTGTTCTTTAATTGTTCTAGGTCTTTGTTAAACATTTCTTTCATCTTCTCGATCTTTGCCTACATTCTTTCTCTGAGGTCCTGGATCATCTTCACTATCGTTATTCTGAATTCTTTTTCTGGAAGGTTGCCTATCTCCACTTCATTTAGTTGTTTTTCTGGGGTTTTATCTTGTTCCTTCATCTGGTACATAGCCCTCTGCCTTTTCATCTTGTCTATCTTTCTGTGAATGTGGTTTTTGTTCCACAGGCTGCAGGATTGTTGTTCTTCTTGCATCTCCTGTCTGCCCTCTGGTGGTTGAGGCTATCTAAGAGGCTTTTGCAATTTTCCTGATTGGAGAGACTGATGATGGGTAAAGCTGACTGTTGGTCTGGTAGGCAGTGCTTATTAAAACTTTAATCTGCTTGACTGTTGATGGGTGGAGCTTAGTTCCCTTCCTACTGGTTGTTTGGCCTGAGGCAACCCAACACTGGAGACTACCTGGGCTCTTTGGTGTGGCTAATGGCAGACTCTGGGAGGGCTCACACCAAGGAGCACTTCCCAGAAATTCTGCTGCCAGTGTCCTTGTCCTCAGAGTGAGACACAGTCACCCCCTGCCTCTGCAGGAGACCCTCCAACACTAGCAGGTAGGTCTGATTCAGTCTCCCCTGGGATCACTGCTCCTTCCCCTGGGTCCCAATGCACACATTACTTTGTGTGGGCCCTCCTAGAGTGGAGTCTCTGTTTCCCCCAGTCCTGTCAAAGTTCTGCAATCAAATCCCACTAGGCTTCAAAGTCTGATTCTCTAGGAATTCCTCCTCCCATTGCTGGACCCCCAGGATGGGAAGCCTGACATGGGGCTCATAACCTTCAGTCCAGTGGGTAGACTTCTGTGGTATAAGTATTCTCCAGTCTGTGTCACTCACCCTGCAGTTATGGGATTAGATTTTTCTGTAATTGCACACCTCCTACCATCTCATTGTGCTTTCTCCATTTTCTTGGAGACCTCTCACTGTTGTGGCCTCTACCATTGTGGAGCACAGGCTCCAGACACGCAGGCTCAGCGGCCATGGCTCACGGGCTCAGCTGCTTCATGTCATGTGGGATCCTCCGAGACTGGGGCATGAACCCGTGTCTCCTGCATCGGCAGATGGACTCTCAACCACTGCGCCACCAAGGAAGCCCTCATGAGTCTTTTTGAATTATTGTATTCTCAGGATATTTGCCCAGTAGTGGGATTGCTGGTCATATGGTAATTCTATTTTTAGATTTTTAAGGAAATTTCATATTGTTCTCCAGAGTGGTTGTATCAATTTACATTTCCACCAACAGTGCAGGAGTGTTCCCTTTTCTCCACACCCTCTCCAACATTTATTGTTTGTAGATTTTTTTGATGATGGCCATTCTGACTAGTGGGAGTTGATACCTCATTGTGGTTTTGATTTGCATTTCTCTAATGATTAGTGATGTTGAGCATCCTTTCATGTGTTTGTTGGCAAACTGTATATATTCTTTGGAGAAATGTCTATTAAGGTCTTCTGCCCATTTTTGGATTGGGTTGTTTGTTTTGTTGAAATTGAGTTGCATGAGCTGCTTGTAAATTTTGGAGATTAATACTTTGTCTGTTGCTTTGTTTGCAAATATTTTCTCCCATTTATGAAGGTAGTCTTTTCATCTTGTTTATGATTTCCTTTGCTGTGCAAAAGCTTTTAAGTTTCATTAGGTCTTGTTTGTTTATTTTTATTTCCATTTCTCTAGGAGGTTGGTCAGAAAGGATCTTGCTGTGAGTTATGTCATACAGTGTCCTGACTTTGTTTTCCTCTAAGAGTTTAATAGTGTCTGGCCTTACATTTAGGTCTTTAATCCACTTTGAATTTATTTATTTATTTATTATTATTTTTTTTTTTTTCTGGTACGCAGGCCTCTCACTGTTGTGGCCTCTCCCGTTGTGGAGCACAGGCTCCGGACACGCAGGCTCAGCAACCATGGCTCACAGGTCCAGCCGCTCCATGGCATGTGAGATCCTCCCGGACCGGGGCACGAACCCTTGTCCCCTGCATTGGCAGGCGGACTCTCAACCACTGCGCCACCAGGGAA
Organism: Phocoena phocoena; assembly: GCF_963924675.1. Classification (NCBI taxonomy): domain Eukaryota; kingdom Metazoa; phylum Chordata; class Mammalia; order Artiodactyla; family Phocoenidae; genus Phocoena; species Phocoena phocoena. The sequence continues at coordinate 128,931,807 of NC_089220.1, read as the reverse complement.
GCCCTAATTTCATTCTTTTATAGGTAGCTGTCCAGTTTTCCCAGCACCACTTATTGAAGAGGTCTTTTCTCCATTGTATTCTCTTGCTTCACTTATAAAAGATAAGTTGATCATATGTGCATGGGTTTATCTCTGGGCTTTCTATCCTGTTCCATTGATATAAATTTTTGGTTTTGTGCCACTACCATTCTGTTGTGATTACTGTATCTTTGTAGTATAGTCTGAAGTCACGGAACCTGATTCCTCCAGCTCCATGTTTCTTTCTCAAGATTGCTTTGACTATTCAGGGTCTTTTGTGTTTCCATTCAAATTGTGAAATTTTTTGTTTTACTTCTGTAAAAAATGCCATTGGTAGTTTGATAGAGATTTCATTGAATTTGTAGACTGCTTTGGCTATTATAGTGATTTTCACTAGGTTGATTCTTCCAATCCAAGAACATATCTCTCCATCTGTTTTTATCATGTTTAATTTCTTTCATCAGTGTCTTATAGTTTTCTGCAACAAGGTCTTTTGTCTCCTTATGTAAGATTATTCCTAGGTATTTTATTCTTTTTGTTACAATTGTAAATGGTAATGTTTCCTTAATTTTTCTTTCAGATTTTTCATCATTAGTGTACAGGAATGCAAGAGATTTCGGTGCATTTATTTTGTATCCTGCTACTTTACCAAATTAATTGATTAGCTCTAGTAGTTTTCTGTTAGCATCTTTAGGATTCTCCATGTATTGTACCATGTCATCTGAAAAGAGTGACAGCTTTACTTCTTTTCCATTTGGATTCCTTTTATTTTTTTTTCTTCACTGATTGCTGTAGCTAAAACTTCCAAAACTATGTTGAAAAAAAATGGTGAGAGTGGGCAACCTTGTTTTATTCCTGATCTTAGAGGAAATGCTTTAAATTTTTCACCATTGAGAATGATGTTAGCTGTGGTTTCTCATATATGGCCTTTATTATGTTGAGGTAGGTTCCCTCTATGCTTATTTTCTGGAGAGTTTTTATGATTAATGGGTGTTGAATTTTGTCAAAAGCTTTTTCTGCAACTATTGAGATTATCATATGGTTTTTCACCTTCAGTTTCTAATATGGTTTATCAAATTGATTGATTTGTGTATATTGAAGAATCCTTGCATTCCTGGGGTAAACCCCACTTGATCATGCTGTTGGGTTCTGTTAGTATTTTGTTGTAGATTTTTGCATCTATGTTTATCAGTGACATTGGCCTGTAGTTTTCTTTCTTTGTGACATCTTTGTCTGGTTTTGAGATCATGGTGATGGGTGCTTTGTTGAATGAGTTAGGGAGTGTTCCTCCCTCTGCTATATTTTGGAAAAATTTGAGAAGGATGAGTGTTAGCTTTTCTCTAAATATATGATAGAATTCACCTGTGAAGCCATCTGGTTCTAGGATTTTCTTTGCTGGAAGATTTTTTTTTTTTTTATACAACAGGTTTTTATTAGTGATCCATTTTATACATACTAGTGTATATGTGTTAATCCCAATCTCCCAATTAATCCCACCACCATCACCCTGCCCCTACTTTCCCCCTTTTGTGTCCACACATTTGTAATCTATATATGTGACTCTGTTTCTGCCTTGCAAACCAGTTCATCTGTACCATTTTTTGTAGATTTGTTGGAAGATTTTTAATCACAGTCTCAATTTCATTGCTTGTGATTGGTCAGTTCATAGTTTGTATTTCTTCCTGGTTTAGTCTTGGAAGGTTCTGCTATTCAAAGAGTTTGTCCATTTCTTCCAGGTTATCCATTTTATTGGCATATAGTTGCTTGCAGTAATCTCTCATGATGCTTTGTATTTCTGCAGTGTCAGTTGTTCCTTCTCCGTTTTCGTTTCTAATTCTGTTCATTTAAATCTTCTCCCTTTTTTTCCTGATGAGTCTGGCTAAGGATTTAGCAATTTTGTTTGTCTTCTCAAAGAACCAGGTTGTAGTTTTATTGATCTTTATTATTGTTTCCTTCATTTTTTTCATTTATTTCTGATCATATCTTTATGATTTCTTTCCTTCTGCTAACTTTGGGTTTTTTTTGTTGTTGTTCTTCTTCTTCTTCTTTCTCTAATTTATTTAGGTGTAAGGTTAGGTTGTTTGACATTTTTCTTGTTTCTTAAGGTAGGATTGTATTGGTATAAACTCCCCTCTTAGAACTGCTTTTGTTGCATCTCATAGGTTTTGGCTCATTGTCTTTTCATTGTCATTTGTTTCTAGGTATTTTTTTTATTTTGTTTTTGACTTCTTCAGTGATCTCTTTGTTACTTAGTAGCATTTTTTTTTTCTTTTTTTTGCAGTATGTGGGTCTCTCACTGTTTTGGCCACTCCCATTGTGGAGCACAGGCTCCGGACATGCAGGCTCAGCGGTCATGGCTCACAGGCCTAGCCGCTCTGCGGCATGTGAGATCTTGCCGGACTGGGGCATGAACCTGCGTCTCCTGCTTCAGCAGGTGGACACTCAACCACTGTGCCACCAGGGAAGCCCTACTTAATAGCATATTGTTTAGCCTTCATGTGTTTGTATTTTTTACAGTGTTTTTCTTGTAATTGATATCTAGTCTCATAGCATGGTCAGAAAAGATACTTGATATGATTTTAATTTTCTTACATTTACCAAGGCTTGATTTGTGACCCAAGATTTGATTTATCCTTTGAGAATATTCCATAAGCACTTGAGAAGAAAGTGTATTCTGTTTGTTTTCAGATGGAATGTCCTATAATATCATTTAAGTCCATCTTGTTTATTGTGTCATTTAAAGCTTGTGTTTCCTTATTTATTTTCATTTCAGATGATCTCTCCATTGGTGAAAATGAGGTGTTAAAGTCCGTTGCTATTACCATGTTACTTCTCCTTTTATAGCTGTTAGCATTTTCCTTATGGATTAAGGTACTCTTATGTTGGGTGCATAAATATTTAAAATTGTTATACTTTCTTCTTGGATTGATGCCTTGATCATTATGTAGTGTCTTTCTTTGACTCTTGTAATAGTCTTTATTTTATCTATTTTGTCTGATATGAAAATTGCTACTCTAGCTTTCTTTTGATTTCCATTTGCATGGAGTGTCTTTTTCCATCCCCTCATTTTCAGTCTGTATGTGTTCCAAGCTCTGAAGTGGGTCTCTTGTAGACAGCATATATATGGGTCTTCTTTTTGTATCCATTTGGCCAGTCTATGTCTTTTGTTTGGAGTATTTAATCCATTTTAATTTAAGGTAATTATCAAAATGTATGTTCCTATGACCATTTTCTTAATTGTTTTGGATTTGTTTATGTAGGTCTTTTCCTTCTCTTGTGTTTCCTGCCTAGAGAAGTTCCTTTAGCATTTGTTGTAAAGTTGGTTTTGTGGTGCTGAATTCTCTTAACTTTCATTTGTCTTTAAATGTTTTAATTTCTCCATTGAATCTGAATGAGATTCTTGCAGGGTAGAGTAATCTTGGTTGTAGGATTTTCCCCTTCATCACTTTAAATATGTCCAGCCACTGCCTTCTGGCTGTAGTGTTTCTGCTGAAAGATTAGCTGTTAACCTTATGGTGATTCCCTTGTGCGTTATTTGTTGCTTTTCCCTTGCTGCTTTTAATATTTTTTCTTTGTATTTAATTTGCATAGTTTGATTAATATGTGTCTTGGCTTGTTTCTCCTTGGATTTTTCCTGTATGGGACTCTCTGTGCTTCCTGGTCTCAATTGACTATTTCTTTTCCCATGTTTGGAGGTTTTCAACTATAATCTCTTCAAATATTTTCTCAGACCCCTTTTTTTTTTCTCTTCTTCTTGTGAGACACTTATAATTTGAATGCTGGTGCATTTAATTTATCCCAGAGACCTCTGAGACTGTCCTCAATTCTTTTCATTCTTTTTTCTTTATTGTGCTCTGTGGTAGTTATTTCCAATATTTTATCTTCTAGGTCACTTATCCTTTCTTCTGCCTCAGTTATTCTGCTATTGATTCCTTCTAGAGAATTTTTAACTTCATTTGTTGTGCTGTTCATCATTGTTTTTTTGCTCTTTGGTTCTTCTAGGTCCTCCTTAAATGTTTCTTGTATTTTCTCCATTCTATTTCCAAGATTTTGGATCATGTTTACAATCATTATTCTGAATACATTTTCAGGTAGACTGCCTATTTCCTCTTCATTTGTTTGGTCTGGTGAGGTTTTACCTTGCTCCTTCATTTGCTGCATAATTCTCTGTCTTCTCATTTTGTTTAACTTACTGAGTTTGGGGTCTCCTTTTCACAGGCTGCAGAGTTTAAGTTCCCATTGTTTTTGGTGTCTGCCCTCAGTGGTTGAGGTTGGTTCACTGGTTTGTGTAGGCTTCCTTGTGGAGGGGACTGGTGTCTATGTTCTTGTGTGGGGGACTGGATCTTGTCTTTCTGATTGCACAGTGCCACATCTGGTCGTGTGTTTTGGGGTGTCTGTAAACCTAGTATGATTTTAGGCAGCCTCTCTTCTAATGAGTGGAGTTATGTTCTTGTCTTGCTAGTTGTTTGACATAGGGTGTCCAGCACTAGAGCTTGCTGACCATTGAGTGGAGCTGGGTCTTAGTGTTGAGATAGAGATCTCTGGGAGATCTCTCACTGATTGATATTACATGGGGCTGGGAGGTCTCTGTTCATCTAATGTCCTGGAATTGGCTCTCACACCTTAGAGTGTCAGGTCTGACACTTGGCTGGAGCACCAAGACCCTGTCCTGTCAGAAGAAAAGGAGGAAAAAAAGGGAGGAAAAATAAATGAAATAAAATAAAGCAAAATAAATAATAAATTAAAAATAATAAAATTAAAAAAATATAAATCAATAAAAGGCAAGAGCATCCAAACTAATAAACAAATCCACCAATTATAACCAGCACTACAATCTAAACTAAGATAAACCTGAAAAGCAGAAACAAATCAGTCACAGACAGCAATCCCCAAGTCTACATTTGCTGCCAAAGTCCATTGCCTAAATTTTGTGTACATTCAGATATTCCACAGATGCAGGGTTCATCAGGTTGATAGTGGGGATTTAGTCTGCTGTTTCCAAGGCTGCACAGAGAAATTTCCCTTTCTCTTCTTTGTTCGCACAGCTCCCAGGGTTCAGCTTTGGTTTTGGCCCACCTCTGTGTGTAGGTCACCCTTAGTCACCTGTTCCCTGCCCAGACAGGAGGAGGTTAAAGCAGTGGCTGATTAGGGGGCTCTTGCTCTCTCAGACTGGGGAGAGGGAGGGGTATGGTAGTCATAATTGGAATGCACAGTGAGCCTGCAGTGACAGAGGCCAGCATGACATTGCAACAGCCTGAGGCATGCTGTATGTTCTCTCAGAGAAGTTGTCTCTGGATCTCAGGACCCTGTCAGTGGCGTGCTGCATAGACTCCCAGGGGAGGATGTAGGTAGTGACCTCTGTTGCACACAGGATTCTTGGTGACAGCAGCAGCATCGTTAGTGCTTCATGCCTGTCTCTGGGGTCCAAGCTGATAGCCGTGGCTTGTGCCCATCTCTGGAGCTTGCATAGGTGGTGCTCTGCCTTCTGTGGGCCCACAGGGAAGGAATCCCCTCTCCTCACACACCCTGAAACAATGGTCTCTTGCCTCTTTGGCAGGTTCAGACTTTTTCTCTGACTCCCTCCCAGCTAGTTGTGGTGCACTAGCCCCCTTCAGGCTGTCTTCACGCAACCAACCCCAGTCCTCTCCCTGGGGTCTGACCTCCAAAGCCTAAGCCTCAGCTTCCAGCCTCCACTGCCCTGGTGGGAGAGCATATAAGTGTCTCAGACTGGTGAGGACTGGTCAGCGCTGATGCTCTGTGTGGGAATCTCCCTGCTTTGACCTCTGCACCCTTGTTGCTGTGTTCTCTTCCATGGCTCTGAAATGTGCCCCCCTCCCACCCCCCATCTCCACCAGTGAAGGGGCTTCCTAGCGTGTGGAAACTTTTTCTACTTCACAGCTCCCTTCCAGTGGTGCAGGTCCCATCCTTATTCTTTTGTCTCTGTGCTTTTTTGTCTTTTGCCCTACCCAGTTATGTGGGGATTTTCTGGCCTTTGGGAAGTCTGAGGTCTTCTGCCAGAGTTCAATAGGTGTTCTGTAAGAGCTGTTCCACATGTAGATGTAATTTTGATGTATTTGTGGGGAGGAAAGAGATCTCCACAACTTACTCCTCTTCCATCTTGAAGGTCAGCCCCCACAGATTTTTATCTGTTGGCAATTATCTTCCCATCAGACATCTTGTATACCTAAGTGTGTGGACTATCTCACTTGTTAGTGAAGCACAGTTTATTTCCCATCACCTCCTACACCAACACTCTTGGTGTAGGTAATCTCACTTCACTCTTAATTGGAGCATAGACTTATACTGGCCTCCTTAATGAAATTCTTAGTTAGAAAATACAATCTGCAAGACAAAAAGTAAACATAATGAATTTTAAGCACTGTATAGTAGACACAAAAAGCATCACTGATTGACTAGAATATGGTTAAATCCCAGGTTAATATTTATTTACAATATGTCTTGTCTCTAATATGCTTAAATTGAGTAAAGTTAATCAACAAGAGATGTTATCTTTTAGAGGCTGGGGAATAAAATCCAAGTCAGTGCTTATGTTTCCATCCCTGAATACGATTAAAAAATTTTGAGGAGAAAGCAGTCAATATCCTAACCTATTAATTCCCTTAGGCATTTCCCCCAGGGCCTTCACCTTCTGACCTAACTTTCTGCACTTCCTCTTTCATGCTCCCAGGATTCCAGAGAGGTTTCTCCACAACCAAGCACCACCATCCATTGGAGCTTAAAATACAGGTTTCTTGGAGTTTAATGTTTAGCTTCTTAACCAAACTAAATAAATGTCAACTTGAAATTATTGAACATGGTATACTTTTATGCAAAAAAAAATCAGTTTTGGAATTTCCTTAATAATGTTAGAGTTAGAATAATCTTTACTGTGTATTCATGATTTGGTTTATGTGTCACAAAGGTATGGGATTTAGCTCTCACAGGATTTGACATAGGACAACAACACATATTAATAGATATCAGGGATTTGGATTCAGTTAGATTTATATTTAAATCATGGTGTTCTGCACTAAATATCTCTAAGATCTTCAGCAAGTCACATAACCTCTTAAGCCTTAGTTCTCACACTTATAAAATAAGGGTAGCATGCCTTCCTGGTAGAGTTGATGTGAGGATTAATTAGGACATTTAGTGTAAAACACTTAGCATGTTTCCTGGCAGAGAATACTATTACTGTGAGACCCTGGTAAAGTATGTAGGAGAAAATTAAAAGTAACCCTTCTAGGGAGAATATGTTCAAGATGGTGGAGTAGAAGGATATTCTCTCACTCCCCGCTATGAGAGCACTGGAATCACAATTAAATGCTGAACAATCATTGACAGGAAAACACTGGAACTCACCAAAAAAGTACCACACATTCAAAGACAAAGGAGAAATCACAATGAGATTGTAAGAGGGGCAAAATCACAATAAAATCAAATTCATAACTTCTGGGTGGGTGGCTCACAAACTGGAGAACACTTATACCACAGAATTCCACCCACTGGACTGAAGGTTATGAGCTCCATGTCAGGTTTCCCAACCTGGGGGTCTGGCAACAGGAGGAGGAATTCCTAGAGAAACAGATTTTGAATGCTAGAGGGATTTGACTGTGGGAATTCAACAGGACTTGGGGAAACAGAGACTCCATTCTTGGAGGGCACACACAAAGTAGTGTGCACATCGGGACCCAGGGGAAGGAGCAGTGAGCCCGCAGGAGACTGAATCAGACCTACCTGCTAGTGTTGGTGGGTCTCTTGCAGAGACAGGGTGACTGTATCTCACTGTGAGGACAAGGACACTGGCAGCAGAAGTTCTGGGAGGTACTCCTTGATGTGAGCCCTCCCAGAGTCCACCATTAGCCCCACCAAATAGCCCGGGCAGGCTACAGTGTTGTTGCCTCAGGCCAGTCAACAGGAATGGGAACCCAGACTCACTCATCAGCAGACAAGCAGATTAAAGTTTCACTGAGCTCTGCCCACCAGAGAAACAGTGAGATCTACTCACCACCAGTCCCTCCCATCAGGAAAATTGCAAAAGCCTTTTAGATAGCCTCATCCACCAAAGGGCAGACAGGAGATGCAAGAAGAACAACAATCCTGCAGCCTATGGAACAAAAATCACATTCACAGAAAGATATACAAGATGAAAAGGCAGAGGGCTATGTACCAGATGAAGGAACAAGATAAAACCCCAGAAAAACAACTAAATGAACAGGAGATAGGAGACCTTCCAGAAAAAGAATTCATAATAATGATAGTGAAGATGATCCAGGACCTTAGAAAAAGAATGGAGGCAGGGCTTCCCTGGTGGCACAGTGGTTGAGAGTCCGTCTGCTGATGCAGGGGACACAGGTTTGTGCCCTGGTCCGGGAAGAACCTATATGCCATGGAGCAGCTGAGCATGTGAGCCATGGCCACTGAGCCTGCACATCTGGAGCCTGTGCTCCACAATGGGAGAGGCCACAACAGTGAGAGACCTGCATATCGAAAAAAAAAAAAAAAAATGGAGGCAAAGATCGAGAAGATGAAAGAAATGTTTAACAAAGACCTAGAACAATTAAAGAACAAACAAACGGAGATGAATAATACAATAACTGAAATGAAAACTGCACTAGAAGGAATCAATAGCACAATAACTGAGGCAGAAGAATGGATAAGTAATCTGGAAGACAGAATAGTGGAATTCACTGCTGTGGAAGAGAATAAAGAAAAAAGAATGAAAAGAAATGAAGACAGCCTAAGAGACTTCTGGGACAACATTAAATGCAACAACATTCATATTATAGGGGTGCCAGAAGGAGAAGAGAGAGAGAAAGGACCCAAGAAAACACTTGAAGAGATTCTACTCAAAAACTTCCCTAACATGGGAAAGGAAATGGCCACCCAAGCCCAGGAAGCACAGAAAGTCTCATACAGGATAAACCCAAGGAGAAACACCCAAGACACATACTAATCAAATTGGCAAAAATTAAAGACAAAGAAAAATTATTGAAAGCAGCAAGGGAAAAATGACAAATAACATACAAGGGAACTCGGATAAGGTTAACAGCTGGTTTCTCAGCAGACACTCTACAAGTCAGAAGGGAGTGGCATGATAAACTTAAAGTGATGAAAGGGAAGAACCTACAACAAAGATTACTCTACCTGGCAAGGATCTCATTCAGATTCAATGGAGAAATCAAAAGCTTTAGAGACAAGCAATAGCTAAGAGAATTCAGCACCACCAAAACAGCTCTACAACAAAAAGGCTAAATGAACGTCTCTAAGTGGGAAACACAAGAGAAGAAAAGGACCTACAAAAACATACGCCAAACAATTAAGAAAATGGTCATAGGAACATACATATTGATCATTACCTTAAACGTGAATGGATTAAATGCTCCAACCAAAAGACACAGGCTTGCTGAATAGATAAAAAAACAAGACCCATATATATGCCATCTACAAGAGAACAACTCCAGATCTAGGGACATATACAGACTGAAAGTGAGGGGATGGAAAAAGATATTCCATGCAAATATAAATCAAAAGAAAGCTGGTGTAGCAGTACTCATATTGGATAAAATAGACTTTAAATAAAGAATGTTACAAGAGACAAGGAAGTACACTACATAATGATCAAGGGATCAATCCAAGTGGAAGATATAACAATTATAAATACATATGCACCCAACATAAGGGTACCTCAATTCCTGAGGCTACTGCTAACAGCTATAAAAGAGGAAATCAACAGTAACACAATAATAGTGGGGGACTTTAGCACTTCCTTACACCAATGGACAGATCATCCAGACAGAAAATTAATATGGAAACACAGCTTTAAATGACACAATAGATCAGATAGATTTAATTGATATTTATAGGACATTCCATTCAAAACCAGCAGATTACACTTTCTTCTCAAGTGCGCACAGAATATTCTCCAGGATAGATCACATCTTGGGCCACAAATCAAGCCTCAGTAAATTTAAGAAAATTGAAATCATATCAAGCATCTTCTCTCACCACAATGCTATGAGATTAGAAATCAGTTAGATGGAAAAAAAATTTAAAAAGACAAAAATACGGGGGCTAAACAATACATTACTATTTAACCAAGAGATCACTGAAGAAATCAAAAAGGAAATCAAAAAATACCTACAGACAAATGACAATGAAAACACGATGATCCAACACCTAGGGGATGCAGCAAAAGCAGACCTAAGAGGGAAGTTTATAGCAATAAAATCCTACCCCAGGGCTTCCCTGGTGGTGCAGTGGTTGAGAGTCCACCTGCCAATGCAGGGACACGGGTTCATGCCCCGATCCAGGAAGATCCCACATGCCTCAGAATGGCTGGGCCCGTGAGCCATGGCTGCTGAGCCTGTGCGTCTGGAGCCTGTGCTCTGCAATGGGAGAGGCCACAACAGTGAGAGGCCCATGTACTGGAACAACAACAACAACAAAATTCTACCTCAAGAAACAACAAGCATCTCAAATAAACAACCTAAACTTACACCTAAAGGAACTGGAAGAACAAACAAAAAACAAAGTTAGCAGAAGGAAAGAAATCCTAAAATCAGAGCAGAAATTAATGAAAGAGAAGCAAAAAAGACAATAGCAAAGATCAATAAAATTAAAAGCTGGTTCTTTGAAAAGATAAACGAAATTGATATAACATTAGCCAGACTCATCAAGAAAAAAAGGGAGAGGTCTCAAATCAATAAAATTTTAAATGAAAAAGGAGAAGTTACAAGAGACACAGCAGAAATGCAAAGCATCCTAAGAGACTGCTACAAGCAACTCTATGCCAATAAAATGGAAAACCTGGAAGAAATGGACAAATTCTTAGAAAGGTATAACCTTCCAACACTGAACCACAAAGAAATAGAAAATATGATCAGACCACTCAGAAGTAATGAATTGATACTGTGATTAAAAATCTTCCAACAAACAAAAGCCCAGGACAGATGGCTTCACACGTGAATTCTATCAAACATTTAGAGAAGAGCTAACACTCATCCTTCTCAAACTCTTCCAAAAAATTGCAGAGGAAAGAACACTCCCAAACTCATTCTATGAGGCCACCATCACCCTGATAAAAACCAGACAAAGATACTACAAAAAAAGAAAATTACAGACCAATATCACTGATGAATACAGATGCAAAAATCCTCCAAAAAAGGCTAGCAAACAGAATCCAACAACACATTAAAAGGATACTACACCATGATCAAGTGGGATTTATCCCAGGGATGCAAGGATTCTTCAATATACTCAAATCAATCAATGTGATACATGATATTAACAAATTGAAGAATAAAAACCATATACTCATCTCAATAGATGCAGAAAAAGCTTTTAACATAATTCAACACCGATTTATGTTAAAAACTCCCCAGAATTTGGGAATAGAGGGAGACTACCTCAACATAATAAAGGCCATATATGACAAACCCACAGCAAACATCATTTCCAGTGGTGAAAAACTGAAAGCATTTCCTCTAAGATCAGGAACAAGACAAGGATGTCCACTCTCACCACTATTATTCAACATAGCTTTGGAAGTTTTAGCCACAGCAATCAGAGAAGAAAAAGGAATCCAAATTGGAAAAGTAGAAGTAAAGCTGTCACTGTTTGTAGATGAAGTGATACTATTCATAAAGAATCCTAAAGATGCTACCAGAAAACTACTATAAGTAATTGATGAATTTGGTGAAGTAGTGGGATACAAAATTAATGCACAGAAATCTCTTGCATCCCTATACACTAACGATGAAAAACCTGAAAGTGAAATTAAGGAAACACTGCCATTTACCATTGAGGCTGTCATACAGAGTGAAGTATGTCAGAAAAAGAAAAACAAATATTGTATATTAACACATATATGTGAAACCTAGGAAAATGATACAGATGAGCCGTTTTTCAGGGCAGAAATTGAGACACAGATGTACAGAACAGCACATGGACACCAAGGGGGGAATATGGTGGGGGTGGTGGGGGTGTGATGAATTGGGAGATTTTGATTGACATATATACACTATTATGTATAAAATGGGTAACTAATAAGAACTTGCTGTATAAAAAAAAATAAATTAAATTAAGTTATAAAATAGTAGCCCTTCTAGTGACTGATACATTCATGATTGCATCCATCCATTCTTTCAACATCCATTCATATATTCACACATTCACGTAGAAAGCACATTTTATTGTGAATAATATATACCAGGTCTGCTTTGGTGCTGGGAACAAAAGTGAATAGAAGAGTGCTGTGAATGAAACTGTGCCCCCCCAAAAAATTCATAGGTTGAAGCTCTAATCCCCAGTGTGCCAATGTGACTATATTTACAGATAAGGTCTTTAGGAAGTAATTAAGATTAAATGAGGTCCTGAAGGTAGAGAGCCTCTTTCTCTTTCTCTGTCGCTCTCTCCATGTGTACACACTGAAGAAAGGCCATCTGTTGAGGAGTGGGTATCTGAAAAGAAGGTAACCACCTACAAGCCATGAGAGAGCTCACCAGGAAATGAATCAGCCAACACTTTGACCTTGGACTTTCTAGCCTCCAGACTGATGAGAAGATACATTTCTATTGTTTAAGCCACCAAGTCTGTGTTATTACATTATGGTAGCTTGAGCAGACTAATACAAAGAGAATCTCTAATTCCCTACTAACAAACTTAAAATGCTAAAAAAATTATAATTTTTCTCATTTATGAGACACTGTAGAAAGTTTGATTATTTAAGAGTTGATAAATTTAGAATCACCAATATATTGGAGATGAGATCTCACTTGAGTAAGCACTTGAATAGGTATTTCAAAGATCTATAAAAAAAAAGAGATCCTTATTTCCTTTCAATCATATGATAGTTGTAAGCTCACATTTCCCTTAAAAACCATCACTGAATTAATAGTAAGTTCTCCATATCTAAACTAGATTTTAAAAGTGAACAACATTGGGGTTTCCACTTCTGGGTAGATGGAGTAGATGTACATTTCTCTATTACTCTCCTTAAGTACAACAGAAATATTCCTGGATATTATCTATAGGACAAACATATGAAGACACAGAAAGGTGGAGAGAGGAAGGTAGAATAGTTAGGGTTCTCAGGACAACATGATGGTGAATTCCTTGGTCTTTCTTCTTGTCTTATATCTCCCAGACTGGATGCTGGAAAAGCAGATGATCTTGTTCAGAAAAGTCACTAATAAATAGGAACAAAAGCAACAACAAACTAGAAGGAGGAGAGCCTTAATTCCAGAGTGCTATAGTATATTATTTAAAATATGAAGATTTAACAAACCAACCCAATCCAAAAATGGGCAGAAAACCTAAATAGACATTTCTCCAAAGAAGATATACAGATTGCTAACAAACACATGAAAGGAGGCTCAACATCAGTAATCATTTGAGAAATTAAATCAAAACTACAATGAGGTATTACCTCACACTGGTCAGAATGGTCATCATCAAAAAATTTATAAACAATAAATGTTGGAGAGGGTGTGGAAAAAAGGGAACCCTCTTGCACTGTTGGTGGGAATGTAAACTGATACAGCCACTATGGAGATCAGTATGGTGGTTCCTTAAAAAACTAAAAATAGAATTACCATACAACCCAGCAATCCCACTAATGGGCATATACCCTGAGAAAACCATAATTCAAAAAGAGTCATGCACCACAACATTCATTGCAGCTCTATTTACAATAGCCAGGACATGGAAGCAACCTAAGTGTCCATCAACAGATGAATGGATAAAGAAGATGTGGCACATATATACAATGGAATATTACTCAGCCCTAAAAAGAAATGAAATTGAGTTATATGTAATGAGGTGGATGGACCTAGAGACTGTCATACAGAGTGAAGTAAGTCAGAATGAGAAAAACAAACAAATACTGAATGTTAACACATATATATGGAATCTAAAAAAAAAAAAAAGAAAAGAAAGGTTCTGATGAACCTAGGGGCAGGACAGGAATAAAGACATAGACATAGAGAATGGACTTGAAGACACGGGGAGGGGGAAGTGCAAGCTAGGATGAAGTGAGAGAGTGGCATGGACATATATACACTACAAATGTAAAATAGATAGTGGGAAGCAGCAGCATAGCACAGGGAGATCAGCTTGGTGCTTTGTGTCCACCTAGAGGGGTGGGTTAGGGAGGATGGGAGGGAGATGCAAGTGGGAGGAGATATGAGTATATATGTATATATAGATGATTCACTTTGTTATACAGCAGAAACTAACACACTATTGTAAAGCATTTATACTCCAATTAAGGTGTTAAAAAATATATAAATAAAATATGAAGGTTTTCAGCAATAATTAGGAGATATTCAAAATATCAAAAAATATGGCTTACAAACAAGAAAAAAGCAGTTTAATACAAACTGTACCTGAGGAAGCCCAGACATGAATTACATTAGACATAAAATTTAAATCAGTTATTTCAAGCATGCTCAAAGAGTTAAAGAAAACCATGTCTGGAGAATTAAAGGAAAGGATGAAAATAGTGTCTTACTGAGTAGAGAATATCAATAGACAGAAGCTATAATGGAAACCGAATAGAAATTCTGCAGCTAAAAAGCACAATAAATGATTTTTTTAAAAAATTTACTAGAACTGAGCAAGAGGAAATCTGAACTGGCAGAAGAAAGAATCAGCAAACTGAAATATAACGCAATAGAAATTTTACCACCCAAAGAGCAGAGGGACAAAAGAACAGACAATAAATGAACAGTACCTCAGAAAAATATGAGACAATTAAGCATATCAACATAAGTATAATGGGAGTTTCAGAAAGAGAGGAGAGTGAAAGGGAACAGAAAAAATACCCAAAGAAATAATGACTGAAAACTTCCAATCTTCAGCTCTGATGAAAAATATTTAAATACATGTCTAAGAAGTTCAAAAAACTCCTACTAAGATCCAGATCCCAGATGCCATGGTGAAAACATTGAAAGACAAAGGCAAAGAGAGATTCTTGAAAGCAGCAAGAGAAAAGTGGCTATGTACAGGGAATCTTCAATAACATTTACAGCTGATTCTATTGCACCAGAATAAAGAATAAGAACAGCACGATCATCTCAATAGATAAAAACCATTTAACAGGACCCAAACCCTTTTATGATAAAAAATAAAATTCAACTAACTAGGGTTAGAAGGGAACTTCCTCAACTTAACAAAGTCTATGAAAAATACACAGCTAACATCATCGGAAGGAAAAAAGACTAAAACTTTGACCTAAGTTCATGCAGAAAATAAAGATGTTTGTTATTACCACTTCTATTCAATATTGTCTTGGAAGTTCCATCCAGGGTAAAGGGAAAAAAAGAAAGCTAAAAGCCATTCAGAGTGGAAAGAAGAAGTAAATCTATCTCCATTTCTAGATGAATTGATCTTGTATACAGAAAAGCCTAAGGCATCCACAAAATTACAATTAAAACTAATAAATGAATTCAGAAAGGTGCAGGATATAAGTCAGCATACAAAAGTCAATTGCATATCAATATACTAGAAATGAACAATGCAGGGATTGCCTGGCTAGCTCAGTTGGTAGAGCATGAGACTCTTAATCTCAGGGTCGTGGGTTCGAGCCCCACATTGGGTGAGTACTCTTTAGCAATGAACAATGCAAAAGTAAAACCTTGAAAAGAATTCTATTTACATTAGCATCAAAAAAAAAAAAGAAATAATTAGATATCAATTTAACAAAGAAAGTTCAAGACATACACTGGATACTCTAAAGCACTGTGAAAGTAAAGTAATGAAAGAAAACCAAAATAAATAGAAAAACATTAGTCTCTGAATCAGTATATTTAATACTGCTAAGATGGCCATACTCCACAAACCCATGTACAAATTCAGTGCAAGCCATCCCTATCAGAATCCCAGCTACATTTTTTTTCAGTAATTGGGAAGCTGATCTTAAAATTGAAGGGACCTATCTTTGCTCCCCCTAAAACACTTCTTGAAAAGGGAGGACACAATTGGAGTACTCTGACTTCCTGATTTACAAACTCACTACAAAGCCACAGTAATACAAACAGTGTGTGCTAGAATAAGGATAGATATATAAATATATATATATATATATATATATATATATATATATATATATAATTGGAAGTAAATAAACCCTTACATTTATGGTGAATTAATTTTGGACATAGGTGCCAAGATAATTCAATGTAGGAGTAAATCGTCTTCAACAGATAGTGTTGATACAACACTAACATGTTGATACATGTAAGTGAATATAAAGTTGGATGCCTATCTCATATCACATACAAAACTAATACAAAATGGACCATAGACCTAAATGAATGAGTGAAAACTATACAATGCTTAACATAAAATATGAGTAATCTTTGCAATCTTGGAAAGTCAATAGTTTCATAGCTAAAACACGAGAAGTAAAAGTGACAACAACAAAAAATTAAGTAATTGAACTTCATCAAAATTAAAAACTGTGTTTCAAAGACATCACAAAAGAGAGAAAATAATCAATGGAATGGGAAAAAAAATATTTGAAAATGATATATATGATAAGGGACTTATATTAAAAAATAAAGAAGTTACAAGTCACCAATAAAAGGACAAATAAGAAAATTTAAAACTGGACAAAGAGTTTGAATAAAACTTTCTCCCAAAAGATTATTTAAATCATCAAGTGCATGAAAATACTGCATGAAAATTCAATTAATCCTCAACATTAATAGTCATTAGGGAAATAACAAATCAAAGTCACAATAAGATAATACTTTACATCTAATAAGATAACTATATAAAAAGAGAAAAAATAACAAATGTTAGCATGGTTGTGGAGAAATTGGTACTCTTTTACATTGTTGGTGGGGTTGTAAAATTATGCAGCTGCTCTTGAAAACAAGTTGACAGTTCCTCAAAATGTTAGACGTTGAGTTAACCATATGATGCAGCAATCTGCTTCTAAGTATATAAACAAAACTATGATCTTGTGTATACTGCCTCTATTTCTTAATAGAGTGTTACTGTGAAATCCAAATTCTATGGCTTGATGGGTCAGACAGCTTCCCTTCATGAGCAACTGAAATCACATGTTAATTTGGTGGCCCATGTAAAATTTCAATCATTGCTAATGACCAATAGCAAGTCAGAAGCTGTTTCTCAAAGTTAAAAATTGATATCTGCAGGGCTTCCCTGGTGGCGCAGTGGTTGAGAGTCCGCCTGCCGATGCAGGGGACATGGGTTCGTGCCCCGGTCCGGGAAGATCCCACATGCCGCGGAGAGGCTGGGCCCGTGAGCCATGGCCGCTGAGTTTACGCGTCCGGAGCCTGTGCTCCGCAACGGGAGAGGCCACAACAGTGAGAGGCCCGCGTACCGCAAAAAAAAAAAAAAAAAAAAAATTGATATCTGCAGCAGATGGCAGGGCTTTGGTGTAGATTCTAAGGGTCTTCCCTGTGATTCAACTATAATGCCCTATAAAAGACTCCAAACATCTCTATCTGCCATAGGCACTTTGGATCTAGTGGATTATATAGCCCTAAGTGTCAGAATAGCATTTACAGTAGCCTGGACTTGCAGAGCCTTCTCTTGTTCTGGGTTCCATTCAAAACCAGCAGCTTTGTGAATCACTTGGTACATGGGCTGGAAGAGCACACTCACCCAAAAGAAAAATATGTTGCCTCCCAAATCCAAAGAGATCCACTAAGTATGGTGCCTCCTTTTGAGTTGCAGGAAGAACTACGTGCAACAACTTTCACCTTGGAAGGCATGTTTTGACATGGTCCAGACCATTAAAGCCCTAGAGATATTATAGACATAAAATCTCTCTGAATTTTTATCAGGGACATTTTTATCACACTCTCTGACACACGTGTCTTACCAATAAGTTTAGAGAAATTGTTACTTCTTGCTCACCATATCTAGAATAGTGAATAATATCCTTAATGTAATGAACCAGTATGACATCTTGTAGAAGGGAAAGGTGATTAAGATCCTTGTGGACTAAATTGTAAGTCTAGAGAGTTGCTATATCCCTGAAATAGGAAAGTAAAGTGAATTGTTGAACTTGCAAGGTGAAAGAAAACTGCTCCCAGGTTTTTTTTTTTTTTTTCAACATCTTTATTGGAGTATAATTGTTTTGTAATCCCAGGTCTATTTATCAGGTATTATGAACAAAAAACTTTGCCAGATTAATAGCTGAATACTGGGTACCAGGGGATGTGTTAATTTTCTCAAGCATCAAAACCACATCTAGAACTGCAGCTGTAATTGGAGTCACAACCTGGTTAAGTTTACGATAATTCCCTGTAATTCTTCAAAATCTATATATTTTCTTCATAAGACAAATCGAGTTGAATGGGAATGTGGTGGGAATTACCACACTGCATCCTTCAAGTCCTTGATGGTAGCACTAATCTCTGCAGTCCCTCCAGGAATGCAGTATTGATTTTAGGTTACAATTTTTCTAAGTAGAGGCAGTTTTTGTGTTTTCCACTTGGCCTTTCCTAGCATAATAGCCCTCACTCCACATTTTAGGGAACCAATGTGGGGATTCTGCCAGTTGTAGAGTATGCCTGTTACAACCATGTATTCAGGACCTAGTGAAGTAACCACAAGATAGAATTATGGACTCAGGTTCAAAATCCGTAGGACAAGCCATCAAGAAGGGCAGCCTGGAAACTCTCACACAATAGCTGATGCTGCAGTCTACAGCTAGAATTTCTTCTTCCTCAGGCAAACCTCAGTTCTGCTCTTAAGGCCTTTCAAATGATTGTATCAGGTTTACTCAGATTATTGATAATCTCCTCTACTTAAAATCATATACCATATCCTGGGCAAAAAGCACATCCCAAGAATTACTATCATGAAGAAGCTGATCTCTAACCCTATGCAATCAAACTAGAAATTAAAAGCAGAAAGGGAGGGACTTCCCTGGTGGCACAGTGGTTAAGGATCCTCCTGCCAATGCAGGGGACATGGTTCGATCCCTGGTCCGAGAAGATCCCACATGCTGCAAAGCAACTAGGCCTGGCTGCCACAACTACTGAGCCTTCACTCTGGAGCCTGTGAGTCACAACTACTGAGCCCGCGTGCTACAACTGTTGAAGGCCTTATGCCTAGAACCCATGCTCTGCAACAAGAGAAGCCACCGCAATGAGAAGCCCACACACTGCAACGAAGAGTAGCTCCTGCTTGCTGCAACTAGAGAAAGCCCTCACATAGCAATGAAAACCCAACACAGCCATAAATTAATTAATTAATTAATTTAAAAAAAAAGAATTTTAGGGGATTAAAACCTGTTCAGATAAACACCCACCACCCAGCTACTCTGGAACTTCTCTCTGCTAGAAGTAGTGTATTCATTTCCTAGGGCTGCCTTAAAATAAAAAAAAAAAAAGCAGAAAGGTAATAGGAAATTGTTCAAATACATTGTAATTAAACACGACACTTCTAAATAATCCATGGGTAAAAGAAGACAGCTCAAGAGAATGAAAAAAATACATTGAATTTAAGATGAAAATAAAACATATTCAAATTTGAGGGATACAACTAATGCAGTGCTAAGAGGGAAATTTTTAGCATTAAATGCTTATATTAGGAGAGAGAAAAAGTTTCAAATCAAGAAGCTAAGTACTTACCTCAAGAATCCAGTTAAAAAAGAAAATAACTCCCAATCAGAAATAAATAAACAAATAAAAATTTGAACAGAAAGCCAATAGAGAAAAATCAATAAAACAGGATGTGTTCTGTTTTATCAATTGATTATGAATTGATATAATCCACCATATTAATACATTAAAAGAAGATAAATCACATGATTATATTAACTAATGCAGAAAAGGCATTTGACAAGACTCAGTATTCATTCATGGTAGAACTCCCAGAAAAATAGGAAGAGGGGGGAATTGCCTCAACTTTATAAAGAATATCCACAGGTAGCATTATATTTACAGTAAAAGACTAATGCTTTGCTCCTAATATTAGAAACAAGGCAAGGGATGTCTGTTCTTACTACTATTACTCAACATACTGCTGGAAATTTTAGCCATTGTAATACAGGAAAGGAAAAAAATGCACACAGTTTGGGAAGGAAAAAATAAAATTACCTAATAATTGTCTACATAGAAAATCCTAACTAATCTACCAAATAAATGACAGTCCTAGAATTAATAAGTTCAGCAACTTTGCAAAATATAAGATAAACACACAGAAAATTAACTGCATTTCTATATACTATCAATGAATATGTGGACACAGAACTTAAAAAACAATATTTACAACTGGAAATTTTAGTTATTAAATATGATTTACTTTGGTGTGAATCTAACAAAACATGTATAGAACTTATATGTTGAAAACTATACAATGATGATGAAAAAAATCAAAGGTCAAAATGAATAAAGAGGCATATCATGTTCACTCATTAGAAAACTCAACATAAGACAGATGTCAATTATTCTCAAATTGAAACATGGGTTTTATAAAGTTCTTACCAAAATCCCAGCAAGATTATATTTTTTATAGATATAGGCAAGACTAACAATTTTATGGTACAGCAAAATAGCTAGAATAGCTAAAATGATTATTAAAAAAGAAGAATAAATTGTAAGAAATCAATCTACCTGATACCAAGACATTATATAGCTACAGTAAACAAGACTATAATGGAAAGATAGATATGGATCAATAAATCATACAAAATGACCAAGAAATAGATCCACAGAAATAAGGCCAACTAATTTTGACAAGTGTGAAAAAGAAATTCAATGGAGAAAAGATAACCATTTCAACAAATGGTACCAGATTAATTGCATATCCATAAATCACAAAAAAGAGCTTCAACCCAAGACTAATATATATATATATATATATATATATATATATATATATATATATATATATATAAAATTGGGGTATAGTTGTTTTACAATGTTGTGTTAGTTTCTACAGTACAGTGCAGTGAAATAGAGTCAATATGTCAATCTCCCAATTCATTCCACCCTCCCTTTCCCCCCTTGGTTTCCATACATTTGTTCTCTACATCTGTATCTCTTTTTCTGCCTTGCAAACTTGTTCATCTGTACCATTTTTCTAGATTCCACAAATATGCGTTAATATATGATATTTGTTTTTCTCTTTCTGACTTACTTCACTCTGTATGACAGTCTCTAGGTCCATCCATGTCTCTACAAATGACCCCATTTTATTCCTTTTTATAGCTGAGTAATATTCCATTGTATATATGTACCATATCTTCTTTATCCATTTGTCTGTTGATGGACATTTAGGTTGCTTCCATGACCTGACTATTGTAAATAGTGCACCAATGAACATTGCGGTGCGTGTTTCTTTTTCTTTTTTTTTTTTTTTTTCTTTGCGTTACACGGGCCTCTCACTGTTGTGTCCTCTCCCATTGCAGAGCACAGGCTCCGGACGCGCAGGAGCCAGTGGCCATGGCTCATGGGCCCAGCTGCTCCGCGGCATGTGGGATCCTCCCGGACCAGGGCACGAACCCGTGTCTCCTGCATTGGCAGGCAGACTCTCAACTACTGTGCCACCAGGGAAGCCCGCATGTTTCTTTTTGAACTATGGTTTTCTCTAGGTATGTGCCCAGTAGTGGGATTGCTGGGTCATATGGTAATTCTATTTTTAGTTTCTTAAGGAATCTCCACACTGTTTTCCATAGTGGTTGTATCAATTTACATTCCCACCAATTGCAAAAGTTTCTCCCCTTTTCTCCACAGCCTCTCCAGCATTTATTGTTTTGAGATTTTCTAATGATGCCCATCCTAACCAGTGTGAGGTGATACCTCATTGTAGTGAAGTCCTAGCCACAGCAATCAGAGAAGAAAAATAAATAAAAGGAATACAAATTAGAAAAGAAGAAGTAAACCTTTACTGTTTGCAAATGACATGATACTATACATATAAAATCCTAAAGAAGCCACTAGAAAACTACAAGAGCTAATCAATGAATGTGATAAAGTTGCAGGATACAAAATTAATGCAGGGAAATCTCTTGCATTCCTATACACAACAACAAAAAACAGAAAGAGAAATTAAGGAAACAATCCCATACACCATTGCAACAAAAAGAATAAAATACCTAAGAATAAACCTACCTAAGGAGGTAAAATACCTGTACTCAGAAAACTATAACACTGATGAAAGAAATCAAAGAAGGCACAAACAGATGGAGAGATATACCATGTTCTTAGATTGGAAGAACCAAGACATATTTTATACATAATTAACTCAACTGGATCAACTCAAAATGGATCATGGACTTAAATGTAAAAGTACAGAAGTACTAGGAAATAATGGGGAAAAAAAATCTTTGGGTTCTTAGGTAAGTAAGTGAAGAGTTCTTAGACTTCACACAAAAAGCAAATCTATGTTAAAAAAAAAAAGCTGACAATTGGACCTCATCAAAATTAAAATCTTTTGGGGCTTCCCTGGTGGCACAGTGGTTGAGAGTCTGCCTGCCGATGCAGGGGACACAGTTTTGTGCCCCTGTCCGGGAAGGTCCCACATGCCACGGAACGGCTGGGCCTGAGAGCCATGGCAAAAAAAAAAAAAAAAAAAAAAATTAAAATCTTTTGCTCTGTGAAAATCATCTTTGATAGGATATAAAGACAATCTAAAGTCTGGGAGATAGCTGACAAATAGCTAGTATCTAGACTATATAAATAATTGTCAAACCTCAACAGTAATACAAGCCAGAACAAAATAACAACAAAACTAAAAAGTTTAATTTGAAACTGGGCCAAAGAAATGAGATATTTTCCTGAAAAGTATATACAGATAGAAAAATAGCACATGAAAAGATATTTAACACCATTAGTCATTAGGGAGATGCAAATTAAAATCACAATGCAGTAGTCCTATAACTTGTCATGATGGTTAAAATAAAAAATAGTGACAACAACAACTGCTAGCAAGGAAATGGTGAAAGTGGATCACTCATAACATTGTTGGTAGAAATGTAAGATTGTGAAGTCACCCTGGAAAACAGGTTAGCAGTTTCTTATAAAACCAAAGATGCAACTACCATACAACCCAGCAATTACACTTTTGGGCATTTATACCAGAGTAACGAAAACTTATGTTCACTCACAAACCTGTAGATGTATGTGCATAGGAGCTTTATTCATAATTTTCCAGAACTAGAAAAAACCCAGGCTTATTTAATGGGTCAGTGATGAAAAAATATGGTATATTCATACCAGGGAGTACCACTAAGAAATAAAGGAAATGAACTACTTATATTCATGATAACTAGAGGAATCTCCAGAGAATTATGCTGAATGAAAAAGAAAAAAAATCAATCCCAGAAGACTACACACTATGATTCCATTTTTATAACATTTTTGAAATGACAGAATTATACCAAAAAAAAAAGATTAGTAGTTACTGAGGGTTATGAAGAGGTTGTAGGCAGGAGAGAAGTAGGTGTGGCTATAAATGGGAACCACAGGGATCTTTTTGGTGATAGAATGTTCTGTCCTTTCACTGGCTGAATCTTAATATCCTGGTTGTGATACTGTACTATAGTTTTTCAAGAACCAGTTACCATTGGTGGAAACTGGTTAAAGGGTACACATAATCTCCTTGTTTTATTTTTTAAAACTATATGTCAATCTAGAATTAACTTAAAACAAAATGTTTAGCTTAAAAATGTGAATAACATTAAAAATTCCTTTTGTGCTTGAAGGAGAAAAAACGAATTGTGGAATGTACTCAAGTAATCACTAGGTGTACCATTTACTACTGACTCAGTGTTTTAAATATCCCATTACTGTAAAGACCTTAGACAAAGATAATAAAATCAATCCTAATTAATTCCTTCTGTGTTCTTACACTCACAGTATATATCTCCTGAGGTGTTTTGGTCTAATTTGACAATAATGGAGATGGAAAACAATAAGATGATTTTGACTTTATAGAATAATGTACACCAGTCCTACATAATAAGGTTTTCTATCATCAAAAAGTACTAGTGCTTTTATAAAGCAAGACTGGGAAGTTCTAATAGTTTGTCAGGATCAGCTCATCATCGTGATATATTTTATATGAATTGCATAGGCATATAAAATAACATTATACTATTTTTTTCTAAGTCTAGGTTGTGGCTAGATAATATTTCATGTAATTTTACAAATGATAAGAATGGTACAAATGTGCCTTTTTTAAGTTGAGGTATAAGTTGCATGGATTGAAATAAATAGATGTAAAGTATACAGTTGGATGAGTTCTGACAAAAGCATACTCCCTTATAACCCACATCCCTATAGAGATACAGAACAGTCACATCACTCCAGAAAGCTTCCTCCTACATTTCCCCTCAACAACAACTTATCTGTTATCTCTTTCAACATGTCATTACTTCTTCTGCATCATGTCCTATCAAGTTTCTAAACTGTTATTTTATAAAGTCAGGTTAATTGTGTTTTACTTATCAAGTTGTAGAAGTTCTATATACTTTATGGATACAAATTCTTTTGTGAGGTATAACTACTGTGCAGTCATTAAAATTTTTAATTTTTGATAAAATTTTGGATTTTATTTATTATTTTTAATAGATTACCAGTAATCAATGGTTAATGATTACCAGGTTCTTTGAGACTTCTCAAAGGTTTCCAGGAAATCTTTGCTTATCCCCAAATTATGAAATATTCTCCTATATTTTCTTCTAGAAACTTTGTTATTTTAACTTCTGTTGAAGCCTGAGACCTCTCAAATATTAATATTTTTGTATGGTGTGAGAAAATGGTTGAATTGTCTTTCTTTCTTCAATATGAACATCCAGTTGTTTCAGGATTACTTTTTGAAAACAATTTTCTGTCTCAAGTTTATTGTTTTGGCATCTTTGTGTAAATTCAATTATTCATATAGCTATGGCTCTATTTCTGGACTCTATTTCATTTTAAAACAGTTTTATTGAAGTATAAATCACTAATAATAAAACATATATTTAAACTGTACAATTTGATTGGCTTGTCATATATATGTATATATGGCAAGTCCATCAAATTGTATATATATATATATATATATATATATATATATATATACACACACACCTATGAAACCTTAACCATCAAGATGTTAAGCCTATCCATTAACTCAAAAGTTCCTTCCTGCAATGCAATAATTCCTCCACCTTCCCCTCATGTATTCACCCATGCCATTGCCTAGCAACAACTGATCTACTTTCCTTCCCTAAGGGTTAGTTTGTATTTGCTAGAATTTTATATAAATGGGATCATACAGCATGTATTCCCTCTAATCTGTCATTTTTGCTCAGCATAATTATCCTGATATTAATCTATGGTGTATCATATATCAAGAATTCATTTATTCATTTTCATTGTTAAGTAATACATCATTGTATGATAGATACACCATAGTTTGTTTATTCAATCAAATGTTGAAGGACTGGGACCTCCCTGGTGGTCCAGTGGTTAAGACTTCACCTTCCCATGCTGGTGTTATGGATTCGATCACTGGTCAGGGAGCTAAGATCCCACATGCCTCACTACCAAAACTCCAAAACATAAAAAAACAGAAGCGATGTTGTAACAAATTCAATAAAGACTTTAAAAATGGTCCACATCGAATGTTGGGAAGATGGCGGAAGAGTAAGACGTGGAGATCGCCTTCCTCCTCACGGATACACCAGAAATACATCTACACGTGGAACAACTCCTACAGAACACCTACTGAAGGCTGGCAGAAGACCTCAGAGCTCCCAAAAGGCAAGAAACTCCCCACGTACCTGGGTAGGGCAAAAGAAAAAAAGAAAAAACAGAGACAAAAGAATAAGGACGGCACCTGCACCAGTGGGAGGGAGCTGTGAAGGAGGAAAAGTTTCCACACACTAGGAAGCCCCTCCGCGGGCGGAGACTGCGGGAGGCGGAGGGGGGAGCTTAGGGACCGCGGAGTAGTGCACAGCGACCGGTGCGGAGGGCAAAGCGGGGAGATTCCTGCACAGACGATCGGTGCCGACCGGCACTCACCAACCCGAGAGGCTTGTCTGCTCACCCGCCGGGGCGGGCGGGGCTGCGAGCTGAGGCTCGGGTTTCGGTTTTGGACGGAGCGCAGGAAGAGGACTGGGGTTGGCGGCGTGAACATAGCCTGAAGGGGTTGGTGCGCCACGACTATCCGGGAGTGAGTTCGGGGAAAAGCCTGCACCTGCCGAAGAGGCAAGAGACTTTTTCTTCCCTCTTTGTTTCGTGGTGCGAGAGGAGAAGGGTTTAAGAGCGCTGCTTAAAGGAACTCCAGAGACGGGCGCGAGCCGCGGCTAAAACCGCGGACCCCAGAGACAGGCAGGAGACGCTAAGGCTGCTGCTGCTGCCACCAAGGGGCCTGTGTGCGAGCACAGGTCACTCTCCACACCCCTCTTCCACGGAGCCTGTGCAGGCCGCCACTGCCAGGTTCCCGGGATCCAGGGACAACTTCCCCAGGAGTACGCACGGCGGGTCTCAGGCTGGTGCAGCGTCACGCCGGCCTCTGCCGCAGCGTCACGCAGCCTCTCCCGCCGCAGGCCCGCCCCGCACGCAGTGCCCCTCCTTCCCCCATCCCCCAACCCCCGGCCTGAGTGAGCCGGAGCCCCCGAATCAGCGGCTCCTTTAACCCCGTCCTGTCTGAGCAAAAAACAGACGCCCTCCAGCGACCTGCGTGCAGGCGCAGGGCCGGGTACAAAGCTGAGCTCCTGTGAGCTGTGAGAGCAGGGAGGAGAGGGGGAGGTCTCTCCCGGCAACCGTGGAGGCGGCAGATTGAAGCTCCACAATCAACTTGATGTGCCCTGCATCTGTGGAATACCTGAATAGACAGGGAGTGATCCCAAATTGAAGAGGTGGAATTTAGGAGCGAGATCTGTGATTTTTTTCCCTTTTCCTCTTTTTGTGAATGTGTGCGTGTATGCTTCTGTGTGAGATCTTGTCTGTATACTCTTGCTTCCACCATTTGTCCTAGGGCTCTATCCGTCCATGGTTTTTTTTTTTTTTTAATTTTTTTCTTAATAATTAATTTTAATTGTAATAACTTTATTGTACTTTACCTTCGTTCTTTCTTTCTTTCTTTCCTTCCTTCCTTCCCTCCTTTAGACAGCGAATCACCCCAGGTTGAGGAGGTGGTCTCTGGGAGCAGGATTTATGATTTTTCCCCCTTTGCCTATTTTTGTGAACATGTATGTGTATGCTTCTGTGTAAGATTTTCTCTGTATAGCTTTGCTTCCAACATTTGTCCTAGGGTTCTATCCGTCCCTTTTTTTTTTTTTCTAAATATTTTTTAGTTCAATAACTATATTATACTTTATTTTATTTTTACTGTATCTTCTTTCTTTCTGTCTTTTTTCCTTCTTTCCCTCCTTCCTTCCTTCCTTCCTCCCTCCCTCCCTCCCTCCTTTCTTTCCTTCTTTTCTTCTTTCTTCCTTCCTTCCTTTCCTCCTTTCCTTCTTTCTTTCCTCATACTTCTACTAATTCTCTCTACATTTTCTCCCTTTTATTCTGAGCCGTGTGGATGAAAGGCTCTTGGTGCTCCAGCCCAGGAGTCAGGGCTCTGCCTCTGAGGTAGGAGAGCCAACTTCAGGACACTGGTCAACAAGAGACCTCCCAGCTCCACATAATATTAAACAGTGGAAATCTCCCAGAGACCTCCATCTTAACACCAGCACCCAGCTTCACTCAACGACCAGCAAGCCACAGTGCTGGACAACCTATGCCAAACAACTAGCAAAACAGGAACACAACCCCACCCATTAGCAGAGAGGCTGCCTAAAATCATAATAAGGCCACAGACACCCCAAAACACACCACCAGACGTGAACCTGCCCACTAGAGAGACAAGATCCAGCCTCATCCAGCACAACACAGGCACTAGTCCCCTCCACCAGGAAGCCTACACAACCCACTGAAACAACCTTAGCCACTGGAGACAGACATCAAAAACAACGGGAACTACGAACGTGCAGCCTGCAAAAAGGAGACCCCAAAGACAGTAAGATAAGCAAAATGAGAAGACAGAAAAACACACAGCAGATGAAGGAGCAAGATAAAAACCCACCAGACCTAACAAATGAAGAGGAAATAGGCAATCTACCTGAAAAAGAATTCAGAATAATGATAGTAAGGATGATCCGAAATCTTGGAAGTAGAATGGACAAAATGCAAGAAACAGTTAACAAGGACCTAGAAGACATAAAGATGAAACAAGCAATGATGAACAACGCAATAAATGAAATTAAAAGTACTCTAGATAGGATCAATAGCAGAATAACTGAGGCAGAAGAACGGATAAGTGACCTGGAAGATAAAATAGTGGAAATAACTACTGCAGAGCAGAATAAAGAAAAAAGAATGAAAAGAACTGAGGACAGTCTCAGAGACCTCTGGGACAACATTAAACGCACCAACATTCGAATTATAGGGGTTCCAGAAGAAGAAGAAAAAAAGGAAGGGACTGAGAAAATATTTGAAGAGATTATAGTTGAAAACTTCCCTAATATGGGAAAGGAAATAGTTAATCAAGTCCAGGAAGCACAGAGAGTCCCATACAGGATAAATACAAGGAGAAATACGCCAAGACAAATATTAATCAAACTATCAAAAATTAAATACAAAGAAAGCATATTAAAAGCAGCAAGGGAAAAACAACAAATAACGCACAAGGGAATCCCCATAAGGTTAACAGCTGATCTCTCAGCAGAAACCCTACAAGCCAGAAGGGAGTGGCAGGACATACTGAAAGTGATGAAGGAGAAAAACCTGCAACCAAGACTACTCTACCCAGCAAGGATCTCATTCAGATTTGATGGAGAAATTAAAACCTTTACAGACAAGCAAAAGCTGAGAGAGTTCAGCACCACCAAACCAGCTTTACAACAAATGCTAAAGGAACTTCTCTAGACAAGAAACGCAAGAGAAGGAAACGACCTATAATAACAAGCCCAAAACAATATAGAAAATGGGAATAGGAATATACATATCGATAATTACCTTAAATGTAAATGGACTAAATGCTCCCACCAAAAGACACAGATTGGCTAAATGGATACAAAAACAAGACCCTTATATATGCTGTCTACAAGAGACCCACTTCAGACCTAGAGACACATACAGACTGAAAGTAAGGGGATGGAAAAAGATATTCCATGCAAATGGAAACCAAAAGAAAGCTGGAGTAGCAATTCTCATATCAGACAAAATAGACTTTAAAACAAGGACTATTAAAAGGGATAAAGAAGGACACTACATAATGATCAAGGGATCGATCCAAGAAGAAGATATAACAATTGTAAATATTTATGCACCCAACATAGGAGCACCTCAATACATAAGGCAAATACTAACAGCCATAAAAGGGGAGATCGACAGTAACACATTCATAGTAGGGGACTTTAACACCCCACTTTCACCCATGGACAGATCATCCAAAATGAAAATAAATAAGGAAACACAAGCTTTAAATGATATATTAAACAAGATGGACTTAATTGATATTTATAGGACACTCCATCCAAAAACAACAGAATACACATTTTTCTCAAGTGCTCATGGAACATTCTCCAGGATAGATCATATCTTGGGTCACAAATCAAGCCTTGGTAAATTTAAGAAAACTGAAATTGTATCAAGTATCCTTTCTGACCACAACGCCATGAGACTAGATATCAATTACAGGACAAGATCTGTAAAAAATACAAACACATGGAGGCTAAACAATACACTACTTAATAATGAAGTGATCACTGAAGAAATCAAAGAGGAAATACAAAAATACCTAGAAACAAATGACAATGGAGACACAACGACCCAAAACCTATGGGATGCAGCAAAAGCAGTTCTAAGGGGGAAGTTTATAGCAATACAAGCCCAACTTAAGAAGCAGGAAACATCTCAAATAAACAACCTAACCTTGTACCTCAAGCAATTAGAGAAAGAAGAACAAAAAAACCCCAAAGCTAGCAGAAGGAAAAAAATCATAAAAATCAGATCAGAAATAAATGAAAAAGAAATGAAGGAAACAATAGCAAAGATCAATAAAACTAAAAGCTGGTTCTTTGAGAAGATAAACAAAATAGATAAACCACTAGCCAGACTCATCAAGAAAAAAAAGAAGACTCAAATCAATAGAATTAGAAATGAAAAAGGAGAAGTAACAACTGACACTGCAGAAAAAAAAAAAAAATCATGAGAGATTACTACAAGCAACTCTATGCCAATAAAATGGACAATCTGGAAGAAATGGACAAATTCTTAGAAATGCACAACCTGCCAGGACTGAATCAGGAAGAAATAGAAAATATGAACAGACCAATCACAAGCACTGAAATTGAAACTGTGATTAAAAATCTTCCAACAAACAAAAGCCCAGGACCAGATGGCTTCACAGGTGAATTCTATCAAACGTTTAGAGGAGAGCTAACACCTAGCCTTCTCAAACTCTTCCAAAATATAGCAGAGGGAGGAACACTCCCAAATTCCTTCTACGAGGCCACCATCACCTTGATACCAAAACCAGACAAGGATGTCACAAAGAAAGAAAACTACAGGCCAATATCACTGATGAACATAGATGCACAAATCCTCAACAAAATACTAGCAAACAGAATCCAACAGCACATTAAAAGGATCATACACCATGATCAAGTGGGGTTTATTCCAGGAATGCAAGGATTCTTCAATATATGCAAATCTATTAATGTGATAAACCATATTAACAAATTGAAGGAGAAAAACCATATGATCATCTCAATAGATGCAGAGAAAGCTTTCGACAAAATTAAACACCCATTTATGATAAAACCCCTCCAGAAAGTAGGCATAGAGGGAATTTTCCTCAACATAGTAAAGGCCATATATGACAAGCCCACAGCAAACATCGTCCTCAATGGTGAAAAACTGAAAGCATTTCCTCTAAGATCAGGAACAAGACAAGGTTGCCCACTCTCACCACTCTTATTCAACATAGTTTTGGAAGTTTTAGCCACAGCAATCAGAGTAGAAAAAGAAATAAAAGGAATCCAAATCGGAAAAGAAGAAGTAAAGCTGTCACTGTTTGCAGATGACATGATACTATACATAGAGAATCCTAAAGATGCTACCAGAAAACTACTAGAGCTAATCAATGAATTTGGTAAAGTAGCAGGATACAAAATTAATGCACAGAAATCTCTGGCATTCCTATATACTAATGATGAAAAATCTGAAAGTGAAATCAAGAAAACACTCCCATTTACCATTGGAACAAAAAGAATAAAATATGTAGGAATAAACCTACTTAAGGAGAAAAAAGACCTGTATGCAGAAAATTATAAGACACTGATGAAAGAAATTAAAGATGATACAAATAGATGGAGAGATATACCATGTTCTTGGATGGGAAGAATCAACATTGTGAAAATGACTCTACTACCCAAAGCAATCTACAGATTCAATGCAATCCCTATCAAATTACAACTGGCATTTTTCACAGAACTAGAACAAAAAATTTCGCAATTTGTATGGAAACACAAAAGACCCCGAATAGCCAAAGCAATCTTGAGTACGAAAAAAGGAGCTGGAGGAATCAGGCTCCCTGACTTCGGACTATACTACAAAGCAACAGTAATCAAGACAGTATGGTACTGGCACAAAAACAGAAAGATAGATCAGTGGAACAGGATAGAAAGCCCAGAGATAAACCCACGCACATATGGACACCTTATCTTTGATAAAGTAGGCAGGAATGTACAGTGGAGAAAGGACAGCCTCTTCAATAAATGGTGCTGGGAAAACTGGACAGGTACATGTAAAAGTATGAGATTAGATCACTCCCTAACACCATACACAAAAATAAGCTCAAAATGGATTAAAGACCTAAATGTAAGCTAGAAACTATCAAACTCTTAGAGGAAAACATAGGAAGAACACTCTATGACATAAATCACAGCGAGATCCTTTCTGACTCACCTCCCAGAGTAATGGAAATAAAAACAAAAATAAACAAATGGGACCTAATGAAACTTCAAAGCTTTTGCACAGCAAAGGAAACCATAATCAAGACCAAAAGACATCCCTCAGAATGGGAGAAAACATTTGCAAATGAAGCAACTGACAAAGGATTAATCTCCAAAATTTACAAGCAGCTCATGCAGCTCAATAACAAAAAAACAAACAACCCAATCCAAAAATGGGCAGAAGACCTAAACAGACATTTCTCCAAAGAAGATATACAGAATGCCAACAAACACATGAAAGAATGCTCAACATCATTAATCATTAGAGAAATGCAAATCAAAACTACAATGAGATATCATCTCACACCAGTCAGAATGGCCATCATCAAAAAATCTAGAAACAATAAATGCTGGAGAGGGTGTGGAGAAAAGGGGACACTCTTGCACTGCTGGTGGGAATGTGAATTGGTTCAACCACTACGGAGAACAGTATGGAGGTTCCTTAAAATCTACAAATAGAATTACCATATGACCCAGCAATCCCACTACTGGGCATATACTCTGAGAAAACCAAAATTCAAAAAGAGTCATGTACCAAAATGTTCATTGCAGCTCTATTTACAATAGCCTGGAGATGCAAACAACCTAAGCGCCCATCATCGGATGAATGGATAAAGAAGATGTGGCACATATACACAATGGAATATTACTCCGCCTTAAAAAGAAATGAAATTGAGTTATTTGTAGTGAAGTGGATGGACCTAGAGTCTGTCATACAGAGTGAAGTAAGTCAGAAAGAAAAAGACAAATACCGTATGCTAACACATATATATGGAATTTAAGGGGAAAAAAAATGTCATGAAGAACCTAGGGGTAAGACAGGAATAAAGACGCAGACCTACTGGAGAACAGACTTGAGGATATGGGGAGGGGGAAGGGTAAGTTTTGACAGGGCGTGAGAGAGTCATGGACATATACACACTAAGAAACGTAGTAAGGTAGATAGCTAGGGGGAAGCAGCTGCAAGGCACAGGGATATTAGCTCGGGGCTTTGTGACAGCCTGGAGGGGTGGGAGGGGGAGAGTGGGAGGGAGGGAGACGCAAGAGGGAAGACATATGGGAACATATGTATATGTATAACTGATTTACTTTGTTATAAAGCAGAAACTAACACACCATTGTAAAGCAATTATGCCCCAATAAAGATGTTTAAAAATATAAATAAATAAAATAAAATAAAATAAAATTAAATTAAAATGGTCCACATCAAAAAAAAAAATCTTTAAAAAAAAAGGTAAAGGACATATGGGCTGTTTTGCAGTTTTGTCTTTTACAAATTAGGCTGCTATGAACATTTATATATAAATATTTTCATAGACTTACACTTCAATTTGCCTTTGGCAAACAAAGGGAAATTGGAAATTGAATGGCTTAGATAATATGGTAAGTGTTGTAAGTCCATGTTTAACTTTTTAAGGAATGCCAAACTCTACAAAGCTACGTATTTGTTTAAAACAAATAGCTCTCTTACCTACCACTTCATCTTTGCTGGAAGTGAAAGATTCATGCTCATTGTTGATGTTTGTATATCTTTATACCAGTACCAGACTAGTGGTCCTACACAGTGTTTTCATATCAGAAAAAATTTACTTTTATTTTTCATGACTCTTTTGCCTGTGCTGGTCCCTTTGCATTTCCATATAAATCATAGTATCAGCTTCCTGTTTTTCACATGCACACAAAATCTATGTTTGCATTTTTATTGAGGTTGTATTGACCCTGTAGATAAATTTGGAAATAATTGATATCTTAATAGTATTTAATCTTCCAATAAAAAAATATGTTCATGTAACCATAACTTAGGCCAACTTTAATTTATCTCACCAAGGTTTGTGTTTTTTAATGTAGAAATTTTGAACATTTTTAAATTAAATTTGTTTCCAGATATTTTAAGTGTTTTGTTGCTATTGGAAATTGTATTGTGTTTCTTAATTTTCTTATTGTTTTTTTCTAGCATATAGATATAAATCTGTACATATATAGATATATAATTATACTCTGCAATTTGCTTAAATTACTAATTTAGTTGCACTTGTTTTTTTTGTGTATCATTTAAGCTTTTCTATGGAAATAAAATTTTATTCTCTGACAAACAAAATTGTACTGGCTAAACCCTCCAGTAAAATGACAAAAAGTTATAGGCACCCATTTGGAAATGAAGAAGTAAAGCAATCCTATTCTTATTCATAGGAAATAGATGATACAATCCTGTGTGTAGAAAATCTTGAGGCATCTACATAATAACGACTGGAATTAGTAAATGAGTTTAGCAAAAAACAGATCAATATACTGAAAGACTGAATTTGCCAATAAACAATGGACAAACTGTATATGACGAGAGAATTCTGCCACACAGCCACTGAAGCAATCAGTGTAAAACAGTCAGGAATTAGTCAATGAATACACTCTTATTATTTGTTTCCACTTCCATCTCAGGATCAATTAGACAAAACCAAATATGCTCCCTAAACCAAATACATAAAACAGTCCTAGTTAGCCCACCAACAACTTCTCTATGCCAGCAAACCCCCAATCAGAGCATACCCGAAGCCCTTCACTGTTTTCCTCTATCATCTTCCCATTCCCCTGTTTGTCTTTGATTTTCTGACAAAACAAATGATGATAGCTAACTCTCTTATTTTATAGCAAGCTCTGAAGAAATTGCTTCTGTTTGTTCTCATTTGGGAGTCTTCATTTACTTCCAAAATATACAATATATTCTTATATATTTGCAGCAAATAATAGGAATATAAATTAAAAAAAATTAACTACATTCATTGTAGCATCAAAAGGAATACAATACTCTGGGGGAAAATTTAACAAAGGTAGCACAGCATCTGTATACTGCAAGCAACAAAACATTGCTGAGATAATTAAAAAAATATAAAAAATAACAAATGGACAGATATTCCCACTTTGTGAATTTGAGGAATCAGTACTTTTATAATAAAGGAATATCTTTCAGAATGGTGGTAGGAAGAGGGAGATAGACACTCATTGCAGTGAAACAGCTATTTAACTGCTGAAATTTACAAAAATAACCTTTCACAGTTTGGGGGGGTTGTCCTAAGATAACAAAGCAAATAGAAGAACATACATTCAAGAAAATCTCAGAAAAGGGAGAGTCTATGGCATTTGAGCCATAACCTACACCCTCTCCTCCTGGTCTGGCTCAGTATGTTAGAAGCTCCACTCTGGGTATATGCAGTCAAAATGATTGGGCTCCCTCTCCACATAGCTTTAGTCTAGGTACTATAGTTTCACTCTGGAGAGGTTGGCATAGAACTTTTTCACCACCTCAGCTTCATTTGTAGAAGTTCAATTTTGGGTAGGCTCAGTGAAGAACACTAAGTCTCTCTTCCTGCACTCTGCATCCTTGCATAGGATGGAAACTCTACTCGGTATGACAAACTCAGCATATGGACTTCAAACACCACTGCTACAGATTGATGGTAGGGTGAAAGTTCCATACCAGGAAGACAACCCAAGAAATCAAGGGCTACTGTCCCCACACAGAGCCTCACTCACAAAGCAGGGTGTCACTCTGGGAGAAGCTGGTCATTATCCTGCTCCTAGCTCCAGGACAGTGGCATAGAAACATGAAGACAGTTCCACATCCAATAGAGAATATCAGTAAAGAGATAGAAAAACTTTAAAAAGAACTAGATGAAAAAAGTTTGAAAAGTACAATAACTAAAAAAAAAAAAAAAAAAAAATTAGAGGGGCTCAAAAGTAGATATAAGCTGGCAGAAGAAAGGATCGACAAACTTAATAATAAGTTGATAGGAATGATGAAATTTTAAAAAGAGAGAAGTAAAAGAAACTCAGAAAAAAAAATGCTAAGATACCATTAAATGCACCAATACACACATAATGGGAACCCCAGAAAGAGAGAAAGAGAAAAATGAACAAACTTTTTTTTCAAAGAAATAATGGATGAAAACTTTGTAAAATCTGATGAAAAATATTAACCTACTCATCCAAGAAGCACAGCGAACTCTAAGTGGGTTAATGTAAACAGGTCCAGAACCCAGAGACATAATAGTCAAAATGTTAATACAAGAAAAAAATGTTAATAAAGACAAAGAGAAAAATTTTAAAGCAGCAAGAAAAAATAACTCCTCACAAAAAGACCCCCAAAATATTAACGTGTTATTCATCATAAGAAATAATAAAAGTCAGAGGGAGTGGGTTGACATATATAAAGTGTAGAAGGAAAAAAGTGGCCAAATGAGAATTTTATTTGAGTCAAACTACCTTTCAGAAATGAATAAAGACATCCACAGATAAACAAAAACTGAGAAATTTACTTGATAGCAGACCTGACCTATAAGATGTTCTAAAGGAATTTCTTCAGACTGAGAGCAAGTGACACCAGAGAGTAATTTAAATCTACACTTTTAAGAAAAGAGCCCAGGAAAGATAGTTATATAGGTATTTTATTTAATTATATATATCCTTTCCTTTACTTTTATAATTGGTTTAAAAACCAAATTAATAAATAATATGTATATAATTGTATTTTGATGTCTATTACACATAAAACTATAATATGTTTGACAATAAGCACAAAGGAGTTGAGTGGGAAAAAACATGCACTGGAGAAAGAAAATAAAACCAAATGATAAGGCAAATCCACAGGAGAAATAAAGAGAACCAAAAAGGGAAAATAAGAAAACTATATGACAATATAGTTTATTGTCATATAGTTTTCTTATTTTAGAAATATATTCTTGTTCTTCTTTCTTCTCTAGCTACTTTAAATGCCTAAATCATAAAAAGTAATATTTATAATGATATATTGTTGGATTAGTCACACATATAGCAGTAACTGTATAAAAATAACAGCAAAAAAAGAGGGAGTAAAACTAGAGCTATTAGGAATAAACTTTCTGTCTTACTGAAAATTAGTATAAATATGAATTATATCTATGTTAAGATGAATATTGTGAGCACTATAGCAACGACTAAGAAAATAACTCAAATACTTGAAAAAAAAAAAGGATCACGTGAATTAAAATAACACACTAGAAAATATCTGTCTAATACAAAAGAAGGCAAAAAAGAGTTAAAGGAACAACAACAACAAATATGAGGCATATAAATATGCAAAAGTAAAACAACTGATAGATAAATCAAGCCATACTAATAATAACATTAAATGTGAATAATTTAAACAATCTAGTCAAAGGTAGAAACTGTCAGACTGGATTAAAAAAAAAAAAAGACCCAATTATGTGTTATCTTCAGAAGTCACACACTTGATTCAAGATACAAATAGATTGAAGGTAAAGGATGAAGAAAGATATAATATGCAAATAGCAATCATAAAAAGCTGGAATGGCTATACTAACATTAGCCCAAGATAAACTTGAAATAAAAAGAGAAAATAAAACATGAATAGAGATAAAGAAAGGTTTTAGGGTCAGAAAGATAGAAAAATAAAAAATGTATGTCCATCTAAAAGCAGAGCCCCAAAATACATGAAGAAAAAACCTTCAAAATTGAAGAGAAAATAGAACATATAACAATAATAATAGTTGGAGATTTCAAAACTCTATTTTTAATAACTTAAGGAATAAATAGAATACTCACATGGATATAGAAGACGAAAAATACTCTAAATCAACTAGACATGATTTACCCCTCTAAATCACTGCATCCTGAAATAGCAGAATACAAACATGGAATATTCACTAGGATTGACCACAACCTAGGCCATAAAATAAGCACCAAGAAATATGAAATGATTGAAATCATACCAAGTATATTCTTCAACAAAAATGGAATAATTTTAGAAATTAAGAAGAGAAGGAAGTTTGAAAACTTTACAAATATGTGGAAATTAAGTTAGAGTTCTAAAAATACCAGTGGCTCAAAGAAGGTAAATTAGAAAATATTTGAAGAAGGAAAAGATAAACACAACATACCAAAATTTATGGGATGCACCTGAAGCAGTGTTTATAGGAAAAACATGTAGCTGTAAAACACCTTTATTTAAAAAGAAGAAATATTTCAAAGAGTGTTAAGCAAAATAAAGACCCTCTTCGAAGATGCCCACGTCTTAATCCCTGGCATCTGTGAGTATGTTATCTCTCATACTTCATGCCAAAAGGCAACGAAATGTGAAGATAGAATTATGTTTACTAATCAGCTGACCTTAAAGTAGTGGGATTATTCTGGATTATATAGGTAGAACAAATGTAAGTACACAGATCTTTTTTTTTTTTTTAACATCTTTATTGGAGCATAATTTCTTTACAATGGTGTGTTAGTTTCTGCTTTATAACAAAGTGAATCAGTTATACGTATACATATGCTTCCATATCTCTTCCCTCTTGAGTGTCCCTCCCACCCACCCTCCCTATCCCACCCCTCTAGGTGGTCACAAACCACCTAGAATAATAGAAAATTCAAATATTCTATTGAAGAATAGAAAATCAATACAGAAAAATAGATGAAAACCATAGGTGATTTGGGGAAAGATTTTAAAAATTCACTAACTTTTATCTAGACTAATCAAGAAAAGAAGGAGAGAAGATTCAAAGTATTAAAATCCGTAATAAAAGGTAGAACATCCCTACTGACTTTACAGAAATAAAAAAAGAATAAGGGAACACTAGTAAAATTGTGTGCCAAAAATTACATGAACTAGATTAAATAAACAAATCCATAAAAAGACACAAACTACCTA
This sequence comes from Phocoena phocoena, assembly GCF_963924675.1. NCBI lineage: Eukaryota > Metazoa > Chordata > Mammalia > Artiodactyla > Phocoenidae > Phocoena > Phocoena phocoena. The sequence continues at coordinate 128,893,117 of NC_089220.1, read as the reverse complement.
AAACTACTCAGGAAGAAATATATAACATTAATAAACCTATAAAAAGAAAAGAGAGGAAAAATATTATTTAAGAATTTCCTACAAATAAAAGCCCAGAAACAGATAGATTCACTGGTGAATTCTACCCAACATTTAAGAATCGATACCAATTCTTCATAAACTCTTTCAAAAACAGAAGAGGAATTATTTCCTAACTCATTTAATGAGAACAGCATTACCTTGTTACCAAAACAAGATGAAGATATCATAAACAAAAAAGAAAATTACAGACCAATATCCTGTATTGGATATTATGAATATTATGAATATAGACACAAAATCTTCAACAAAATACTAGTGAACAAAATACAGCAATACCTAAAAAAAGGAGCAACAAGCTTATAATAACAACAAGCAAGCAGGATTTATCACAGATGAAAGATAAGTTTAATATCAAAAGTTAATCAATATAATATACCATATTAATAAAGGACAAAGCCATGTGATTATCTTAATGTCAATGGATGCAGAAAAAGCCTTTAAAAACACCTAACAACATTTCATTATATAAATGGTGAACAAACTGAGAAATGAAGGGGATTTCCTCAGCCTAATAAAGTCATCTGTAAAAAATGCACTGCCAAGATCATAGTCAATGATAAAAGACTGAAAGTTTTTCCCCTAAGATCTTGAAGAAGACTAGTATGCTCATTCTAGGCACTTCTATTTAACATTGTACTAGAGGCTCTAGCTAAAGCAATGGAGCAAGAAAAATAAAAAAATGTTATATAAATGTGAAAAGAAATAAATTATCTTTATTTGCAGATGACACGATCATGTATGTAAAATAGGCAATCCCTATCAAAACTCAGAAAGCTCTTTTTTGGAGAAATTGACAAGCTGCACCAAAAACTTTATAGAAATTCAAAGGACCCACAATAATTATATATAAGAAGAATTTTGGAGTTCCCACACTAACTGATTTCAACCTTAAAGTACAGTAATCAGAATGGTGTGACATTAGCAAAAGGATGGACATATATATTAATAGAACAGAATTGAGATTACAGGCAAATTCTGAGTTATTCAGACATTCAATTGATTTTTTTCAACATTTCTAAGACAATTCCTTGAGGAAAGGGGTAGGTTTTTCAACTCATGGTTCTGAGAAAATTGACCAAAAAAAAAAAAAGAAAGAACAGAACCCACCCCCCAAAACATGGGTTGTTATTTCATGTAACATAATATACAAACTTTAACTCAAAATGGATCATAGACCCAAATGTAAAATATCACAAATCATAATACTTTTAGAACAAAATAGAATAGGGTGTTGGATTTAAATTAAGCAAAAATTTCTTAGCTATGACAACAAAACTATAATTCCTAAACTTAAAAAAAATAATAAATTTAACATCAGTGAATAAAAAAATGCTGCTCTTGGGGATTTCCCTGGTGGTCCAGTGCTTAAGAATCTGCTTTCTGATGCAGGGGACATGGTTCGATCCCTGGATGGGGAGCTAAGATCCCACATACCGTGGGGCAACTAAGCCTGGGTGCCTCATCTAGAGAACGTGCGTGCTGCAAACTACAGAGCCCACGCACTCTGGAGCCCGCACACCACAACTAGAGAGAAGCCCAGGTGCCGCAATGAAGAGCCCATGTGCCCACAACTAAGACCTGAAACAGCCATAAATAAACAAACAAACAAATAAATAAAGCTTGCTTGTTAAAAAATTACGCTGCTTTTGAAAAGGAAAAATCCACAGAGTGGGAGAAAGTATTTGCTACTCATGTATCTGATAAGGGACTTTTGTCCATAATATATGAAAAACTTATAGAGTTCAATAAGAATACAAAGCTAATAAAAATGGACAAAGTTATTTCACCAAAGAAGATGTACAAAAACTTGTTCATACATGAAAACATGCCCAACATCATAACTTGTTAAAGAAATGAAAATTCAATCTACAGTGCAGTACGGCTACCTCTCTGCTAGAATGGCTACATTCAAATCGGTTGACAATACCAGGTGTTGATGAGAGTATAGAGAAACTAGGACCTTCACACATTGCTCCTGGGAATGTAAAATGGTACAGACACAATGGAAAATAGTTTAATAGTTTATTACAAAATTAAGCATAGACTTTAATATACCATAATTTCACTCAGGAAAAACCAAAAACATATGTCCACCCAAAGATTTTAAGATGTAGAGTTGTCTTATATACACCTAAAAGATAAAAATGCTCCCCATTAAGTTATGGCACACCCTCAGTTGTAGGATGCATTACAACATGAAAAATTGCAAATCTTCTATTGATGAAACTTTCATTTATTTTGCACCCCTCCCAAAATATATTTTATTGCCAGTATTCCAAATCACACCATTTGGGGTTGGGGATGATGGTTACTATTGGCTTCAAATGAGTCATATTGACAGCTTTCTATTTGTTAAAGAAAAAAAAAAAAGGAAAAGATTATATTTTGATATCTTTATAGTGGGAAGGAATGTCTTAATCTACAGTTTCTTTAAGAAAATTGTCCTCTTCATCCATCCTTCAATCAATGTAATACTATAAGAATAGGATTTTCAATATCTTACAAAAGTGATTCATTCAGTTGAATATATTTGTTATCGGTGATGTAATTATTATTTAATTACTGTCAACTCTGCTTCAAATATTACTAGTAAGAAATCCTAGAACACTGACAGTAGAATGTAATTAATCAATTTCATAGTACTGCTCAGCTAAGCATAAATTTACCAATTAAAGTAAATTAAATAACTAAATCTGGAAGGGTATATTCGTAGCGTTAAGTATTTTGACCTTATATAGAGAATCACAATATTCATGGCCAGCTAAAAAAATTTTTCTAGAAGAACAAAGCTTGTTCAGTGCAGAATAATTGGCTTTATATTAGCATCATCACTAAATAGTTATTAGACTTCCTCCCTCTCACTCTGCACCCATCATCCAACCTCTTCCTCTCTCATTTTTTCCCATTCTTTCTCCCTCTATTTCTTGCTCTCCCCCTCCATTCTTTCCTTTCTTTTGTTTCTTTTGCATAAAGAAAGAAATTGTTTGCTAATATCCCTTGATAATTTTGATATTCCTTAAAATAGTTATAATAAAAAAGCTTCACTCTTCCTCACAATTTAAAGGGAGAAATAAGAAGTACTGATTAATTTTTAATTCTATATTCAAAATTGTTGTTGTTGTTATGATGGTGGGGAGACAAATTTATCTTTGGTTTTGGGGCATTCGCTATAAAGGAAAGATTGAGAAATTTACATATTGTACCAATGAAATATTTCCACTCTGACTTGATTAGACATTTAATATTCCTGAAGATTACTTAACCAGGATTATCTCTTTATCGTAGCCTTAAAATATCTTTCTAGATGATTGGATAAAAGGCACATATTAATAAGCTCAAACTAGGCATTGCAGAAGCATGAAAACAAGTTATGTATCACATTCTTGGCTCTTCAATCTTCAGAGCCTGTCGTTCAGTCTAGCTTCAGATGCCCACAGGAAAACCTAACCCAGGATGCCAGGTTTACTTTCACGTATGGAGTGTCAGGCCATTTGTCTAAAGATGGGGCCACCATCTCAAATATACCAGCTTACCTGTACTTTACTTCCCAGCATAAGGTCAGGTATTTCTCTGTCCTTAGCAGCTTTGCATAATGTTTAAGGGCTTCTCATGCCACCTCTGGCTTTCTTCTTGCCTAGAGAAAGAGAAGTGGCAGAATATTTCTTTTCAGTTGAGGGAGCCAATCCAGACACCTTAAATGGTGATAGAAATTTGCTGCAAGAAATATATGCTGCAAATATATCTCTATAACAAAAAGTGATAGCTGTGGATATTAGACACATTTGTACTGATGTTTTAGAGGAATGGGGAATATTAACATAGAATAGATGTGCTGAAAATTCTATTTTTCTGTGGACCAGATGCATGTCAGCATGGGCATCTGGGCTGAGAACATGGAGGAAAGTGCCAATGAGGGGTGGGCAAAACTGGGGGATTCATGCCCATAGTGACAAAGTCTTAGCATCATTATTGACTCACTAGAGAAGTTTTTAGTGCAGATTGTCATTTCAATACCAAGAGAAAGTTCTAACCATATCTTTCATCATTAAAAATGAGCTTGGGTTGTCTTTATCAATAGTTGAGATTTCTATCATATGTGATTTCTCACAATTTACAAATTCACTGGTTATGTTTATTAGTTTAGGACTCTGCTGACCAAGTGCATAGGGCAAGTAGCTGACCTCTCCATTAATCAAGTAAATGCAATGAGAGAGATAATATAGCCGATGAGCCCCAAGTAGTAATATTATAAGAATTAGACACCCTGAATATTAAAACTTGGCTTGAGCTCTAGATATAAGAAGCAAAAACATTTTTGTTAGAATTCCAAAATGGTCACTTGTTGTGAGACATTGAGAAATACTCTGCACTTAAAAGCTCAATTTCTTCATCAATGTAATGGGAATCACATCATCTTTGTTTTCTTTATAAAATTATTTTAAAGCTATAATGGAAATATCGCTGTTAAAATATTTATAATCTCTAAAGTTTTAATCTTGTATAGTATTCATAAAATACTAAAAGTAATAATAGCATTAATAGTAATTAATTGGTAATAAAATTAAATTTATGGACTGTACTCTGTAAGTTAGGTGTGTATAGATCATGTAATTTTGTTCTTGATATTATGCAGAATTGAAGACATTACCAATAGCAGATGAAATAATGAGATGAACCCAGGATACTTGGATTAAAAGCTAAAAAATACAGTTAAAATAATTTAAAATCAATTTTAAAAATGCTTATTTAAATATCCACTTTTAAGAATAGATTTCATATTGTAAATTAATAAGATTTGGTATTACAGTGATAAAAAGTTGAACGGCCCTGAGTGGAAGGAAAGGATGCAGTGAAGGCCTGTGATGGTCCCAGGACCTCTCTTCCTCCCTGTGTGGGGTCTCCTTGGGGCAGAATCTACAGGGGATGAGGGAGATCTGAGATTGGGTCCAGTAGGAGTTCCTCCTACCAGGATATGGAACAGTTTCAGAGCCAATGGATTGAGTGTATCAGTTGAGACAGGATGTGTCTTTACACCACATTCTAGATTCCTTAAGAGAGAAAAAAAAAATCTGAATCATGATCAACTCACATGTCAAAGTGTATGTTCAAAACCCAATTTAAACCTTATCAGCAGGTTAACATTATTTTTCCAAATAGTACATAGTCTTCTAATTCATCTACTGCCATGATTGTAAGATACAAGAGAAGACAAAGTACATAAGCTCATAGCATCAAATTAAGTCTCATGCCCTTCTTGGACTCACAGTTCTCCCTAACTCCTAGTGATTTTTCCCAAGACAATTAAAAGGAAGACTGAGCAGGATCATAGGGGAGTAACAGATGGTTATGACTGTAAGAATGAAACACCACTCCAGATAGAATAGCAATGTGCAGCTGGAATACAAAGGACTTGAGCCACGTGACTCTCTTCTTCACATAGGACTTCAGAATGAATCAACGCTTGGGTTGCCTCATGTATTATCATGGGCTGCAGTTGTAAGTTTGGGAAGATAATTTGTGGTTTCAAATTTTTGTAAACTAAAATACTTCCCTCTCACTGAAAACTGCTTCCTTTGGCCCAACTGGAATGGACGCTTGCCAGAGAAATGGAGAGAAAGAGAGAGAGAAGAAGAGAAAGAGAGAGAGAGAGAGAGAGGGACACGAGCACAATATATTAGAAGAGCAAAGGGAGAAAAAAATGAGGAGAGAAGTAGAAAGGATTAGAGAATGATTTCTTTTTTTCTTGTGGAACTGTCAGTTTTCCCTGACACAAAGGAGAGTGCTTTGTCATTGTTTTCTTTACAACATTGATGAATTTCTTATTCAGTGGGTATTGGGTTTTAGTTAAACATGACAGGAACAGAGATTTATAGGTGGTCGTCTCAGAGGCTGTTTGAAAGGCCCCATAATGCTTCAGGGCATGGATGTGATTTCAGTGTTCACTTCTGGTAAATAGCCAACAATTTCATACACTCCACCCCTTTGCCCTGATTAGAGAGCTCTCCTTGAAAAATGAAAGTATACTTGATGAAATTCAAAGCAAAGACAGAAGAGGGGGTAGGAGTTAGGTTTTTATAGGGGTTTTCTCTTGTTTTCTTTTCAACTCACACATTCTTAGACTAAACGGTGGTATTCATCCTGTCCTTGTGTTTATTATAGAGAAAGGCAATATCCTAGATGACAAATTGTATTCTAAATACCATTATGCTTCTCGTTACAATCTAATAGGTTTAAAATTCTATTTATGTGTGTGTATGTGTGTGTATACACATAAAATAAATGTCTCTTGGTGAAAGCAAAAAAAGGGAAGGTAAGGAACTGAACACAAACTAGTCACTATGAACATAAACATATCACTAGATGCTCCCCCTTCTCTTACTCTATCATGTGTGATATGTACAATCTGTTATAGTTTTTTTTTAACTCAAAACCCATTGAAAGCTTTTATTATGTTATTATAAAATTTTGTTTAATAACTGTACCATATTTACATAATTCTTTGATTTCAAATTGCCTGTTTTCAATTTTTCACAATTTTGTATAGCACAGAAATTATAATTTACACACAATACTTTTTCTTCAGTTCCCTTAGTCAGTATTCCAAAAAGTGCACTAACTTGGTATGAACATTTTAAGAACATTTGGTTCACATTGACAAATGGCTTTTCAAAAAATTGGATCAATTTACATTTCTATAATACCCCCTTTGCCTTATCCTCACTAGCAGGCATTATTTTTAGATTTAAAAAAATATTTCTCCAATTATTTTTTAATGTTTAAAATTCACTAGTAAGACTGAACAAGGCCATTTTTATTACCCTTTACCAAATAGTTTACCTCAAAATGTCTTAGTGAAATCTTAATATTTCTATTTGTAAATGTTATGTATTAGAGATTCTGTCACAGTACATTCAATTATTTACTTCCCAGATTCCCTTTGCATTTAAGCTTTGATTATTTTAAAGACTCTGTTTATTTGCAGCTATACTAAGATCAAAGTATCAGATAGGGCTCAGTAGCATATTATAAAAGTGATAAAAGTTTAAAAAGTTAAAATAGTTATAAAAGTTCTTGCCTTCAACAAAGGGGAGGCAAAAAGAGTTAAACCTGAAAATACAGAAGAAGAAAACACCTGAGTGAACTCTCTATTTGGATAAAAGAGTAAAACCCAGCAAAAGAGTAACTTCAAACCCAAACTATAATCTTCAGATCCTACAATATGCCTTTGGGTTCCATGGGTTAAGTTTATCAACTTGCAAAGTGCAAATAACGGCTAATGTTTCTATGGTGCTGTATAGTTATACTATTTTTCCTTTGTCTCTTTTGTGGGAAACGGGGGGGGAAAAAGGGTTGTGTTTGGCACTGATTAGATGTGAAAGAGAAAAGGGGGCAAGATGGGGGCAAGATAGAGTCTCCAGAGGGGAAGAACCCACCCCGCTGCCTCCCAAGGCGTATTTCTTCCCTTTACCTGTGCTTGTCATAAGCTATCTCGTCACTAGCAGCAGTCCAGCTCAGCTGGTGAGGAAAGACAGACACGTGGTGAACCATGTTAAGTGGGGGCACATTTCCACACTGTGCTCACTCAGATTCTGGCACATTTACCTTGTCTAGGAACCTGATTGTAGCAGAAGCAATGCCCAGAGTTCACAAGAGCAATCTCCCACAAACATCAGGGCTGTGTTGGAATTAACTATTTTTAAATCATTTCTATGAAAGCATATCTATAATTTAGATAGTAAAAATGGAAAGAGCTGGAAAGTTCCTTAAGTGGGCTACATTCATAAAGGTGTTCAGAATCAAAGGGAAGAAGTCTAACCATCTGAGCCATCTAGAATCTTTCTCTCATTTAACAAATATGGGTCAAATGCGTACTGTGTGCCATGTACTGTACTTGGCTCTGAGACTAAGAGTAAAGACGCCTCTGGTCCTGACTTCTCTTTGTTCATCAGTAGTAATGACACATACAGGAATAATCACATATTTTTACAAACTATTTTTTTTGAATGTTCTCTCTTCCAAGTGTCCAAGATTCTTCTCTTTATATTATATGTAATCATTTGGCAGAAAAATAATTTGAAATTCATGAAAACCTTTTGGGAGCATCTTATGAAACTGATTTTAAGCATGCATATCTGGAAAGAAATGTCTACTATTATGCCCAAATTTGCATTAACTCCATCAATGCCCACCAAAGCCACTTTACCTTCTCAGTAGATATTTTCCATCTCATGGTCTCTACATCTCTCGACCCAAACCACTGAGCTATACATCTATGAAAAAGATGGTCTGATTTAGTCTGAACAGGAAGGACCCTGGACAGCAAGTAGATATGGACTCAATGTATGCTGGACTTCCAGCCTGATTGACATTTGGCTTTCAGCGTGCCTTCTGATAGCAGGATTTTGTTGATAGGATTTCTATTAGGCCCAATTTATTTTCTCTTGTATAACATAACAATATCCTAAGTAGGTTGAACTCTTGGTTGAGAGTTTGAAGAAGTCAAGGAAATTCCAGATTTGTCATAATAAAAAAACGACTACTGATTATTTGGACACCTAGTTTAGCACAATGCTGATTTCAAATCCATTAATTTCTAAATACTAATATAGTTTAGCTTAATTGTAAAGAGCAAGAATTTTGGAATATGGCAGATATTGGTTCACATTTTGACATCTACTGGGGACTAGATTTGGCCTCAAACTCCCTGACTTGGATGCTGTCTCCTCTCTCGCATGAGTCCCCTTAGGACTTCTTTATGTACTCTCACCTTGCCAACTTCCTGGATCCAAACCTTTGATTTACTCCTGACCTCAAATCCACTGGAGCCCTAATCCCAGTGAACTGTTTCCTACTGCTGGATACACCCTGGTCAAATTTGCCTTTCTCCTGCTTGGGTATAACCTAAGTTTTGAGCATAATATCAGTCTATAGTGTGTCAATTTTGACTTACCCTCTTCTTAGTAGGCTAGAGCCTTCTTCCTAAGCCCTTTATTCCCTGGGAAGGTGACAAGGTGGATGAATCACTGGATTTTTCTTCCAAGGTTTAAGAATGGGCATACATGTTTTGTTCAATGAATATGATGGCTTGGAACTACAGATTTTTCAGAGGGCTTTTATAGTGAAGGCAACACATTGTGTCTAAGGAAACACTATTCTAGGAGGAAAAAATACCTAAGACTAACAGCTACTTCCACTGCAAATTCAGCACAGAGCAGTGAAAGTTACTAATATCCATTGTATCTAAGGTCTATCAACAGAAAAGAAATTATACTAAATGAGGTGCTCAGCAGGTGGCAAGTACAAACTATTCACAGAATGAATGAGTAAATGACAATAAGAAGAGAGAAGATGGTACAATTTAATATTATTATTACTCCAAGTTCTTCCTTGGACTATCTTCATCTTTCTATTAGTGAGTAATTTCATGGCTTCTCCTGTTTAACTTCAATAGTATATCACTGGCTCCCCTCCAGAGAATCTTGTATCAGAAAAACTATAAAGTTCTTAAAAGAAAAGATGCAAATTAAATTTTCTCCCTTCTATCTTTACTACTGAATTTTCTTTTAAGACACAAGATTATATATATATACACATATAGATAGATAGAGACAGAGAGACGAGACAGAGAGACAGAGATGGACTGTGTGTCTGCAATTTTTAAGTAAATAAAAACTTTTCCTTCTTTTTTCCTTTTGAGGTGTCTAAGAAGACCCTAAGTGTTCTTACTCAAAGTCATATACCTTGGGGATGAGTAGGAGGGAGTGATAAAGCAACTCAGGTTCTGATGGTTTGATAGCTACTGTTAAATGCTCTCTCTGGTGATGGTGGAGACTTTAAGATAACTTTGCTGCTGTGGAAAGGGTCAGATAAAATGGGGTTCATGCCTGAGGAGCACAGTGAATGGCCAGGCTGAGAACTGAGAAGAGCTGGGTCTTTGTAAATAATTTGAGAGTGTCTCAGGAGCTTTTGAGAGCTTCTTTTTCAACCACAGAGCTCTTGTGCACAATATTTCACCCAGTTGGCAGGTCAGTTCTCATACACTGCTGATGCTTTTCAGCTCACAGAACTGTGTCCTGTCAGTTGAAGCCAATTTTTGATCTTAACTTTGCCATCATAGTATTGTGATTCTGCTAATGTCTAGATGGAAGTGCAATGAACTGAAACATGAGTCCTTTTCCTTCTGGACCTGTATCATAAAGGTTAATCTAGATACTATTATATTAGTTATCTTTTCCTGTGTAATAAACCACCCCAAAATTTAGTGGATTAAAAAATATTTTTCTCACAAAGGGGGCAGCAAATCTTGGGATGAGGGAGCATGTCTTATCTCTGCTTCACCCACATCAGTTGGGGTGGCTCACTAAGGCTGAGAGGATCCATGTTGAAGACATGACTGGAAAGTTGATGTTGGCTGTCAGATGGGAGCTCAGCCAAGGCTGTGGTTCTTCTCTATGTGGGCTGCCCCGGGGCTGCTTGAGCTTCCTCTCAATGTGGTAGCTGTGTTCCAAGAGCAAGTGTTCTAAAGGAGCAAGGCAGAAGTGAAGGACATTTATGACTCGGTCTCAGAAGTCATAGTGTCACTCAATTGTGTGAGAGAAGGGGACTTAGACTCCACGTCTCAACTGGGGAGTGACAAGCTTCCAGAGAACTTATGGCATAAGAGATATTTCTGTAAACATCTTTGGAAAGTACTGTGGGCCACAGTAATTACTGTGATTTACACTGAGAAAAGCTTATGACACAGACATTCCTATATTTTTTACTACCAAAATCAACAACTAAAACCCACACCCTTGTATTAAAACATATAAAACTTGATTCAAATGTTAAAAAGCCTTTTTCTCTCATGTATTTTTGTTCTCAGAAGAAATAGTGGGATTAAGTTCTTCTCCAAGTGTTCTTTAACATAGACTCTACATTTCAGCTTGGCCCTAGGATATGTATTCAACACTAGGTAACTCTACCTAAGGCACTTGAAACGTTACCCCTGAGTGATTTCTCTGGTTTAAAAAAATAGTTTTGAGCATTTTGTGATATTTGGTTATTCTTTGTTCTTTTGGGATGATTTTTACTTTGCTCTTGTCAAACAATTGTATTCGAGTAGTTCATAGTAGCAGATATCTACTGAGAATGAAACATGCAGAATTTAAAGAGGGTTTTGCATCATTCATATTGTCTCAGTATTATTAATATCAGGAAATGAGGTGTGTATCGGTCTGTAACTCTCAGAGCTCTTAACTGCCAGAAATAGATACTAACACTGTTTGTTGTAAGCATCAGAGGGCTTCCTTGAAAGAATACTGGATAATTCACAGAATTTCTGGGAAGGCTGTAGAATCAGGCTTAGGAAAAGAGAGGCTGGGTAATAGTAAGAGCCATAGTTTATATCACAGCAGGGTAGTGAGAACACCAAAGCCATCTCTTCCAACCAGTGGATGCCATGGCCATTTGGCACTAGAGTCTATTGCTAGCCTCATTAAGAGGGCTGATCCCATGTAAGTGGATGCTGCTGCCGCCATAACCACTACCACCACAGTAGACTCTCCACAGCCCCTGTGAAAGTACCTCCAGACTCAGAGTACAGGCTAGATTCATTTCATTTGTCAGGTCTGAGCTATAAGAGAAGATGGTCAAGCATATATCTAGTGTCTTCAGATTACTTTGGAGAGAAGCATGCTCTGGCTTTTATCCAGGTTTAGGAAAGACATTCTCACTCTGGGCAGAAAAAGTAAAACATGGATCCATTGCAACCTTTTTCTTCTGGGCTACTCTGTGTAATTCAGGAAAGCTGCATTGGTCAGGATGGGCTAGGTACTGCTATAGCAACAAACATTCCCAGCTCTTCGAGTTTTAAGCTAACAGAGGTTTATTTATTACTCACCATACATATCCATTGCAGGTTGGCAGGGAATATGTGCTGTGTTGTCCTTACTCTGGAATGGAAGCTGGTGTAGCCTCTAGCATTTGGAATGTTGTGGGTTATAATAGCAAAATAGAAGGAAATATGGTGAGTTGGACACTGGCTTTTAAAGGTTTCCATAGGTGTCACTTTTACTCACATTTCATTAGCTAAAACAAGTCAAATGATTGTACCCTATTTCAAAGAGGCAGACAAATGTAACTCCATCATAGGCCTGAAAGGATGAGAACTGGAATAATGGAACTAGCCCTAATGACTACCCTGTCTACCCGTCTAGTCACCAAAATCAAGCTAACTATCCTTCCAGTAGGGAATCTATTTCTTCCATATTCAAGAGAGTCAATTCAAAGATCCTATTCAGTAATCCAGGATCGTTCAGTGGCTTATAAAAGTCTCTTCATTGTGGGGTGACACATGGTAGTCTTACAAGGTGAAATGTGACTCCTCTTCATCCAGACATGAACTAGAAAGACAATGTAACTTTCACCCGACACCCAATATAAAGTGAGATAAAAGGACAGTACAACCACAGTAAATCCCCATTTGGAAAGAGGAAAGGAGGGAGACACAGCAAACACTGAAATCCTTCTGGGATGACATTTTTGAATACCCTGATCTGGTGCTGATGTTCCTTCTCAAGGCCACTTCCATTTTCCATGCTAACCTATGGACCTGGGCTCCACCCTCTGAGATTTTTCTGTTCTTTATTTTTCTTGGTTAGATTTGAAGTGAATATTGGGGTGTATGTATTCTTTGGAGGCTGAACAGACTTTTTAACCTTATTCTCACCCATAAATGATTGAAATCCAAGCTTCTTTATAGGTTTCAATTATTTCCAGTCTCTCTTCTTCATTTTTTAAATAAACATTTTATTTTGAGATAATTGTAGATTCACATGCAACTGTTAGGAACAATACAGAGAGATCGTGTATATACTTCATCCAGTTTTCCCCAAAAGTAACAACTTCCATAATTATAGTACAAAACAATACCATAACCAGGAAATTGACATTGATATAACCTACTGATCTTATTTGTATTTCAACCAGTTTTACATGTACTCATTTGTTTGTGTGTGTATTTATTCTATGTGATTTCATCCTGTGAGTATTTGTGTATTTCAATTTTATCATCAAGATTAGAACAGTTCATCATTATCAGGATTCCTTGTGCTGCTGTTCTGTAATTATAACCCCCATTTCTAACCCCTGAGAACCACTAATCTGTTCATTTTCATTTCAAGAATATTATATAAATTAAATTTTACAGTGCGCAAATTTATGGGATTGACAATTTCACTCAAGGTAATTAAATTGGGACCATTCGAAGTTGTAGCATGTGTCAGTTTTTGTTCTTTTTTATAGCTAAGTGGTATTCCATAATATTAATGAACTATAATTTTTTAACCATTTTCCTGTTGAATAAAATTTGGATTGTTTCCAGTTCAGGGCTATTGTGAATAAAGCTATTGTGAACATTCATGGTTTTTTGTATGAAAATAAGTTTTTATTTCTCTAGGATAAAAACCCAAGGGTGGGGTCTTCCCTGGTGGTGCAGTGGTTGAGCGTCCACCTGCCGATGCAGGGGACATGGGTTCGTGCTCTGGTCCAGGAATATCTCACATGCCACAGAGCAGCTGGGCCTGTGAGCCATGGCCGCTGAGCCTGTGCGTCCGGAGCCTGCACTCCTCAACAGTAGAGGCCACAACAGTGAGAGGCCCACGTACTGCAAAAAAAAAACCCCGAAACCCAAGGGTGCAATCTCTGGGTTGTATGGCAATCACATATTTACTTTTATAAGACATTGTCAGCCTGTTTTGTATGGTGGTTGTACCATTTTACATTCCCACCAGTGATGTTTGGATGATCCAGTTTCTCTGCATCCTTGTCAATGCTTGGGATTTCACTATTTTTATTTTAGCCATTTTGTTAGTTCTATAGTGATATCTCATGGTTTTAATTTGTAATTCCCTAATAAGTAAAGATATTAAGTGTCTTTTCATATGCTTGTTTACTATCTGCATATCCTCTTCAATGGAATGCTTTTGTCTTTTTATTCCCTTTTTTCTAATTTAATTGTTTGGTTTCCTATTTTTTCAGATCTGAGATTTCTTTATATATTCCAAATACTACTGTATTGTTGAATATGTGGTTTGAAAATATATTCCCCCAATCAGTAGTTTGATTGTTTATCCTTTTAACCAAATTTTTTTTTTGATGAGGTCCAGCTTATCAATTTTTGCTGTTATTGCTTGTGCTTTTGGTCTCAAGTCTCAGAAACTCATCCTGAAGATTTTGTCCTATTTTTCTTTTCTAAAAACTTTATCATTTTACATTTTAATACAGTCTATTTTAAGTCCAAGGTAGTAAGTTGTTAGTTTGTTTTTCAGAATCACTCACTCAAAACTTTAGTATTTTTTTATCTATTTGATTTCATTTAGCACCATATAACAATAGCTATATTAATAGTATTTTTGATATGTAATTTTTATATTTGCAAATTTATTTGAATCTCATTTTCATGCTTTTCTCTCTCTCTCTCTCTCTCTGTCTTTCTCCAACAGTTATTGAGTAAAAATCCTCTGCTGCCCACTGTACTAAATGTATTCTATGTTGAGTCCTTATTTAATATTCACAACCATCCAATGGGGAAGGACTTATTTTAATTTTTCCTTTTTTTAAGAAAAAGAAATAGAGACCTAGAGAGTTTTAAGAACAAGCTTTTGACATAAAACAAGCAAGGGGTGAAGGCAGGATACAAACTCATACAGCCTGACTTCACAGCCCCACTACCCTGTACTGAATTGGGATGTATAACTCTCTATAATAAGATAAATTAGACACATCAGTGGTATTTGTATATAAAGCATTACTAAACCAAATGTGAACAGAAAAGGCTGATTATAACATATTATCACACTAGTGGTTTCTCAGATCACTTTGTCTTCCTGTTTACTAAGGTTAATTACAGTTCTTTCTTGTGAGGTGCTACAGGAGAGTTTCTAAGGGAAGCATGTCTACAATACTCTCACATTTCCTGGATGAGCACAGTGTTAATGTAATATATCCTCAGAGTCCTGCAACATAAATTGGAACTGAAATTCCAGGAAGCATGAAAAATAGCAGAGTGACAATATACTGTGTCAATGCTTACAACTATAGGCTTTTAATATCCGGATCATTGAACTATTATATACATGGTGTATAGTACCAGTCCGGGAGCAGTGTGGCTCTGTTGGCTGGAAGGTCTTCCTGCTTCCTCAGACTTCTCAGTCTAAGGCATTAAAGGGAACAGTCTCAGGTGTCCCAGTGCCTTGGGTCTGTGTGTGGGACCGACCCCTAAGCTGATGCTGCAGGACAGCTTCCTGAGAACCAGAAGGATCTCAGCATTACTTTGTTTAGTCATCCCAAGTGTTGCTCTGCTGAAATGCTCTAAAACCAACATTTAAGGAAACTCTACAGTTACATTAGCAAAGCTATCTCAAGTGACTGTGCTTGTTTAGAAAATATCCCACATGTGTGAAACCAGATGTTTACAGTTTAGTATTTGTTTGTGAAGGCAGAGAATGATATCTTAAAGCTTCTCTCTTCATCTTTCCTATCTTAAAACCAAGCTTACAACTACAACCCTGAATTTTCCTGAAAATTTAAAATATATTGCTCAATTATAATTTTCTCATTCAATTGAAAAAAAGAGCAAAGAAAGCTGAAAAAAATTTTAAAGAGAAATACTGACCAAACAACTCAACCCCAAATCCAAACAAACAAACAAAAAAATGTATAGGGCTGGTTTGGCTAACTGGATTTAATGCATGTATTCTCCACGTTTCATGAGTACAGTAGGGTTTGAAGTGTATTATATTTCAGCTTCTGATCAAATTTGCATTTGGTTCTGACGTGGTCCTCTTTTTGAGATCTGTACATTCCTTAGCATTTGACCATTAGCTCTGCACCATTGTAAGGGTTGTTGTGTCTTTTAGATACCACCATAGACAAGAAGACACAAATGCGAGTTAATAACCATCAAAGGTGCCTATTTCCTTTTCCTATAAATCAGAGCATGCTTTCCTACTGAATTTTGCAAGAAGGAAAACAGACTCCCTCCTGCTGATGTGAGGAAGTGAAGCTAAATCTCCCTCAAGATTCACTTTGGCTCCTTACAGCTGGATGTTAGTACCTTTTTATATGCAATTTTACTTCATTTAGTCTTTAAGGTTGTGCCTGAGGTTAGTTTAAAAGGTTAGTTAAATGTTAATGGATGTTAATGCTGCAATTAAATTGTTAAATCAATTGAAAACTGTGGCTCCATCTCTATCTGCGTTAGTGCTGGCTTGAGCTGCATTGGCGTATAAATTAAAAGCTGTAAATCTAGTGAAGTCTAATTAGAGACCAAATTTCTCATTTATCTTATTTTCACAGGACTGTAAGCACTGATAGATAATCAACGAAGGGCTAAAAACTTTTTAACATTAAAAAACTATTTTATCTATTTCAGGATTCAGGTGACTGATTATAATTCAGATCCAATTATTGTAAAAGGTCACATGTGAAATGAAGTTCTTTCAGACACTCTAAGTTTTATTTTACAAGTTTGCATACAACCCACTACCATCCCCATCCCCCAAAGCAAATATAAATACATTACTGAAGACCGACTTTAATGACATCTTAGAGTAACCTCGGTGCTAAACAGTGTGTTTAGTACACTGCTGCATTAACCAAAAGGGGGAAAGATGGATTTAGAAACTTTGTGGGAGATTCATCAGGGAGCAAAATTAAGCCTTCATGGATGTCTAAGGTTAGAATTTTTCATTGTTGCTTCAAATTGGCTGTTGCCATCTTGATTTACCCAGTGTCTGAGAGTACTTGAGTATAAAGAGTTCAAATGAAAGGATTTGTCAAGCTTAATCCTCCTCAGTTCATTACTGTAGAAATACTCCATTGAAATTATTCTGTGTGTAACTCAACTTTGTTCCACAATATTTGATCATATTTAAAACAAAAATTATCTCCATTATTCTCTAATTTATGGCACTTAATGATGAGGTCTAACCATAGTTTTGATATACAAATGTTGACATGAAGACATGTTAATTTCTACCTAAACCAGAAGATCAAAAATTATCTTTCCAAAGAGTAGGAACACACACATAGGTTTTGGTTTGCAAAGCTGCTTTTATTATTATTATTTAAAATTTTTAATGAAAATGATAATTTCTATGAATGTTAATTTCTTTAATAAAATCTTCTGCCCAGAAAAATACTATTTTAAGAGAAGAAATTATAAATGGATATTCAACTAGAAGGCCTCATTCCTCTAATGAAGACACAAGCCATGTCTTTCTTCCTTCGTATTCTGAGACAAGTTTCAGCACTGATTAAACCACAGAAGAGCATCAAAGAGTGAATTGCTGAGCAGATTGAATGTTCTGAACTTTTTGCTTTCTTAATTTTGTCTTGAATTCAGATCTCCTAAAACTCTTGATCACAGACTGTAGGAAAAATACTATGTTAGGTTGCTTGTCCCCTGAAGCAAATGAAAAAGATGTTCTATTTTTTCACCCTTAAAGAAGCACTGATTTCCTGACAGCATGTTTGTTTCTTACTTGCAAGCATTTCAAACTTAAGAGCGAACACATTATAACCAGCTGAACCAAAATCAGTCTATATTCATGAATTGCTGTGACTTTCAAAAGGAGGAGGCTGCAAGATCTTAACCAGGGACTTTGTACTTAATGATGAAAAGGTGCAGATGGCTTTCTACTTAAATACTTGGCATGGAACACAGAGCCCATCTCTCTCTTTCTTTAGTTAGGTAGAAAAACAATAGCAAAAGACACAATTTTGGCATTTTTGTGGGGTGTGAGTTATCACTCTACTTGTAGAAAGAGGCTGGGTAAGTCTTTGAGTAGAAAAACTGGGATGGGATATTAAATATTTTTCTGATCGCCAATCTTCTGGGAGCAGGATTTTTTATATTCAAGTGTTGACAGGAAACTATCCACTGAGACTAGACATACACCTAAGGGCTTTTACTTAATGATCTCTGAGAATGATCTGCAGCTGAAGCCTAAAATTTTGCTGTTAAAAATAAATTATTATATATACGTTAGCATACGGTATTTGTTTTTCTCTTTCTGACTTACTTCACTCTGTATGACAGACTCTAGGTCCATCCACCTTACTACAAATAACTCAATTTTGTTTCTTTCTATGGCTGACTAATATTCCATTGTATATATGAGCCATTCATCTGTCAGCGGACACTTAGGCTGCTTCCATGTCCTGGCTATTGTACATAGAGGTGCAATAAACATTGTGGTACATGACTCTCTTTGATTTATGGTTTTCTCAGGGTATATGCCCAGTAGTGGGATTGCTGGGTTAAAAAAAAAAAAAGATTATATATATATATATATATATATATATATATATATATATATATATATAATAACTTCTTTTAAATTACAGATTGTTTTCTTAATGCAAATGCAAACATCTTTTAAGTCCTACAAGCCACTCTCAGTCACTAATGTGACTGCTTCACAATCTGAAGCTGCTTCAGATCTGTTTCAAGGGCTGGTGGAGGACGTGAATGAGGGAGATTTTACTGGAGGCTGGAGAGGTGGGGTCTGAGCAAGGATTCCTCCCCCAGTGGGGAGAGGCAGAGCAGGACAGTGCGCCAAAGTCTCAGCTCTGGAGGCAACAAGCAACTAAGTTTAAACCCAGCTAATTTGCATACATTCTAGGGCATCAGCAACCTCTCTTTGCTGGCATTTCCTCATCTTTTTCTTGACTCTTCTTCATCCGTATCCCCATGGCTTTAAATTCTATCTGATTGCAGATGATTAGTTATTTGTATTTTTAACTCTGACTTGTGATTCCCAAACACCTTTATTGAACAGTTTTATTGAGATGGCTACTTAGATTCATTCATTCATTTATTTACTCATTTGTTCATTCATTGTTGAGTGTTGGCAATATGTCAGCTACTATATAAGTCATTAGATGTTCTATAGTGAGCAACAGAAATAATTACTTCCCCTTTTAGCATTTATATTGTAGAGAAGGATATAGACAGTGAACAAAAAAAGGAGAAATCTAACATAATTTCAAAAAGGAATATATACTACATAAGAAATCAAGTCAGAGTAGAAGCAGACAGTGATTGAACATGTTCTTTTGGGTTGATGGGACAGGAGAAAGAGATCTGGAAGAAGTGCAGGAACAGGTCACTAATAGGTATTGCAAGTGGGACTTGTCAAAAACAGCTTGCTGATTGTCTAACTGCCTAGTTTTCTCTTCCTTCTAAACCTCCTTCTCTTCCTGTTTTCCCCATCTCAATTAATGACATTACTATTTCCATAGAAACCTAGAAGTCTGTTTTGATTATTCTTTTACCCTTACCCACTCGCCTCCAGATCTTATCCATCAGCAGTAGGCTAAAGGTAAAACACTACCTTACAGAAGGGTGACTATTGGTCAGTGGATTTATGTGACTAGCCCAGAGTTATACAACCAGTCAACAGTGGACCCAAGGCTTGTTTGAAATCAGACTTTCTGACACCACCTTTGCTTTCTTTCCCTCTGTCTCTGAAACGGGGTTGCAAAAGGGACAAGAAGAGCTGCAAGTGCCCCATATTTGTCCAAAAGTTCTCCGGGCTCATCAATTTTACCATACCTTCCCTGACAATTTCTACTCCAAGCTGGGTTTTACTTGCTTCCTGCAATTACTAATCCAGTCTGTACTCTCTCACACACTCTTCTACATTATTTTGCAAATACTCCCTCATCATTTCATGTTTTGTCTTGTCTTGTAGCTACATTATAAATCCCTAAAGGACAGAGGTCAAGTCTTCTCCCTCCATGTATACACTTGGTGTTCAACAAATATTTGTTACAGTTAAACAGAGATTTCATCCTCTGTTCTCAGAAAATTTGCAATCTAGCAGGTGCCATAAACAAGGACTTATGACAAAGTTAAGTGATGGAAAATCAAAGTGAGCAACTGAATGACATAAAATGGAATATTTTACAAACTGGGGAGCAAAAGAAATCACTGGGAAGCTGAATAATGAGCATAAGTTTTGGTTGAGGAGGAGAAGAAAAGGGAAGAATGGAATGAATAGATTTCAAAGATGACAAGGAATATATCATTTGCAGATCAGGCTGACATGATGAGAGCTAAGGGTTCTTTCAATAGATGAGTTCATGTACCAAAGATTTATCAAGAACTTACCAGATGTCACACACTCTATTTTCATACACAGTAGTGACTGAAATAAATATTGTCTTCTTCTCATGTAGTTGATAGGTTAGCAAGGGAAGACCAAGAAGTTAACAAGAAATGATGACAAAGCAGGGAAAGTACTGTGATGGGAGTTCATAACAGAAGCATCTAACTTCTGGTGGAGGCAAGTTCAAGAGGGGCTTTCTGAAAGAAATGCTGTTTGAGGCTTGGAGAATTATTAATGAAAGATAAAATTAAGTTAGATTAGACTAGGTGTTACCTTATATAGCTTCCAACACTGGGGCTACCAAATGTGATGCCTAGAGGGAGGAGGAAGGGAAGGAAAAAGGAGGAAGGAGAAGAGTCTGGAGGGAGAAGTTACTGGGGGTGACATGAGGACTTTCGTTAAGAAAGTCCCACAGGCACCCAAAGAAGGAATGTCTCTAGAGGACATTTGTAAAAACAAAAAGGAATGGTCCTGAGTAAGGAGCCCACATCTGGTCTATAGATATGAGCTCTTTGTCTTCATCCTTATGCTCCATATCACCCAACCAACTAACTCTTCTTTTCTTGCCACTTTGATCTGTACCAATGTATTCATTTCATTCTCCATCTAATTTTCTTTATTAGCACTGTCACTTGTTCCATCTTCTCCTACACTTCCAAACACAGTGGCATTTCTTTAAGATGCACCATTGACCCTATACCTCCTCAGCAAACTCTTCTAAACTCTTGCCATTAGCCATCATGTTTGTGCAAATTATGCATTTCAAATATGTATTCTGGTAGAGGAAATAGGTGCTTACCTAAGAGACTTTGGAAATTAGTAGAGTCTATAAAACTACAGTGGAAAGAAACTGTAAATGAGCATTGTACTCTAGTTGAGGAAATTGTCTCCCATGGTGCCATATGGGTTAAAAATTCTGATACCACACCAAAAAACCTCACACAAAATGATGAAGCATGTCAAAGGGACACAGGCACTGAAAGAAAGAGTTCCCAATGACCTAAACTGTAATAATTTGAGCAAGAAAATAAGTAAATTAATATTGAGCTATAATTCAAAGTATAACATAAATATCTGTATGTCAACACTGTTATAAATCAATGAAAGAAAAATAATTATTTATAAAAGTAAATAATTGTAGAAAAGAGATGTATTGTGTGCAGAATTCCAAATAATTTATGTAGATACTTCACTCTCAAGGAGGGTAACATAATTCCCAGTCCTTAAGCGTGGGCTGCATCTAAATGACTTCCTTCCAAAAGTACAGAATGGAAAGGGGCAGGAGGAAGAGTAACTTTATAATGGAGAAATCTGACAAAACCTATCTCAGCCAGGTCATCAGAGTCAACAGTCAGAGTCATAAGTCATGTTGACAATATGTACCATTGATATGATAGGATGAGTGTGGCATGGTGGTCTTCCTTCCAAAGACTCATGACCCGAGAAAATAATCATGAGAAAAACATCAGACACATCCCAATAGAGTGACATTCTACAAAATACATGACTGGTACTCCTCAGACTGTCAAGGTCATTGAAAATAAGGGAAGTCTGAGAATCTGTAACAGCCAAGAGGAACCTAAAGAGACATGATGTCTAAATGGAATGTGGTGTCCTGATTATGATCCCAGAACAGAAAAAGAACATTAAGCTTTACATTAAGTAAAACTGAAGCAAACCTGAATAAACTATGGATTTTAGTTAATAATGAAGTATTAATATTAGCTCATTAATTTTACCAAATGTACCATACTTATACAAAATGTTAATCATAGGAGAAATTGGGTGTAAGGTCTATGAAAACCCTCTACAATATCTACACAAATTTTATATAAATCTAAAAAGATTCTAAGAATAAGTTTTATTTAAAAATTATATTTTCAAGTTCAACTCCTTTTCTGAGCACAGACCCACATTTTTAAATACCTGCTGGACTGTTCCCATGGAATGTTCTGTGGGTACCTCAAATCAAGTTGTCCAAATATCCAAACTCATCATGTTAAGCATCACATCAGCTGGGTTTCTTAATTTTTTTAAACTCTCATAGATAGTAATAAATAAAGTAAAATAATAAAATAAAAATAAAATCATGACACACAATTATTTTAAAGGTCTGCCAGTCTGGAAACTTGACAATCATCAGTCCTTCTTCCCTTTCTCTAATCCCATTGACATCAGTTGCCAAATGTGTATTCTATGTCCACAGGGACTTTTTGATTATTATCCTCCACATTATTGTTTAGACACTCATCGATTTTTTGAATTATTTTCAAGGGTCTCCAAAATGATCTTTTCATCCAAATATATCTCATTGTCTAATTAATGTTACTAAAGCTTAATTCCAATCACGTAGTCTTTTAAAAATTATAAATAGCTACCCACTGCATGACATCCAGAGTTAACACTTCTCATCTTGGCCCTTTGTGATACATCCCCAACCTTACTTTCCAATCTCTGTTCCCAGATTTCTCTACACAAAGCATGGCAGCCTCACTTTTCCATTTCATACCAGGTATCACTCTCATGGCCTCTCTTACCTCCCCAGAGCCTGTAAAATATGGGTTTGTGCCTGCTGTGGGTCAGGTGTATGAGTGTCATGCATTCCTGTTGCAGAGGGAAGAACAAAGGTAAGATATCCCTTCTTTCCTCAGAATCCATACCTGCCTCTTTACTCATACTTATCCTCTCACTGCACTTTCCTATCCTCTCAGTTCTGGCTTTCAAGATCTCACTCACCCCTCAGCATCTCCCACAACAAAGATATAGGCAGTTTAGTAAAGTGGCTAAAAGCATGGGTGCTGAGTTAAGGCAGACCTGGGTTTAATTTCTGGCCTTGCATTTTACCATTTTTCAAAATTAGACAACCTGTGTCCTCTCTAGGTATCTATTTATCTGTGAAACGGGGATTTGGTGCAGATTATATGAAGCAAAGTACTTGGTATAAGTTCCTGAAATACAGCAAGTCTTTAAAATTTGTGTTAAAGTTCTCCTTTCAAAGGTCAGCTTTTCAGGAAATCTGGCCTATTTGTGTATGTTATTTATTTATTTATTTATTTATTTATTTAATCCTCATTGGTTGAGACTCCATGGGATTTTGTTTGTGTCTCCTGTCTACTACTTTTCCAATTCCCCTTTGCCCCATGGTGATTTGTACTCTTGTTCTACAACATTGGGCAATAACCCCTCCATGTCTTTACTGGCTTCTCTGTATAATGGAAATACTGATAGTACTTCCCTCAAAGGATTCTTGGAAGGTTAAGAGAGTTTATGTATAGAGCACTTTGAACAATGCTTGACATATAATAAGTACCCGATATGTGATTTTACTTATTATGAGTAGGATTATTATCTCATCTGCCAAGATAGCAGATAATGAGACTTACCTTTATATTCCCTGCAGTGACTAGAAAAACATGTCAGGTATATAGTTAGTGTTCAGTGAAGGCAAACTAGAGTGAGATCTGATGCTGCCTTTGTGAATAGACACAGTCTTTCTTTCTCTGAGGAGAAAAATATGGATCAGTTAGAACCAAGGGCCAAGGCCATGAACAATCTATGTGCAGGGCATGTGAAAAAGAAGACAAACTAGAGAAGGGTCAGGCAGAAAGAGAAGATTCAGGAGGATGAAGCTGTCAGGAGCAAAAGTACGGAGAATGAGTTGTATTAACTAATGCAGTCTTTACTGGTGCCTGATGAATAAATGAACAACACTAATGTTACTTAGTGCATACCCAGAGATATTTTAACCTCCAGGATAAGTTGCTAGATAATAGTATGCAATCAGCCAATGTCCAACATTAGACATTAGATAAAATCCCCCAAATTGTAAGTCTAAGTAAAATCTTTGTATAAGGTATGACTTGATTCTTATTTCATGATATAGTAGTCTTTCTTTAACCTGGATGATTAAAAACACTCATATTTGAAAGATTAGTATAGGAAACATTAGTATGTTTTTAGAAACATTGCATGGTAGCCGTATCTTTCCAATAGTAAACATTAAGATAAAATAGCTAACTATCTATTAGTGACGATCTTTCTACTGTATGACAAGAGCTGTAGTGGGCAATCCAGACAAGTTCTAGTGGATCTCTAATTTTCTGTCTTCCCATTGGTCTTTCTTTATCTTCTATGTATGACCTCTGAACAGAGATTAAAACCTAAAACATAATTGTAAGAGAATTAGATAATTGCTTGTTAATTAAAAATATTACATACATATTTCCATTTTGGAGAGAAATTAAGAATCTGTTTCAATGTTTTTCATTTGGTTTTTCATCAAGTTTGAATTTGAAAGTCAACATACACTCCTGGGTTTATTATCTCTTATAAGGCACTAGCATGTTCCAAATTCAGAGGAAGAAACTACATTTCCTTAAACCATTTAAGAAGAGGCAGGGATGTGGTCTGAAAAACCCCAACTAGATAAGGAACCCGTTCAGACTGCCCTGAAAGAGGTGACGTGAAGAACCCCATCACTTTTATGGGCTTGACCTGATCACTCGTAAAACTTTCCTCTGTGATTTCTCAGTACAATATGAATCCTTGAAACACCCAGAAAGCGAGATGAAACCTTTCCGGCTTGTATTTAAACTCGGCCCCAAAGCATGTATGTTTATTGGCCTCATAAACCTAATGCAACCGAAGCATTCATGAATCAAGATTAGGGGTTGTGACAAAGGGTAATTTGTCACCGGCGATGACATTATTTTTATCACCTACATCATCGTGGGAGACGTCTGAGCATCCCTTTGCGCAGCAGTCCACACCCGCCACTCTAGGGAACAGCAGACGCGTGGGCCCTGGTAGTAGTTCACGGAGGCTCTATGAGAGGCAAAAGATTAAATTATTCAGCACTTCTAGGGCCAGTTTTGTGAGGAGTAATTACTGAACAACCAAATCACAGGGCTGTTAGAAATCAAGCCATTCTTGTGAGGCGCCGTGTTTTCCTTTCGGCAGTTCAACCCCAGGATGTTAAGAGATCCTTATTGGTCTAGTTTTGGAATTTGAATGTACTTACTATATTTAAGTTCTTATTTTCTTTCTTTCCTTCTGCTCTGGTTCTATGAAAATTACGTATAGAAGGAAGGGGGAATGGGGCTTGGTGGGTGGGTCTTGGAGAACTGCAACAGCCGAAGGTCCGTTCGCTACATCTAGGGTCTTATCATTAGCCCCCCGCCCCCAACCCATTACCAGAATACAAAAGAGCACAATGGGTACCAGGCAGAAGACATGAGCCCCAAGAGGCATCACTTCATTTTAAAATTAGTTAGTCCTCCCACCTTCCCAGCAAGGCTGCCCACCGCGGCTCCCTCCGAGGGGATTTTGAAGTGAGGTGGTTAGCAATTTCCCTTTCTTCCTTCCTTCCTGGTTCATCCCTGCCCCACCCCCACTCCCACTCCATCTCCTCCTGGAAGCCCGGGCCAAGTCTGTTGCTTGCAGCAGAAAGACTCAAAACATTTTCGTGATCCGACTGTTTTCAAACAAGCTCGGCTCCTGTGAGCCTTACCAGCTGTGACTAATAGCAAAAAGAAGGGGGGAAGAAGCTTCTCGAGGCTGCAGGCTTCAAACAGGCAGGCTCTGGGGGAAACAAGAGAAAGCCATTAACTAACCACAGCGTTATCTTGATTCTCTCGGAGAAACGAGCTAGGGACGCCTAATGAACTAGCCTTAACGTTTCAAACTGAATGTGCCTCTGGGAGTCTACTAGAACAAACAGTGTGACAGATCAATGCTTGGTTCCTGTATCAAGAGAAAAGGTTATTCACTCCTCTGAGGAATTCGAGGGTTAGTATATCTTTATGATACACTTTCTTTCCTTTTAAAATTTTAACTTTTCTTACTATGTTCAGATATAAGTAGTGCAAAATGGATGGGAGGGCGTGCCTACGTGTGGACATGTGTTTGAACATCTGGTTTCAAAGTACATTAATAGGAGATATTCCTGTAAGATAGAATATTTATTTTTACACTTATTAGACCATAGCTCAATTTTTTGATTGTTCTTGCTCCACATAAGGTAGCTATTTCAAAAGAAATGATACAGCCTTCAATTTCTGCACCTCAGACTGAGGTGGGGTCAAGGCACAAGCAAGCAAAGCTCGCCTTCTCAGTTCAAAAATCCCCATGTGGCTACTAGCCAGAGATTTTCAAAAGGTGACTAGATTTCTTCACAAAATCCTCCAGACTCTTCATTTTCTAGGAGGGTTACTGCATTGGTTATCATTTAGAAGAATTTCTTGATATGAAGCTACATAAAATGTATCACTCTTGTCGGTCATTAATGACTGAGATGGAGTGTGTTTTTTACTACCCTCCAGGGTGGCCAAGGAGATGCCAATTGTACCCTGTAGAAAACCAATCTTGGACTCTCAAATTAAAAAAAAAAAAAAAAAAAAAAAGGAGGTAAGAAAAAGAAAGTTAAAGAATGGTTTGAATCAATGTCCTGGTAACTGGTGTTAGGTTCAGACTCACACTTGGATCCTGCTTATCTTTATTCTTACAGGAGACTTTCATTTAAATTAGACACAGAATTCTTTCTTTGTTTATTGGTGCTAATTTTTAGCCAGCTGTGTGTCCTTAAGTCCTGGTAATGTGGTAATTTGTCTTTAATAAACAAAAGTGAAAGCAAGCTCCCTCTCCTCCTGGTATCTCACTCCCTCCTAGATTCCCAAGTGTTCTTTGGAATCACAGTCTAAGCAGAGTTCCTTACATGTGAAAGGCAGCTATCTATGAAAAGGATTTATACAGAACAGCCCTCTTCACTACCTCTTATCCATCAACATGCCGGCCTATTTTGCAAAGTGAATTATTGGGGAGTAGTATACTATGCCGTTTATATTTCTGTGAAACTTTTAAAAGCCTTAGTACATGCATGCTTTGACCCAGCAATTCCAATTTCAATAATTTTTCTAAGAAAATTATCAAAGATCTATAGAATTTTACCTATAGGAATAGTTATCACAGAAGCAATAATGTTAGAATATGCTTTTCCAAACTAATTATTATGTTCTCTAATATAGAGAATCACTGTCTTAACAACTATCTTTTTTCTTTCATTTAATACCATGTACTTGTTATGCAAATCAATTCTCCATATTAAGTACAAAATGGGAAATTAAGTAAATCTCACTTGAATTATTATGGTGTATTAGCCTGCTTGAGCTGCCATAACAAAATACAATAGACTGAGTGGCTTAAACAACAGAATTTCTTTCTCGCAGGTCTGGAGGCTGGGAAATCTAAGATCAAGGTGGTGGCAAAGTAGTTTTTTTTTTCTGAGGCCTCTTCTTTTGGCTAGTAGGTGACTGCCATCTCTGTGTGCTCATATCACTTCTTTGTGCATTTGTGGGGAGAGGAGGAGACTGGGGAGAGGAAGGGGGAGAAGGAGAGAGGAAGAGAGAGTTTTCTTTGGCAAGTCTCCTAATAAAGACACTAATCCTATTCGATCAGGGCCCCACCCTCATGACCTCATTTAACCTTAATTACTTCCTTTGAGCCCCCTCCTCCAAATACAGCCACACTGGAGATTAAAGACTCAGCATAGGAATTTGGTGGTAATGGAGGGGGTGGGAAACAAACATCCAGTCCACAACATGCAGTTTCCTAGTTAGAAGAAGTTTTTCTTAATGAGACATTCTTTAGATAAATATCTCACTAAGTCTCAAATAAGATTGTATAATTAGATCAAAGAAGCTTCACACCAACAGCTTGAAGAAAGTTCTCCTTGTTGCTGTTCATACATGCAGTCAGAGGGTCTGGGCTCTACCCTTAACTAGTTATGTGACTGGAAACAAGGCCCATAACATTTCTGGATCTTGATTTCTACATTTTTAAAGAGAAGGAATTAAACCAGATGTCTATTCAAGTTTCTTTTAGCTCTCAATTTCATGCATCTGTGACAGTTTCTTGTAGCTCAATGTTCTCACACCTGAGATACAACTGTCAGAAATGATAATGTGGTAAATAACATATTTTGCAAAGTTCATAGCTCTAAAAATTACATATACAAGTGATTTATGTGTCTGTACTTATTTTCTCACTAGGATCATTTATACAAATCATTCTGGATTATTGTTTTATTCAACAATATAAAGTACATAGAATTCCCTTTAATTCAATCCTTGAAGTTGGAAGCAAATGGAATGAAATACAACTCAAATATAAAGGAGAAATTGGATCCATATTTGGAATTTCATCAAAAACAGGAACAGGGAGGAACATTCCAGGAAAATAATGTAACTCATTTTTATGAGTAAAATATTAGTGAACATATTTCAAAATCTGAGCCGTATTAATACTTTTTATAATAATATTTATTGCCTAGCAATTTCCTCCATATATGCCATAAAACAAAGACAGTTTTATCTGATGAGCTCCTAGTACCAATTATATAAACAAGTTGATAAGGACATAAAAGGAAAAGGGAAAAGTATAAATATTGGTTTTTACGTCAACAGGTCTGTAAAAATCTCAAAGGTTGGAGGTTATCAACTTTGGTTTGACACTTGGGTTACTCTTCAGCTAGCTGGATTTATAAAAGAACACTCTGCTGATGGGCATGTTGGAGGAGTTGAAATAATCAACCTCAGGAGGGGCTGCAATTCAGTAGTGAGTGAAACCATCCCTGGAGTCGAGAGTCTACAAAATGTTCCAAGATTATTAGAGACCAAAGTTTCCACTCAAGTATTTGGTATTTTAATAGGTAATTACTTTAAAAGACACTCATTAAACAATTTCCATTAATAGACCCCACTGAGCATAGATGACTCAACTCTCCAAGGCTTTCTGGGCATGCCTTTTCACGTAGTATTTTTAAATGTTTTAGAAATCATTTTTACATCCTGCTTCTTGCTGCATCCCCTCATTGGCTTGAATACAAAGTTCTGGTCCCAACATATGCCATGCCACAGCCAATGTAATTTTAAGCTACACTAGGCTAAATTGGATGTTAAAAGGGTAAGAATAGAGAACAATGAGGACAAAGGCACAGTATTTCCATAATGGGGAAATATGTTAATTTTAAGGATGAGGAAATGTCCAGAAACAATGCATTCAAGGTAAAGCTACTTCCAAAATAGTTTAGCCTAGACAGACGATTATTCAGAGAAATGAGGCTGGATAGATAAACAATTTGCAGAGACCCAAACAGAGACAGAAAATGTATAATTTAATTATCTGATTATACCATTTTCATAACTTCCATTTTACACGTAATTGCCAGCTATCTTCTTGATTATATAGATAATAAAACTAGTCAAATATTTCACAATGACCCATGAAATAGGAGGTTGGGGGAAAGCTTGGTCTTTGCACATATACAGGAGTGGGTTTGAATATCCCGCATCTTGGGCCAGCTGTGTAGTCTTGGGGGAAGGACTTTCCCAGCTTCTGCAACACTAGCTCTTGTTCTATAGGCCTCAAGTTCAATACCTTCCCCAACCAGTGAGGTCTTCCGACACCATTCAACCTTAAATAACTTCCAATCTCTCTTTTTGATAGAATTCTACTTTATTTTTATCCATGAAATTATTACAGACTGATATTTTCTTGTTTGTTCCCTGTCTCTGCTCACTAGAATGTAAGCTGTGTAAAAACAAGGCTCTTATCTACCTTGTTTTTTTGTTTGTTTGTTTATTAATTGAAGTGTAGTTGATTTACAATGTTGTGTTAGTTTTTGGTGTATAGCAAAGTGATTCAGTTCTTTTTTTACTATTTTTATTTTATAATTTTTAATTTTAAATTTTTATTAGAGTATAGTTGATTTAAAATGTCATGTTAGTTACAGAAAAGTGAATCAGTTATACATATATATCCACTCTTTTTTAGATTCCTTTCCCATATATGTCATTACAGAGTATTGAGAAGAGTTTCCTATGCTATACAGTAGGTCCTTATTAGTTATCTATTTTATATATAGTAGTGTGTATATGTCAATCTCAGTCTCTTAATTTATCCCAGTCCCCCTCAGTTCCACATGTGTGTATATACATATATATATATATATATATATATATACACACACACACACACATACACACATATATATATATATTTTTTCATATTCTTTTCCATTATGGTTTATTACAGAATATTGAATATATTTCCCTGTGCTACCTTGTTTACCTCTATTCCCAAGGCCTAGAACAGAACCTTGTACATAATAGTTTCTTAGTCCGTATTTGTTACAGGATTATCGAATGAATGAATGAATAAATGACCTTCAGTTGCCTTATTGCACTTGGGGGTGGCATTGCCTACCTCAGAGCTGTCCCAAACACACAATAGGAAAATCTAATTTTAAATGTTTTGCCTAAGAAGTACCCAGGAAAAGTTCATTATTTTCCCTTCTCCCTTTCTTTTATTTATTTCCTGATTGCAGTTAATGAGAGAAAGGAAGGTTTTCATGAGTTGAACTTTTGAAATCTTCTCTTTTCTTTAATATGAAAAGACTAAATACATCTCTAGGAAATAGATATGCCCAGAAGGCCTTGATTCCCAACAAACTCCTACCTACCTCCTTTCCACAAAGCAATTATTTGGATTCTGTGATTCTTATTTTCTCCAGCGCGTCTATTTCTCCTGATGATTCTGTTTACAAGAGAGAGATACCTCTTTAATTGTATTTATGTGTGTTGTTTTTCTTAGTCTTTACTCCTCTCTCTCTTTTTTTTTTTTTTCCTAAGAGAAGATAATCAGGTTCTCATGTTACTACTAAGTGTTCTAGTGGATGGAAAAAGGTTGCCACATGAGGTCATTGCTGTGTGGATGAACTTGTAGACGCTGACATATCTGAGAGCATCTAAGGGAAATATTATAGGGGCCATCAAGGCTGCTTCAAATTTCCTGATTGCATATATTAAAACAGGATAAGCTCCAATTACTGGAGTCCTAGCTTCAATATAATGGAGAATTGGAGCTGTGTGTGGATTCTGATCTCTTGAAGCAGCCAAGTGTATCCGAAAATATGAAAATAAAGTTAACTATCTATATCTGGAAGAGCCAGAGAGCTAAGGAACCAGCCCCTATCGTTTTGGGCAGGAGAAAAAGGGTCATGAGAGTTCAATTTGGGTTTGTGGCTTTTCACCAAATACGGTGTAGTCTTGAAATGCATAGCTTCGTATTTCTTTTTCCTGGTGATAAGTCAGATAAGATACGGAAACTTAGCCTTAATGGTTTTAAACCTTTCTATCTGTGACCATAAAGTGACCATTTACAAATTGGAATGCTTTACTGACCTGAGACCCGGTTGCTTCTGGACCTGTCACTACAAGTGGGGCTTCCAGCTAAAACAACAGCGGACTCATGCAGAAAGGTTCCCATCGTCTGTAGGAGAGGAGTGTACCAGGAGACAGCTGCTTAGAACAGCTGTGTACTCACACAGCCATCTTAGGGGAGAGTGATTAATGAACTCACTTGGGCAGCGAGTAGCCCAGTTCACTGATCCATAGTTGCAGCACAGGTATTGATGTGAAACTAATGAGAAATTTGATGCTCAAATTTGAATGTTTATTCCAATTACCAACCAACAGATCCAAATTTTTTTAAAGCTTAAAGCATTAACCTTTTGTTAAGAATGGGCAACATGAAACTGTCGTTTTATGCTCTGTGTTGGGACTTGCAAATTGATGTGACTGGAGTCTGTTTTGACAAATGGTACTCGTTCCATGTGCATTTCTTTCTTTAAACAGCATGTTAAGTTTTTAGCCAAGGAAAGAAGGAAAGAGAAAAGTACCTGTCCTGTGCCTGTCATAACTTAGCACTAAACACACAGATGTAATGAAAAGTCCCTCCCAAACCAAATAATAAGAACTTACACTGCATATGTCTGAGTGTGGAGTCCAGAACGAGGATACTGAGATTCTAGATCTTCTCTCTGCTCGCCAGACCACACTTGCATTACTATGCACAGCCCCTGACTTTGGCCCTTTAAGAAACATATTAACACTTATTCTAGAGAAAGATCAAACATGGCAAAGATGGGGGAAAAAAAAAACATAAAATGAGAGATTTACTTAAAACAATGAAGATATACAAGCTAGAGAAGAGAAGGTTATAAGGAGTTGCAGCAAGTATCATAGGTCTACAACATGCATAGAGTGAATATTTACTGCCCAATCCCTGTCTGGCATCCATGGCAGATACTGTTAAATAATGTTCCCTTTTACACTAGCAAGGATCCAGCCTTAAGTGTGGAGATCTGGACAGCATCACCAACCAATCAGAACCAATAGGAGAGGTGACATCCATTTGCCAGTGCAGAGTGTGAGGGCTTGGGAACCCCCGTAGGTCTCCTCCTGGCTCTCTCTCTCAGATCTCCATCTACACACATATCACCTTGTAAGTGAGTTCTTCCCTGACCACCTGATACAAACTCAGAGCTCCTCTCCTCACCCTGCATGCCCTAGCTTTCTCCTCTACCTAATTTTCCTCTACCTGACATTTTCCATTTTTGCTTGTTTGTTTGCTTATCTTCTCCCTCTACACCCAATCCAGAATCTAAGTCCCAAGAGGGGAATTAATTTGTCAGTTTTGTTTACTGCAGTATCAAAACTCGATGGGTGCAACTCATAGTAGGTGCCCAGTAAATGGGTGGATACATAAAGAAGTGATTTTTAAGTAAAATACAAGTAGGGATGTCCTGTGTGAAAATAATGGCTCTACTCTATGAGGTCTTTTAGTACAGAAGTAGCTCAAGTGGTTAAAGTTTTTGAAGGCTAATTACAACAAAGTATAAAGAAAAAATTCAACTGGACCCATCAAACAAAGTAATAGGCTGATTTTTGGGGAGTCTTTGAGAGCAAAGGACTCAGAGTCCTTGTGTCCATCTGTCAGAAGAATGATAGAAGGGATTCATGAATCATACAGAAAATAGACTTGTCCACCTCTGAGGTCCCTTCCAAATGTTATGTGACATATCTATTCCTTCAGAGGTTGAATGTCATGGTTAAAGATTTATGCTGTTTCATTAAAGCCATCACACAATCCTCACAGGCTTAAAGGAAGTTGTCATAAGATTCAAGCCACTGTCCCTTCTTGGGATAATGCTAAGAACATTCTTATTATCATTCTTGTTAGGCCCTACTAATGGAAGCATAAGTGTGATTTTGGTATATTCTTGCCAGGGAATGATTGAGGTTATCGCAGTATGTAAGCTATATCCTCAAAGCAAGGATCCTTTCAAAGCTGAGGGAAATATTTCATACTATTAGAATCTCATTTAGGAAATGGCAACCTTATTGCATGAAATGAGGCCATGATGTGCAGAAAGAGTTAAATGTTCTTCCAGAAGAGCCTGACTCTAAGCCAGGATATGGCATTAAGCACAGAGAAAATTGGGCTGAATAATCCCTTTAGACTCTTTAAGGTGCTGAGCTGACATTTTGATATGCTGCAAGTTGGCAAGCCAACATTTCATAGTTTATCTTCAAATTCCACATTTTAAAAGTCTTATTTCTCTCTTCCAAAAGGACTATACCTGAAGCTACCTTAAGCCCTACCTACGTAAAATTGGATATCTTTTTTGTTAGTTCAATAAAGGGAGAATTTAATATCCTAAATTTTGTGGGAAAAGAAATCCCATTTCTGCTTAAAACCTGTGCCTTAAGTTTCATAATAGTCACAGAATTTTCTAAGGACAATAAATTATGAAATGATAGCCAAGATGTAAGGCAATGCAGAGGTAGTGCTTTTGAAAATAAACATTTAATGTATGGTTGAAATATGAGTTTTAAAATCAGTTGGGGCTATTTTATGTGGTTTTATTATAGATGTCAAAATACAATTCTTTTTCTATTCATTAGACAGGCTACTGAGATTGTTTCCCTGCTGAAATGTCCAAATTAAACTCTCCAAAAGAGAGTTTTCAAATCTAACTAGTGTGTTGTGATAGCTGAAGGGAGGTAAACAAGAGTGGGATTGGAAAAGAGAGAGTATATCTGAAAATTATTGTAGATACATGTGATAGTCACAACAGACAATCTGTAAAATCAGGTCTTATAAGTCACATGTACATTAACTTTCTTCCCTTATCATGCAAGCATCCTGTTCTCCAGAAACCCTTCCCCATTCCTCACCCTTAGTTTGCTTCTCTTATATCCCCCATCAGAATTCATCACTTCTTCATGTGACTTAACACAAGTAGAATTACCTGTCCCTTTTTGCCATCCTTCCTAGGGGGTGGGCTTCACAAGAACTGGCTGTGTCCATCAGTATTTAAGTATCTCTAGCCCTGAAATAAAATGGGATCTCAATAAAATTTGCTGAATGTAGGAATTATGCTTGAGCCTCCTCTGCTGTATTCCCACCACAAGGATTCTCCAGCCTAAGTGCAATCACCTCAACTACTGGGTCTCCTATTCTAGCCCATGACTTGCTGTGACACTCAAGACTCTAGGTTTCCAACCCAGAGACTCTCAATAGAAGGAGAAATGGAAGGTAACAAAAGTGCCCAGTACTACACTTAGCATCTCCAGTATCTTAGAGGAAGTTTCAAGAGCTGCTTGATAGTGTGAGAATACCCATCAGTCATTGGCTCACGAGCAAGGATGCTTGTGAGGAAACAAAATCACCTCCAATTTGCAAATGAGAAAAATTTAGGCCAAAGGATCTCTGGCTTCTTCCAGAACTTGCCAGTGCCACCTATGAGTGTGGTTATGTTGCTAACTCTGTTTATTAATTACTGTGTGAGCATCCAAGGATGTACCAGGCAACCAAAAGACCACAACCCTGTGCATCTGTAGCAGAGAAAATCCTTTACTAGATAACAAGAATGGAATTTTCTACTAATTTGTATGTTTGACTTTTCATGTGTCAACTAATGATGGAAGGACATCTACCTAGACAGAAGACCTTAGCTGCAGAATAGTACATTTTGTGCAAAGGTATATAAATACCACTATATTCACTCTGTTCCTTCAAAACAGTGGGGTAGAATTAAAATAGAAATTCCTAACTCTGCAGTGCCACCAATAGTCTCGGTGTCTTCTAAGTTGTTTACGTCTGAAAGACAGTCTCTCTTATTTCTATTTCCTATTTTTCTTCTGCCTAGTGTGTGTGTGTGTGTGTGTGTGTGTGTGTGTGTGTGTGTGTGTGTGTAGTGGAGTCCAGATTTGAAAGGCTTCCTTCACCTTTGTAGCCTGTGCTCTCTCACACACAAACACACACACACTTGAAATAAACTGCCTGATCCCTGCTTTGGTTCCTCCCCTCTGGTGGGTCAGGGGTCTCTCTCTGAGGAGTCTGTCTGAGCACCAGCAGTCATGCGGAACCTGTTTCTGAGGGTCAGCCAGTGCACTTGAAAGGGAGTCATAGAGATGGGCCGACCTTCCTGGCCCAGCAACTGAAAGGGAACCCTGTGGGGAGCACCTAAAGGGGGTGTTTCTCCCTTGGTCGCATCAAGGCTGTTCACTTCAGTGGATCTGTTTTAACTGTTCCCTGTATTCTGCACTGACCACAGGAAAAGGCGATTTTGTTTTCTTGCCCCAGCTTCAGAGGCATTAAACCCTTCACCTTGACTTCTCTTAGAACTGAAAAACTAGGAAAGGAAGAAAAAAGGAGGGCTGAAAGAGATAACAAAGACCCTTGGTACTCTTATCACATGGGTAATTATTGTGCTCACAGAGGTGGGCATGTCAGAGGGTGTGTGGGCGGCGGGCTCGCTCCATAAGGGGTCCCTCTTTACAATCCATTTGGCCCTTTTCATGTGCAGGGAATTTTTAAGCTGCTACATGATTCTACCTCTTGGGGTCGGGGATCTTGGTCACAAAATGTGTTATTTTTGAAAGTTGTGGTCGGAAAAGACAATTAAAAGGATTTTTCAATTATGGATACATTTCAGAAAATCAATGATCTTAATACCCTCTGCATGGTGATAAATTAGGGTATAGGACTGACTAAGGGTGTGCTGAAAATGCAGATAAATACTTCATGTTTTTTATAAAGCACATAAGTATTTAGCATTATTTGTATTTGGCTTGACAAATAAAATCAGAGCTTCAAAGACACTTCCTAGGAGCTTTAAAAGATTAAATATTAGCCTTTGCACAAAGGATCGACGAGCTTGCATTTCACGTTGAACAGTTACAGGCCACATTTCCTTTAAATGTTTCAGGGAGGCCGTTAAATTTTGAAGGAGAAGCTTTCTTTTTGAGCTGTGTGAACAAAGGCAAGTTTGTATACGGGAAGGCAGCCCAGGGGATTTCTGCTAAGACAGATGAAATGATTGTGGTGAAATCAAATCACCTCTGCAGCCTCTTTGTCCAGTCTGTGCACCCTCCCGGGTGTTCTCCTTTTGCCTGGGAAAAAGTCCGGCAGTGGTCAAGCGGAGGTGGATCAAATGAAGCCGGGATGAATGTGCACGTTGACCTCCAGAAGCCTCGAGGACGATAAAAAATAGACAATGCATGGGAAGTGCTTTGAAAATGGTGAGGTGTTATTGTTATTACAATTATGATCTTTAAATCCACAAGACATGTTCCTGGCGAGTTTGCTTTAGTTCCCTTCACTGTTGGAGAAAGTAATCTGAGAGATGGGACTTTGTCTCTCATCTACCTGTATCTTATTGAACTGAGCTCAAATATGACAAAACTACAAAATTCATTTTTGTTTAAATAGTCTGAGAAGTGGCTGTTCATCCAACACACTCAATTCAGAAATTGATGAAACAATGTCATTATAGCTACAGTGAACTGATACTGATTTAGGAAGAAAAATCACACAGAACACCAAGTCTTTTTACATGTGACTCATAAAATCCTTGGTACCGAGGATGTAAGGATGTACCCCATTTTACACACAACATAAACCAGGGAGATAACATTGCCCCTCACAGGCTGAGGAGGTGATCCAGAATTTATAGTACCACGGCAAAATTACTGGACTAGCTTGCCCCAAGGAGTGACAAACTTGGAGTCATATTCCTTAGCAAACGGGAGAAATAAAGTTGCTGTACCCTAAAATCCCAGTCCAAATGAATGTGTATTTGGATCTAGTTATACATCAGGATGAATCCCCAGCTAACAGTCTAGTTCCCCAACTTCTCAGTAACATCTGGCCAATTTTAACTTGTGGCTGGAGGTTGAAACCATGCGAAATCCTGTGGTTACAGTAATTTCCACCAGGAAACCAGGACACACTGAGTGGTATGCAAAGAAGAAGTTTCAGTCAGCTTTATTTTTAATTCCAAGTTGAAACTTGAGGTTTGGAAGTGCACAGGGATTAAAGTGGCAAACTAGTTCTACACACAGCTCTGGAAGTAGAAAATTTGAAAGTATCTTTTCCCCTGAAAAGTGTTTTCGTTGATGTTGTCTGTTGTTGGGGATTTTTGTTTGTTTGTTTGATTGATTCATAGAAGTTGGTGGCTGAGAGAAAGCAGGGAGGAGATGGTAGTGGATTCCTCACTGCCCCCCAGACATGAGCCTGACAATTACGAGCTATCACTTCCTGAGTACGTTCTTTTATCGCATTGAATTAAGACCACAATCTGCAAAATTGGCATTATTAGTTCCATTTAAAAGATGCGGTAAATGAAGTTTGGAGAATATTCGAACAAACATTCAAAACTTCAGAAATTCACACAACGCTTCAGAAATACAAATCTTTCCTCCTTGACAAAACACAACTTCACAAATGGGACTTCAGCTGTGCCCTCTCCTCCTCTCCACTCATAACATTGATCTGACAGTTTCAGCCTTTGGAGACTCCGGGGATCGAGGAGGGGAAGAAAGCACGTGGATAGCTTCTCCCGGACGGGGTTTAAGTGTGTTCTCATCATCACCCACACAGCATTAGCACTGATGTTGGACGCATGGCAAAGAGGACGTCTTTGCAACAGTTTTGTTCTCAAGGTTGGTGGCCTCCAGTCAGGGCTTATCTCTAAGTTACTTCTCAGGAACGGGGCCAGATCAATACTGTATTCTTTCAGACCTCTCTAAACACAGTGGGGAAGGCAATCACGGTCTGGCGGCTCCCTGCACCTTCTGGAACGGATCGATACTCCGACAGCGCAGAGCTTTGTTGCTTTCCCAGCTCTAAGATGTTCTGCATGCTCTACATGATTGCTTAAAGGCTTTCGTTCCCTTCCCCCTGGATGACAACACCACTCCCGCCCTCATCTTCCCTAATACCATCACTGTAATTGCCTTGACATGAAATAGCAGCACAAACCCAGCGCCTGTGCTTTGAGATGTTTTATCTTTTTTGAATATCTCTATTAGTAAAGGCTGTTGATTCGGCTTTAATGTGTAGCTAGAGCTTTAATGCAAACCTACACTTATTTACACTGGTTTGCGAAACCCACTGAGATGATTTTACCTATGGGAATCATATAGGGGACTGTTTGAGGGGAAAGGAAGATATAAACTCCTAAGCCCAAGAATATTATATTAAACTTTATGCAGCTTGAATCACATTATATCTACTCCATACTGCCACAGCAGTTGTCTTAGAAGGACTCTGTGTCTTATTTACATTTTAAGTGATGCTGGGTAAAATGAAATATTTATTTTACTGTTTTCAGCCAACATTCCATTAAGTGGTAAATAACACAAGGGCTCAGCAGATCCTATTTTTCCAATTCTTATTTTTTGTTGTTGCCTGCTAAGTAAAGTTATTGATATGGTCTGAATCTTTACCAGGCACATGTCTCCTCATACTTCTCATCTCCCTCCAAATAAACCAAAACAAACAAACAAAAAAAATAGAACTTAAAATATATATTATGTGATAGAATTGAAATAGAAAAGTTTAAATGAAAACCCACTACTTGGCCTAAGGAATAAAAGTCTAGCACTTTAGTCTCATTCAGTTGGCTTCAACCACATCTCTTTAGCCTCTCCCCTGTTGCTATGCCCCTGCCCTGAGTCCCAACCTCCATTATTGCTCTTTTGTTGTGTCGAGCCTTCTCCATACTGTTCCACTTGCCCTTCATCTTAGACACATACAACTCTTGGCCTTTCTTTGCTCCTTTAAGTCCTCCCCACCCTTCAAGATCTGGTGCCAATTTCAGCCCCTCTGGGAGCCACTGGAAATGGTCTGACCCAGTGGGTCACAGCAGAGCACTGCCTTACATTGGTTATGAGTCAGATTATGAGGCAATGGGACATTTGCTGCCAAAAGCAGCTGAACTTCCAAAGTTTGCCAATGATTTGTTTCTCTAAGATGATAATTGGGGTGATGAATATTGATGATTATCAACTGGTCAATTGAGACATGAAAGTTCAAGGTTATCCTTAATCTTTTTAGCCTTTCACTGGTACAGTGATATAGTTCTAAGAATAATAGAAAGGGGTGGGGCCACACACCCTTAATTGCACCTTCCTTGAAGCTTGTCTTGGAGAACTCATAGGTCACTTAAGCTCAACCACTGGCTGGTGTTAGATATCTGAGATGTGTCATAACACTCCCCAATAGATCATTGCTATTTGTTGGGTCATCCGCACACTCAATACTACACCTTGTACATATCATTAGGCACAGAACAAATACTAATTAATGTGTTGGTTGGTGGAAGTCATCCTTTAATAGAAATCAAGTATGTCTGTGGACCATACATGCACAGTGGCCATGAAGACAAAAAAAAAAAAAAAAAAAAAAAAAAAACCCAGAGGGAAATAATTTAGAACATATCCAGTATTGCAAACTAATTAGATGAATTGTCACTTCTGATGGCAGATACACCAAGCAAAGTTGCTTTAGTTAGTAGTTTACTTAATTTAATACACAGTCCATTTCAGGTTGAATATTTAAATATGGTTCCTGAATACATTGGACTGCTAAGATATATAATTAAAAAGTCTAGCTGAAGTATTCTGATGCTTTAAGCTGTTTCATATAGCTGAGAAAAGAAAGCAGGTGTCAGACACTTGACTATCTTACTGGGAAAAAAAGAATTGATTTTACTTGCTAGACCAACTCAGAATGACAGCCACATAAAAATGCAGTGCTGCAAAATGCAACATGTAACATATATAATGTGTGCAGATGAGAGAGAGGAAGAAAGAGAATGATGCAGAGTCAATTATTTCTCCTGCATTCATGTAAGTTGGTTGCAACTGAATTAATATGCATTTTCAAATACATTGTATTACTGCTATAGAACTTACAAGCAACATGTTCAAGATTTTATGAAATTTATTTTAAAAGCTTTTGTCTGAGATATTGATGTAGACAATGAAGGCGTAACGGAGGACAAAACTCATTATACAGGAGAAAACAGGTTGCTGTTGAACAGTGGGACCACAGAAGTATAGAATGTTGAAAGAAATGAAAATTGAAGTTCTATGTTTAATTGTTAAAGTGATACATTTTGAACAAGGAAAAGGCTTGATTCTTTCCCTTCCTTCCTTCCTTCTTTTCTTTTTTTCTTCCTTCTTCCTTCCTTCCTCCCTCCCTCCCCCCCCCTCTATTTCTCTGTCTGTCTCTGTCTGTCTCTGACTCTGCCCTCTATCTCTGACTCTCTCTGTGTCTGTTATCTTTGTTTCTCTGCCTCTCTCTGTCTCTATTTCTGTCTCTGTCTCTCTCTCCCTTTGTCTTCTCTGTCTGTCTATCTCTGTCTCTTGAATTCTATAAGAAGAGTCATCAAAGTCCTCAATTTGGGCACCTCTGTGACATGGTGGGAAAAGAGACTGAACTGGCTGGTACTTTGCAGTCTACGACCTTGAGAATCTATTAGTTTTCATGATCTCTGTAGTATCACAATGATAATTCAAACTGTCTACCCAGTATCCCACTCCAGCTTGGTAACAATATGCTGCATAAACTTTTTTAGCTCAAAGAATGAAAAGTGCCTTAACAAAAGAGGTAATCATTGATATCACCATTTCCTCACATCCCTCATATTTCTTGTCTGATATTTATTACTATAACTATTCATTGAGCATCCATTATGAGCCAGGCACAGATTTTTAAAATGTCTTTGGATGGCTAAAAATCTCTATCAGTTGAATATACTTCATTGTTTAGAAGAATACTGTTTTCAGCATGGTCTTAAGATTTCCATTTGAATTTTTCCCCAAGTCTACCAGGAAAGTGTTTTCATTTTCATGCTAGTAATGGCATGGGTTTAGCATTTAATATTTAGTTTGGGGCATTTTTAAGCACATAAAATCAAACTGGCTTAAAAACAGTCTTTTTCAATCTAAACAAACTAACTTCTGGAAAAAAATTCATCTAACAATCTAATTGTTCACCTAACCAGACAAAGTTCAGTGTTTTCTGTGACATGACCATAGAGGCACACTGGTGTTCTATTGAACGTTGTCTTCAGATTATTTTCCCCACTTCCAGAAGTTATGTAAGAGCCATACAGTTTTCTTTTTACTAAATTTTTTTTAAAACACTGAACATATAAGAAATTTGTAAAAAAATAGTACAATAAATCTACAATGAATGAATGAATGAATCTGCAACTGTCATCTTCCCAGAATTAGGTCAAACTTCCCAATCCTTCTCATTTCTGGCACCAGTTGTAAGTTAAGGCATCCCCAGGATATTCTCACTTCTGATCAAATTTAGGGGTTCCCTTGAGCTGCTCAGGTTTGATAATCTCCTCAACTTAATCACAGAATTCAGGAGAGCTCTTTACTTATGATTACAGTGTGGTTTTTTTAATAGGAAAAGGATGCAAATCAGAAACAGCCAAAGGGCAGGCTGAGAGAGTCCCATATGTAAAGCTGCCTTTGTCTTTGGGGTCATGCTATCCACTGACATCAGTGTGTGACAATACAGAGGATTAACAACCAGGCAAGCTTGCCCAGGCTTTAGTGTCCATAGTGTTTATTGGGGCTTCATTAAAAAGACATCATCACTTAAATCATTGGCTATATGACTTAACATCCAGGCCCTCTTCTCTGCTCAAAGTTTGGATGGGTACTGAGAGGCTCAAAGCCCCACCCTGTAATCACACGATTGGTCTCTTGAGCATGACCATCTTCCATCTTGAGTAATTTTATTAGCACAAACTATCTAGGGACCCACCATGAGTCACTTGGTTAGCATAAATGATCTGATGTGGTCCAAGGGGACCACCAAGAGTAACAAAGACAGATAATCCCAAGCCTGAAAAGAGACAATCCCAAAGACAGGAAATTCCAAGTGTTTATAGTATACCTCCCAGGATCCAGGCACAAAGGCCAGCTAATTTCTTTATTATACAGAAATATTATTTTGCTGAACCATATAATATAAGAGACAAACTCCTAAGTGTTTCCACATGTATCTCTTATAAGAACAAGGATATTCTCATAGTAGAATACAACATTTAAAATACATTTATTAAAACTAAGAAAATGGAACACACATAAAATAGTATTATCTAATATGTAGTCCAAATTCAATATTTTGTAGTTGTCTCAATTTTTTCCTTTCAAGTTCCAATCTAAAATCACACATTTCACTTAGTTGTTACATCTTATTACTATCTTTAAACAGAAACCATTCCTTGGTTGTTATCTTTTCTCTCAGTTGTTATGCCTCATTACTTTCTTTAAACAGAAACTGTTTCTTAGTTTTATTCTTTTCTCTTATGAAGTTGACAGTTGGGAAGAGTATAGACCAAATGTTTATTTAAGAAGTTCCCCAACTTGGGGTTGTCTGATTGTTCCCTAATGATTTGATTCAGGTTATGCATTTTCTGGCAGGATTACTGCATAAGTTTTGCCATTTCCTTCTCTGTGAACCATATCAGGAAGCACGTGATACCTTGATTTAGGTTGTTTATACACTATTTTCTATTGTAAAGTTCTCATATTTTTTCCTTTATAATTAATAAGAAATCCATATGGAGATATTTCTAGACTGTGGATACACTATTCTTTTTTTTTTGAATTTTACTTTATTTTTTTATACAGCAGGTTCCTATTAGTTATCAATTTTATACATATTAGTGTATATATGTCAATCCCAATCTTCCAGTTAATCCTACCACCACCACCACCACCACCCTGCCACTTTCCCCCCTTGGTGTCCATACATTTGTTCTCTACATCCGTGTCTCTATTTCTGCCCTGCAAACTGGTTCATCTGTACCATTTTCTAGGTTCCACATATATGTGTTAATATACAATACTTGTTTTTCTCTTTCTGACTTACTTCACTCTGTATGACAGTCTCTAGATCCATCCATGTCTCTACAAATGACCCAATTTCATTCCTTTTTATGGCTGAGTAATATTCCATTGTATATATGTACCACATCTTCTTTATCCATTTGTCTGTCGATGGGCATTTAGGTTGCTTCCATGACCTGGCTATTGTAAATGTGCTGCAGTGAACATTGGGGTGCATGTGTCTTTTTGAATTATGGTTTTCTCAGGGTATATGCCAAGTAGTGAGATTGCTGGGTCATATGGTAATTCTATTTTTAGTTTTTTAAGGAACTTCCATACTGTCCTCCATAGTGGCTGTATCAACTTACATTCCTACCAACAGTGCAAGAGGGTTCCCTTTTCTCCACACCCTCTTCAGCAGCCTTGGTAGATACACTATTCTTTAACAAAATTTCACACAAGAGTTTTAAGATCTATTGATAATTCTTGCCTATATTAATTATGACAATGGTAGTTGCAAAGTGGTGATTTTCTAACCCTGTGTTTCCTCCAATATTTGTCACTTAGTAAATTTTTACTGTAGAAAAGAGCTTTCCCTTCACTCCTTTTTGTTTGTTTGTTTAGCATCAAAGTCATGGATTCTTTTTTTATTTGCTATGTTACTATAATTCTGTTAAATTTCCACCTGTGAATGTATGTGTTCAGCAATAACCACAAGCCACTATATGTGAAATGGTGAGATTTAGGGAATATTGTTTTGTATCTCTTACAAGTAAGAAAGTTGTGGTTTAGAAACAGTCAGAATAGGAATCATTCAACTCCTGACTTTCTAAACCTTCTCAATGAAATATGAATGTTGCAGTAGACAACATCATTCATTTCAAACAAGCAAATAAACAAGGGAATGTACCAAATTTTTGTAGTTGTGACTGTACTTTTGCAGAGAATGAACTTTTGTTCAAATCATAAAAAAAAAAAAAAAAAAACATTCAATTTGACTCCAAAACATACCCCCTACTGGGAGAGCAACTGAATACATCCTTTAAGGTCAGTTGGTTTTAAAATTATACCAATCTGTTTCATTCAATCATTATAAAATGATTTCACTGGGAGGATGCATGTGCATGGACCTCCTGTAACTCACCATGTGCATTGAGGTAAGCCATGGGGTGTAGAGAATTCTATGCTGGATGTGAAGTTTGTCACTACCTTCTGACACATCAGTTCCCTTTTACCCACTACCTGATTGTAAACACTTGGAACTCCACCATCATGTTTTCTTCCCTGACATCTCACCTAGACTCTACCCTCATTAATAGTATGTGTGTAAGACATTTCCCTCTTCTGAAGATCTTGTAGAGCACATTGATTAAGGTATACATCCTTCCCCACCTTGAAAGAAGACTTGCAAGAGCAGGTATCAGAAAAGAGGTTGGAGGAAACATAAGGATTCTGGGTGTCTACTGGGAAGGAAATGATCTATTGGGAGGAGTGAGGAGGCTAAGGGCCCAGGACAATATAGCCTGCCTTCCAGCCTTGTCACTGGCTAATCTAACTACACTTTAATAGATGATTTCTGGAGACAGAAATCCCTACCCCATAGCAGGGATTCTTGGAGAGGGTGAGGCACATGGCAAGCATTCAAAAAGACACTTACTCAGACATTTCTAAAAACTGGCCATATAGCTTACCA
This sequence comes from Phocoena phocoena, assembly GCF_963924675.1. Lineage (NCBI taxonomy): Eukaryota > Metazoa > Chordata > Mammalia > Artiodactyla > Phocoenidae > Phocoena > Phocoena phocoena. Next base: position 128,848,142 of record NC_089220.1, on the reverse strand, counting down.
TATAGAACTCCTGCTTTCCACACCCAGCTCAATTTTTCCTTTTGTCCATGGTACTCCTCTCCTTCTAACATGTAATATAATTTACTTATACAATAATTATTTATTCCTTTATCTTGTAAGACAACTCTTACCACTCCCACACTTCCCCCAACTAGAATGTAAGCTCCAAGAAGGCAAGTATTTCTGTTTTATTCCTTAACATGTGTTAGGTTCTTAGGACATAGTAGGGGCTCAGTAATATTTGTGGAATGAATTAGAGTGCTCTCTCAAATTCACTCAAATGCACAACTGAAGATGAAAGTTAGTAACTTATACACAGTGAAATTCTTTGTTTCTCTTATTTAAAAAAGGGACAACTGGACACACACCAGTTTTGCTCATTAACATCAATTTAATTTTCTACCTAGACTTTTCCCACTGTTCTTGAATATTTTACAAACATTGTTTGTCCCTTATTATTGTTTTTGTTGTTTTTGTTCTTTTTTTTTTTTTTTTTTACTAAGTTCATATGTAAGACACTGAGCTGGGTTCTTTTATGATATAAGCTTCTCTTTAAGGATGAGTCCATGCGTCAGGACACGTTTCAGAACTTGAAAAGACAATGCTACTTCTACAGATGCAAACTTACTCACAGGGAGTGTGGTCTTTCGGGATCTCGCTTATTCAGAGTCCGTAGGACTGTGACTGTTTACAGAATGCAGAATGAGACCAGGGTCTCTCAAGTTAGGGACACATGCCTTTTAAAATTACAGTCATCTGCTTACTTATCAGCTCCCCTGGGGACAACCTGCTCTATTAGTGGGAGAGCAGCTCTGTTAATCTCTGTTGACAAGGCACTAACACATGCTCTACAATTAGCTGTGCATTTCCAGTCCAAGGATCTTCCAGGGAATGGGCAACAATGCTTTGGCCCGTTTGCCTGGTATTGGCAACCTGAAAAAAATTGTTGCTAACTGCATCTCAAAGAGGAAAATGTAATTCTTAAACCTTCTACAATTTGGTTTAAAGTAAAGCTTGCAATGCAATTCAGAAATTCTACACAATTGGAGAATAAAGAATTTAGTGCTTATGAAGACTTCTATGGGTTAATTTAAGAAGCTCTCCAGAAGTTCAAACTTTGCTGATAACATTCAGTTAGAAACTTAAGATAACATTCATATGAATAATAGAATAATTTTAGAGCCTGCACAGAAGTTCTTAGTATGACTTCCATTGATCACTAAAAGATCTAGTTTCATGTGTATGTGAAATATTCTGTGAAGAGAGTCCATAGATTTCATGTAGTTCTCAATGAACCTTATTAAAAAAAAAAAATGGGGGTTGTGTGTTAAAAATTGCTAGATTTTTATCATATGTCTTTGGAAATGAGAAAAAGAAACATAATAGTAGAAAATGACTATTTCAAGGCCAAAAAGCAGATGTACTGAGACAGTGGTCAGGAAAGAGCCCTAATCTGCTGATCCATGGCAGAGTTTTCTGAGAATAATTGTCCTTTTCTGTAAAACGAGCTTAACCACATTTGCCTGGTTCACAAGTTTGTTTAGAGATAGAATATGAGGTATGTGGAATGTTCTTTATAGCTCACAGTTATCTTTATTATCACCATGCACAGTATTATGTAGATAATTTCATCTGCATATGTGTGTGCACACAACTACATGAATCAAGGTAGCCCAGATGTCATCTGTGATTGCTCTAAAATCTCCAATTGCTTGAATTCCATAAATTTGAAAGTATAAACTTTTCCAATGATTTCTAAAATTTCCCAGAAAGTACACATTTTCCAAGACAAAATCCATCTCTCTGAGGTTTTGTAAGTATTAGTGCATTTTATTAAACTCCTAGGTTGTCCTGAAAAGAGATGTGTTGCATTATTGATAAACATAACCTGCTGTCAACTTATTTTCTCCTTCATTTTCTCTCCTACATATACATCCTTCAACTCCTAACATTTTCTCTTTTACTGCTTAAGATGATGAAATTAACAACTGTTCATCATCCTTAGAAGTTGAATGTGGTGAAAGATGCAACATATTATTTTTAACCTGCTCTACCAATAATTACAATATAAAGTGAGAATTTAAAAAATAAATACATAAAAGTGTTGCAGTTTCACACAAAAATGGACAATTTATGGTTCGAAGTTGTTAAAATCTCAAAATGGTTAGGAACATTCTGGAGAGAAGGTGCTGTCCCTTTTGCAAGTAATCCTGAAAAATCTCCTCTGTGCCAGGCACTGATTTCAGGTGTGGGACATCAGGATCTACTCTCTGATATAGAGGATAGTGAGAAAATAATCCCTAACCAAATAAATTCCTCAGGTGATCTTAGATAGTGATAACTTTTGAAAATAATGAGATTGATCTGGTTGGGGACAGAGACGTGTAGAAGAAAAGTATTTTATAAGATGGTTAGAGAAGACATCTCTGAAGAGATGATATTTGAGAAGATGCCTAGTATATGAAAGGGAGACTGTCCTGCAAAGGCAGAGGGAAAAGGCCTGGAGGCACAGATAGCAAGAAGCAAAGTGTCAGTGTTTGAAAAACAGAGAAGCAGGAAAATATTGAGTGATTTGTGCTTATTTGGGGGAAGATTCGTCTGGGAAGGTAGGCTAAGTCTATGAATTTTGAACTTTCGCTGAAAAGCTTTTATTCAGAAACTTGTCATGATGAGATTTTAGGCTTTGAAAGATCACTCCGTGAGCAGTGAATGCCGTCGTTGAAGGGCAGAGTGATGAGGAACAAGGAACCTCCCTGGAGGGGGTGACAGTGGCCTAGGCAGGAGGAAATGATGATGTCTGATGAAGATGGAGGGAGGGAACAATTCTTTATGTGGGAGAGTCACTGAGTCTGGAAGACTGGTTACTGAGAGTGTTGGGACTGGGGAGTGACCAAGAATAATCCTTAGGTTTCCAACTTGAGTGACAGCATAGAGGATGGTGTCATCATTGGAAATGTGAGCTATCAGAAACGAAGATACAAGGTCCTACTGTATATAGCACAGAGAACTATATTCAATATCCTGTGATAAACCATAAAAGAAAAGAATATGACAAATAATGTATAATATGTATAACTAATCATTTTCCTGTACAGCAGAAATTAACACAACATTGTATATCAACTATACTTAAATAATAAAAAAATGAAGATAATGAGCTTTCTTCTGGACACATTGAAGTAGGTGGAAATATAGGTATATCTGACACATAACTTGGAGCTAAAGAGGTAAAATTTATCACAGATAGTCAGTAGCTAAAATTAACTATTTTTCAAGCACAGTAACTTCTGCATTAGAATGTGAACTCGTTGAGAGCAAAGACTCCGTATTCTTCATTGCTCTATCCCTCATACATAGATAAGTGCCTGTCAGGTAGACCCTCGGTAATTATCAACTAAAGGGACTCAATCATTGAATTTGGGAGAAAGGTGCATTGATGCCAAATTACTGGCCACTCCAATAGGACCAACTTATGTATTTTTTTAACATCATGAAGCGAATGGACTGAATTTTCTTCAGAACTAAAAAATCAACTTTACTTGAGATCTGTGAAAACTAAAGTCTTTTTCTTTAAGGCCATGGACCCTTCACATTTATGTTACTAGTCTCTTGGAGTCTCTGATGCTTCCAGCATGGGTTCTCCCCCATACCTCTACCAAAACCACCTTCTTCAAACTAAGAGGTATTTGTGAATCTTGAGAGTATGTTTTATTTTCACAGAAGACAGAGAGTTACTCCAAGGAACAAATCTCTGATAGTGAAGTTCCAGGCATTGATAAGCTGTAAACAGTGTAAAGTATGGACTAGAATAAAAGACTTCTGGATTTAATTCAAATTGTCATGGGGAGGCCATTGAACCTTCTTGTGACTTGGCTCCTTCATCTGCAAATATTATGAGCTGTAGCTTCCTCGCTTCTCTTTTCAGTCAGTGGGATATTGCCAAAATCAAATGTTGATGTAGGAATCATGTCTTCTAGCTCTCATTTTATTCCTAGAACATTATAAAGTAGCTCTCTGTACACAAAAGACCCTTAATTAATACTTTTGTGACACCAGTTGAAGTATTTCAGGTGAGAGATCAGATAAAGTTTGTCCTAATTCATTGTCAAACATCATTCCTACAATTCTATACTTCACAAAATCAGTTCAGAGAATTAATTTAGTTGGTAATGAGAAATATTTTAAATCAACTAATTTTAAAGACTTCTTCAAGATGATGGACCTACAGCTTTGTAAATTGTGTATATATGCAGTCATATACAAGGATCAGCATACACACAACGTTTTTCTGAGAATTTCTGTTTTTCACTTGGTTTTAGTATCAGTGGCAGAGATATACATTTATTTCTAACCAACACATTTTTAAAACATCTATCATGTTAAAGACGCATGGGAATAAAAAATAATAATAATAAAACTTGATATCTCAAAGAATTAAGGGGAGTGTGTTCAACATACAATTACAATATTGTACTAAACATGTTATTATTGAGGTGGGCACAAAATGCTTTAAGAATACAGGGAAGAAACGATTGATTTTCCAGATGGGTCCAGGCTTTATGGCTAACTCTGCCCGGACCATGGCCTTTATGCTAACAATCAATATACCAAAATGGAGACGCAGAGTACTGCCAACTCATGGTAAGACCATCTTCCTCTTACCTCTTGTCTCCATCAACAGATGTCCGAAGGGAACCCAAAAAATTCATCTGTGGTGTGAGAAATGGGGTAGTGGTTGTTTTGGAGCCTGATAGTGACTGAAAAGGGAACACAAAGGGAGCTGGTGATGCTCTGATCCTTGATGTGGGTACTGGTTACATGGGTGTTTTCAGCTTATGAAAACTCACCATTTCTGGTGTGTATGGAATGTCAAGTCATACACATGACTATTCTACTGTTCTATTGGTTTTTACTGTTCAATTAAAAGGGAGAGAAAGAGGAATCCTTAGAGCTTTGTGTGTCTGAATAAGATTCCCGCACTCAGGTCCCACAGTGCCATGGGCAGGAGTGAAAAGAGGCCCTCAGAACCCTGTCTCCTGAAAAGATGCTCCTGATCTTCTGCACCTTTCTAAAGCATCCTACAGCCTCACTCATTATCTTCCTTGACTCATTCAGGGCTAGTTATCTACTCCCAATTTCCTGGCTTACTGTGGTTTCCTTTTCTCACTCCATCTCTACTGACTTAAGGGGTAGATATTTTTTCTTCCATACACCTTTATCGACTAAAAAAATATATTCACAACCTAAAAGTTGAGAGTTATATTTTATTCAGTGGGAATTTTTAGGACTTCAACTCCAGGGAGGCAGAATCTCAAGTAATCCTGAGAGAACTGCTCCAAGGAGACAAAGCGGGGCAGCTAGGATATATAGGACTTTTGCAACAAAAGGCAGATAGTAAGAACAAAAAAATACTGTTAATTAAAGAAAACTAGAAATCACAAGTTAAGGAATTTAGCCCTTTTCTATGTATGGGAGATGCAAGAGTCTGGGCTTACTGACATCATTCCTTTGATATGCATCTCAGCTATCTGGGGCCAGTATTCTGTGTTTTGACATCCTGAGTTTCATCAGGAGCTCACAGTCAATAGAGGCTGTAGTCTTATGGCTGCTAGATCGCATGTATTCTTTTCCTTCCTGAGTTCCCTCCGGGCTCACCAGTTCACCGTAGGCAGTGGCTGCAATCTCAGATGACGGTGCCATTCTTTGTTTACTAATATTGCAGGCAATATTCCATTTATCACTTTTAATAATTTGGTCTGGAGGTGGGATAGAGGTCTTTCTTGCTCTACATTGCTCTTTCCCTCCCTCTTCTCAGTATGAATCTCAGGTCATCAGATTATACCACCCACTACCCTCTTGTTTGCAGCCATCTATCGAGTGCTGGGTCCCCCAATTTTTCCTTTGAGACTTTCATTTCTGGCCCATAGTCCTTCTTTCCTACACCATTGTGAAACTTCTTGCTGATTTTGTTATCCATATAGATGATTACTATCCTGGCTTCTCATTCTCTTGATCTCCTCTTTTTCAGTAAGTCTTACTCTCCACCCTGCACCAGGTACTCATTCCCAGAGCCAAAACTTTTGAATACTAACTGCCTGGACTCCTTGCTTGACGCCTTGCAATAAATGCTGCACTTGCTTTCACCACAGCCCAGTATCGGTAGATTGGTTTTACTGCCAGCAGGCAAGCAGACCCAAGTTTGGTTTGGTAACATTTCCCTCAGCCTACACCCACCAAAATCACTCTCTTTGAGATCACCGATATCCTCCATGTTGCTAAATCCAATATGGGATCATCAGTCCTGATCCTACATGAACTAAGAGAAACATTTGACACAGTTGACCACTTTTTTTCCTTAAGTGAGTTTCTTCACTTAGTTTCCCAAACTTCATACTCTCATATTTGTTTGCTTTCTTGTTTTATTTTATTTTACTTTTTTATCCTCTGAGGTCTCAGTCTCCTGTCTCCTTTGTTGATTCTTGCTCATCTCCTTGACATCTTAAGGTTTAAATTGAAATTCTTTTCAGGGTAATTGCTTGGACCTCCACCTCTTTTCCTCTATAGTCATTCTTCTTCATAGGGTACAGATTCTCTATAGAGACAATAGACTATAGAGTCTCTCACTTTAATTTTATAATTTTAAAGTTAACATATAATATATTGTTTAAACGTACACACTTTTGACAGTGGAAGGGGAACCTAAAAGTAATTGAAACTATATAATTTTAAAAATTATTTATTGATTGATATACATAAATGTTTTATTATATGAGTAGACATATAAAAGTCTTCTATTCAAAAAACATTTTCAAAAATAAAATTATTTCTCAAAAAATGAAAATAATATAAATTCATATGCATATAATTATTGATTAACAGAACATTAAAAACATAAGTAAAGTAATTATTTTTGGTATTTATTCATTAGTTGTAATAAATTTCTTACTTATATCTGTTTCTAATACTATGCTATTGGTATTTTTTATCAAGAATATATTTTGAAATTATTTTATTATTTTTAATTTTTTCATAACATTTCCAGCAGAGATCTTCAAAGTTGCATCTTATTGTAAATGTGTTTAAAACTGTTCTGTCTCTGCAACTGACCCTAAAACTTCAAGTTTTGTAATGTGTTACACAACAGTTTAAAATATTTATTATATTTCTAATGATGACACAGGAAAAATATGGAAAGAATCTGGGTCTTTGAGACTATTGTAGAGCCACTGAATTTAACGGTCTTGGAACTGACCCACTTCTGACATTACTTATTACTAAACCAGTCAAGGACAATTTTCTATGACTTAAATAGAAAAAAGTCCTAATGGATAAAGTTTTTGTGCTTTTTTCTGTGAAAATTTTCAAAAATTTTAATTACATTACTATTTTCTGCCATGTTGACTCTGTTCTGTATTTCTTATTTTGTATCATTGTTTTTCTTATCACCCACATTCAACCAGTGCTTTTCATCTTGATTAGATTTCTTTTTATATTATTACCTCTAATATCAAAGACTTTGTCTTTTGAATTTTCTTGTATTTTATTGTAAACATAGACTGAATACACACATGCATTCAGTGAATTGGCTTGTCAGTGCCTTATTTTCCACCTAAGTCCTTTTGCAATCTTCTTCAATCAGGAGTTTCAGCTTGCCTAATGTGTGAATCTCCCAGCCAAGGATTTGTTGTTCAACAGTCATTTATTTGTATGAATATCTTGGCCAGTGGAGGGAGCTGCCTGGTTGTCCAGCTCTTGAAGATTTGGACTTATATCTTGAAAAGCTAAAGCAGCCAATAGTTCTTCCTTTGCCAGAAATAATGAATGAAAAAGTGAAAGCTTCAGAGATGACTTCTCAAGTGATTTTTTACAGACTCAACTCTTTCCTATTTCTTACCTCAGAAAATATTATTTTAAAATACAAATTTATGGGCTTCCCTGGTGGTGCAGTGGTTGAGAGTCCGCCTGCCAATGCAGGGGACACGGGTTCGTGCCCCGGTCTGGGAAGATCCCACATGCCGCAGAGCGGCTGGGCCCCTGAGCCGTGGCCGCTGAGCCTGTGTGTCCGGAGCCTGTGCTCTGCAATGGGAGAGGCCACAGCAGTGAGAGGCCTGCATACCACAAAATAATAATAATAATAAATAAAATAAAATACAAATTTCTGTGGCTGGCCATGTTGTCATGGCAGAGATGGTATCTAGTGTGGATTATTAAGGAACATCCATGTGCTCAAGCTCACATAGGAGAGCCAGCACTGAGGATACTTCATGGCATGGTAAGGTTTTCCTGACATTTAGCTGAAGGGGTCATAAGTTTTCCAATTCTGTGTAAAGTTGGGTACTTACTGCCAGTGGGAGGTTGATATGTTGCCTAAGAAAAGTTCTGTGTATAGTACTCATGAAAAAAAAGCTTTTCTTTTTTGATGATATAAAATATAGTGTTCTAGGCAATAAATGTTTCTATTCAAGCTGTAGCAGAGCACTGAGGTGGCACCTGGTGAGTGAAGACCAGGCTAACTGTGAACACCTTTATAGACCCTGTGAGACACTGGACATGGTCCTATTGAGAGCTTTGCAACTGTTGCCAAACATGGAAGTTATTGTGAGTACTTACAGTCCTTCAAAGGGGCACAAAAATTCTGGTTTCCAATAATACTCTGAAATGTTATTGGACTGAAAACCACCTGCAGAGAAAATAATGTGAAATCTTTGGGTCAATGTCTTTTCAGATAATGGGAGTGTGGATCCTTTATTTGATTTGTGAAAGACTGTAACTCTGTGTTAGGGGGTATACTTTGAAGGTAGATAGATGGAAATTATCCTTTGACTTAGACCCCATGTATACTTACTGGAAATTCTTACTGGAATCCCAAAATTACCTCTTAGTTATGAACTGAGTTGTACCCGCTCTCAATTTGTGTGTTAAGGTCCTAATCCTTAAAGTGGATATATTTGGAAAAAGGGCTTTTAAGGAGGTAATTAAAGTTAGATGAAACCACACACAATTACTATTCATATATATGCATTTATAGAATCATTCATAACTTTATTTTTAAAAAATATTGTTCATTTACTTGGTTAAATGTTGTCTGTTAAATTATTAAATATAATAAAGAAAATGTCTCTTTCTGGTGCATAGTTTGGATAGGTTTTCTAGCATACCTCATATAAATAACACACTCTATTGCTGGTAATGGGAAAAATATACCACTGGTCTGTATAAGAGGTAGTCTGTCTATAACATAAATAAAACAGTTGCTAACAATTGCCTGAAATAAAATTAACTGGCTTGAATGTCTGTCCTGGTAACATCATCAACCATAGTCATGGTTTTTATTACTTTTAACATAAAATGTAACTTGAATTAAAACTGCAGATTTGCAGATCTTAGTTCATCAATTTCAGTTTAAAGATCAGAGATTTGAATAGTCACAAAAGATATTTTAAAAGGGCTTGGCACTTTTGAATAATTCTTCAGGACACTGTGGGACATAGCAGGAAAAATTCGTGTACAATATATTTAAAATGTAGAAAATTGCTACTAATTTTAGTAAAAAGAAAATTAAAAGCATAAGACCATTCAGTACATGATGCAATCAGGTTTGTGAGTTCATGGAAAAGAATTATTAACTCCTCAAATGTATTCTTCTGTGTAACACTTTTAGAAACCACAGTTGAGTCTAGTATTTTTTGAACCAAAAGTCACAGCAACTATTATCTTTCACCATGCCTTTATTTGTAATGTTGTCTTTAATATGTCAGGAAATACATGGGAACCACAGAGTTAAGAAATGAATAGTTTATAGCCAAAATTGTTTGCTCGAGAGGATAGGTATTGAGGTTAGCAAGAAGTAAGTCCAACATTAGCATTTGTAGAAGGTATGGAACATTTTAAGAAAGCTGCCATTAAATCAATAATGGACATATATGCATTCTTTATATATATTTAACAATATTTATATTCCACATCTCATCATCTGCAAGATGATTTGCAGAGGCAGGTCAAGATGATTTGCAGAGGCAGGTCAAGATGATTTGCAGAGGCAGGTCTACTCCAGAAATGTTAGCCAAGAACATTCTACTATGAATAGATTGAAGCAATTTGGGAAATTTAAGAGGAAAGTTTACCCAGGTATTAAGTGTCATGATTAACTCTTTGGAGCAATTATTTTGTTTTTGCCCCCAAAACCCTACCCCCCATGAGAGGTATTATTTGAAGAGGAATGGTGAGTTTTCTAAGTGCTGTTTCCTATATTCAGGACATCACAGAGAGATGTAGGAAAGGCCCAGGGAGAAATTACACTTATATTTTAACTCCAATACAGTGGCAGCAGTAGCAGCAGAAATAAGTTTTGAGAGACAACTTTCCATTGGATCTCTCATGCTTCTATATATCTTGTGAGTAGAGTCACTGACAATTTTTGTTCCAAACTATCTTTTCAAAGATGTTTGTATAAAAGACAGCCTTGGAAGATGGAGATAATTTCTTCTTCCAGAAAGCAGAGGGAATATTCGTTTGTTATTCAGTATAATAAAGATTACATCTTCTCCTGGGTCAAGGTTTGGACAGGTTTTCTAGCATCCTCTTATAACTTAATAGGGTTTCCTAAGCTCAAAATTCCTCAGCCATGATGCACAACACTGTGTATACAGCATCCTTCTAGTTCTATGTGCTTATTGTCCCCTTGGGATTTGGTGGACTATTGCACCTGTCATGAAATTGAAGCTCAGAATGCCTGCTGTGCTGTAAGTAATGAAGTCTTTTGTCTCTGACCTAGGAGTCTTGTGTCTTCTACCAGCATTATAAAACTGGAGTCAGGTTAACTTGTTAGCATTCAAGTAGCATAAACACCCCAGGCACTTTACAGTTCTTCACACAGGTCTGAGAGCAGCAGACATATAGGACTACAGGGAGTAGCATTAGTAAGCAGTAACAAAAAAATAAAGAGTCTTTTTTACTCTACAAATCCCCTCCAGTTTTGCTAATGAACTAACTTAAATCTTTAAAAGTACAAGATTATTTTGATGAGCCAAGTTATATCCTGGTATAGCTTTGTTTATATATATTTAGATTTGTCTTCTTTACTTTTAATATTATTTTCTTTTGTACTATACCTTATTTGCTGATAAGTCTAGCCTAAGTTTATCTGAGAGTTTAAATTTTTTTTTAAGAATTAAATTCTAATTGTATTGATTCTCAGTTTCCAATCAAGAGTGGAGAATAGTTTTCAAAACAACAGAGGAGAAAAAATTTGAAATCAGTAGAAGAGAAAAATGAGAATCAATAATATATCACAAATCTAATGGAGGGCAGAAAGGAGAAAATGAAAGTTAAAAAAATGTGCATAAAAATACAGGGAAAATAGGTGGAATGGAATAAAACAATCAGGTATATCAGTAATGACAATTAATATTCATATATTAGAAAGTATGTTGCTATTAACATTTTATTAAGTTTTTGCTTTTATTTTTAAATTTTCTTCCCTAATATTTCTGTATTTTCTCTGTCAGTTTTTCATGGTCTTCCTAACTTTGTGAGTTGAGCACTTAGATTAATTCATATTATTTCTTGTTTTCTAATATATGCTTTTCACACTATAAATTTTCCTTTAGATACCAGTTTTAGCAGCATGAATTTTCCTTATGCACTTAGTTCTATACAGTTTTAAATGCTAATTATTACATATTGATTGACCATTAATTATAGTCTGAAAAATGTGGTCTTATAATAACAGGGTCTTTTAATATCTGTTGAGACTTGCTTTGCATCCACTTTTCTTCACTTTATTTCTCAATTCTTCAACATTGTTAATAATTTTTGTTCACTTGATTTTCAGTTTTGAAAAAGAGGTCTTAAAATCTTGCAACATGGCTGTTTACTTGTCCTTTTTTCCTGGAAATTCTGTCAATAGTTTTTGATAATTTTTGATGCTATTTTGGTAGATGTACGTAGGCTCGTTATTTCTGTCATTTCAGATTTGTTCTTTTATCACTATTTAATGATACTAACTATACATAGTGATGAATTTTGCCTTAAAGTCTGTTTAATATTGATATAACAGCTTTTTAAAAAATTAATACATTGTTTTAGCTGTGCTCTTAAAATTAGTGTATAGCCAGATTTTTTTTTAATTTAAAAAGAATTAAAGGAAAACTCACCAGATATGTTTGCGATTTTAATAAAGTAGCCAGTGATAAAACGATCACTCGAAATTTTTATAAATAGTCCTTTTTTTAAATTGTCTTGAAATGACCCAGTTTGAATGCACCATATGTTTCCTCTGGAAACCTGATTGATACAGGTACCAATACAGGTGTCAACTCAGCTAATGTGATGACATAAGGTCACAAAGCAATTAAACAGCCAAGGCAGATTTCAAGCACAAAAGGATATGCTTTCAAATCCTGTGATCCTTTGAACACATTGTCCTGCTTCCCAATGTCCAACAAATGGGAATGTATAATGTAGGCAGCCAGACAAATACAGTCTGGGAGAGACTCCGAAATATTTTAATAATAAATTTTTTCATTCAAGGTTTTCCTAGGTCCAGGTAATGAGAATTTTGAGTGATTCCTTAGAACTTCTGCATAATGATTTCTTTTGCTCCAGAATTAGAGACATGTAGTATTCAGCAGCTTTGATGACATAGTAAAGAAAACTTGGTATGTTGGGGATTTTTTAAAAGGAATTTGGGAATTTTAAGCAAAGAAATTAAAAAGGAGACAGAACTCCATTAGCACTGATCAACAATGTGAAAGAAAAGTCAATTACCCCAGACTTAGTAGAAGGTGGGAGGTTGGGGCCATCCACCCCTCCTTTTTTGCATCCTGAATGACATGACATATTAAGCTAAGACAGACAGGCTTATGATTAGGAATGGATGGGAAACAGCTTCTGGGAATAACTGGAGGCTACAGAAAGCATGGTATCAGTGCTCCCTACACGTGTAGGCACACATGTACACACACTGACATACATCAAAGATCTTGGACATACGTAGCTGAGACACAGTTAAAAGAAAATGAGGGATCCAGGACAGTGTAGCGTTATGTTAATTGTGCTCTGATACAGAGGAAATAACTGTGTGTTAAAGAGGGTTCTTGCCCTTCAAACACTCACTGACCGAGTTTTCCCCTTGTGCTAAATTGTGACAGCATTAATAAATGACACTCAAAACTTTTTTTCCTGTAGATATATCTGTGGTTCTCTGGTGAGGCTTGGGAAGCCATGACTTCCAGGGAGAAAGCCCTGATACAGAGTGTAACTGTACTGGGTTTGAATGGTCAGGCTGCCCTTTTCAAAAGCCTTACCCCAGAACCCAACTATTCCAGGGACTTCTGGAAGAAGTGGCAACTGTGTTTAGTGCTAAACTGCTAAACTGACCCCAGGGAAGTGTCTCACTGCTAACGATTCATCCAAGTAAAGACCCTTTGGACTGAATGAGTCATGTTAGGTGAGCTCTTTGCAAATCAGCCTGATGTATTTTCTCATTTGATGCCCAGGCTGTCAAACTTCACAATGGTGTCAGATAAGGTGAGCAATCTTGTAACCTGTTAATTTGCTTGAAATAATGACAGCAATAATCTGATCAGATTTGCCTGACTGTCTCCATTTGAAGTGGACAGTGGTTTCTCCTGTTAAGATTGTGACAAATCAAGACAAGTGTGTGATTATTATATCCAGTTATGGCACTTGGATAACTTGAGACAGCTCACTGCTGAGTGAGTAATCCCCATTTACCACCCTGTGCATCCATTTGCTATGATTGGCATATTGGTATGGTTGAACCTGTCTCCAGGTCCCTTATTTCCTTCTGGAACTACATCAGTCCCAAATTCCTGTAGCTGAGCTCAAGTGTATTTATCAATATGTTAACCTCTCTCTGAAGATATTCCAGTAGGAGTTATTTATAGGTTATAGAAATCTACATGAACTCTCTAAGATGAACAAAGATTGACATATGGGTGCTGGAGAAGGGTTATGTTTAGACTTTTTAGATAGAGTAGGATTTGAATCTTTGTTTCCTTCTAGTACACAAGACAGTTTTCCTTCTAAATTCTTTAAACATATCATACAGTCCTCCTTGATATCAAAACCTGAGTCAAGAGGACAATTTGAGAATATTAAAACATTAAAATCAGTTCAACTTAGGCAAATCTATTTTGACAACTTTTCAGATGCAAACTTGCTCAAATATCTGCTGTGTCTATTGGTGAAAATTTAGGAAATGCCATTTGAACTCTTCATGAAATTATACCAACAAGTAATTACAAAGAAGTTGTCATGACATTTTTTTTTTCTTCCAATAGATTCTTTTCCTCTGAAATAATATGCACAATTGTTCCAACTTAATCAGAGTTAGGGTTGGAATATTTTGGCTTTACTCGAATTAAAGCCAACCTTAATAAGTTGTTTTCTGTCTATCTTTTTTCTCTTCTTATTTATTTATTTATAATGAGAAGAGACAACATATTTGATCAGAACAGGTAGAGAAAACATTGGTAAAAGAAAATTAAATCCTATTATTATAAGATAATTTTCAGAAACTCCTCATTAAAAATAATTTCAAACAAAGCATTTTCTAAAATTTACATTTCAAATATCTGGTCCAGAAAAATAACAATTAAGTCTATTAAGAGAATTAGGTGATCAAAATCAAGAAAGTACATGTTGGTTTTTATGAGGAGCAAGGTGAAAAGCTGGATGCAAAACTGAAATATGCAAAAACAAAAATATGAAGGAGGATGATCTGCAAGGTCTAGAGAAGTTGGTGTGGTGTCACTGCTGAGGAAAGTTCTGGAAGCAATTATCAAAAGGGAAGCAATGATCTTAAGTGTCAAAGAAATGAGTCATGTAAGGTAAATTTCACTTACTTGATAGGTTATTCTTTATGTACCCTCTTATTTACTCTTCCCCCTTTTTACCCCACCCTACCCTCATTCTTCACCCTCCAAATTGAATTAGTCTTTCAGTACCTGTACCAAATCTGATCATGCCTTGACACGTTCCAATAGCTTCCTGTATTTTATGAATAAATGTTCAAACTCCTTTGCGTGGGATACAAATTCTTCATGATTTGGCCATTTACCATACCTTCTTGCTGCTCCCACCACCGAAGTACCACCTCTGCCATGCATTACCTGTTGTGAAATTCACATTAATCTTTCAATACTGGTTTGGTCATCACTCCTGCAAACTCCATCTGATTGTCATCTACCCTTTCTCCACTACAAGGTAGAGTTAGCCACTCCCACACCTTGTGAAAAATTAGAGTATACACATGACTTTATTAAAAGTCAGTACCATACAAACATATTGAGATGCAATTATTAATTTCTATTTCTGATGTCCTTCAATAGACTATGAGCTCTCTAGAGCAGAGACAATGTAACTAACCTGTTGTTATGCCAAGATAACATGTAAGGTGAGAGAGAAATATTTGTTGTGTTAAGTCATTAATATTTTAGAGTTATAATGTGGCAATTTACTCTAAAGTAATCTCTACAGGCTCAATAAATTCCTTATAAAATTCTGGCATGCATGTTGTAAAACTTGGTAAGACTTTTCAAAAACTTATATTAAAATGTAGATGATCCAGAATAGACAAAATATGTATTGGAAGACAACAAAATTGGAGGACTCATATTTTTCAATTTTAAAATGTGCTGTAAATCTATAATAATCAACATAATGAGGTTCTGAAATGAGTATATGAAGATAGAAAATATAGGAGAAAATTTTAGTGACTTTGGACTTGGTGATGAACTTTTAGATAGGAAACACAGTACAATTCATGAAAGAAAGAAAGAAATATGTTGGATTTCATTAAAAATTGTTTTAATTGAAGTATAATTGACTTATAATATTATATTATTTTAGGTGTACAACATAGTGATTTGATATTTTTATACATTACAAAATGATTACCCCATGAATTCTAGTTACCAACTATCACCATACAAAATTGTGAAAATATTATTGACTATGTTCCCTATGCTGTGCATTACATCCTTGTGACATTTTATGGCTGGCAATTTGTACTTCTTAATCCTCTCCAACAATTTCACCCATCCTCGCTGCCCTCCCCTCTGGAAACCACCAGTTTATTCTCTGTATCTATTAATCTGTTTCTGTTTTCTCATGTATGTATGTTTGCTTTGTTATTTAGAATCCACATATAAGTAAAATCATATAGTATGGAAACACAAAAGACCATGAATAGCAAAAGCAAATTTGAGAAAAAAAATGGAGCTAGAGGAATCAGGCTCCCTGACTTCAGACTATAGAACAAAGCTACTGTAATCAAAACAGAATGGTAGTGGCACAAAAACATAAATCATAGATCAATGGAACAGGATAGAAAGTCCAGAGATAAACCCATGCACTATGGTAATGGTCACCTAATCTATGACAAAGGAGGCAAGAATACACAGTGGAGAAAAGACAGTTTCTTCAAAAAGTTACCACTGGGAAAACTGGACAGCTACATGTAAATGAATGAAATTAGAACACTTCCTAACAGCATAAACAAAAATAAACTCAAAATGGATTAAAGACCTAAATTTAAGCCCAGATACTATAAAATTCTTAGAAAACATAGGCAGAACACACGTTGACATAAACTGCAGCAAGATTTTTTTTTATCCATCCCCTAGAGAGATAAAAATAAAAACAAAAATAAACAAATTGAACTTAAAATCTTTTGCACAGCAAAGGACACAATAACTAAAACAAAAAGACAACCCTCAGAATGGGAGAAAATATTTGCAAATGAAGCAAGGAAAAAGGGATTAATCTCCAAAATATGAGAATAGCTCATGCAGCTCAATATCAAAAAAAACCAAGTAACCCAATCAAAAAGTGGGCAGAATATCTAATTAGACAATTCTCCAAAAAGACATACAGGTGGCCAAAAAGTACATGAAAACATGCTCAGCATCACTAATTACTAGAGAAATGCAAATCAAAACTACAATGAGGTATCACCACACACTGGTCAGAATGGCCATCATCAAAAACTCTACAAACAATAAATGCTGGAGAGGGTGTGAAGAAAAGGGAACCCTCCCACACTGTTCATGGGAATGTAACTTGGAGCAGCCATTATGGAGAACAATATGGAGGTTCCTTAAAATACTGAAAATAGAGTTACCATATGATCCAGCAATCCCACTCCTGTGCACATATCCAGGGAAAACCATAATTTGAAAAGATATGTGTACCCATATGTTCATTGCAGCATGATTTACAATAGCCAGGATATGGAAGCCACCTAAATGTCCATAGGTGGAGGAATGAACAAAGAATATATGGGGGCTTCCCTGGTGGTGCAGTGGTTGAGAGTCCACCTGCCGATGCAGGGCACAGGGGTTCATGCCTCAGTCCAGGAAGATCCCACATGCCATGGAGTGGCTAGGCCCATGAGCCATGGCCACTGAGCCTGTGCGTCCAGAGCCTGTGCTCCACAACAGGAGAGGTCACAACAATGAGAGGCCCGCGTACCGCTACCGCAAAAAAAAAAAAGAAAAAAGAATATATGGTACATATATACAATGGAATATTACTCAGTCATAAAAAAGAATGAAATAAGCTATTTGCAGCAACATGGATGGACCTAGAGATTGTCATACTAAGTGAAGTAAGTCAGACAGAAAAAGAGAAATATGATATGATATTGCTCACATGTGGAATCTAAAAAAAAATGGTACAAATGAACTTATTTATGAAATAGAGTCACAGATGTAGAAAGCAAGCTATGGTTACCAAGGGGGAAAGGGGGGGCGAGGAATAAATTGGGAAACTGGGATTGACATATACACACTACTATATATAAAATAGATAACTAATGAGAGCGTACTGTATAGCACAGGGAGCTCTACTCAATACTCTGTAATGACCTATATGGGAAAAGAATCTAAAAAAGAGTATATATATAATTGATTCATTTTGTTGTACAGAAGAAACTGACATAATATTGTAAATCAACTATACTCCAATAAAATTAACTTTAAAAATGACACATGAGACCAGATGAACTTAATTGATATTTATAGAGCATTCTATATGAAAGCAGCAGAATACACATTCTTTTCAGGTACACATGGAACCTTCTCCAGGAAGAACACATGCTGGCCACAAAGCAATCCTCAGTAAATTTAAGAAAATTGAAATTATATCAAGCATCTTTTCTGATCACAATGTTATGATACTGGAAATCGACTACAAGAAAAAAACTGCAAAAAACCCAAAAACATGGAGGCTAAACAATATGCAACCAATAGATCACTGAAAAAATCAAAGAGGAGATAAAAGAAAATACCTGGAGACAAATGAAAGTGAAAACATGATGATTCAAAACCTGCGGGACACAGCAAAAGCAGTTCTAAGAGGGAAGTTTATAGTGACACAATCTTACCTCAGGAAATAAGAAAAATCTCAAATAAACAACCTCACCTTATACCTAAAGCAACTAGAGAAAGAAGAATAAAACAAAACCTAAAGTTAGAAGAAGGAAAGAAATCATAAAAGTCAGAAATAAATGAAATAGAGATGAAGAAAACAATAGAAAAAATAAATGAAACAGAAAGCTGGTTCTTTGAAAAGATAAATAAAATTAAGGCCTTTAGCCAGACTCATTAACAAAAAATGGAAAAGTTACAATCTATACCACAAAAACACAAAGGATCATAAGAGACTACTACAAAAAATTCTATGCCAATAAAATGGACAAGCTAGAAGAAATGGAAAACTTCTTAAAAATGTACAATCTTCCATGACTGAACCAGGAAGAAATAGAAAATATGAAGAGACGAATTACCAGTAACGAAATTGAATCAGTTCTTTGAAAACTCCCAACAAACAAAAGTGCAGACCAGATAGCTTCACAGGGGAATTCTACCAAACACTTAGAGTTAACATCTATCCTTCTAAAACTTCCAAAAAATAGCAGAAGAAGGAACACTTCTGAACACATCACCCTGATACCAAAACCAGAAAAAGATATCAAAAATAAAGAAACTTACAGGCCAATGTCACTGATGAATGTAGACGCAAAAATCCTCAACAAAATATTAGCAGTCTGAATGAAACAATACATTACAAGGATCATAAACCATGACCCAGTGGGATTAATACCAGTGGTGCAAGTATTTTTCAATATTCACAAATCTATCAATGTGATACATCATATTAACAAATTGAAGACTAAAAGCCATATGATCATCTCAATAGATATAAAAAAAGCTTTTGACAAATGTAGCTTATTTATTATAAAGTAGAGTATCTTTTTGGTTACATCAGTTATGAGATATAATTCACATAACCTCTTAACTTGTACAATTCAGTGTTTTTTAGCATATTCATAAAGTTACTGATCGCTACCAAGATCATTTATCGAATACATTCATCACCTCAAAACATAAACCTCATACACTTTATTTTAGTTTTTTCAACACCTTTATTGGAGTATAATTGCTTTACAATGGTGTATTGGTTTCTGCTTTATAACAAAGTGAATCAGTCATACATATACATATGTCCCCATATATCTTCCCTCTTACATCTCCCTCCCTCACACCCTCCCTATCTCACACCTCTAGGTGGTCACAAAGCACTGAGCTGATCTCCCTGTGCTATGCGGCTGCTTCCCACTAGCTATCTATTTTACATTTGGTAGTGTATATATGTACATGCCACTCTCTCACTTTGTCCCAGCTTGCCCTTATCCTTCCCCATGTCCTCAAGTCCACTCCATGGTAGGTCTGCGCCTTTATTCCCATCTTGCCTCTAGGTTGTTCATGACAATATATATTTTTTTAGATTCCATATATATTTGTTAGCATATGGCTAGCATTTGTTTTTCTCTTTCTGACAGAATCTAGGTCTATCGACCTCACTACAAATAACTCAATTTCATTTCTTTTTATGGCTGAGTCATATTCCATTGTATATATGTGCCATATCTTCTTTATCCATTCATGTGTCAATGGACACTTAGGTTGCTTCCATGTCCTGGCTATTGTAAATAGAGCTGCAATGAACATTGAGGTACATGACTCTTTGAATTACGGTTTTCTCAGGGTATATGCTCAGTAGTGGGATTGCTGGGTCGTATGGTAGTTCTATTTTTAGTTTTCTAAGGAACCTCCATTCTGTTCTCCATAGATGCTGTATCAATTTACATTCCCACCAACAGTGCAAGAGGGCTCCATTTTCTCCACACCCTCTCCAGTATTTATTGTTTGTAGATTTTTTGGTGATGGCCATTCTGACTGGTATGAGATGATATCTCATTGTAGTTTTGATTTGCATTTCTCTAATGAGTAAAGATGTTGAGCATTCTTTCATGTGTTTGTTGTCAACCTGTATATCTTCTTTGGAGAAATGTCTATTTAGGTCTTCTGCCCATTTTTGGATTGGGTTTTTTGTTTTTTTGATACTGAACTGTATGAGCTGCTTGTAAATTTTGGAGATTAATCCTTTGTCAGTTGCTTCATTTGCAAATATTTTCTCCCATTCTGAGGGTTGGCATTTCGTCTTGTTTATGGTTTCCTTTGCTGTGCAAAAGCTTTAAAGTTTCCTTAGGTCCCATTTGTTTATTTTATTATTATTTTTATTTCCGTTTCTCTAGGAGGTGGGTCAAAAAGAATCTTGCTGTGATTTATGTCATAGAGTGTTCTGCCTATGTTTTCCTCTAAGACTTTGATAGTGTCTGGCCTTACATTTAGGTCTTTAATCTATTTTGAGTTTGTTTTTGCGTATGGCGTTAGGGAGTGTTCTAATTTCATTCTTTTACATGTAGATGTCCAATTTTCCCAGCACCACTTATTAAAGAGGCTGTCTTTTCTCCATTGTATATTCTTGCCTCCTTTATCAAAGATAAGGTGACCAAAAAAAAAAAAAAAAGTTAAGGTGACCATATGTGCATGGGTTTATCTCTGGGCTTTCTATCTTGTTCCATTGATCTATATTTCTGTTTTTGTGCCAATACCATACTGTCTTGTTTACTGTAGCTTTGTAGAATAGTCTGAAGTCAGGGAGCCTCATACTTTCACCTCTGTTTTTCGTTCTCAAGATTGTTTTAGCTATTCGAGGTCTTTTGTGTTTCCATACACAAAAATTGTGAAATTTTTGTTCTAGTTCTGTGAAAAAGGCCAGTGGTAGTTTGATAGGGATTGCATTGAATCTGTAGATTGCTTTGGGTAATAGAGTCATTTTCTCAATCTTGATGCTTCCAATCCAAGAACATGGTATATCTCTCCATCTATTTGTACCATGTTTAATTTCTTTCTTCAGTGTCTTATAGTTTTCTGCATGCAAGTCTTTTGTCTTCTAGATAGGTTTATTCCTAGGTATTTTATTCTTTGTGTTGCAATGGTAAATGTGAGTGTTTCCTTAATTTTACTTTCAGATTTTTCATCATTAGTGTATAGGCAAGCAAGAGATTTCTGTGCATTAATTTTGTATCCCACTACTTCACCAAATTCATCAATTACCTCTAGTAGTTTTCTGGTAGCCTCTTTAGGATTCTTTATGAATAGTATCACTTCATCTAAAAATAGTGACAGCTTTACTTCTTTTCCAATTTGGATTCCTTTTTTTTTTTTTTTTTTTCTTTTTCTTGTCTGATTGCTGTGGCTAAAGCTTCCAAAACTATGCTGAATAATATTAGTGATACTGGGCAACCTTGTCTTGTTTCTGATCATAGTGGAAATGGTATCAGTTATTCACCATTGAGGACAATGTTGGCTGTGGGTTTGTCATATATGGCCTTTATTATGTTGAGGTAAGTTCCCTCTATGCCTGCTTTCTGGAGGGTATTTATCATAAATGAGTGTTGAATTTTGTTGAAAGCTTTCTCTGCATCTATTGAGATGATCATATGGCTGTTCTCCTTCAATTTGTTAATATGGTGTATCATGTTTATTGATTTGCATATATTGAAGAATCCTTGCAACTCTGAGATAAGACCCACTTGATCATGTTGTATGATCCTTTTAATATGATGTTGGATTCTGTTTGCTAGTATTTTGTTGAGGATTTTTGCATCTATGTTCATTAGTAACATTGCCCTGTAGTTTTCTTTCTTTGTGACATCTTTGTCTGGTTTTGGTATCAGGGTGATGGTGACCTCATAGAATGAGTTTGGAAGTGTTCCTCCCTCTGCTGTATTTTACAAGAGTTTGAGAAGGATACATGTTAGCTCTTCTCTAAATGTTTGAATTAGCCTGTGAAGCCATCTGCATTTTTTTTTGTTGGAAGATTTTTAATCACAATTTCAATTTCAGTGCTTGTGATTGGTCTGTTCATATTTTCTATTTCTTCCTTGTTCAGTCTCAGGACGTTGTGCATTTCTAAGAATTTGTCCATTTCTTCCAGGTTGTCCATTTTATTGACATGGAGTTGCTTGTAGTAATCTCTCATGATCCTTTGTATTTCTGCAGTGTCAGTTGTTACTTCTCCATTTTCATTTCTAATTCTGTTGATTTGAGTCTTCTTCCTTTTTTTCTTGATGAGTCTGGCTAATGGCTTATCAATTTTGTTTATCTTCTCAAAGAACCAGCTTTTAGTTTTATTGATCTTTGCTATTGTTTCCTTCATTTCTATTTCATTTATTTCTGATCTGATCTTTATGATTTCTTTCCTTCTGCTAACTTTGGGTTTTTTTGTTCTTCTTTCTCTAATTGCTTTAGGTGTAAGGTTAGGTTGTTTATTTTATATGTCTGTTGTTTCTTGAGGTAGGATTGTATTGCTATAAACTTCCCTCTTAGAACTGCTTTTGCAGCATCCCATAGGTTTTTGTTCATCGTGTTGTCATTGTCATTTGTTTCTAGGTATTTTTTTTTATTTCCTCCTTGATTTCTTCTGTGATACCTTGGTTATTAAGTAGGATTGATTAGCCTCCATGTGTTTGTATTTTTTACAGATTTTTTCCTGTAATTGATATCTAGTCTCGTAATGTTGTGGTCAGAAAAGATACTTGATATGATTTCAATTTCTTTAAGTTACCAAGGCTTGATTTGTGACCCAAGATATGATCTATCCTGGAGAATGTTCAATGAGCACTTGAGAAGAAAAACTGTTCTGTTGTTTTTGGATGGAATGTCCTATAAATATCAATTAAGTGAATCTTATTTAATGTGTCATTTAAAGCTTCTGTTTCCTTATTTATTTTCATTTTAGATAATCTGTCCTTTGGTGAAAGTGAGGTGTTAATGTCCCCTACTGTGATTGTGTTACTGTTGATTTCCCCTTTTATGGCTGTTAGTATTTGCCTTATCTATTGAGGTGCTCCTATGTTGGGTGCATAAATATTTACAATTTTTATATCTTCTTCTTGGATTGATCCCTTGATAATTATGTAGTGTCCTTCTTTGTCTTTTGTAATAATCTTTATTTTAAAGTCTATTTTGTCTGATATGAGAATTGCTACTCCAACTTTCTACTGATTTACAGTTCACATGGAATATCTTTTTCTGTCCCCTCACCTTCATTCTGTATATGTCCTTAGGTCTGAAGTGGGTCTCTTGTAGATAGTATATATATATGGGTTGTGTTTTTGTATCCATTCAGCCAGTCTGTGTCTTTTGGTTGGAGCATTTAATCCATTTATATTTAAGGTAATTATAGATATGTATTTTCCTATTAGCATTTTCTTAATTGTTTTGTGTTTGTTATTGTAGTTGTTTTCCTTCTCTTGTGTTTCCTGCCTAGAGAAATTCCTTTAGCATTTGTTCTAAAGGTGGTTTGGTGGTGCTGAATTCTCTTTTTCTTTTCTGTAAAGATTTTAATTTCTCCATCAAATATGAATTAGATCCGTGCTGGGTAGAGTAAGCTTGGTTGTAGGTTTTTCTCCTTCATCACTTTAAATATGTCTTGTCACTCCCTTCTGGCTTGCAGAGTTTCTGCTGAAAGATCAGCTGTTAACCTTATGGGGATTCCCTTGTATGTTATTTGTTGATTTTCCCTTGCTGCTTTTAATATTTTTTCTTTGTATTTAATTTTTGATAGTTTGATTATATGTGTCTTGGCATGTTTCTTCTTGCATTTATCGTGTATGGGACTCTCTGTGCTTCCTGGACTTGATTATTATTTCCTTTCCCATATTAGGGAACTTTTAAACTATAATCTCTTCAAATATTTTCTCAGTCCCTTTCTTTTTTTCTTCTTCTTCTAGGACCCTTATAATTCAAATGTGGTGCATTTAACGTTATCCCTGAGGTCTCTGAGACTACCCTCAATTCTTTTCATTCTTTTTTCTTTATTCTGCTCTGCAGTTGTAGTTTCCACTATTTTATCTTCCAGGTCACTTATCCGTTCTTCTGCCTCAGTTATTCTGCTATTGATTCCTTCTGGAGAATTTTTAATTTCATTTATTGTGTTGTTCGTCATCGTTTGTTTGCATTTTTGTTCTTCTAGGTCCTTGTTAAACCTTTCTTGTATTTTCTCCATTCTATTTCCAAGATTTTGGATCATCTTTACTATCATTATTCTGAATTCTTTTTTGGGTAGACTGCCTATTTCCTCTCCATTTGTTAGGTCTGGTGTATTCTTACCTTGCTCCTTTATCTGCTGTGTGTTTCCTTGTCGTCTCATCTTGCTTAACTTACTGTGTTTGGGGTCTCCTTTTCGCAGGCTGCACGTTTGTAGTTCTCATTGGTTTTGGTGTCTGCCTCCAGTGCCTAAAGTTTGTTCAGTGGGTTGTGTAGGCTTCCTGGTGGAGGGGACTAGTTCCTGTGTTCTGGTGGATGAGGCTGTATCTTTTCTTTCTGGTGGGCATTTCCAGGTCTGGTGGTGTGTTTTGGGATGTCTGTGATCTTTTTATGATTTTAGGCAGCCCCTCTGCTAATGGGTGGGGTTGTGTTTCTGTCTTGCTAGTTGTTTGACATAGGGTGTCCAGCACTGTAGCTTCCTGGTTGAGCCGAGCTGGGTCTTGGCGTTGAGATGGAGACATCTGGGAGATTTTCAGCATTTGATATTACATGGAGCTGGGATGTCTCTGGTGGATCAATGTCCTGATCTTCACTCTCCCACCTCATATCACAGCCCTGACACCTGGCTGGAGCACCAAGAGCCTGTCATCCACACGGCTCAGAATAAATGGGAGTAGAAAAATGAATGAAAGAAAGAAAGAAAGAAAGAAAGAAAGAAAGAAAGAAAGAAAGAAAGAAAATAAAATGAAATAAAATAATAGTTGTTAAAATCAGAATTAATTATTAGGTAAAAGCATAGCTATACAGACAAAATCATACACAGAGGCATACATATACACACTCACAAAAAGAGAAAAAATATATATCGTTGCTTCCAAAGTCCACCTCCAGTATTAGGGATGATTCGTTGTCTATTCAGGTATTCCACAGATGCAGGGTACATCAAGTTGATTGTGGAGCTTTAATCCACTGTTCCTGAGGCTGCTGGGAGAGATTTCCTTTTTTCTTCTTTGTTGGCACAGCTCCTGGGGCTCAGCTTTGTGTTTGGCCCCTCCTCTACATGTAGGTTGCCTGAGGTCGTCTGTTCTTCGCTCTGACAGGACTGGGTTAAAGTAGCAGCTGATTTGGGGGCTCTGGCTCACTCAGGCTGGGGGGAGGGATGGGTACAGAGTGCAGGACAAGCCTTCAGTCGCAGAGGCCGGTGTGACGTTGCACTAGCCTGAGGCTCACCATGTGTTCTCCAGGGCAAGTTGTCCCTGAATCATGGGACCCTGCACAGGCTCCTGGGAGGGGAGGTGTGGATAGTGACCTGTGCTTGCACACAGGCTTCTTGGTGGCTGCAGCACAGCCTTGGCATCTCATGCCCATTTCTGTGGTCCATGCTGATAGCCACGGCTTGCACCTGTCTCTGGATGTCCTTTATGTGGTGTTCTTAATCCTCTCTCTTCTCTTGCCTCTTTGGCAGCTCCAGACTTTTTCCCGGACTCCCTCCTGGCTAGCTGTGGTGCACTAGCCTCCTTCAGGCTGTGTCCACGCAGCCAACCTCAGTCCTCTCCCTGGGATCCATCCAAGGCTGGAGCCTCAGCTCCCAGCCCCCACCCGTCCCGGTGGGTGAGCAGACAAGCCTCTCGGGCTGGTGAGTGCCGGTTGGCACCGATCCTCTGTGCAGGAATCTCTCTCACTTTGTCCTCTGCACCCCTGTTGCTGCACTCTCCTCCGTGGCTCTGAAGATTCCTCCCTCCACCACCCACAGACTCTGCCTGCAAAGGGCCTTCCTAGTGTGTGGAAACCTTCCCTTCTTCACAGCTCCCTCCCACTGGTGCAGATCCCTTCCCTATTCTTTTGTCTCTGTTTTTTCTTTTTTCTTTTGCCCTACCCAGGCACGTGGGGAGTTTCTTGCCTTTTGGGTGGTCTGAGGTCTTCTGCCAACGTTCAGTAGGTGTTCTGTAGGAGTTGTTCCACACGTAGTTATATTTCTGATGTATTTGTGGGGAGGAAGGTGATCTCCACATCTTACTCTTCTGCCATCTTGAAGCTACCCCCTCATACACTTTAACTATCACCTCACTGCCAGTCACCCATACCCCAAGCCCTAGGCAACCAGTATTCTACTTTCTGTCTCTATAAATTTGCCTATATTTTATGTTGTTGGATTTGATTTGCTAGTATTATTTTGAGCACTCCAGCATCTATATTTATAATAGATAACTATTCTGTAGATTTATTTTTTTATTATGTCTTCATCTGTTTTGATATCTGGTTAATATTGGTCTTATAAAATGAATTTGGAAGGGTTCCCTACTATTTTTTTTTTTGATAGCTTGTGAAGGAAGAGTATTAATTCTTTAAATGTTTGGTAAAATTCACCAGGGAAACCATATCAGCTTGGACGTTTTGTTGTTGTTGTTGGTAGTTTATTCATTAGTAATTAAAACACTTCACTTGTTATATGACTATTCAGATTCTGTATATTTTCTGGATTCAGCTTTGCTTATTTTTGTTTTTCCAGGAATTTGTACATTTCTTCTAAGTTATCTTATATATTGTCATACAGTTTTTCATATTCCTTTTAAATTTAGTAGAATCAGTAGGAATATCTGCTCTTTTATTTCTATTTCCTTTCATTGAGTCTCCTCTCTTATTTTCTTTGTCAATCTAATGAAAGTTTTGCCATTTTGTTGATCTCTTCAAATAACCAATTTTTGGTTTTGTCGATTTTTTTTTTTTTTTTCGGTACGCAGCCTCTCACTGTTGTGGTCTCTCCCGTTGCAGAGCACAGGCTCCGGACGTGCAGGCTCAGCAGCCATGGCTCACAGGCCCAGCTGCTCTGCGGCATGTGGGATCTTCCCAGACCGGAACACGAACCCGTGTCCCCGGCATCGGCAGGCGGACTCCCAACCACTGTGCCACCAGGGAAGCCCTACAAGGATAGTTTTGGAGGTCTGTATTTGAAATTGTTTTGGTCTCTTTCCTTGTTTTATTATTTTTTTTCCTGGAAAATTAGTCATAAAATAGTGTTGCTTGTATTTCTAAGGAATCTGCCAGTTTCCTTTTAATTACTTTTCACCATACTTTCCATTGTTTTGAAAATTCGCTTGGGTTTAATTCCCCACACTCCGTTTCAATTGAGTCAGTTCCTTGGGAAGAGATTCAGAGCTCTCTGTTTTATGGACTGCCTCTACCCTGAGGCAAAATGTCTGTTAAGGCCCTGGAGTTGGGGATGAGGACAAAGATATACTTCTCTCTGAGAGATATACATTATCAAGTAAGCATTCAACTGGGGATGGAGGGTTATAGACTAGGTTGTAACCTCTGGTCTTCTCCACTTGCTTCTTATAAAACAGGGCAAACAAACTGAAGTATAGGATATCTGGGCCCCAGTATTCTTAATTTGCTTCACTCAAGATAGAGCCTCTATCCCACAAGTAGGAACTGGACATAAGAACTGACTCTTGACTGTGTTTCCCTAGAACATAGTCTCTGCAACAGCTAACTGAAGCATGATTAGAAATGTTGATGCCTTGCCTCTCCTGGAAAGATACCATAGCCCTTTGACTGACAGCTGTTGAAGAGGAATCATTGTATGCTAGGTTGCACCTGTCTGGAGTAGAGTTTCCATAACATTGAGCTGGGATGGAAGATGGAGGGAATGGGCCATGGTTCAAATGCCACAGACTCACTGTTTTTACTTTAGTTTTAGTAGGTTTTCTCAATTAAATATTTCTTCATTGGCTGTATGTCCTTAGGACCATTTTCAGAGATTTTAAATTGTCATTTTTTAAATTGTCACTGTTATAATTCTTACCAGTTTTATTTGGGAGCTGTTCTGCATTACTCCTCAGGGTGCTATAACAGAAGTTCATCTGTTAGGGCTTTTTAAGATTGGTTTCCTAAGCTATCTTGGCAATCTTGTGGGAGAGAGAATGTTCTTACACTGATTTTTACTGCAGAAGATAAAACACAGGCTAGGACTTCAACTGAGCCCGTGTATGGGCTTCAGCAGCTGTTTGTTTTAGGGAAGTTGGAAGTGAGAGGAGAGGAGATCATATTCATGTCACCATGTTTCAGAATCCTGCTTCCCTTTTTTTTCTGAAATAGCTTCACTGAGCAGAAGAACAAAACATCCAACAATTTATTAATGTGAGCAAACTTTTCCAAAACTATTCAGTTTGCTCTATTAAAATTCACACCATGGTAAGGAATAAAATCCAACTCATCTTCAGACCCTATGTCTAATTCTATGAGAATCTTTTGTGGTGCACATATTTTGCATGAATAATTTCATGGCTCTTTCTCTTTGACCTTTGGCTATATTACATAAAACAATCACAAGGTTTACAAATGAGAAACATAAGAAATATATAATAATTAAAATTTAAAATACATAACATAATCTTTCAGAATAAAAATGAAAGTTTTGCTAATTTGATATCAAAATGTATCGATTAAATGCATTTTATATCCTGAAATACAGGAAAATTGAATTAATATGTGTCTGAAATGAAGATATTCATAGCAATGAACTCTAGATAATACACATTAATGCATCTTAGAGAACTCTTCAATACATTTAGTAATTGGATCTCATTGTTAGCAAAAATTTTCCATAATTTTTTGTAAAAACATTTATATTTGCCACTTGAAGCATTCTTCATTGTCTTTTTCTATGCAGATGAATTTAAAATAATTATTGTGTACTCAGTTTTGTTCATCATCAGTTTCTTAATGATTGATGCTGATGACGTTTTTTCTTTCTGTCAGAAGTGTGGATTTTGTCAAGGACCTAAGGTGAATACTGACACTATACAGATGTGCACTGGTAAACGTATGTGACTAAATGAATAAAACTTTTAAATGAAGTTTTATTACTCTCTGGGCTATTTTCTTACTCTCTGGGCTAATGTTTAAAATGCCTTATATATTTTGGTATTCCCAGGACTGGATCATAGTAAGCACTCAATAAATGTCAAAACACACATTAATTGACCACTTCATAATTTATAACATGGTTCTACAGTTTTAACTTATTTATATAATTGATATCACTTATAAAACAAATGCATTATCAGTGAAAGAACCTTTGGAAATACAAATATTTAGTGTATATATATATATATGTGTGTGTGTGTATATATATATATGTATATATATATGTATATATATATAATAAAGCAGATGTTACCCAAGTTTACACAATCCAAAAATGAGCAATGATTGATATAATATATGTATATTTCTATGTATATATTTCTTTTTTATGTCTAACAATTTAAAAATAGACATAAAATAATTTATCATGACTATATCACAACTAACAATCATTTCTCTATTGTGGGCTATTTAGGTAGTTTTTAGTTTTTCTCTATAATGAAATAGTTTTCTCTATAAAAAAGTAGTTTATAGATTTCTCTATAGAAAAGAGTGCTGAGATAAACATTTCGTAGATATCTTTATATCTTGAACATTTTTTGATGAAAAGATCCTGGAAGTGGGATAATAATGTCATAGTATAAAACTTCTTTAGAGCTCTTGAGGGATATTGTCAAATTGCTATGGCTCTTGGATAAATTCAGGATAGTGTTATTTGGTTCTGGTTGTTTCAAAGATCATTTGAACCAGAAGTTTGAAATTTAGTAATGTGGACTTCAGTCTTTCTAAAAATGGAGATTAAAAAATTAGAGTCACCTGAAAACAAAATGGTCTTCTTTGAGATGTCTGAGTTTCATTACTCTCTTATCTGCATGCTTTACATTAACCCTGGTGAGTCTACCCTCCTGTTGCCCCCTCTCACTCCTGTACAACACCTCGCCTCCAGACCCCCGTTGGTGCATGATAAGAGCTATTGATGCTGCTGTCACTACCAATGATGTCTATGGAGGGTTTGCTGTGTTAAGGCATCACGGTAAGAACTTCTTCTTCCTACATCTTTGTTCTACTTCTCAAAACTCTATTTTGAACATATTCTTTTTCCTCTCTCTGAGAGTCAATCTGTCTGCCTCATGCCAAACATGGCAGTGCCCAGGGCTAGAGTCTCCATAAACTATGAGTGTTGTTGGTCTCTCTGATCTCCACTGTTGGGTAATCAACTTCTTCCTCACACTTTATCCCATCAATGGCATCCAAAAATCCAGTAGATCTAACCTATATCTCTGCTCTGTGCTTTCTGCTGTCTGAAAAATCCTGAGTTATTATTGCCCTTGTGTGGACATGGTGGGTATACATCATGATCCTTCTGAACCATTATTCAGTTGTATGTATTTGTTTTGTTCTGTCTATTAATATATACGGACAAGGTATGTGTTTAAATAATTTTCTGTTGAGAACCTGTTTCATTTTTATGAGAGAACAGAGCAGCTTAGTGGAATCTTCAAAGGGAAAGTGGGTTTCTCACAGAAGGCAAAGGAACATCCAGTACTTCTGACAAGAACAGAAGACAAAAAAAAAAAAAAAAAGAATCAGTGAAGGTATATTGGGGACATTTCTGATATGAATGTGAATACAGTATTTCAATTTGGGGATAATTCATGTGTAAATATTTTATATTGAAATTTGTTTTGATTGAGAGTGTTAGAGAAGAGAGAGGGAGAGAGAGAATGACAGAGAGAAAGAAAATGCTTATGTGTTGCTAAGAATGAGAGAGAGAGAGTATTTAAAATATTATAAAAACTACAAAAGTATCAGATATCAGAGTTAGGATGACTTACGTCTCAATGCTGACTTTAACAGAAATAGAGTGTAATTAACCTACACAAATTAACTCTTGTAGACATAATTAACTCTCTGGGAATTCCAAATTCTGTCAGGAGGTGATGGGGAAACTCAATATGCGAGTTTTATGGCATCTAAAAACCAGAAGAGAATCTTGCTCATCTGAAATTAATGTGAGAACTAGGACCAGGTGGAAATGTTACTCAGACCGTGGGGTCAGGAATAAGAGAATTCAATGGGATTCCACTTTCTCCACAAGGCAGGCTCATGAGGGTAGCTCAGCTTTGGCCAAAGGTAGAAAAGTCAGAGTGAGAGAAGTGACAGGAACCCCTGATTGGGGGATTCTGAGACAAAACCTGTTTATGAAGAAAATACATCTTGAAAGTAATAGGCATAAGCAATTGTGAAAATATTTAGATAAAATCATAAATTGTTAGAGTTGGAAATATTTATAGTTAGGATTGAGTTTTCCAGGTGAGGTAGATATGTCCAAGAGTTGTTAAGTGACAAGTCGAAAGTGACACAGCAAGTGTCAAAGAATCAAAGAGGGATCTCAGTTTTCTTGAAAGTTCTTCACCCTGATGTTCTAGTGTCATCTCTAATCTCTGTTAGGATAGTCATTGTCAATCAGGGAATAACAGATCCTCAGTCTGCCAGGTCATCCACATCTGTGCCTAATCTTCATTGCTGTGCCAACAATGTCCAAGGTAAGTTGTATTCACTTTCTGTGGCTGTTGTAACAACTGATGACAAACTGGGTGGCTTAAGAAAGCAGAGATTCATTCTCTCACAGTTCTGGAGTGCAGAAGTCCAAAATCAGTATCACTGGGCTGAAATCAAGGTGTTGGCAGGGTTGGTTGTATTCTTCTCAAGGCTCTAGGGAATAATACTTTCATGTCCTAAATTCTGGTGGCTTCTGTATTCTTTGGCTTGTGGCCACATCACTCAAATCTCTGCCCCTCTCTTCTCATTGCATCATCCTTTGTGTGTGTCCAAATGTACCTCCGTCTTTCTCTTATAAGGATACTTGAGATTGCATTTAGGCCTAACCTGATAACCCAGAATAATCTTCCCAAGTCAAGGTCTCATTCACATCTGCTTTGTCTTTCCCTTTCAAAATAGCATTATAGATATTAGGTCCTAATATCTTTGGGGGGCTTTATTCAAGCTGTTACATAAGTTCTCATTGTATTCTGGACTTAGGCGAAACATGGAATGGCCACACTCTATTTGAAAAGTATAATAGCTTTTGCTGCCTGAAAATTATATGAATAATGGGGAGGAGATTTAGGAGTCACATTTTTTATAGATAGTATTATGTCCATGAGTGACTGCTTGTCCCTAGAGAATGAGTGTAGCTAGAAAGGAAACAAACACAAAACTGAGACCTGGTGCTGTTTAAGCTGAGGAGTCAAGGAGCTGAGTAGGATTTTGAGAAGAGTGTTCAGGTGAAGCCAGTGGACTTGGAGGAGAGCAGAAAAAAGGAGAGGCAAACTATGCCAAATCTGCAATCAACTACATGGATACTAAAATCACCAAAGATATAGCATGAGTAGTATTAATGCAGCAGACAACGAATGAGCAGCGGGTAAAATCTTTGAGGAACTGGAAGAATCCCGAGAAAGAAGGAGCTATCATAACAAAATTCTCACTTTTTCTCACTAAACATTTATTCAATATGTGACATTAGTAAACATTTTTTGTTAACACTCATTCAGACTTTGTCTCTCTTCTAGTTGTTTCTGTGACAAGATCAAAATATTAAAAGAGGACTGGTTGCTCTTCTCTTTGAAAAACATGATTAAGAAAATGAAAAGACAAATCACAGATCATGGGGAAGTATTTGCAAAGCATACATCTTTAAAAGTCTTATATTCAGATTTTATAGACAACATGTACAACCCAATAAAAGAGACAACAGTGCAATAAAAATAGGACAAAAGGACAAGCACATCACAAAGTGCTCATGAAAACTAAAACCATATCACAATATATCTACTAAAATGGTGACAGTAAA
Organism: Phocoena phocoena; assembly: GCF_963924675.1. NCBI lineage: Eukaryota > Metazoa > Chordata > Mammalia > Artiodactyla > Phocoenidae > Phocoena > Phocoena phocoena. Next base: position 128,814,989 of record NC_089220.1, on the reverse strand, counting down.
GGAAATGGACAATACAAAGTGATGATGAAGACGTGGAGGAATTGGAATACCTTATGTTGCTGATAAGAAGGAAAAATACTGCAGATACTTTGGAAAATAGTTTGACAGATTCTTATAAAATTAAACACTCATTTATATGACCCAGCAATTCCACTTTTAGATATTACCTAGTAAAAGCATATATATACACAAAGATCTATATGCAGAAGTTTATAGTAGCTTATTAATAATAACCCCAAACTAGAGATAATTGCACTATCCATCAACTAGTACATGAACATAAAATTGTGGTACATTCATAAATTGGAATACTACTTAGCAATAAGAGGGAACAAAGTTGTGACATATGCAATAAAATGGTAAAAAGGTAAATCTCAAAAGTAATATGTGACATGAGAGAAGACCAAAGGAAAAGGCTATGTATTGTATTATTTCATTTACATGATGTATGATTGAATTGTGTTCCCCAAAATCATGTATTGAAGTCCTAAGCCCCAGTACCTCTGATGTGACCATATTTGGAGATAAGCATTTTTACAGAGGTATTCAAGTTAAATAAGGCCAGCCAGATTAGGGTGGGTCCTAATCCAATAACTAGTATACTTATTAAAAGTGGAAATCTGGGAACAGACACACATTCATAGAGGTAAGGTGATGTGAAGACACAGGGAGAAGATGGCCATCTACACACCAAGGAGAGAGGCTTGAACCAGATTCTTCTCTCATTGCCCTCAGAAGGAACCAACCCTGCTGATAGTTGATCTCAGGCTTCTAGCCTCTAGGACTTTGAGACAATAAATGTCTATTTTTTAAGCCACCCAGTTTGTGGTACTTTGTTACAGCAGCCCTAGGAAACTAATTCAGGTGACTTCTGGAAAAGGCAAAATTATAGAAACAGAAATCAGATGAATGGCTTCCAGAGAGGATAGAAGGAGGGGATTTACTACAAGGAGGCATAAAGGAACTTTTTTGGATAATGAACATTTATTTATTGATGGAAGTGGTAGATATGTACATAATATACATATCTACAAAAATTCATTAAACTCTACATCTCAAAATGATGAGTCTTACTCTATGTAAATTACACCTTGATAAGCCTGACTTTAGCACAGTTTGCAGCCTTTCCTTTGTTACTCTGCTGTTGGTCTCTATTGAGTTCATCATGGTGATGGGTAGAGATGAATAATTGAACAGAGCAGGGAAAATTGCTTTATGTGGAGCATGAGAGGCATAGTAGAAAGAGAGAAAAGGATGAAGTGGAAGCAAGAGGTAGGAAAGAGGAGAGATGAGAAATGATGAGGCTAAGCAATGGAGGAGAATGGGACTTCTGAAGAGACAGAGAGACCTAAGTTACAAGGAGTAACTTTGGGGAGAGGGACCAGTAAAGAGAATTGTTAGGAAGTGTTACTGTGCTTAGTTGAATGAACCCTCTTCCATTATTATGCCCTCAAGGAAACTGTTAGTAAAAATTTACATCTTTCTCAGAGTTTTTGGAGTAGAAATAATGTTCATTGATCCCTATCACTCTTCTGAGTAGAGCCTTAAAAGTGGGACCCTCTTTTGCTTAAGCTGCTTTTAATTAATTAATTTATTTATTTATTTACCTACTTTCCCCACAGAGCAGGGATCAGAGCTGATGAACTGTACAGCATTTGCCTTCTCTCTCCCCTGCTCCTTGCACCTAGCACAATTTCAATTGCGACCTGATGGCTGACCATTGAATTTCAACTGAAATGCATCTACTTTTCCATTTTCTATAGTGATGGCTTAAGTTGAAAGAAAAAGCATCTGGAATATATTAATCCCAATAAAATAAGCTCATAATGCCATTGAAATAATCTCTCTGTGTAAGTATTTGCATAAACATTGTATATCTACATATTAAATTGTTTACAAGCATATGTTTTATGAGGAAACAGTTCTAGACAGTCTTCCTAGTAAATAGAATTAAAATTGCATTCTTTGATTTTTCCTATACCTCAGGGTATGAGAAAGTATGTCTTTGATTCTGTATAACAATTAAAGCAAAGTTTTCCGAGTGTGCAAAGGTAAGTTTGAAGCCAACATTTTGAAGGATGCATATTTCAGTGGTACCAAATTCCCATTTTCTTTTCTATTTATGGATATAATCAGGGGCTGGAAGTATTACTCTCTGCTCAAATACTACTTATTGGGGAGAAGGATGCGTTTTATACTTTATAAAGAAAGTCCATGGGAGAATTAAATAAAAAATCATATCATCAAAGGAATAATGGCTCATCCCAGAGAATATAGTGTTCAAATATTTTAGTCCACAGATATGTTGACTTTGTTTTTAAATGTGAAAGAACATTATGGCATGTAAGAAAGAATCCTTACCAATGTCTGTTTCTTTAGGAACTGCATCTAGGGAAGATAAGCACAGATGTCTTTATTAGGCTTTAGTCTAAGTATCTTCCCTGGAGGGGACCCTGGCGGGTGAGCATTAGTGGGCTGATGCGTAATCTGTGCTTATTACTGTGCTCATCAGCGGTGGGTGACCTCACTAGGAGGGACGCAGTATTGCGATTTCTCTGATTCTTAGAATCTGTGTTGACTCTAGGAGGAAGGATGCGGGCTTCCAGAAACATACTCTCAGAATAAACAGATCATGAGCACGCTTCCACTAAACATCCCTCTTTGACAAGCAATTTCCATATCGTGAGAACAATCATAAGGTGTTTCCAGGCAGAATAAGCTGAAGTTTGGAGAATCAGTTCATTCTGATTTAACTTCTTCACTGGGTAAAACTGTTGTACCAATAACACAGAATATTTTAAGTTGTGAATTGCATTCGTGTGTTCATTTTGAAAATAAGATGAAGTTTTTTTTCCTATTACTGCAATTTTACTTTTGAAAAGTGCTTGTCTGTTTTTAGCTCTGGCAGTTTCAGATATAACTTTAAATATGTGCTTTTATAAAGTGGTGGAAATTGAGAGGTTGATTTGCTTTTTTATGCCATAAATAGTTTGATTTCTGTGAGGGTGACCATAATGGTAGAAATCCTATTTTTTACATGAAAAGTGACTGTATATATATATATATATATATATATATATATATATATATATATATATACACACACACACACACACACACACACACACACACACACACATTTGCAATAGTCCTGAATATTACCTTGCGGGTCATCATTTCAATTTCTCAATGAAAAGCAAATGCTACACAATTAAACATTTACTGTTTTTATGAAATTTCATATCAAATGAGACAGTGTCAGGTTCATTAAAGTGCATTGTTATGTAAGCACTTAAAACTAGATTAGAATCACAAACTAGAGTTCAGTATTATCTCTGTTGTGTTGGTAACAAGCACAGTCAGAGAGAAAAAGGAGTACCTAATTGTTGGATTTTCTTTCAATCTATGACTGTATTGCCATTTCCCCTACATTCATTTGGGAAATTAAAAAGAGAAAACTCTTTTTAAAACCTTTTTTTGAAAGAGAATCCATTACAAACTCAGTGACTCTATGAAATGTACTAGCAGGTTACTAAATTGTTAGTGTACTCATGTGGATGGACGGCAGAGAGAGAGAGAGAGAGAGAGAGAGAGCAAGCAATGGTGAGTAACAAACTGACCCAATTACAATCATATAGCTCTATCAAGCCCACCTCAATAAATGAGGTATACAATTTCTCCTCTGTAATTTCAAAGTCCAAAAAGCTCCAAAATAAAAAGTTTTTTTCTCCATAATTCATCTGTTGACAGAACATGATGTGTACTGCCCTAAGGCTACTGCAATCTCTATTTCTCCAACTTACTGTGACTGGCCATGTATTTTAATCAGAAATATTGCATTAGAATAATGGTAGAGAAGTGGGGGGTTGTCCCAGACCTCACTGAGGCTACCATGTAATGTCCTTTCCCAAAATCTGAATTCGGAAACACATCTGGCTCTGAGAGTTTCAGATAAACATTTATGGACCTTTATTTCAGGAATTTCTCTCTTCAGTCACTGATCTGACCTGTCAAGTCCTTGGTCTACGCACAGCACAGGGAGATCAGCTCAGTGCTTTGTGACAACCTAGAGGGGTGGGATAGGGAGGGTGGGAGGGAGATGCAAGGGGGAGGGGATATGGGGATATATGGATATGTATAACTGATTCACTTTGTTCTACAGCAGAAACTAACACACCATTTTAAAGCAATTATACTCCAAAAAGATGTTAAAAAAGAAGAAAAGAGAAGAAAATTCCTTGGCCTAGTTTTCTGTCCCAAACCAGATCTTTTCTCCAGTGATCCAAGCCAGACTGACCATTTTCTTGACCCCATGTTACTCACTTCTAGGACTTTCTATCTCTCTACTATCCTTGTGAGATCAGTCTTCACAGACCTTCATACAATGGTAGGTGGTTATTTCCACTTTCACTGGCCTCTGAGGTGCTGGCTGTTGAGGGATCCAGTCCTTCACTTTGGGCACAGCAGATGTTGCAGCCTCATTTTTCTTAGCATGCCTTGTTCTCTCCCTGTTACTCTTATGTGAACAGAAAGATTAAAGCTACAGTGAGCTTTGTCATTTGGTAGTAAGTACTACTCCCCAAAGTCCCTTCTATTGTTCAAAAATTGTTTTATACAGTACTCTCCTCGATCATTATTGAGAAAGCTCTGCTAGGTCTGATAATCTTGGGTTTTATATTTTATCTACTTGATATTCATTTATAAATAAGCCACATTTTAACTTGTGCTTATATTACCCAAAACCTTGTAAAGTGGGTGCTATTAAATCCATTTACAGATTTGGCAAATAAACATTGAGAAAATGTCTAAACCTCTACTGTTCAAAGTGTGGTCTGGGGACCAGTAACTTCACCATCACCAAGCACTTGCTAGAAATGTAGAAACTCAGATCCCACTGCAGATCTGCTGAGTTGGAATCTGCATTTTAACGATTATCTCTGGGTAATCTGTAAATGCACATTACAGTGTGAGAAGTTATTCATTGAGAAATCCAATGATCTGCCTTCTCCACTATAAATCTTATTGAAAAAAATCAAGGGTTAAGATATGTGTAGAGACGTAAAGATCCAGTTCTCAAATTAGAAAACAACCAGTTAAATAAAAATTTTGACAAAAATCATAAAAGTAAATAAGACTTACAAAGACACTCAGGGTAAATAATTATTCTAAAACATGTTTTATTTTCCATATTCCTAATTATTTCAAGGAACACTACTACATTGACAGATGATGGAAGAAGAATAGAATGGTTCATAAAAAATCAGGCAAATATCTGGTGTGACTGCCTGTGGACTCTCGGGGTGCAGCTGGTGGCTCATTGGGTTGGTGCCCAGCTAATAAGGCCAAAGGTCAGGCTCCCTTCCAATTGCTGTGTGCATGATGAAATAGCACAGAACAAGGGGCTTGATCCTTAAAAATTCTTCTTTCTCCAGACTATTGAAGGAGGGGGACACCATCCTATTATGATCCTAAATACTTGGGTTTTCAATCAGAAGATAAATTTTTCCAATCTGTAAGGTCCTGTAGTCGCACAGAAGAAAGTGCTGTCCTCAGCTGGTAGCCTCTGCATTGCAGACGCTGCCTCTAGCTCTTTGATGTTTCTCTTCCACTAGCAGCTGTGCATCTGTGACTCTGACTCCCAGCCAGCCAGCCTGTAGGCCATGAACCCAGGGACTGTGGACCAATGCTTGAACCACTGACCCTCACCTTATTTACAGTTGCTCTCCAATTGTGTAGGTGTTATTATTCTGAGAATTGGTGTACCCCCAGCCCCACACCATTACACCGGAGAAAAATGGGACTCAGTGCTCTAAGTAACATCAGTCTGAATGGCAGAGTTGGAATCAAAGCCCAGGTCTATGTGACAACAATTTACTTGAAAGTATCACTTCATGTCTCACACATGAGCCACAACCAATCTTAAATCATGAAAATCTTTCTACTATAAAACAATATCATAGTAAAATATTGTTTTAATGAAGGATTCTGTGATGTATACTCGAAGCTTTTGAGAGAGTCTGGAAAATACTTTCAATCCAAAGACATCATTTCCTAGGGCTAGAAAACTGGTGTCAGAAGGGCTGAATTCAGACCGCACATTTGGTGTGTCCCTTGTTGAATTCCATTATCATTGTTATTATTATTATTGTTATTTTAAATACCTTCAGGCATGGCAGGTCTCTCCAGCTGCCACAGGCATGACCTCTATTGTTTTATAGTTTCCTGATGAATAATTCATAAATCTATGTTATCTGATTGATCCCACCCCGGTATTTAAATTTATAACTGATGACTTCAATTTTACTAACCAAAGTACTATATTATTTATCAGATATGTTCATCCTTACAACTTCATGTGCAATATTTCCTAAAAGCAAAACAGAACAAACAAAAAAAACCAAAAGTGATTCTTCAAAAATATTATGGATATTTATTTTTTCATTTCCTGCTCTTCAACATTTTTCCAATTCTAATGTAATCGATGTAACATTTATGTGGCTTAAGGGTTATTTGGTTAGTTGACATCCTTTAGTCTTGACACATGCTTAGATAGCTTTTTTATTGTTATTGTTAACATACAATATAATGTTAGTTTCAGGTATATGGCATAGTGATTCAACATTTTTATACATTATGAAATGATCACCACAGTAAGTCCAGTTACTATTTTTCACCATCAAAGTTGTCATAATATTATTGACTATATTCCCTAGGTGTACATTCCTCCTGTGTATTCCTCCCTGTGACATATTTATTTCATAGCTGCAAGTTTATACATCTCAATCCCCTTCATCTATTTCATCCATCCCCTTAGCTGCCCCCACTCTGGTAAAAACAGTATATTCTCTGTATCTACGAGTCTGTTTCTGTTTTGTTTGTCCATTTGCTTTGTTTATTAGTTTCTGCATATAAGTGAAATCATACGATGATCAACAATTTCAAGCTGTAGCAAAGCTACCCTACATATGACCCCTTCACATCTTTTTGTTGTCCCCCTACTCCAAGATGAGACAGTGTACTTTACCTCAGCTTAATTTAGTAGGATCTATCCAATCCAACCAGAACATACAGGTTATGCTGCAGTAACACACAGTCCTAAAATGTCAATGGCTTGAAATAGCTAAGGTTAATTCCTCACCCAAAGTCGCAGCTGTGACACAGATGCTCTACTTGTAGGACACCCAGATTGACTGAGCATTGCCATCTTAAACTTGGTCAGTCATCACACTACAGGGAAAAGGTCTCCTGAGGGTCTTGCCCTGGCAGTGAAATGTTTGATCCAGAAATGACATACATCACTTTGGTCACAACTCATTGGCCAGAACTTTTCACAGGACCCACCTTCTCACAAGAGTGCCAAGAGTTTCACTCCTACCATGGGCCTGGGAGGCAGAGACCTCCTCCTCTCTTTTTTAACTGTCTTACCATCCTATATTCCTTTTACTCAAGGGATTTTTCTCCCCTCAAGTTCACTGGCATTTCTTTTTGCCTATATCTAAACAAAATTTTTTAAATCCTAGACCATTGTGACACCAGTGAACAAAATTCTGAAATGAAAGCAATTTAACCAGAATACACTGATAGCCCACACTTCCTATTAGATAAAGGCTATTAAGGATCTGCCATACCATAATAAAATCTACTATTATGATACATTTTCTTTCCTTCATTATTCAGAGACAGTGGTCTTATTTAATTACTCATATTTGTATGAAGTCAGTGTGTAGTGATTCTTTGGGGATGGTGATTGTTTCTCTGTAATCTATCTGAAAGTATCTGATACCATTCTTTATGAGCAGAAATGAAAGATATCTACCCATTTAACAAAAAAGAAAAACATCATTTAGAAACAAAAACATCTCGATTCATTTCATTTTGTATAACTGGTATAACTGGATTTAGAGTATTTATTTTGCAACATTTTTTTTTTTTTCTGGACTCCATAGTCTTTTAGAATTTGGAACTTGGCTGTACATTGGGATTCCACCGGATTCTTTAAATGTAGGTTTCTTTCTGTTTATTTTTGTTTCTGAATTGAGAGCCCCTCCAAATTGATTGAAAAGTATCAGATGCAATAAGTCATAGCAAAGGAGAAAAAGACTTACCTTTATATTTACTATTACAGCTCTCATTTTACTCTTTCTTCCTTTACCTCAATCACATCATTTTTTTAGTGAAAAAAATGTTTTGAGCCAAAAAGACATAATTCATACAAGTCATCCATCCAATGATTAGCAACTCTGGATGAAGTAAGCATATAATTTGCTAAGGTTACTCAGCTATTTTAAAAGCCTTTAAGACATTCTGGCAAGAGGCCGTATTCTCATCCTTCTCTCTTCAAAGCCAGCCTGCTTTTAGCCAGATCCAGGACAGATAACACGCACGGGAGAACATTTTAAACTCTTGAGGTCAACATGATAAGCCTGCAAAATTATATGGATACAAATAATGCAGTTTTACCCAAGCCATTGACAGAAAGCGATGGTGCAGAAATTCAGAAAGCGCCCCTGGTAATACTCATGTAGCCGGGGAAGGCCTGGGCACTGGTCACTAGCCGTTGCCGGCCACTCCTCTTGTCAAGCTCACGGGGGTCTGTGAAGTCATTCCACACAGCTCACCATGGGAACCAGGGGAAAACGCTTTGCTTTAAGGACATACACAGCTGTGATGTCACAGGCACAAAGATAATAATAAAATGTGGCTAGTGTGGTATCAACTACACCTTGGCTCTTTTGTCTTCTTTCCCTTATCGTATAATTTTGTATCCTTGTGCGAATCGCCTCATTAGGGAAAGAGACTGAAAATTGGGGTCAGGGTATTTAAACCTGACCTGTGCAGAGGCCAGACAAGGCCGGGGCCCACCGAGGTTTCACTTCAGAGCTCCAGACCACCCCTGAGGTGACACCAATTCAAGCCTCATTTTATAAAGGCCTTATTAATTATTGTCTTTATAAGAAGGAGAAGAAGCCTTATAAAGAAATGTGTCATTCTCAGAGTAAGAGTGGGCAGACAAAAAAAGGAAGAGAGAGGGAGAGGGAGAGGGAGAGAGAAAGAAACAGAAGATCAAAAGGGAGCTTTTTTTTCCCTTTTGCTTTTCATGCCTCCAAACCTCAAAGGAGGTGGGGGAACAATCAGGCTCGGGGGTCTCGTGTGCTTTCTGGCAATTAGACTCAGCTGATGGGCTGAAAGGGATTGAATGGCAGGGTTCAAGGCCCTTCTCCCGAGCTGCAGACAACAGGCTTTTCCAAAGCAGCCGAGCAGCAGACACCATCGAAATCATTTCAAATGGAGACTTACAGAGAGGATTCATTAATTCACTGGCCTAAACAATTACGGGGACATATAATGTCTCTATAAACACTTTGATAAAGACTGTCATCTTAGACCTTCATTTTCCCTATTTTATTAGAGAGTTTTAATGACATGTTGGAAAGGCATCTTTCATTTCTCCAATTACTAAATTATAAACCTTTTTGCCTAAAATCATCCACCCCCCCAAATAACTGAATATTTCATTTTTAAACATTAGGCTGCAAAATCCAAAAAAAACACCATATATATATATATATATATATATATATATATATATATGTATAAATCTTCCACTATCAAATTTATAAAGCTCAGTTTTCATCTGGTTTAAGCAGAGCAAATTTGCTCTCTGGTTTGATAATTCTTTCACACTTCCTTTATAGTTCTGTTTCTCCTTGTTTATTTAATTTTTAACCAAAAATTTTTTGTTGACTTAGACAATGCTAGTTAATTAGAGGGAAGGTAAATGCAATAATCCAGCACTGTGTGTGTGTGTTTGTGTGTGTGTGTGTGTGTGTGTGTGTGTGTGTGTGTGTGTGTGTGTGTGTGTTGGGTAGGGGGCGTTAGTGATTTTTGTATTTGGGTCATCACCTAGATTTAAATTTAAAAAAGAGATAAGCCTACGAGCCATTTGGCCTTAGGGACAGCTGGACATTCAGAAGCTGAAAGAAAATCAAAGTGCAGGGGCTTCAGCACGCGCAGCAAGAATGAATGATCTTGAATTTCAAGTACTCAACTTCCCAATGTAACAGGATCGAAATGATCTTGATCTGTCTGGTCACTACCCAAATGAGTGGTAATTTGCAAAAGAGCACCATTAACCGGCCTTTCAAAAGTTGGGGCCAGTTTTTTAAAACCATCTGTGAACTGAGATCAGCTTTGTAGCTCCAGTTTTATTTTCTCTCCATGGGGTTTTCACCTAACTACCTGCAAGGCTTTGATTTTGAGGTGGAGCTGACCTCTTGCACAGCATCCGCCAGCAAAAATAGCTGTTCCTCTTTGCTCGTCCACATGGAGAAAATGTTTATATGTGTGTGATCACATTGGGCTTGCTCAACAGGGCAAGGGTTAACTACTTACATACTGTCGACCTCTTTCAAGCAGGGACTGAGCACTGCTGCTTCTAGGCAAGCACATAAGCACTTGAGGGCTTTGGCAATCACTGATGACAAAGTAATAATAAAAAGAAATATGGCCACTCTCAGAGCATCTTTCATCTATGTACAGGGGGGCACTTGTTTCACAAAAGGCTGGCACTTCGTTTGACATATTTGGAAACTGAGGTAGCTGGCCCTTCTGCCTTTTCCAGAGGAGCCTAGGCTGACTAGAAACCAAACCCGAAGCACTTGACTTGTCCACCTCACTTGGGAGAGAGCAGTCATCTTGCTTCACAGGAAAATGGAACCTACTTTGGCCTCTTTTCAATGGCTGGAGTGCTCTTGGGGGCCAAAAGGGAAAGACAGTAGGATGTGGTTATTCAAATAGGTACAGATTTAAGCATCACAAAGAACATCTTCCTGGACACAGAATACCCTCAATGTCTAGACAAATGTTCATCCTAAGAAACAGGGTAGTATTATAGGGTTCCCCGGGTAAGATAGGTTTTCTATATAAGCTTTGAAGGGTCTCTGACTTTTCTAGAGAAAAACAGGAGGTTGCACCACTGCAAGGACTGCCATGGAAATACTAGTCTAGGAGTTTTGGTGTGTTTACCTGAGATTATCCTTCTACAAACACTACATTGTCAAGTGACAGGTAAGTACTGGTGTGCATGATTTTGATGCGTAAAATTTTATTCTTGTGCAAATGGTTCATAGGTTACTTCTCTTCTCACAGTGGGTGAAAGAGGTTTCGAAGGGGCATAGTGTATGCTGGGACTTAACGGTTGTTTCATTCTCTGCTGCAGAGGATGAGATCAACCTGGCCAGCTCTGCTGTCATTCAGTGTGAGTAGCTGAGGGGAGAATGACCAGCCTTTCTGGTTCTGATGCCTCACAGACAGAGGGTAACTAACATTTTCCAAGGGTTATCTTTCTAATTGAATCCCCTCCCTTCCTTACAGATGAGGAAATGAGATTCAGGGAGGTACAGTCCTTTACCCAAGTTTGTAGAGTCAGTAGTGTTAGAACAGGTCTTGACCTAGCTCTGTTTTCCTCCAAAGTGTAAGTTCTTTCCACTCCACTCATTCACTGGGTTTATTCATCCATTCCTTTGTCCCTCCATTCATTCAAAAAATATGTCTGACAATCCAAATGTACATTGACCAATGAACGGATAATCAAAATGTGGTACATACATCCAAATGGATATTATTCAACCTTAAAAAGGAAGGAAATTCTGATACTTGTTACCATATGGATGAATCTTGAGGACATTATGCTAAATGAAATAAGCTGAACACAAAAGGACAAATCCTGTATGACTCTACTTATATGAATTCCTACAGCAGGCAAGTTCTCAGAGACAGAAAGTGCAGCATGGTTGTGGGGTGCTGGGGGCAGTTAGTGTTTAATGGATACAGAGTTTTAGTTTCCAAAATGAAAGGAGTTCTGGGTACTGGTGATGGTTGCACAATATTTTGAATGTAATTAATGCCACTAAACTCTACACTTAAGAGGTTAAAATGGTAAATTTTATGGTATGTATATTTCACCATGATTAATTTTTTTTGAAAATCTATTATATTCTATGTGCTGTATGAGTTCCAGAAAATTTAGAACTGAATATAAAGTCCCCTTTTAAAATTAAAAAAAAAAAAAAAAAAAAAAAAACGAAGATAAATGAAGGTATTTTTTTCCTCTCTGGCCCGGATTTAGCCCAGACTTGTCCTACAGACACAGGCTATGTCTGAGTTGAACAAGATGACATTTGCTGTCTAGGTTAGGGAGGATGAATACATTTTTTTTTTTTTTCCTGCTTGTCCAAAGAGAATATTAGACTCAGTTTTAATTATATTTAGATACATGGGTAGGACTTGCAAAAACTGCAACACTGAATAAAGTAGAAAGATTTCAATGTCTTTAAATTTATTCTTATTCTCATTTTGAGTATTCACTGCCCTTGTGTTTTGTTACGGCTTCGCTTTGTTACAACTGGAGGAGTTGTTCTCATGTAAATTTTTAAAGAAATAAGGCAGAGCATTGTTGTTGAGACACATAAGTATCTTCCCTCAGAGAAGCATGCTGATTTATTTCTAAAAGCAATACTTACATTTCCTTTACATTTATCTTTGTTAATTTCTTCTAAATTCTGCTTTGATCTACATAGCTTTCCTTTTGTTTAGAGCCAGTTAAATGTTGAGCTTGCCTCAGGGCCTTCTCTTCCTTTCCCCTTTCCCTCGTTGCCCTTTGCAGAGCGCGGAGCTACTAGAAGTTGGGTCACTGTCTCGTTGTGTGACAGGCAAGTTCCTCTCTGGCATCTGAAATATTAATGCCCCGTGTCAGGTAGCACATTACCCAAAGAAACACCGGCCCACAGATTTGAATTTGCTTTCTCATTCCTTTCTCCTAAGAGGTTTTGTGGTTGTTGATGTTTTGCTCAAATGTACGTATTTTGAAACCTGCCAGGTAGATGCAAGCATTTAATTTTTTAAAATATCAAGCTCTGAATTTAAACCTTATCATCGTTGCAGCAGAAGTACGAATTCTTTATTCACGTCCAGTCATTTTGATGGTCAGTTTTCTATAAAGTCTTTTTTTTTCCTAATGCGAACTGATGTAGAAAGACAATTTTGAAGGGGGCAACATGAGACGTGAGTTGGTCTGATTGAAGAGGAGATGGGATAGGAGCATGGGGGATGAGGGTTCTAGATAGAGTCCATCTACTTCAGTCCTGCTTACAAGGATACTCCCACTGAACCTAGTTTGAAATGCTGATGGATTGGATTTCTCACCAGTCAACCCACTCTCATTTGGGCATCTCACAACCTTCTCTTTGAGATGTAGAACATTACATTACATGTACTTAAAGCACACATTTTCCTCCGTGGTTCATGTAAGCATCATTTTATTTTGCCTTAGCCTCCAAAACTTTCCTCTACATTTTTCCTCCAGAGAACAACCACTCCTCTGTTTTGGTCCCACGTAAAACCTTAGATTCTCAGTCCACTCCCAGTTCAATCCTGATAAATACTTTGCATTTCTCTTTCAGCTGGTCTCTTAACCCTCTCAGTTCTGAAACGGATTCATTAAACTCCACTTTGATAAAGAATGGTCACCCCTGCCTTGGGCTTGGACCATTATTCATTGCATATGGTGCACTCTGGCAATTTCTTTTCCCAATGAAATGTTATTTAGACATCACTTAGAATGCTAGTGTTAATTCAGTCAACACTCACTGAGCTCCTCACTGGGGACCATCAAAGATGAATTTGTCACACCCTGCATTTGTATACTTGCAGACAAGGAAGGGGTAAAATGTATACATTCACACATAAAAAGAGAATTATGAAAAAATAATGATATGAATAAAGTACCTGTTAGGTGCCAGGCATTTTCCATTCATTATTTGTTTGAGTCATCGTTGCAAGTTGTTAAAATTTATATTTTACTTTCATTTTTACCAAATGACAAAACTGAATTTCAGGGAGTTTAATTGAATCAGATCTTGTGCATCACTTATGAGCCACTCAACAAATAAACATGGAAGCCTCAGGCGTACCAGGTGACACCTTGTAGGACTACAAAGCAGAGGTCTCCCGAGTCTTGAGGCTACTTGGGGTCTTGCTCCTACTTTTCGTTGTTCTTAGGAGCAAAGCAAAGAGTACCTGCAGCTCCAAACTGTACTTGCCTGCCTGGCAATGACTGAAAGGCCAGACGGTGGCTTCAGTCAAAATTAAGGGCAATCCAAGGCACTGTCTCTCTTTTCAACCAAAACCACTGCTCGGAGGTCCCTAGGACAGAGTTCATGTTATTTCAGCCCACGTGTGTGGGGAGATCCTACACTTTGCTTTCCAATTAACTGGACAAGTTGTTGAAACATCTCCAGGCTTCAGGATTGTAGTATGCAAAATGAATGTGAAAATACTTAATACAGTCTTAGATGCTAAAATTAATTTATGATCCCAAAGTATAAAAGTAATATGTGAAGACTAATCAGTCTCGAGGATATTATAAGCTCTTGGGAAAGACTTGAGAGAATTCCTGTCACATGAGAAGGCTGCTAGACCTTTTGTTGGAGGAAGTATTTGTATGGATGATATTCAGCAATCTCTAAGAGATTGGCAGGGAGGGAGTTAAACATACGTGCCCCAGAGCTATCCAGAATTTTCAGCTAAGAGGGTGTTCACTCTGCTGTGAACCCCAATTAAAAATAAAACCCCTAGCTGGGTGAGCCTACCCCATCCTTAGGATAAACAAGATTTGATTCACTGCAATGGCACTGCACTAACTGTGTTGTAGAGTAACACAGTATATATGCCTCCTCTGGGGAGGCACAAAAGAGGAGGCCTAATTATCATCTAGCCAGAAGGATGGGGCATAGTTAACACCTTTCTGGGTGGGCTGAAATTAATGACCCCTTCCACACACTATTGCCTACCTCCAAGCCCCTTTATAAATGACTATACAACACGGTAGTTGGTATTCAGATCACAAGAGAGGGCATTTAGCCAAAGCCATTTGTCTACAGGGTTTGATCTCTTTTTAATTTTGTTCAGATTTACAACTGTGTTATTAAGTGAGATAACTGGATCCTGTCTGACGTAGACCAGGACCTTCCCCACTCAAATCTGAATATCTGAAGTTAATATTAATTTTCGAGATTGGACATAATGCTTTTTCCTTAAGTGTTTTTGCAGGCTGCTTTCCCGTAGCCACACTGAACCCTTCGTTCTGCAGGGCTGTGTGTGTAGCCTGCCTGCCCACTTCAGGCAGAGCAAGTGGGCTTTAGGGACAAAAAGACTGGACTTGTGAAGTGTGTGGCAGAAGCGTTAACATTTTGCAGATGGTCAAATGGCTGGGGAATTTGCTCTCTTTTTGAGCAAGGAGGGAGATGAGTTATATAGCTAATCATGACATTTGAATTTAATAAAGCATTTCTCCTATAAATATGCATATATTATGTACATATGTAGCTATATACGCCTGTATAATATTTAATAACATTATCTTTTGAGGCTTAAATCACGCTTTTGAGGTTGACAAAGTAATGAGTGCAAGATTTGGTGATGTCACAGATGTCATGTGATGTCATCAGGTCATGTGATAATTCACACTACCATCCTGAATAAGGACACTATTACATTTGAGAAAAGTGACCTTCCAAGCCTAAGTGATTAATTCAAAGTTAATGAGTATTAGAGGGAAGACTCAGACCCATTTTTTTCCTGATTCAAAATTCAGTGACATTTATATGACTCTGCCTTTTCTGGAAGTAAAGTTATGGCTACAAGGAGTCTGTCTGCTCTTTCTTTTCATTTGCTTTCTCCCTAGTAACCTTACAGTATAGTGATTAAGAGTACTGGATTCAATCAATTTCCACTTGCTAATGCTGTATACTCTTTGGGTAAGGTGTTTAACCTCTTTAAACTTCTGTTTCCATATGTAAAAATAGGAATGATAGCAATATCTCTTTAATGAGAATTTCCTGCGGACAACAATAGTGCTGGAAAAGTGCTTAGAATATAATATGCTCTCAATAAATAGCATAACCTACTTATTTGGAGGTTTACATGGGTTTTTTATAATATGAAATAGTATTTTGTTTTTTGTATGCCTATATGGTGCCTCCCATGACCCGTTAGATCTTGACTAAAAAAAATGTTCATCTAGCACCTTTTGAAAAGCAAGAGTTAAAGTAGGAGATTTCATAATTGTTATTCTAATATGTTCCATTAATACATTTATACATATAGTTAGACAGGAGAAGGACTGTGCAGAAGCCCCCTATAAATATTATAAAGTAATAGAATCTTTCTTTCTATCCTCCTATCCCTGAAGCTCACATATATCACTGGATGAGACCCTGAGGCTGGCTGGGGATATAGGCTTTTAAGACCTAAAATGTGGTAGCCAAAATATGAGAAGATCAAAAGGGAAGAACTAGAGACAGGCCAAATATATATGACCTAGGGGGTCAGGAAAGAGGTCATTGAGTCAGGTTTTGTTGAATGCTTTACTGATGTTTCAACATGTACAGATGTCACTGAGCGTGTACCAATTCTTTTATTAGGGGAGCTTGAAGGTATCGCATGACTTCTGATTATCAGTATTAACATCTCATTCTCAAAAATTAACTTCTTCTCATAATGACTATTTTGTGGAATAATACAGAAGCCCAGAAAACTCTTACTCATGTTGAAAAGAATGTTCTCTTTTATTTTTCGAAACACTTACTCCAGGGCTCCTTAATTTATTCAACACATAGTTCATGAATACATACTAGGTGCTAAGATGTGTGATAGATGCTTGGATTCAGTAGTGACCAGACAACCTCTCTGTTCTAATGTAGCTTATACTCTAGTGGGGCAGAAAGAGCTTCATGAAATAAACACAGTAATGAACATCTAAAAGCATCTAGAAGCAAAAACAAATAGAAAAATGGCTCTATGGGAACAGATAATGAAAATTTTATGTAAATTAGGGATGGAAGGATTCTAAGAAGGCTTTCCTGAAGCACATGTAGTTTGAGCTGCTTAAGATCTAAAGGATGGTAGAAGAAAACTGGATGGGGTGAGAGGGAGGGTTTGAGAAAGAATGAGCATGTGTAAAGTACTGATGGTAAAAAGTAGAGTATCTTATTAGAGGACCAGAAAGAGAGACTTTGAGGCTGGAGGAGAGAGAATGAGAAGGTAGGAGGTTTGGGATGCAGCTGGAAAGTTGAGCAGTGGCCAGGCGACACAAAAGTGAAGGATTTTGAAGATTTTGTTCTTTCTCTAGGAATGATGAGATACCTTTCAATAGTGTTAAGCATGGAGGTCACAGCATCATATTTGTCCTTTGAAAAGATTATGTGAGCTGCAGGAGAAATGGGCTATGGGAGTCAAATGTTGCAGGAAAGAGAGAGTGGCAGCTTGGAAATGGGAGTAGAGATAATGAAAAAACAAATGGACTCAATAATAATCTGACAGGTGAAACAAAAAGGATTGGGTAATGGACTGGATAGTTCTGGAGGTGAGGTGCAGAGAATTCAGGGGCAATTCTACATTTGCCTAACCGGATGCATGGTGTTGTCACACATTAAGCTAAGCAACACTGAAAAAGCCATTGGCATCTGAATCCCTAATAACTGAAGCCATGGACTTAGATGAGATTCTTTAAAGGCAAAAAATAGAGAGAAGTGAGAAGCACAGGATGAGAGACTCCAAATGGTAAAGACTGGGTAGAGGTGGATGATCCTGCAAAAGAGACAGTGATGGTACAGCAAAAAAAAAGAAGTAGGAGAAGAATTGGAAGAGTGTTGTGTCATAAAACTCAAAGGAAAAGGAGGGAGTGGTTGAGTATAAAAATGCTCTGAGACGTCAACATGAGGACCGAAAATCATCCACTGGATTTAGCAGCACTGTGGCCATTGTGGTGAAGATCTGTTTTGCCAAGTGAAGGGATATTACTCATATCCTCATTCATATGGTGGATCAAGGAGCAAGTGGAAGGTTAGGAAATGAAAACTAGGAGTATGTACAACTTTTTGAGGGAATTGGGCAATATGTGTAAGAAGGGATATAAGACAGTGATTAGAGATCCCATCTACATGTCACGGGTACCCAAATCTGTTGCTTCCAGCCTCGGCATCCTCCAGGCCTTCAGATCCCTACCTCTGAACCTCTTCTGAAAATCAAACATGCCTCAACCCCATCATATTCCAAATGGAGCTTTTCCCACTTGCCCTTGGTCCACACCTCCTCTTCCACCTGTGATCTTCAGACCAGTGAATGACACCTTCCTTCACCCAGCCCACTAAGGCAGAAACCTGGGTGTCATCTTCTCTTCACTTCCTCCACTTCCCCTTCATTTTCAGCCCACACATTTTAGTAATTACCAACTCTTACATCTATCTCAAGTCTACCCACTTCTGTAACTGGCATCGCAGATGTGCATGTTCTAAGAAGAACTCTTGATTTATACCCCTGACCTTTCAGTTTCCTGCTCTCACAGTCTTTCTCACCCTATGTATCTCTGCCAGGAAAAAACCTTGAAATTTGTCGTGACTTTTTTCTCTCCCACATCCAACCAGTCAGAAAATCCTGTTGGCTCTTCCATTGACATACATCCAGATCCTGACTACTTCTCGTTATCATCCCTTCTACCCTGGTCATGCCACCAAGACCTCTTGTTTGGACTATTGCATTGGCCCTGCTCATGCTGCTTCTGGCTGTTCTTATGTACAATTCCCCACATGGAAGCCAAAGTAATCTATAGAGCCTTTTCCTAACTTTCATATCAAAAGTAGCTATCCCTATTCACCTTATCTTTTACATTGCCTGTTTTATTTCCTTCACAGCACATGCATTGATCATTTCTGGAAACTCATGTAAATATTTGTTTTCCTGTTTATTTAATGTCTTTTCCCATCAGAATGCAAGCTTCATGAGAGACAGATATGTTCACTGGTTTATTTTCAGTGCCTTATACAGTGTCTGGAATATATTCGGGGCTCATTAAATGTTTTGATTAAATAGGTGTGAAAATTAATATTACCAAAGGAAATTAAGCTTGGGCCAGGCCTGCTGATGGGATTCTTCAATAGTTCTAACTGTAAATAAGGGTCATACAAGTTTGTGGCAGCTGATAAGAGGTGAAGATGTAGACACAGAAAAAATATATGAAAAAATATTTTTGTACATGAAAAATATTTGTTGTATATGAAAATAAATTTGTTCACTTGGACTTAGTTGAAAAAATGTCAGATTTGGGTGTTTTATATTATGAATTCTAATTGTTGGTTTTATTATAGAAAAGTATAAGTGGATGGCATCAAACAAATACGAAGAGCCTGCTGATTCTCTACTACGATTTGAAGCCTGCTGTAAATTTCTATTCTTTCAGAGGTAGTCCTTGCTTATTAATGAATTCAATTTCTCTCCACGCATTCCCTGAACTAAACATTATTGTCTGACCTCACAAAGCTAATCCAACCTTTTAAAAACTATAAACATTATTATTTAATAGACTTGGATAGAAACAAAATTATTAGATGCTCGGCAGAAAGCAAAATTAGTCACACTAGGAACATTTTCATCCAAATCAATTAAAGAAGTTGATTAGGAGGGAGACATAGGGGAGCAGATTGTCATTTGAGCCGATGTGTGCTAAAGACAAACAAACAAGCAAATAAATAAATAGAAATCTTATTTGCTTTCTGCTGTCAAAATCTCTGTGAAAGAGTTGAGTTTCCAAATTCATAGAAAAAAGAGATCAGGTTTTGTTGTTCCCAGAGGCAGGGAGTTAGGGGGAGGGCGATTGGAAAAAGGTTGTCAAAAGTACAAACTTCCAGTTATAAGATGAATAAGTGCTAGGGATGTGATGTACAACATGATGACTGTAGCTAACACTGATGCATGATATATATGGAAGTTGAGAGAGTAAATCCTGTGTTCTCATGACAAGCAAAAAAATATTGTTTTCTTTTTATGGTACTTATAGGAGATATGGATGTTAACTAAAGTTATTGCCATTATTTCTAGGTATATGTAAGTCAAATCTTTCTGCTGTGCACCTTAAACTTATTCAGTGCTGTATGTCAGTTCTATCCCAATAAAACTGGACAAAATGTTTGGTGTTAAGGACAGGAGCGAAGGAAGAAATAAAGTGAACATAATGAATAGGTCAGGAAAGGTTTTCTACCAGGTGAGGAGAAGACTAGTAAACAGGGCAGAGAAGGGGGTCATGAAAGGTATCCAAGAGACGGAAGACAGTTATTCTGAAGCCAAGAGTTGGTGAGAGAAACTGGTATATTTCTATTGGATTTCTCCAAATCCATAATGCCCTTCTGAGCACTATGTGGTACATTACCCCCAGGTCATTGCAATAAATCATTCATTCACATTTCAGTGCAGGTAGGAAAGAAATGGCACCATTTTGACTTCCAACTGGTACTCCCACTTCTTCAAGGTAAATAAGCACTTCTTAGCTCTGCAAACATCTTCCAATTCCAAGTAAGGCAGTAAGCAACTTTCTATACCTGGCTTGCAAACAGCATATTTTTCTTTCTTTGAATTCAGAAACTATCATTCTGGGTTTCCTTTGTGAGAAACAGTTCCCATAACAACACGGGAAGCTTGACCTCTGGGGGACCTCCTGCAGAGCTCTGGAATCTTCTTTGCCTCCAGGGTAGGGAGGAGAATGCCAGCATCCTGCACAGGCTTCCTTGTTGATGTGGCTTGTATCTGGATGTGAGCCAATCCCTGAACACCACAGGCAAATCTACTCTTCTTCCAGCTTACTGTAAATTATGCAGCATCTCAAATGGCAAAGCTATATTTTTAAATGTATCAACTCATGAGTAAAAGAAGGAACTATTGTAAAGTATTCTCATAGTCTGAAAAGTAGATGTGTGTCTCAAGGCATTTTAAACACTGATGTTGATAAATACTCTGTACATTTCAAATAGGTTATATAAATACATGTGCATGAAAACACTTATGTATATCCCTTATAAAAGATTATCCATGTAAATTTTCTAAAGAATATTGTTTTAGGAAAAATAATAATAACAAAGGATTTAGGGAAATTCGCGTCTTTGTAACTACAACTTAGATACATAGCTCTGCTAGTTTGTACCCTAAAGCAAACATATTTAGAATGAAGTTAAGAATTCAGATGGGAAGCCACTGAGTTACACAGTAATACATGGAAATACACAGAAATACCCTATTTTTAATAAATCCACTTTGTAGTTGCTCTTTAGTTTTAAATAAATTTTGTTGGAGTTATTTATCTATTATGATTAATGAATGTATTATCTCTAATTCATTATTAAAATTTAGCTAGAACAAAAATGATTGGCTGGGGCACAGTAATATCTTTGTAATGTAAGGTTGCAACAATAGATCACTCTCTGTTCACATTATTTTATACTTCTAGACCTGCTGTAATAGCTCAAATGATTCACAGGTATTTTTCATAATAATATTAAATTACCTTTAATTCTTCCATAAATTGTACATAGTGATTTGTGTTATATCCATCTCCTTTTCTTCTGCTACTTGAAATGAGAATTTGCCATATGATTTTTAACCTCAGCTTTCCCAACTGCACCTATCCTACCTTTGAAAAATTAAACAAGATAATGGTGAAAAATATATGCTATTGTTGACTGAACAACACACAAGATGGAACTAAAAGGATTCAGGTAAATAAGATCTTGATTTAATTTTTTCTTTCAGTACATTTAAGTTGGTTTGATTATGTCAGAACGTAATATCATGAAATTTTTTAAACAATAAAGCTTTAAGAATTCAGACTTTACAAATCTAAATTCTTTCCTCTAATGTGAGCAGTAAATGAATTAAATTTAACTTTATTTTATCTATACAGGAGAACAAATATATACTTAATAAAATTAGTGGAAGTTTTATGTTGTGATTTTTCTTAGTCTAATATGACATTGGTACTTTTGTAGAATAGAAGCTTTCCATTTAGGGTTTGTATGATGTTTCCTCATGGTCAGATTCAGGTTATGCATTTCAGTTCAGAGTTTTACATAAGAGGTATGTTCATCTGGACACAGATAATATCCAGATAATATCACCCAGACAATGTGTCATCTGATTTCTGCATTACATATTATATAGTTACTATTTTTCCCTATTTTTTCCTTGCTATTATTAAATAATGTGGGGGGATAGCTGAACACTATTTAATAATCCCTCACTTCATCAAAATACTCCTTAGAATCTTTCAGTCCTTTTTCTTTTCTCTGTGCTTTACTTAAAGAGCTGTTTTGCTATGCTTGGCACCTGCATCTCCTTTATTTTTTCAGGTTTTGGAAAAGCCATTTATTAACCGTTGAGGTGACCTCAGTTATTGGATAGATTCTTGAAAAGTTTTTAATTTGCTCCCTATGAGCTTTTTCCAGTTGCAAGGATAAGCATTTCTGTTTTTTAGCTCTCTACATGTCCAAGCTGAAATTAGAATTCTCTTTTTTTGGCATTTACACGTTAAGTCCATCTGGGGCTGATTCTTGTATATGCAACTAATTTTGGTTGACTTATTTTATTATACTCTTTTTCTTTCATATTTATTCTCATATATGTCATAAAGAAAGGTAAAGAATTTGAAATTGCCCATATCCCTTGGTAAAACTTGCTGTTACTGAAGAGTGTTTAAGATTTGGAGTCAGAAAGATCTGGTGTGAGGCTTGGTTGTGCGAATGGTAAAGTTATTTAATTCTTCAGACACTCGGTTTCCTCATCATTGCTGTACATGTCACTAAACTATTTTAATTGTTACTGGTTTATGGCATTTTAATTGTTACTGGTTTAGGGCATATTTTGTTCTTTCTAAAAATATTCTTCTCAAATTTTTTCTCCTCTGTGGTCACCTGGACCTCAATAAGGGTCTGTAAGTTCTAGTACTTCATATGGTCACAGAACCTCACTGACCAGATTCTCTCACCCTAGATGAACTTGTCTCTTCCCAAGTCTTCAATAGCATGTATAAGCTGATAATTTTCAAATTCTTCCTCCTGGTCCTGAATTTTTTGAATTCCTGTCTAAATCCAGATGCAGCATCTTCACTCAGTTGCCCAATAGTCATGTCAAACTTAAGGTTCCAGTATTGACCCTTTGATTTCCCTCAGGTAATACGCTTAACCCTTAGTGACCCTCATCTCAATAAATAAATAAACTTTTATCCAGTTGTTTTGTCCAAAATAATTTGGAGTCATTCTTGACTCCTCTCACTCTTTACAGTCCATATCCACTCTGTCAACAAATATACATCCTGAGCCCTTTGAAACATACCTACTATAACACCCTGTCCACATCAATTTTAGCTTTTACTTGGGCAACTAAAATTGTCTCCTGACTGATGTCTCTTTTAGTCAGGACCTGCGCAGTTTGGATTCTATAACAGGCTCCTGTAGCCCTGCTTGAGCTACTTCTATCACTCACAACCGATTTCTTCTACACGCCATACATCTATCCATCTCAGGAGCCTTGCTTGTCCTGAAGTTTCCATTTTCTTCAGAGACTTTTATTTGCCATATACTTGACTATCTAACTTTATCCATTCTGCAAAACACAGACTGAACCCTGTCTATTCCATAAAAGTGTTTCTGGTTCTCAAAGCCAAAAGCACTATGTCTCTTGGAAATCCCATGATGCACTTTTTACACAATTTGTTACAATTTTTTCAAACTACCTATTAATATTTTTTAATTAGAAAAGTAAAACAGGTTTATATTGAAAATTGAAACAATACAGAGAGATGCATTTAAAAACAAATGTCTCTTTCTTCTTCATCTCCATCCCTGATTCCAAGAAGTAACCACTGTTAAAAATTTCTCATATTAAAAATATTTTCCTGGATTTGCCATATGCCTTTTGACTTTGCTGCTTATAGTATTTATTTTACCGAATGCTTAAAGATATATTTACTTGGCCAATTTTTCTCTTTTATCCATGTTAGAATGTGATGTTCATAAAGTGGTCACAGTGTTTTATGCATTGAAGATGCTCAGCTACTCTGTAAAATGGGAAAAAAACAAGGTCAGTGATAGAAGTTTAAAAAGGCTCCTTGCTGAGCAGTGTTTAACCGTAACACGATCACATGCTATAGAACCCAGTCAAAATTTAAGCATGAATTTCAGTAAATTTATTTATATGCCCTGAACAGCACCCCACATCATGCCAATATGCTGCTCAGCTGATTTATAACAACCATGCCTGTCTGCTTTTTTAAGAAACCATTTAATTTTAAAAATTACATGTATAGAGTTTTGTCTTTGACCTTCTTTAAAGATATTACTGAAAAATCAAGCTAAAAACTCTCTGAAATCTCATAAATTACCTCATTCCTACAGCTTACATCATCCTGCCTCTTCTTTGACAGCTGAATTAATTTTAAGAAGTCCCATGGAGTCATCCTTAGCCATTCATTATCCCAGGCTTGTAGCCGAGCCCTATATAGGCATTTGCCAACTTGTCCTTTTAATCGTCTCCTAATGATGAATTGGCCTTGAGTAATTCTGGGCTCTATCCCTGTCCCTTCACTGACTCCTTTTCTCTTTTTGGCCATTGTTCCCTCTTCTAGGGATCTTATTGGAAGCTATAGCACCACAGCAGAAACAAAGACATGCTTCATGATTATATCCACCACCTAAAGCCAGGCACTCCTTCTGCACACAGCTCCAACTTTATCAAGTCAGTTGATACCTTACTTACTTATCACCCATTTCTCTGCCTGCAATGCCCTTCCTCTCCATTTCCACCTGCTAGCTTCTTACCCAGGTATCATTCATTTCTGTAAAATTTCTTTACTTCTCCAATTCTTTAATTACAAAGGAAAATAATTCATATCTCTCTAAGGGTCCTATAGCTCTTTATACACCTGGTAGCTGTAGCCCTGGACAATGTATTTTATCTATAGTTATGAAGTGTGGCTGTCTATATGGGAGTTGGGGCTCCTTAAAAATGGGGAGTGGCATATCCAACAATCCATTCACTAGGTCTGGCTCAAAAATAACAGTTCAATCTATATTACAATAATGACTTGACTGGAAGTAAGAAGTACACATTAGTTCTTTCCAGTTCCACTGGCCAGGACCCAGCCGTATGACCCAAGAATACTGCAATGGAGGCTGGAAAATGAAGTCTTCTCATGTCCTGTAGGAGGATCAGGAAGGAATGATAATTAGTGAACATCTAGACAGCCTCTGTCACACTCTCCACATTCAAATATATCTCACCCAGCAAAGATAGTCACATAGAGAAATACCACACTCAGGGACACGTACATATGCACACGTTGCATGGTAATGCATTATTCTTTATTCAACCCTAGTTATGGAAAATATTTGAAAGATGATTATAAATGAGCAACATCTTTGTACCACACTGACACATTTTCAAAGAAATTATTGAATTAGGAAATAAGACAGCAACTAGAGTATGCATCTACTGAAGGAGACAAAGCCATCTTGCTCTAAAAATACTGATTCATAGTATTTTAAATAAATGGAACATCCTGCCATTTACATTTCTCTCTATAGCTAGATGGGGGAAAGCTGTAACAATTAAGAAACATTATGATCAACTTGGATTTTATCATTTTTGGAGTGTTTTATCCAATAGTCCATATCGCAATTATTAGTATCTTTTTAATAACTTGTCACCTCACTAATCTTCGATTCTGTACATAGATCGCATGGCATTTCCTACCTTCTCACATTTACAAGTGAATAAGCAGAGGAATTCATCAATTCTGGAAGGTTCAAGAGAAATGGTCATCTTGTATTTGGTGTGTGGCTTTTGTGTAATAGAGACAATGCTAGTTTTGGATTTGGAGACAAAGAATATTAATCAGAAAGTAGAAGAAAACCTTTAGAGACTGATGTTAGGGAATTAAGACTCAATCTCAGGGAGCACAGAGTAGTAGCAATATCAAAAGGCTGGTCTCTGGATCCTTCCTCTTGAATCCATTTTTCCACAGTCACCCTATCTCAGAAATTCTATGCTTTCGGTACTCAGGCTCACATTCTCGCAGTTATTTCTGAGTATTCTTCTTCTCTCACATCCCACCTCCAGTACCTCAGGAAATACTGTCATTTTGAAGTTGGTCCCTTCTTGAAGTTGGTCCCTTCAAGATTTATCTAGTGTCTGACTATGTCTTACCCCCTCCAATGCCACCCTCATCAACTCTCACCTAGGCTATTACAGTTGCCTGCTGATTGGTCTCTCCAGGTGGACACTTGACTCTACTGTCATTTCTCAACACAACTGCCAGAGTTATCTTTCCAAAACATTCCTCTCCTCAAAGTATAAACTAGAACTCCATACTCTGACCCCCCCTCCCCCATGCATACCTAATCTACTCCCTTTGTCCTCTTAGATCTTATCCACTCCTCCCTTCCTTTCTTCCTTCCTTCTTTCTTTCTATCTATTCCTTCACTCTTGCTTATTCCTGTTCCTCCTTAAGCCTCATGGAAATGTCCCTCTCTATTTTGTTAAATTGCAATCCCTCCTTCATCATTCTGTATCTTCATTCTCTGCTTTATTTTTTCTTGAGAGCACTTACCTCCTAACGCACAATACTTTTCTTATTTATTTGATTAATTCTGTCTCTCCTCACTAGAATAAAGCTCCCATGCAAACAGGGACTGCTGTTTATCTTTTGTCTGCTGGATTCCAAGTGTTAGTACAGTGACTGACACTTTGTAGGAGCTCAATAAATACTGGTTTAATATATTCCATGAAATGCCAGAGACAAAATAAAATAGTTGCCCACTTGACAGGACTGTCTGAGTTTCCAATTAAATTAGTTTTTACTTTGCAAATTATAAAGCACTAGTTACATATATTATTTTCAATGCTAATAATAAAACACAAAGTTATTGAGTTTACTTAAACCAGATGCTCTGCAAAGTGCTATGCATTTTCTCAATTAATTCCTACAATGGCTCAATGAGGTAATTGCTATTATTATTCTCCTGTTAGAAGTGGGAGAGTTGAAGTTTATCTAGGGTATATATGCCTGAAAACTTAAGTATGTAATTTGTAGTGAAGCTGGTGCAGGATTAAAGTCAAAAGTCCCTTTTCTCACTTCTGTCTTTTTTCAGTCTGCTAAAAATTGTTGACATGTTCTATGGTATATTCCCTTTCAAGATCAGTAAAATGGGTACATGTTACTATGTGGGAAATCTGTGTGAGATTTCTTGCTTGTCTACTAAAACTGGTTTGTGCTATAGTCAACAGCCAAAACTAGGGGAGAAAAAGAAAAGTTCACCCTATTTATTACTACAAGATAATTTGTGTAGAAATATAATCTTTTGGTATAAGCAAAGCTTTCTTAAACAGAATACAAAGTGTAACCATAAGGAAAAGCATGATATATTGTATTATATTAAAATCAAGAGTGTCTATTAATTAAAGACCACCATTAAGTGAATAAAATGAATCCAAAATTGTGGAGGAATATATTTTCAATATACATATTTCACAAAAAAAAACTCATATCCAGAATATATACAGAACTCCTACAAATAAATGAGAGACAATTCAATATGAAAGATTGATAAAGTAGTTGAATATATATTTATCAAAAGAGGATATCCAAATAGCTAGTAAACATTTCAAAAATTTACACAAATTTTTAGTCATCAGGGGAAATAGGAATTAATTCCACACAAGATACCCTACACACCAAGAATAAATAGTAAAAGTTACAAAGGCAGAAAATACTAAATATTGGTGATGATATGGAATAACCAAGGCTATCTACCAGACACTGCTGGTGAAAGTTAAACTGGTACAATGACTTTGGAAAACTGTTTAGCAGTAGCTATTAAAGCTGTACATATGCCTACCTTGTGTGAACGAGCAATTACCTGCTAAGAATATGACCAATAAGAATGCTTATATAAGTGATACCATACGATATTTGTCTTTCTCTGACTTACTTCACTCAGTATGACAGTTTCTAGGTTCATCCATGTTGCTGCAAATGGCATTATTTCATTCTTTTTTATGGCTGAGTAATATTCCATTGTACATATGTATCACAAATTCTTTATCCATTCCTCTGTCAATGGACATTTAGGTTGCTTCCAGGTTCTGGCTATATGTGGAATCTAAAAAAATGGTACAAGGGAACTTACTTACAAAAGATAATTTTAGTCACAGATGTAGAAAACAAGCTTATGGTTACAGGGGGAGTGGGGAGTGGGGGGAGGGATAAATTGGGAGACTGAGATTGACAAATACACACTACTATATATAAAATAGATAACTAATAAGGACCTACCATATAGCACAGGGAACTCTTCTCAATATTCTGTAATGACCTATATGGGAAAAGAATCTAAAAAAAGAGTGGCTATATGTATATGTATAACTGATACAATTTGCTGTATAGCAGAAACTAATGCAACATTGTAAATCAACTATACTCTAATAAAATTTTTTTAAAAAATGAATGTTTATGTAAGTTTGCCTGAAGACAGCACTATTCACTATAGCCAGACGTTGGGCACTACCCAAATGCCCAAAACATTAGAATGGATAAATAACTTGTGATATATTTACATAATGGACACTGTAAGCAGTGGGGATGAACAACCCACAATTATATGCAACAACATGTATGAATGTTATAAACAAGTATGTGCAGGAAGCCACACACAAAAAGAATGCATGTTGTATGATTCCATTCAAAAACAGACGAAACTAACCTGTGCTGTTTGACGTTAAGACAGAGACTGACTTTGGTGGTGGAGGCAAGTAGTGGGAGGGTGGCTTCTGGAATGCTTGCCTACTTCTCTTTCTTGATCTGGGTATGGTTAGTTTATAAACATACGAAATGTGGGCTCTTCTGTATGTATATCATACTTCAAAGTTAAACAAGAAAAAAAGCAAAAGTGAACAAGATTCTCTTTAACCACCTTATTCTATTACCCTTTGATATAACATTTGCCATATGCCTTTTATAGAACTGCAGAGACATGGAAATCTAGTCTCAAATGCACAATGCATCTTATGGCACATTTCTGATGGCACATTCAGAAAGCAAGATTACAAGTGGGTACTTTTCAGGAGTGAAAATCAAGTCTAAGACAATATATTTGACCATGTTCAATATAAGATCATTGTGATGATGGTGATATATCATTGTAATGCAAGGGATAAATAGAGATAGGTATCATAATGCAAGGGATAAATCATACTGAGTTATTTACCTACTGTTTGACAAATTCACTTTTCAGCCAGCCCAGCATTGTTCTTTCATTCTATTAGGGATGACTGATCTGCTGCATAATATTTTTCTAACCCAGAGTTGCTTCCTTCTGATGCTGGACACTCGGTTTTCGGACCACAGGGCGGGAGGGTTGATAGGCATCCCTGCAGATGCGGCCTGGATACTAAGCAGGAGTATTTGGAAATTTGTCACTCTCTTTGAGGAACAAACATAAAGCAGTACTTGTAATATAAGCCTAGATTTATTTGTGGCTTGTGTGACCATCAGAGGTGAGTTGCTTAAGGCTGGCACCTCCTGCCCTCCTGGGAAAAGAACTAGAGGCCACCAGGGCTGGAGTTCCTGCAGCCCCTGGGCCAATGGGCAGCATGGCCAGGGGAAAGCTGCAGAGGAAGGGGCAAAGGATTAGGAGGGCGTGTTCCATTAAGCTGAGTAGCCAAAGTGCTCGTTGTCTTTTAACCAGCACCAGCAAGGGAAATGACCCCAACCCTCTGCAAAACATCACACAGCTTGTGGTTGCCGCACTGGCCTGGGCTGCAGATTTCAATCTGTACTAAAGTTTTTATCTATCCCCCTCTCCCCTTGCCAGTTTTCCCAGTGTTTCTCGACATCACATTAACTCCCCTCCCAGTACAATAATCGACTCCAATCTGCTATTATCACGGAAATAGAAGAGGTAAAGTGCCTGTAATAGGATCCAAATCAAATCACTTTCACTTCAGCCGGCTTTTGCTGTGAAGCCAAGGATTCCCCAGGGAGATTCAATACAGAGAAACACCTGCAGACACAGGCTGAGGCCCGGAGAGTAGATGGAACACGACAGGGCCCACTTGCCTGTAGCATCTCCTTAGTTATAAGACACTTACCTCAGGAGTAACGACCTGAGGTGGGCTCTGATAAACTGGGGACTCCAAGGCAGAGCCAGGATCTGACTCTCACTCTATTCGACCTGTCATGAAGCAACATGTTGGTTTACAATCCACAGCACTGGGCCTCTGGTTACATGTCTTTTCCTGAAATGTTTGCTTTCATGGGGGTTGCTTTTGCATGAATGACTGCTTGTTCTTTGAGCAGTCTACCCTCAAGGAAAGAATTACATGTATGTATTACTTGCTCTTAAAAAATGAGAAAGGTCAGAGCAAATTGAAAGGTCAGAGCAAATTGAACATAATGCAGACCTGGCAAGGGGTGAGGTAGGAAAAGCCCAGGGAATCTTTCCTTTTGGCATTTCTGCAGCAACATGGCACACTTTGACTCTCAGGCTGCATTCCCAGATGCTTGTAGGTTAAGTAAGTTTCTTTAGAGTGAAGTCCTTTCTGTATATGAGTTGATCAGTTCACATCTATTTTGTTAACTGCTCCCCAAGCATATCACTGGCTGCACAGCAATGTTACATACATTTGCGATCATACTCTAACTTCTCATTTGGGCTCGGACTCTGACACTGACACAGACTTGGCAGGAAGATATAGTCGATGCCAGAGTCTGAAGATTTCCACTGCCCAGACTAATAGGTAGTTCTGGTAAGCGAGTTAACAGATAAGCAGAAAGAGCAATTATAATCTTCATTTCACTTCACAGGCCTATTAAAAAATGATGGCAGATATTTCCAAAGCAAATGATTCAGTGGAAACATCCTTCAACAGGAGTCTTCTCCAGTATTCACTTCTAGTTTTGCCCTTGAACTGCATCTGAAAAGCAGGAAAAAAAAAAGGGGGGGGGTTCAGTAATAATAAAACCAGAATCAGAATCAAAGATGCTATGTTTGCATTAAAGTCTTACCCCTTTCCAGCCATGTGACTTTGACAAATACCTTAATCTTTCTGAACCTTGAATTCCTCATCAGTGGAATCCATCCTCATATATAGTCATGAGTGTTACATGAGGCCTGGATTTAGAAGTGCTTTGTTATTTCTAAATCAATATACTGATATAGAGAATTATGAATTTCCTGAAAGTTTTCATGATCAAAGTTTTAAAAAGTAAAACAGTGAACATTTCTTCTGAAAATAAATTTAAAAGGATCAATAAAGAGCCGTGATGATTTGAAATATGGGACCCTTCTCAGGAGTGGTTCTGCCCACAGACAGTTTGACCATGACTACCATGTGGTCTTATCAGACCAATCTTTTGTCTTCAGGGTGACTGAGGCTGTGGGAAATAGGGGAGGCAACTTGTGGGACCCCCCAGGGGCCAGGTGAGCTTGAAAGTTATTGCTACAGAAAAGGGTTACTTCAGGGCTACTTGTGAGAAGAAAGGAGGAAGTATTCTCAGTGGACCACTGGAGGGATTCTCTAGGGATGAAGCCATTAGTAGGATTTATGTCTGGGCTTCTGCATGATCTCAGATGCCTTAAATTATAAGATGGATCTAAGGGAAATTGGTTCCATAGGGAACGTGGATATGAGGGAATAGTCAATTGCTGTTAACACTGACAAGCCTGTTTCCTTTAAAGGCCTTGTTACACTCTGTTTTTATCTGTGGCAGAACCCCATCTCAGTCTTTCAGACAATAGGAGGGTGTAGTGTGGGCACGGTAAGGTCGGAACTAAGTTGCATTACATATGACAGGGCAATGTTGCCACATGTTGTACAAATGGCCACCTGAAGCCAACACAGGCCTGACTTTAGATAATACATTCTTTTCAATGAAGACTTTTATCAAATACGTAACTAGCTCTGGTTCAACATGCATAGCTTTGGGGAGTTTTTTTTGTTTGTTTTTTAAATAGATACAAGGATATATCAGAAAACTCACACAATCCAGTTGGAGGTTTAAAAAGAAAAATCACTTTATTCTCTCTGCTCAACAGATGTCTGTTACGTGCCCAGAGTACCCCAAGGACATGGAGCACAAGGCGTTCTTCATGTTTCCATGTTGTCTTGTGTGTGTCCGGCATTGGAGAGACAGGATGGAAATTAGGCTACAAGAAGACGTGCTCAGGGAGGGCACCTGATGAAGAATAGAGTGGGAGAACCCGTGTCAGACCTTACCTGGACTTGCAATGCCTTGGAGAAGAGGTGATGCTTGAGTGAAGACATGGAGGCAGAGTAGGAAGGTGTCAGATGACGAGGGCACATGGAGGAGGCAGTTCCAACAGCAGGTGGAAGGTTATGGAGGTATGGCAGTTCCAGGAAGACAAAACAGCAGGTGGAAGGTTTGGGCATATTAATATGTCTAAGGTATTGATATCTGCATTTTTTTGTTGTCGTTTCGGTACGCGGGCCTCTCACTGTTGTAGCCTCTCCCGTTGTGGAGTACAGGCTCCGGACGCGCAGGCTCAGCGGCCATGGCTCATGGACCCAGCCGCTCCGCGGCGTGTGGGATCTTCCCGGACCGAGGCATGAACCCACGTCCCCTGCATCGGCAGGCGGGCTCTCAACCACTGTGCCACCAGGGAAGCCCCTGATATCTGCATTTTAAAAATAAGAAGTCAAGGTTCAGTTCCTTGCTCGATGACACAGAATTGAATGATTGCATAGAAAACATGATGCAGTCAGTCAAGGCCATGGCTCATTCCAAAGCCAGGTTCTCAACCCCTACCTTCAGTTCCCTCCCTGAATAATTGCTTGGGACATTACCCACATCCCATTCATTGCCTTGGTCTCACTTCTTAGCGATGTTCCCAGATCAAGTCTTCATGATGGTGAAGGCAAGCATGGGAGAGAAAATCAAAGTGACTCTCTCCAAATCCACCAATTGCTGTTGCTTTCTCTCTCATTCTTTCCCACCTGCACACTAAAGGTATGCAAGTATATTACAAGGAAAATCAGTCCTTAGTTTCCTTACACTCTGGGAAACTCTGTCCATGATATCCTCATCCTGGGGACACCAGTGCAAGTTAGCCTATTTAAAACTCTGGGAAATGACTATAGTAAAGAAATATGACGAACTATGTGCAACTCACTGTTTGTCGAACTCCTTTGATGTCACGTTTCCTGTATCCTTGTTAACATCCTGGGAAAAGAGTGTCTGAGGAATGCAGTTTGGGAAACATGGCCTCTTCCTCGCATCACTGCTTCTTTCGAGCATCACCGTCACCATTGCAGCTTCTTTCCTTTTATGCAAGAGGCCCTAGGTTAGTCTGATAGAGCTGCCATAACAAAATACCATAGACTGGGAGACTTAAGCAACAGAAATTTATTTTCTTACATTTCTGGATGTTGAGAGTCTAAAATTAAGGTGCCATAAGACTTGGTTTATCCTGAGGCCTCACTCTTTGGCTTGCAGGTGGTGCCCTTCTCCCTGTGTTCTCACATGTTCTTTCCTCTGTGTATGGGGTCTCTGTTGTCTCTTCCTCTTTTTTTTTTTTTTTTTTTTTTTTTTATGCGTTACGCGGGCCTCTCACTGCTGTGGCCTCTCCCGTTGCGGAGGACAGGCTCCGGACGCGCAGGCTCAGCGGCCATGGCTCACGGGCCCAGCCGCTCCGCGGCATGTGGGATCCTCCCAGACCGGGGCACGAACCCGTGTCCCCTGCATCGGCAGGCGGACTCTCAACCACTGCGCCACCAGGGAAGCCCTCTTCCTCTTTTAAGAACACCAGTCATGTTGGATTAGAGTCTCACCCTTATGGCCTCATTTAACCTTAATTACATCTTTAAAGGTCCTTTCTCCAAATGGAGTCATATTGGGCATTAGGGCATTAACATGAATTTTAGGAGACACAATTCAAGCCATACAGACCCCTTTTCCCACCCCAATTTCTATGACAGAGGATCCAGGGCAGTGAGACCAGTTTGTTTTTATGAAACATACATGATATTGACTTCATTTACAGTGGTCTTTTAACTCCTGGAAGACCCATCACTGGCAT
This sequence comes from Phocoena phocoena, assembly GCF_963924675.1. Classification (NCBI taxonomy): domain Eukaryota; kingdom Metazoa; phylum Chordata; class Mammalia; order Artiodactyla; family Phocoenidae; genus Phocoena; species Phocoena phocoena. Next base: position 128,781,018 of record NC_089220.1, on the reverse strand, counting down.
GATCTAAATTTAAAAAGGAGAGAAAGGAAGGATAGGCAAGAGAATGGAAACTTTTTTCCATTATATTTACTGTTATCATCAAAGGATTGAACACTTTGGAATTTGCCAAATGGTCAGCTGATTCTCTGGAGAAGGAAGAGAGGAGTCACCTGGGACATTCTACATCCTGGCAGCAGCAAAGGAGAGAAAATCTGATCAGAAGGTCTAGATGGCATTGGTTCCATGTTTGCTCTCAGCACTAGGAAGCTCCAAAGTGCATCTTCATATTTTGTAGATTTCCTAAGCCAAGAGTTCTTGATAGAATTATTTTCACTCTCACTCTGTTATTTGATATTCCAGGTTATACATTTTTTTTTTGCCTTGATATATATTTTTAAAAATTATTGTCTTTCTAAGCTGGCTTTAGGCATTGAGTGTGCAGGTAATAATTAATAGGGAAGCAGCGTGAGTTCTTGTGCTGGTAGAAAGAAAGCAGGAGCCTAGGGAATCAAGGAGACAAGGGAACTTGTCTCAAGGTGATTAGAGGCAGAAGATCTAGAGCCCCTTACTCAAGAGCAAATGTGAACCATGTTCACCATTATTGCAACAGGTGGTCAGATCCATTCTCAATTCCTGGGCTTCAAAAGCATCACAACAGGCTTTTGTAGGTTCATTGGAGGCCCTCTGTTGAATTTGAACTTAGTCTTTGACATCACCTTAGCATCACCTCAACTGGAACTGATATAATAAAGTCAAGTAATTGACTAATTTTAAAACACATCTCAGATGTAAACAGAACAGCATAGGCATTTACTTTCACCTGTAAAATGGAGGTAATAATGCTGTCTTCACAGATTTTAAGGACCCATCTAGATGGCATAATACACAAACACTCAGCATAAACACTTTCCTTCTTTCTTTCTCTCCTCCCTCCCTTTCGCCTTTCTTCCTCATTCTTGAATTTCCTCTTTCTTTCTTTCCACCCACCTTCATCCTGCATTCACCTTCCCACTTCTTTCAATGGTTCTAGCTATTTTATACAGAATCTTTAAAACTATAGAATTTTTTAAAATATCTGCACAAAATTTTATAGACTTTTAAACACAAGACTCCTAGGGGAAATTCCATGAAATAAATAAAAGCTATGTTGAGGGTACGGACCACATATGAGGTTTTATTTTATTCTCCCCTCCCTCTTGTGCCAAATACAGAGCTGGGCACAAACTAAGTACTAAATAAGCAATTTAAACTGAAAGAGGAAATAAAGCAAGATTTTAAAATGCCATAAAGTGATAGGTGATACACACAATTGCAGAATTTGACTCCAGGAAGAAGGCTTCTGACTTCTGTCATTTCTATCATGACACATATTCTGTAGGAGAGTCCGTTTACGTCTGTTATGTATTCAGATAGATACATGCAGAAGTGTTCCATTTGATATTCCTGAAGTAATCTGATATATTGATGATTATAAAATAGCTACCATTTATTGAACACCTATAAATGTCAGGTATTCTAAGTGCTTGACATGAATCATTTCAATTAGTATTAGATATGTTAATGTGCTGCATGATATATCATATGTATCATACATTGCATACATTCCCCCTTTCTAATTTGACTTTCAAAGAAAAAACATATCGTCATGTTTGAATGTAGAATTATTCTGACTGAGAATGCTTAATTAATTCTAGTACACATGGAAATAATATCCAGATACCTCTTTCTGTATTCATACTCTTTCCCACAGAAATGTTGTATTGCTTTCATGATTTTGTAGGTCTAGAGAATAAAGCTATTCGATTTAAACTTGATCTTGGGTATTTCTTTTGAGAAACGTAGGGACTCCTCCTTTCAGGCATGTCAGTTTAGTAATTCTCAGGGTCAGTTCATCAGTTTCATTGATGAGATGTTTAAGGGTTGAACATGAGGAGAGGAAAAAACATGTTCAAAGCACCATATAAAATTGTAATTGTTATTTTCTTAAATTTTTATAATTTTTTGGCAAAAAGGTTAACATTTGGCTTAAATAGCTAAGAAAGAGATTTTGGATTTTGTCCAATAATAGCTGAGTGGATCACTTAAAATAAACTGTCATTATATTCTAAAAAAATGAGTTATACCTGTGCTCTATGATATTTCTGGGGAAACGATTACATATTGTGGATCTTTTATGGATAAACAGAAATATTCCCCACATTGCAATACCCATGGTAGCATTTGTATCATTAGAAAATGATAGTGGTGACTGAGAATTTTTGACTAATTAGGTTTCTTGGATAATAAGAGCTTTTTAATAAGGTACATATCATTTACAATATTGCTAATGAAATGTGAAAGCGATTCAGTACCCGGTAAGATAATGGCTAACTCGTTTTAATTGTTAACATTTTTTCTTGCCTTCAGTGACACAGTCATTATTTCCCAGTCACCACTTATCATGAAATCCAAGAGGATTAATGGTTTCACTTATACCGGTGAAAATGTTTAAGCTGTCCCGATTATCAGTGCAGTTGGAAAGAATAATGGTTATTTGTCATTGCGTTTAGCAGGAGAATGAATTGTCCCCTGTATAGTGGCACCATTAACTCTTTGAGGAAGTGGTAAGAGGGTTTTACTGCAGAGCTGGAGAATGCCAAGTTTTAGGACTGGCTGTTCCTTTGAATGTGGCTTATTTTCATCCACAACCCTCTAAAAGAATTTCATCCTCTCCTGGCAGAATTGGAAACAAACAGCTTAGCTTACTACACACTTTTGGATATCTGAAATTAAAACTAGATAGCAACTTATCTATTCTTGTGATGAATGAGCAAACTGCTACATTAAAAAATGATCAAGGGAAATGTGAATTCTGGAAAAAGATAAAAAATTGTTTGTAAATTCCTTGCTCCTTACCTCTTCTGTTAAAGAAATAGAGATAAATGTAGAAAACAGTCCCTTTGGGTTTCTCACCCCAACCCTGATTATGTTTTAACACAAATACTACATTTTATTAGATCCTTTGTCTACTTAAAAATTTCTTATCAACCTACCTTGCTTAACCATAAAACATAATAATTAAGGAGACGTCCTCAATTTTTAAGGACTAAAATGATGCTAGTTGAGGAGAAAGACTGATAAAAATCAAGTCTTTGATCAATTAAAAATTTAAGGGTACAAATATACATCTGCTGCATTGTATTTAATATTCTGACTGCAGTGAATGGTTTCAGTGAAGTCTCAAATGGTAAAAAATAAATTTACTGTATCAAAAAATTGTAGGACTATGTTAAGAAAATAAAATATTTGCCTTCAGTAAAATTAACAGAATGTCTCCCTTTCTGGAAGATGGCATTGGTTGGAATGGAATGAAATGCCTCTCCCATCAGGTCACCTCACAGACTAAGCAGTGCAGGAAATGGCCTTGCAGTTTCTGTGGCCCCTCACTGGCTCTCCCGTGGCTGAGACATTAGGGAAGCTCTAATTCACAAAAAGGAGTGCAGTCACGAAGTGTGTGTGCTTCTCAGGAGAGCATCCAGGGCAGACCAGGGGGAGGCAACCAGAGGCAAGAGGGCAGCGGCAAAAAAAAAATAATAATAATAATAAAGCGTGTTTTAAGAGATACAGCTTGGCTGCCTTATCTTGTTACAGTGAAAACAGTGTTCTGTCTCCTCTGGAGAAGTGGCCACAACTCAGCCTTGTCAGGCAGGGTGAGCATTGCTCTGTTCAGCACAAGATGGTGAGAAATCTGTTTCCTAAAAACACAGAGTTCTGGAGAACTCTGCTTGCTTTCAAAAGCCTCTCATTTTAACAGGAGACAGCAATAAAGCCTCTCATTTTAACAGGAGACAGCAATAAGGAGACCATCATCCCTTTCAGCAAGACCCATAAATGCAAACTGTTCCCTTTACAAAAGCTAACTCCATCCCCAACACATGAATGAACCAAATTTCAAAATGGAGTAGGGTGCTTCTAGAAGTAAAGTGCAGGTAGTTGAGGTGTGAATAGAAATTATATTATTCAATACCATAGGGGAAAAAAAATTGCCTCCTCAGGTGCCTTCCATCCTTGGAAGGAAGATGGTCAGTGTACGGAGGAAGCTTCTAGCATCATCACTGTCATTATGTGTGATCTATTGACAAATCAGTGTTTCTTTGAGATGGTAAACAAGACAATTTCTGCAGGAGCCCCATGAGGTAGGCTGAAACTACACAGCCCAGCCATTTTAAGATGTAAGAAGTCAGGGGAAACAGCTGCCAGTAGAAGAAAAGACACAGGAAAGAAAAGAAAAAATAAAGAGAACAGGGAAAGAAAGACAAGAAGGGAAAAAAGGAAGAAAGAAAAGAATAACAGGACACACACTGTTTGTTTGAATGGTCAAAATACGGTGATACAGAGACAGAGCTGCAGATGTACAGCAGCATTCCCTCTGACAAAATTACAGAGGGAATTTAGCAAGCAGATCCAATTCAGAGTTTCTGACACAATGAGATTACGGTCCACACTGCAGATTGCAGTCTTTGTTTCTGTAACACTGGCTTTTTGAGTTCCCCTGACTTCATTTGGTGAAGAAGCAATTTTGGTGGAAAATGAAGCAGAGTGCTAGGGATGATGATTTCCCAGAAAGAGAGCACCAGCAAACTACCCGATGAGTATTTAATTCCTTCATAATGGAGTTCAGCACCTTCTAAGTTATAAAACAAAATGGCACCATAGCCTTTTTCAGCCATCCAGATGCTTTATTTCAAAATAGCACAGGCTAAGATAAAATTTAACTTTTATTCTTGTCTCTAAAATAAATGTACATGCATTAAGCGAGTAAGCAGACAAATAAAGATCCCAAAGCAACTTCTCTTTAAAACCCTGATGACAGATGGTAAGGTTAAAGAAAGAAGCCCACAGAGGCCCTAGTCCTCCAGAGGGTGAATAGCAGTACTTTTTTTTTTAAAGATTTAATTATTTTATTTATTTTTGTCTGTGTCGTGTCATTTTGCAGCATGTGGGATCTTTCTTTGCCGCACACGGGCTTCTCTCTAGGTGTGGCATGGGGGTTTTCTCTCTCTAGCTGTGGCGCCTGGGTTCCAGGGCACCTGGGCTCTGTAATTTGCGGCACACAGGCTCTCCAATTGAGGTGCATGAGCTCAGTAGTTGTGGCACGCAGGCTTTGTTGCCCCGCGGCATGTGGGATCTTAGTTCCTGACCAGGGATTGAACCCACGTCCCCTGCATTGGAAGGTGGATTCTTTACCACTGGACCACCAGGGAATTCCCAGTGCAGTCTTAAAATCAGAATGATGTATGTGTTTGAGAGATTTTTCTTTATGAATACGTACTTCAAATCCAGTTTCTTTTGTCAAATTGTTGTAGAATCTAGAGTATGCACATCTTAGTACTAAGCATGAAGCAATTGGATTGGTTTTTGCTTCTTAACTCTCACTTTGTCATCCTGATAGACTTTTAGTGAAGAGGCACATAAAATAATCTTCAAAAATCTGGATCAGAAAAAGAAAGAAGCGTGATCTTTACTGAAGTCTAGAAAGGCAACTGACATTTATAAAGAAAATACAGAGATGGGAGGAGGGTTCTTTTATAGCAGTATAGGGACCACAGATGTAACAAACTGATGAAAGTTGAATTTTGAGGCATCCTGGTCTAGTGCTAGGACAGTAGCAGCTTGACTACACTGAATGGCTGCCTAATCCTGGTTTTATTTTTCAGTTATAACCACTTCTGCTATGCAATCTGGAAGCCAATATCCTGCTTTTTCCCCAGTATGTATTATCCTGGAATCTGTACTCCTTCTCTCAGCTCCAAAGGGCACATTTTTAATTGACATATTCCTGGAAATATATTAGGTCAATTTAGCTGAGAATGTGCCAGATGTATGTGAAATTCTAGTTCTTTCATAAAATAATTTCCTAAAATGATTGTGTGTTTGAATTTTTGTCATCGCTTATATTTAAATCACAAGTTACCTGAACAAAAAATTTGCCTGTTATTTAGTAGTTTAGCTTAAAAAATTCTTATCATGTCTTACTCCCATTAGCAACTAAACAGGACCATCGTACATAATTAGGCATCTTTAATGTGTCTGCATTTTGGAGCAGGGTCATCATTTCACTAAAAATAAAACATGTTCTGGTTTGTGAAGCAGTGCTAATGGAAGATCAGGTGAGTGAATTTCCCTCAGACCCACACATCAGGCTCACCTTATGATAAAAACAGCTGTATTGGGGTGCTAGGGTGCCATCAAGTACCCTGGTTAGAACGACAAGGCAGATAATACCTGGGTGCCTTTAAGGGCAATTGACACTCCCTGTCTCACATAGCTTACTGATGATAGTCAAAACTATTCCAAAATACTACTTCAACTGAGTTGAAAAAATCACCAGGATCATACATCAAGAAAGTAAAAACCTAAAAGATACATATTTGTGGAAGAAAGCACGAATGCTTGGAAAGTAAAGAATAAGATGAAAACTTTGAGGTAGGAATCTTCTTTGCTAACATATGTCTCCCTGTTTGTTCAGCTATTGATATCCATAAAAATTTTATTGACATTTATTGAGTAGTTACTGTGTGTGTGTGTGTGTGTGTGTGTGTGTGTGTGTGTGCGTGTAAGTTCAACTCATCCAAACTGCATAATGATCCTATAGAGTAAGAATTATTATGACCCCCTTTTTACAGATATGGTAGTCCAAGCACAGAGAGGTTAAGTAAACTGCTCAACATGACACAGCTAGTAAGTGGTAAAACCAACATTTGACTTCAGACAATCTGAACCCAGCGCCTACTGGCTTGAACAGGAGTCAGTACTCCATCCTCAATATATTGGAAAGAGCAAAGATGCACCATGCTTTTACTCTCAGGAACTGAGAGACATCAGTAAGACTAACTAGAGGTGAAACTTGGATCGTAAGTTTTATTTATATGCTTTTTCAAAGAAACAAAACTAATTTTTAGATAGAGAAGATGCATTTTTTTGAGGATGGAATGAATGAACAGATAACATGGGCTTGGAATGAGTAAGAGAAATTCTTTCTCCTAAATTTACTAGTCAAATGACCTTGGAGAAGGTACTTTGCCTCTCTAAACCCAATCTCTTCATCTGTAAAATAATGAAATGCTCCCTTTTCAGAGTTGCTGTGACATGGTGCTTGGCTCCAAGCCAGTTCTCAATTTCTATTGGTGGTTGTTTTGTCATCAATGTTATTGAATTCCATGGCTTCTATGAACTCAGGACAAGTTGCTCAGCTTTATTCAGATCTTATATTATTCTACATGTCTTTGTTTTGTGAACTCAAAAAATATTTAAAATTATTGATGTTCATAATTGTCATAATGCCTTTAAAAAAGCATTTTTTGGCTTCCCTGGTAACACAGTGGTTGAGAGTCTGCCTACCGATGCAGGGGACACGGGTTCGTGCCCTGGTCCGGGAAAATACCACATTCCGCGGAGCGGCTGGGCCCGTGAGCCATGGCCGCTGAGCCTGCGCGTCCGGAGCCTGTGCTCCGCAACGGGAGAGGCCACAGCGGTGAGAGGCCCTCGTACCACAAAAAAGAAAAAAAAAAAAAAAGCGTTTTGAATTTTTTCCCAGATTGTCTTAATATCTGAGACGCTTATTAAGGAGCAACAAGTCTTGAGGATCAATGACAATGCATTTGAGACATTGCTTTACTATTTAGAAATTTTACTAGAGTTTTTACTGGAGGTTTTTTGTTTTTTGTTTTTGTTTATGTTTCTAACCTATCTTGAAGCTTCCACAAACCGTGTTAAGTCTGGGAGACAGAAAAATGAAAGCAAAGAGATAAAGCCACAATCACAGATTTACTCAGCAGTTTACTGCAGAAGATTAAAATTCAGATATGCTTTATATATTTTGTCTATCACTTTCCAGTTGGAAACTGGAGAAACTGGTTATTAAAATATACCGGGCTTCCCTGGTGGCACAGTGGTTGAGAGTCCGCCCGCCGACGCAGGGGACACGAGTTCGTGCCCCCTTCCGGGAAGATCCCACATGCCGCGGAGTGGCTGGGCCCGTGAGCCATGGCCGCTAAGCCTGCGCATCCGGAGCCTGTGCTCCACAACGGGAGAGGCCAAAACAGTGAGAGGCCCGCGTACTGCAAAAAAATAATAATAATAATAAAATATACCAACCCACATCAAATCACATCTTTATATATCTTTGAAAATTTAATGGTGATAAATCTTGTGTTTATTTAAAACACACTTTTTCCACCATGCTCTTAACTGGTGCAAAAACTGTAGCTCTTAACTCAACTTCCTCAGGAGTTGTATTAAAATGACTATCGACACATTATTCCTTGTAAGGGCCCAACACAGACCTACTGCTGCTGTCATGGCCGTCTAAAATTTTCCTCATGTAAAACTTTAACTGATAGGTCAACAAAGAGGAAAAATGTTTAGTCTGAAGTGAGCTCCCCCAAGCTGAGCTTATTTTTAAGATGATGGGGGTGGGCACTGAAAGTGTCACCCTACATGTGCTCATCCTGGGCCTGACAAGTCTGGTCCAAACTGCTTCCTCTTTTTGGCAGGTAATTTCCAGTATCATTGTCTCCTGGAAATACATGGAAGATGGTGAAATACACTGGAGAAAGAAAGTTGGCAAGGTCTCAAATAGATAGAAATGGGAAAGGAGCAAGGCCACACCACTTGTTTGCTTATGAAACAGAGTGAAAAAAATATCTTTGGTTTTCTTGTATTATTGTTAAAAATGATTGTGCTGTTCTTGTTTTAGTTCAAACTAATAGATAAATTATAACCCAAGATTGAACACACACAGAATTAGCATTTTGTCCATTTACCTTGATGACCTAGTTACATACATACTTAGGATTATAAAACGCTGAAAACTTAATAAGTGACTTTTTTTAAGTTTTTATTTTATATTGTAGTATAGTTGATTAACAATGTTGTGTTAGTTTCAGGTGTACAGCAGAGTGATTCAGTTATACTATACATGTATCTATTCTTTTTCAATACTTTTTTTTAACATCTTTATTGGAGTATAATTGCTTTACAATGGTGTGTTAGTTTCTGCTTTACAACAAAGTGAATCAGCCATACATATACATATATCCCCATATCCCCTCCCTCTTGTGTCTCCCTCCCACCCTCCCTATCCCACCCCTCTAGGTGGTCAAAAAGCACTGAGCTGATCTCCCTGTGCTATGCGGCTGCTTCCCACTGACTCTCTATTTTACATTTGGTAGTGTATATATGCCCATGCCCCTCTCTCACTTCGTCCCAGCTTACCCTTCCCCCTCCCTGTATCCTCAAATCCATTCTCTACGTCTGCATCTTTATTCCTGTCCTGCCCCTAGGTTCTTCATAACCATTTTTTTATTTTTTTAGATTCCATATATATGTGTTAGCATACGGTATTTGTTTTTCTCTTTCTGACTTACTTCACTCTGTATGACAGACTCTAGGTCCATCCACCTCACTACAAATAACCCAATTTCGTTTCTTTTTAGGGCTGAGTAATATTCCATTGTATATATGTGCCACATCTTCTTTATCTATTCATCTGTTGATGGACACTTAGGTTGCTTCCATGTCCTGGCTACTGTAAATAGTGCTGCAGTGAACATTGTGGTACATGACTTTTTTTGAATTATGGTTTTCTCAGGGTACATGCCCAGTAGTGGGATTGCTGGGTCGTATGGTAGTTCTATTTAAAAAAAAAAAAAAAAAAAAGTGACTTCTTCCAGTTAGTAGTATTAATTCCAAATTGATCATTGAATTTCAGTTCCCAAATGAGATCTTTCCAATTGAGTCTAGATTATCTAATTATTTCCAAGATATAAGTTAGGATATATTTTACCATGGTTTAACGGGTTGTTCTTTGACTATACTTTAGGGCAGAGATGCTGTATTCTTTAAAGAATAAAATTATTATGGATGCTCACTAAACTTATTGTGCTAATTATTTCCTGATGTATGCAAGTCAAATCATGATGCTGTACTCCTAAAACTTACACAGTGCTGTATGTCAATTTTATCTCAACAAACTGGAAGAAAAAGAATTTAAAAATAAGATCTAATTTGCATCGATAAAATAAAATAAAAAAATAATGAATATTTGTTTAAAAATGATGTTGTGAGTTTTATAAGCACTCTGGCCCTAAAAAACAACCACGTTCTGAGCAATGTTACGCTTGTAGGAGAAGCTGAGTGACAAGAGTGGTAAAAGAATATGATTTGATTTAGACAGATCTGGGTTCAAATTCTAATGCCAGGTGCTCTACAGCAAGTAAATGAATATCCCTGAATCTCCGGTTCTTTATGTATTATGGTGAATGTTACTGCTTGCTTGAGGTTTCCTGTTGGGATTAAGGGAGATAATTTACATAGCGTTTCTGGTCCACATTTCAGACTTCAATAGCTGGTAACAATATCATGGCACATTTTCTGAAGGCAATAAGTGAGCAAGCTACAGGCAGGCTCCTAAGGAACCCTCCCTGCACTGTGCATCTTCCCACAGTTTGGCATCTGTTGGGACCATCAAGATCTCTGCACATTGGGTGTCTCATTGCCAGAATCGCATGCTTAGATGTGGGTCAGCAGCAAAGTGCTTTGGCATTTAGGAGTACGTGGGGAGCTGGCTCAGCATCTGCCCAGACGTTACCAGAGTCCTGTTGTACTGTCACTAATATGAGCATTTGACATCACAAATCTCTCCTTTTTCTCTGTTCACTGATCCTACTTCCTCTCTACCCTATAAAAACAAGAAAACAATAATAAACTAAAAATCAAAGGGCATGCGTGTGCGCATGTGCACACACAGACACACGCATTGATAAGGTTCCTCCCATGGAATATTGCTGTAGTTGAGGCATCTAATATAACAGACCAAGCTGTTGATTGACTATTACTCACTGTGTAGCTCTACCCACACGTGCTTGTGCACACTCACCACCCTGAATCTAGCATATTATCATTTATTTCATTGTTCTATAAAGTGCTCAGAGATGCAGAGTACGGAAAGCACCATGGCACTCTGGTGCAATTCAATTTAGTCAAATATCAGACATCCACATAGTGTAAATGGAACATGAGTTAAGAATCTGATCCAACTGCCTACTGGTGTAATTGACTCGACAGAGCCAGCCTGTGTCATTAGTCCTATAAACAGTTGCATTTACAACAATAAAACTGAAAAGCATGGAAATTAAAAGCTGTTAGGATTTTCTCTGGTGTGCATTTATCTTTGAAGAAGTGTGTACACTCTCTAAACAAATTTTCTGATCTCTTTGGTAAACTGGCATCATAGCAACCTGTGTCAGCAATGCCTTATATATCAAATGGTGATCAAATTTGAAATAAGTGAAATGAGAGAAGGATGCAGTGGGTTGACGTACTAACTTAATTGTCCAGTGCATGAATTTTCAGTGTTAATTTATTGGCATGGCATCCAGTTCCCTAACAGTAATCTAGGGTTATACCTGGCAGCTGGAAGTTATTCTGGGGTTTACTGTAAATAATATATTCATTGTAATAGAGAATTATGCAACTTAAATAACTGTTAACCTGAAAGTTCAATCTGTGGTTTCTTGATAGTATTTCTCCTTAGTGACCATATTATTTGATAGACAAGGGCCCCCCTATAATGTTCAGTTGATTAGTAGGACCCTGTCAAACAAGGAGAAAGCATTCCGTAGAAGTGACCTTTTTACTCACCACTCCCAACTCTATCCCCATTAAAATGAGGCTTTGAGCATGTCTTCTGTGCATTCTGTGTTCTGTCAACAATAAAGAACTAGAGTGTCTTTCTATCTCTGGTGATATGCTACTGGACCGCTTAACCAAAAATTGAGAGAGTATATTACAAGGTTAAAGAGCAGAGTTCAGAGGTCATTATAATTCTCATTAAGGAATGTTTCTGTGTACTGACTATAGGTGAGTTAATCGATATTTCTGTCTGAAAATGAGCAGGCTTAGTAAAGATGGCTTTAATTGGAGAGATGTTATTCATAGAGAAGGAGCATTTATGGGCTTTCATGGCAGCAGTCCTCATAGGTTACATGGTCTGTGGCAAGATGTGCCACGACAGTTGAGATGACATACATTTTGACATTTCAGGTCTCCCTAGAGCAAGCAGCTTGGAAAATCTTTAGGGTTGGTTCTCAGCTCCTCAAATCCCAAACTGGGACTTGTGGTTTGATATACACATAGATAGAGAGAAGGAAGGATGGCTCATGCAAGATTTGTTTTTTCGCTTTAATTAAACATTAGTCTCCTCAGTCTTGAAGGAGAGGGAACACTAAACTCATTTGTTTTTCGATATATCATAAAAACTTTCTACCTCTAAAATGGGCAACCATTTTCCCAGACACCTTCAAATACTAAATTGCAAAACAGAAAGAAAAAGAAAAAAAGTAAATAATAACAAACTTCACCATTAGCCAAAGAGGATCATGAAAGATTCTAACACACTTTGCTTTTCCTGGAATTTTCACTACCAAACGTTATCTTAAATTAAATTTCTTTGAAAAGTGTGTCAATATATTTGAAGGGTAAACACACTATAATCTCTCACTGGTAATTGCATAAATCTATATTGACTAATACAAAATATAATTATTCTTTATAATTTCCTCATGCACTTTGTAATTTCTGGTTTACAACACTCTCCACTACATCCCTCATCCTATGGTTTTGTCTAGAAGTATTGTTGTTTTAGGTTTTACATTTAGGTATATTATACATATTGTATTATTTATTGTTACACATAGATATCCAGTTGCTCCAGAATCATTTGTTGAAAAACCTATATTTTCTTCAATGAATTATCTTTGCATCTTTGTAAAAACCAGCTGTCCCTATATATGTGTGATATATTTCTGGATGATATTCTGTTCCATTGGTGTATCTGTTTATCTTTATACGTATACTACACTGTCTTAATTACCACTGCATTATAATAAGTCTTAAACCAGGTAGTGTTAATCTTCCAACTTCTTTTATTTTTCCAAGCTTTTCAGATGTTTTAGATCTTTTAAATTTCCCTATAAATTTGGAACCACTTTGCCAATTTCTACCAAAAAATAATCTGCTAGAATTTTGAATGAGATTGTGTTGAATTTAAAGATCAATTTGGGGAGAAGTAGCATCTTAATAATTTTGAGTCTTCAGACCCAATTTTATGTGTCCCCATCTACTTTTTCTTTTATTGTATATATTTAAGATGTACAACTTGATTTTCCATTTGTTCTTTAATTTCTCTTAGCAGAGTTTTGTATTCTTTTGTATATAGATTTTGCACATCTTTGTCACATTTTATCCGTAAGGATTTTGCTTTGAGTTTTGCTATTGTAAATGGTGTTTTTTTTTAAGTTCAACTTTAAATAGAATAGCATATAGAAATAAAACTGATTTTTATATAACAATGTTGTATTTTGCAACTTTGCTGAACACAATTATTAGTTTTAGTACTTTATTTTATAGGTTCCATTGAATTTTCTACAGAGTTGTTCATCTAATTGCTTAGTAAAATGAATTTTATTTCTTCCTTTTCAATCTGGATGTTCATTATTTATTTATTTATTTACATTACTACACTAGTAAGACCCTCTAGTCAAATGTTGAGTAGAAGTGGTAAGAATGAAAAAACGTTTTGTTTCTGGTCTTAGTGAAAAGCATTTAGTATTTAATCATTCATAATTAATCATTAAACACTACATTAGGAATTTAGTAATATAAATTTCCCCATAAGGACTGATTTAGCAACATCTAAAAAAATGTTGTGCTGTGTTTTTATTTTCATTTAATTAAAAATACTTTCTCATTTCCCCTTTGATTTCTTTTTAACCATGAGTAACTTAGAAGTGTGTTATTTGGTTTCCAAATATTTGGTAGATTTTCCAGAGATCTTTGTGTTATTTATTTCTGATTTAATCCAGTGATGGTCAAAGAGAATACTTTGTTAGCATTGAATTATTTTAAATTTATTTAGATCTTTAAGGCTTAAAATATAGCCTACCTTGACAAATGTTCCATGTGTTTGAAAATAATGTGTATTTTACTGTTAAAGTATCAATTAGGATACGTGGGTTGATAATTTGGTTCTATTTCTATCCTTACTGGTTTCTCTCTAGTTGTTCTTTTTTTTGGGGGGTGGGATCGGAGCTTTACTGGGAGGTTTGTTTTTTTTTAACATCTTTATTGGAGTATAATTGCTTTACAGTGGTGTGTTAGTTTCTGCTTTATAACAAAGTGAATCAGCTATACATACACATATATCGCCATATCCCCTCTCTCTTGCATTTCCCTCCCTCCCTCCCTATTCCACCCCTCTAGGTGGTCACAAAGCACCAAGCTGACCTCCCTGTGCTCTGCGGATGCTTCCCACTAGCTATCTATTTTAGGCCACAGGGGTATAGCTCAGGGATAGAGCGTTTGACTGCAAATCTAGTTGTTCTATTAATAACTGAGAGAAGGCTATTGAGATCTCTAGCCATTATTTTGGATGTCTATTTCTCCTTGCAGTTTTATAAGTTTTTGCTTTGATTATTTAAAATGTCATTATTAGGTGCATAGATATTTATGACTGTAATGTTTTCCTGACAAATTAACCTCTTTATCATTATGGAATGGCTTTCTTTTTCCCTGGTAATACTCTTTGCTCTGAAGTCTACTTAATCTGATAGTAACATAATCACTGTAGATTTCTTTTTCTTAGTGTTAGAATAGTATGTCTTTTTTATTCTTTAAACTTTTAACTATTTGTGTCTTTATGTTTAAAGTATGTTTCTTACAGTCAGCATATACTTGTCTTACTTTTTGATCCATTCACACATTGTTCCTTTTAGTGAGATGGGTAAACCACTTATACTTATCTAATTATTGACATGTTTAGATTAAGTCTATTATCTCACTATATTTATATTGGTCTCTTCCTATTCTTTTTTTTTTCTTTCATTGCCTTCTTGTGTGTGAATTGTGTGTTTTTCAATTCAACTTTATTTTCTCTATTGGTTTATTGTGTATAACTCTGAAAGGGGCCTGAATTGGTCTTTTTTCATTTGTTTTATCTTTCAGTACTTTGATTCTCCACTATCTACATGCTTGCATTTTGCCTGAGGAGAAATCTGGTGTAATTCTTATCTATATGCTTATGAAGTTAAAGTGACTTTTTCTCTAAATACTTCAAGATTTTCTTTCTTTACTGATTTTCAGCAATTTGAATATGACGTGATTTGGTGTCATTTTCTTCATGTTTCCTGTGCTTGGTAATTTTTGAGCTGCTTGCATTTATGGGTTTATAACTTTTATCATATTTAGAAAAAATTCTGCCATTGTTTCTTTGGAAATCTTTTAGGCTCCCCTCTTCTATAGAGGTTTCCAGTTAGATGTGTGTTAGGCTGCTTGAAGTTGACCCACAGCTAGGGATGCTATTTTTAAATTTTTCATTGTATTTTTCTCTGAATTTCCTTTTGGATTGTTTCTATTGTTCTGCCTTCAATTTCACTATTCTTTTTTTCTGCCGTGTCTAATCAGTTGTTAATACTATACAGCATACTTTTAATCTCACTTCCAGTTTTCACCACTAGATGTTTGATTTGGGTCTTTTGTTTATATTTTAATGTTTCTACTTAACCTTCTGAGCATATGGAATACAGCTAAAATAGCTGTTTTGTGTTCTTGTACACTAATTCTAACATCTGCATCAGTTCTTGGTCAGTTTCAGCTGATTGGTTTTTCTCTTTATTAGGCCATAGTTTCCTATTTCTTTGTATGACTGGTAAACTTTGTTTGGATGCCAAGCATTATAAACTTTACCTTTATTGGTACTTTATATATATTTTTTCTTTTTATAAACTTCTTGAGCTTACCGTGGGATGCAGTTATCTGGAAATCATTTGATCCTTTTGGTCTTAATTTTAACATTTGTTAGGTGGGATCAGAGTTTTATCAGTCTGTGCTTAATTATTTCCCATTACTGAGTAAAGACCTCTTTGAATACTCTACCCAATGCCCTGTGTAGCTGATGGAAATAGGAACAATTCCCAGCCCTGTTTAGGCACCATGATCTATTTCTTATAATCTCTTTGGAGGGATCTTCTCCTGGTTCTATGGGCAGATCAGCACTTTGCTGAATATTCAAGGATACTCCTTTGAGTACTTGATTCTCAAAATTCTAACTATACTGTTTTCCCTGAATTCTAAGGTCCTTCTCCTTAACTTAGGGAATCTACCACCCTTTGCCACAGCCTAAACTCTCTCAAGTCAGTGATCTTGAGCAATCATAGGGCTTACCTCCTTTGCTTACCATTTCTCAGGGGTAAATGGCCTTTGTTGCCTGATGTCCAATGTCTTGAAAACCATTGCTAAAAGTAGTTTGCATTTATTTATTTATTCAATTATTATTTTTGGTTTATGGGGAGAGAGGATCAGTCTGATCTGAGTTCCTCCCTCTTGACTGCAAACAGAAATCCCAAAATAATTTTATCAAGTAAATAATTACTAAGGAAGAAAACATTCATGGGAAAGGGCTTTGTAATTGAGGAGAAATAAACAATAGCAATGATGATGGTAATGATGATGATTGTATTTGTGTATCTCTTCACATTTTGCTTTGATTCGTTTTTCATTTTTACAAAGTAGCCCCACTTCTAAGTTAAAAATCCAAGGACTTGGATTTGATACTAGATTCTATAGAAAGAATGTAGAATGATTTGAACATGCACTTTAATACTGGAGCCTCAATATGCATTAAGAATATTACTTTCAATACATACCTACTAGTAAATGAAGACCTTAAAGAGATCCCATCCCACCTCCACTTCTGTAGACTCTTAGCTAAGTCTCACTTACATTCAGTTACTGAATAACTTGGCATGTAAACCATATTTCTTTTTTATTTTCTTTTATTATTTATTTACTTATTTTTATTGGCGTATAGTTGCTTTACAATGTTGTGCTAGTTTATACTGTACAGCAAAGTGAATCAGCTATATATATACATATATCCCCCTCTTTTTGTATTTCCTTCTCAGGCAGGTTACCACAGAGCATTGAGTAGAGTTCCCTGTGCTATACAGTAGGTTTTCATCAGTTAAACCTTTTTTTTTTTTTTTTTTTTTTTTTTTTGTGGTACCTGGGCCTCTCACTGTCGTGGCCTCTCCTGTTGCGGAGCACAGGCTCCGGACGCGCAGGCTCAGCGGCCATGGCTCACAGGCCCAGCTGCTCCATGGCATGTGGGATCCTCCAGGACCGGGGCACAAACCTGTGTCCCCTGCATCGGCAGGCGGACTCTCAACCACTGCGCCACCAGGGAAGCCCCCCACATATTTCTTTTTAATGCTTATTTTTTGTTAAGAAAAGAGGACTACCAAAAAAATTTTTGTTTTTCATAAGGTATGAATGTAGTCACAATGTAAAGACAAAAGGCAAACTGCAAAATATAAGAATGTTCTTTAGTAATTCTTTGTTTGCTTCTGAATTCAGAGTATTGCCTGCACCACAGTAAACTCTTAATAATCCTGACTCTTCATTGGTTCCTTCCTTTGTCTTATCTAGGTAAGTATGTCTCCATGTGGTCTGCCCACTATTTTACTTCCACTGATAACAGCACAGATATTCACATATAAAGCAAATCCCAGGGATTTCTCCTCTCCCCAAGTGTCATGCTTTGAGGAAAGAACTTTGCTCAGAGTGTGTGTGTCATGATGAACAGGTTTAATATTTCCATTCTCAATATATTTATTACCATAAAGAAAGAAATAATATGTATCAAAAAAAACAAAAAGATTCCAGAGTATAGAGAAACACAAACATCTAACATTACTAGGAAATAGCCAAGAATCAGATGAAAAAAGCAGTGTGGGTACTAATCTGTACATGCATACAAAATGGATTTTTAAAGCTGTTTTCATGCCTTCCACAATGAGGAGCAAGAACATTTCTCCAATACAACTACATTCCTTTCTCAGACTGCTCTATGGAGTCACAGTCCTAATGTAAAATTGTTAGGTTTGAAAAAAACTTTCTTTCCAGTCACATCCCAACTATAAGGAGGCTTTAGCCCTAACTCTTAAGAAGATAAAAGGTACAATTTTGTTATGGAAATAAAAGTGAGAAAGAAACCCTCAGTATAAAGTATAAACTATATGGGAAATAAAATGGTTTGCTTTAACCACCAAGTAGTGACCTGCTTTGACTACATAAACAGAATGAATCCAAGACAGGTTTTCTGCTTTACCAGCCCCAGTTAACATGAAGACATGTTTTTAACACCTCCATAAAATGACTGGGTTAGAAATAAGTACAGCGAAGATGCAACCTGGGGTGATCTTATGTGCAGTCAAACCTGCAGAAAAAGCATTCGGAGCTGACTTCCTACTCCTACTGCCTGAGCCCTGATCACTCCCACACATCCTGTTGAAATACTGAGACACCAACAGATGCTAGACTTAATTCTCAGGAGAAATTCTATTTAGAAAAGAAAATGAATAAATACACATACACATACATACATAAATGAAAGAAGACAGGAAACCCAAACACAGGCCTGGGCTGCCTCTATCACGCACATTTACACATCGGGACCATATTCACATTAGGCCCAAGCTTACTTCTCTTCAGAATCTGAAGATAGTTAATACAGGAGAATAGAGGATCACTCCATACACTTTGTGTTGCCAGCTGCAAAGTGTTTCTCAAACAGCAATTAAGCACATACTGTGGGACCATCACAGGGGCCAGAACCAAGGAACTGGTGCCACTGACATGGAGATTCTCAATCTCAGGGTCCTTGGGTTGCAACTTATCAGGGTGAGGGGTGTCACAGGGCTGAAACCCATTCCCAGGCACTGACCTCCCTTCTGTTGAAGTGGATTTGTTCTGTCACTTGCAGTGAGGACCTCTTCATGTGCCAGGAGCACCCCATAACCTTTGTGCTAATTCCCATGACATCCTCTGTGTCTCACTGTAGGATTCTGTGAACAGGTCTTTGGAGAAGCCGGGAGAACAAAAGATTCTTCGGCACATCTAAAGAGAGCTGCTTGTGTGTGCCTGAATGTGGGGTCATGGTTTGAAAAAGGCAGAGAACCCCCTACCTTGCACTAAAAGGTTTTCAATACACTGAGACACATTTTTTTAAATGCACTCCTATAGGCCATGTTAGGCCCAGTTCATTTGTGTATTCAGTTCAATTGCATCTGAATCAACTGGTTCCCAACTGAGTGAATGAAAAAAATTCTAAGATGTCATTTTCACTCTCTTGTTTTCTTCTCTTTTAAAAGCTATAAATTAGCCACCATGGATCAAAACATTTTATTGATCGGAGATTTCAGATGAGAAAAGAGTGCTATAATAAGTAAATTACAACCCCGGTATAATTCACATGTAAAACCTCCTGGGAGTTAAAAATAATTTCTTTAGCTATTTCTCAGGAACAAAAAATGCAGTAATACAGGAGTCATGTGAATGTTGGTTGGAAGAGTAAGTATTCTCTTCAGCTCACTTCATGTATATTTTAAATCACTGTAAGAGCTGTTTAATTGGTATGTCAGTGAGGACGCCAAACAGAGGAAATGAAGTTGTGTGTGTGTGTGTGTGTGTGTGTGTGTGTGTGTGTGTATGTGTATGTGTGTGTGAGAGAGTATTGTGCCAATATTGCATTGTAGAGATTAAGGGCTTATTTGAATTAATGATTGTCTGACAAGTTTAAGTTATATAACATATAACTGTATCTAAATATTAAAAATACATAAAGGATCCAGGGAAAATCTATGACTTCAATAGTAATATTTGAAAACATTATAAACTCACCTCCCTTTTTCATCTCTAGTAGTAAATACCTGATGTGGCATATTTACCCATTTTCATTGATGGGGCTGAAAAATAGAAACCTATTAAAATGACAATCTCAAAAACGTTATTAGATAATTATTGCAATAATTTTGTTATGCAATTTTAAATACTTAAAACAGTCTAAATGACTTTAATTTATACAGTATAATTACTACTATTTTGTTGATAATCTCTATTATATCCATATGTAATTGAGTACTGATAATTTAAATAATTTATCAAATTTAACCAATTTAAAGTGAGTGTACTCATTTTTAACGCCTAGGAAGTTAACTCATCTAATGACATGAGCAGCCATTGACTGAGCAATGTTCCCTGGCACCCTGGTAGGCACAGCTCAGATATCATTGCTAAACCTTGAAAAACTGTGTTCTACATGGATTATTAACCTTATTTGGTAGCAAATTAACTGAAACTCATAGAAGTTAAGTAACTTTCACAAGGATACACAGCTCAAAATCAGAAGATTCAGGTCTTGAATTTTTTCTGATATGAAAAACTTATCTGATTGTATGTACTTCATATAATTAAAAGTTATAGATCAGTGTTTAAATTAAAAGTTATAGATCAGTGTTTAAATAATACTTAATCTGATACAACATTAAATATAGTACTCCAAATAGAAGCACTTGTGTTCATCTTTCTGCTTGGTTACACTGCTTCTGGCTCTTTTAACACCCTCAGTGTGAAGGCGAGGTCTTCCGATGAGAATCTGAAAGTCATTGCAGCTGTTAGCTACCTCTGCCCATTGCAAATTACATTGATTATTGTGGCCCTACAGTCCTACTGGTGGTTCTTATTAGTGACAAGGAGATGTATCTATATAATGTCAGTAGTTGATTCTGATAAATATCATGCTGATTAGAAATATATGTTGAACGGAATTTGCCTACCATTAATGTGGTAGTGTGTTTCATAATCAAAATGGGCTTTTCCATTGTTATCTAGTAATTAGTGTTGCTGAAAATATATCAAACTACTTTGCAAATGTTTTGTGTTTGGCAAAACCAGTCTTGGGTTTTGCTAGACACTAGCACTCTTGAGCCCGTGTGAGCTTTGAGGAATATTCAATCCATATGTTTCTGATGTGTTTGCATTTAACTCACCAGTTGCCTTAAAGAAATTATATTGATGTCCAAAGGCCTTTAAATATATTTTACAAGTGTTTTGCCTTTTAAGATGCTATCTTCCAAGAAAAGTTAATTAATCAGAAGAAAACACTATTATGTTGTAAGTGTATTTTGCACTATCAAAACTTTGTAATGTACCTCAGACTTGGCTAGGATCTCCCCCACTATCATACAGTGTTCTTACTATTGAAATTGGAATTGCTTTCATATATTGAAAATAAGAGAATGCCATTTAAAGCATAATAAGAGGATGCCATTTAAAGCATACTAAGAACTCTGGTGTTTCACTGCTTAAATATAAAAGTGTTAGCAGAACAGAAAACACATTGTACCTTTATAGAATCAACAAAGTGACAGTCCTTCAAATCAACTCATTCTCAGCAAAACTAGATCCATCAGAAAAAAAAAAAAAAAAAAAGGAAAAGGTAGCCATATCCAGTTCAGGAGCTTTGTCTACTCAAATGCCACTTCCAGACCTGTGCTGCCTCCTATCTGCACCAAAGTGATGCTTATTCATACACAGCGCATAGTTTAACTATTCAGTTTTCAGAAAATGCCTTTAATCTGGTGCAAATTTGTAAAAAAGCAACATGTTAAAATAGCTAAAGCACTTTTCAAACCACCAAAAAACAATTAATCCCTGGCTTCATCAGTTCCAGGACAGCATTATGTCGTCCTTAGGATGGGAGAGAATTTTAGAAAATATATGATATATTAGAGAGTGAATGATTATTCACAGCCATGAGGCCAACCCATGTTTCAATAAGACAAATTGCCCTGAAGTGTTCCGGTGGCAACCAGTGATAACTCATGATCCTGAGACAGAGTGGGTGAAAATTACAGAGAATTGATGAAAATCAGGAGCAAGAGGACAAATGGCTTTAAAGAGAAGAATCCATGATTATTATTTTCTCAGCCTTCAGTCTGATAGAGCTTGAATATATTTCCTTTGAAAAATCTATAGAGCTGTAGACACTATATGTCAGTGTGAAAATGGCTGCGTTTGTTTCTTGCCAATGGCAAATGATTAACTCCTAAGTATGTATGTAGGAATCAGCCCCCAAGGGAAGATGCATTTCCAAGGAGATGGCTCATATGGTTTACAGTCTTCCCCTTAGTCAAGTGCACATTCAGATCTGTAGGGGCTATGGTCACTTCAGTCCCTCCTATACTGTTGTTGAAATAGCAATTGAGTTCCACATATTTTAAAGAAACACACACATTTGTTTCATAGCTAAGGATGATTTACTAAATAATAGAACACTAATTAATATTTTATATGTATTTTATATTAGTTATTTTAATGAATTTATTTGGAAATCAGAAAGGCCACTGAAACCCAGGCAGGATTCACAGTATACTGGCGAATACATTGTATATATGAGTGAGTCTTCAAAATTGATTGCAAATAGTGCTGAAGGCTTGGGAATCATAGACAGTGTAAGTTATTCCCTTGTGTAATATGGGTATGTTTTCTGGAATTGCCTAAAAACAATATTACACAGCAGGATGTTTCCGGGGATATGTTATTAGGTCACTTCATTAATTTTGTCACCTCAAAATTAATCCTCAGTGTCATTGTCACATTATGTATTTTTCTATGCCTCCATTATTCTTCCTGAAAGAGTAGGAAAGCCAAAAACCATTGCCTCCTTAACTCTAGAAAAATTAAAGGAAGTACTTAATCAAGCTCTAATTCACATTTGGATATTTACATATCATTAGACTCTGAATAACCCATGTTTCACCTGATGGTATATGACAGTCACATGTTTTCATTCTGAAATTTATTGTATATATTGTACTTTAAATCACATGGTAAAAAAATGTTTTTTCCCCAAATGGACTTAACAGTTTAAAGCCACATTCTTCATGATGTGTGTTCCTAATTTAGTCCTTCATCCAGGTGAATGTAAAATGATCTTACATAATTTATCATGGAGTTTCTCTTTAATTTAAGAATTTGAGTGCTCTGTTTGAAAATGTTAGCACTCCTTCAATGTCATTTGCCTAAACTTTTCAAAAAGTAACTAGTAAGCCATCCTGGAAAGGTTTTGAGGAAATGGTGAAAATTTTGGGAAAATCAGAAACAATCATAATGCTGAAGCAATGTCCACTGCTCTTCTCTCCATATGATGGGGAAGACTAGTTCCTAGTCCTGCTGAGAGGCAGTGGGACACCCTTGCAGTTCTGGTCAAGCCCCGTCAATGGAATCATCACCTAGAATATGCCTTGGAGTGGTTAGCTGGTCCTTTCCAGAAACCCCAAATAATCCAGTGAGCAAATCTAATTTCAGGACAGATATATGCATGCCTGCAGAAGTGAGACTGCCATATAGTCATATCCCAGTCCTCCAGAGAAGCCTGATTCAGGAAGAAGAGAGGATTCCAAGAATGATTTGTTGCCCTTCAATTCCTCTGCATCACCAGAGAGAAAGAGTCTAAACTCTTTAACACCTTGCCTGAACTCCACTCATCTCTAACCAGACCTGGAATCTTATAACTGCAGTAACTTTCTCTTCTGTGCCAACACTGTGCAATGAACACACTTCCGTTTCTGCATTTATCACTTTATTATAGTTATTCTCTTGGAAGTCTATATTTCTATATTGTGAGCAATTTAAATTCTGATC
Source organism: Phocoena phocoena (assembly GCF_963924675.1). NCBI lineage: Eukaryota > Metazoa > Chordata > Mammalia > Artiodactyla > Phocoenidae > Phocoena > Phocoena phocoena. The sequence goes on along the minus strand of NC_089220.1, from coordinate 128,757,459 downwards.
TGTATTTTCTTTTATCTTCAAAATATTATAAAAACTTTAAATACAGAAAAGTTAATTTTACAGTGAATACCTATATACCTTAATGTGATTCTACATTTAATACTTATGGTACTTGTTTTGCTACATATCTATACATCTATTCATTCCTCCTTCCATTCATTAACCCATCTGTCATTTTCATGCATTTTAAAGTAAGTTTTTGATCAATAAACTTCATCCTATACAATTCATCATGTGATAACTACAGCTCAATATTTCTTTAAGGTTCTTTGAGGTAAAAATTACATATATTAAAACCCACGAATCTTAAGCATACCATTTGATGAGTTCTGACTAGTACATTCCCCTATGCAAACAAGACACCTATGATACAGGATATTATCACCAGAGAAATTTCATACATACGACTTCTATCTCCTTTAGAGGGAACTACTATTCTGCTTTTCTTCTACTCTGACAATATTTCTTTTTTCAGTTCCAGGATCTTTACCCAGTAGGAACTCTTCAGTGTCTCTCTGTTTTATTCTCTGTTTTTGAGATATATGCATGTCATTGCATGTTGCAACATTTTTTTTTTCCTTTTTTGTTTATGCATTCCCCTTTTGATGGACATCTGAACTGGTTTTGTTATTGCCAATAAAGCTGATATGAACCTTCTTTTAAAAAGTTTTTTTTTTCCATAGTTATATACTTTTTCCTTGGATAAATAATTAGAAATGGGATTCCTGGGAATAGGATAGATGAATGCTTAGCTTTAAAAGAAACTGACAAATTTTTCCAACGTGGTTCTATCCTTTTACTCCTAACTGCCATGTTCAAGATATTCTCCATAATTTGGCATTGTCAGTGATTTTTACATTTTGGCAATATGCTGGTTGTGTACTGAAATTTTTTTTTTTTTTTTTTTGCGGTACGCGGGCCTCTCACTGCTGTGGCCTCTCCCGTTGCAGAGCACAGGCTCCGGACGTGCAGGCTCAGCGGCCACGGCTCACGGACCCAGCCGCTCCGTGGCATGTGGGATCCTCGCGGACCGGGGCACAAACCTGCGTCCCCTGCACCAGCAGGCGGACCCTCAATCACTGCGCCACCAGGGAAGCCCTGTACTGAAATCTTTTATAGTTTTAATTTGAAATTCTCTGATGACTAATGATGTTGAACTCATTTTCATTTTCTTGCAATCTAATTCATATATCTTCCTTTGTGTGGTATCTGCTAACATATTTTACCTATTTTTATTTGGACGTTTGCTTTCTTATTAGTGACTTATAACAGTAACATATAAACTCAAGACTTTTTCTGTCAGATATTTATTTTGCAAATATTTTCTTCAAATTTGTCTTTCTGCTTCATTCTCTTTATGGTGTCTTTTGATGACCAGAATTTTTTAACTATGGTAAAGTCTAAATTGTTATTTTGTCCTAAGAAAACTTTGCCTTCCTCCAAGTCACAGAGATAGTCTACAGAAGGAGTCCCCAATTCCCAGGCTATGGACTGGTACCGGTCCGTGACCTGTTAGGAACCGGGCCACACAGCAAGAGGTGAGCTGTGGGCAAGTGAGCAAAGTTTCATCTGTATTTACAGCCGCTCCCTATCACTTGAATTACCACCTGAGCTCCATCTCCTGTCAGCATTATGCTGAGTTATATAATCATTTCATTATATATTACAATGTAATAATAATACAAGTGCACAACAGTTGAATCATCCTGAAACCATCCCCCCACCCCACCCCACCCCACCCTGGTCTGTGGAAAAATTGTCTTCCATGAAACCGGTCCCTGGTGCCAAAAAAGTTGGGGACAGCTGGTCTATAGTAGCTATACTAATTGACAAAGTAGACTTTAAGAGAAAAATTGTGAATAGAAAAAAAAAAAGGACATTTTATAATGATAAATGATCATTCCACTGGAAAGATATAACAATTATATGTATACGTAAATAAAAAGAAACCCAAACTACATAAAGCAAAACTGATAGAATTTAAGGGATATATAGGCAATTCAACAATAAGAGTTGGAGACTAAAATATCCCACTTTTAATGATGGACAGAACAATTATGCAGCAGATGAAACAGAAAATAGAAGACTTGAGAAGTACTATAAATCAACCAGACCAAGCAGTCATCTATAGCACATTCCACACATCAAAAACACACTCTTCTCAGGTAGACATGAAACATTATCCAGAATAAACCGTATTTTAGGCCATAAAATATCTCAGTACATTTAAAAGATGAAATCATACAAAGCATTTTGTTCTCTGATTACAATGTAATAAAATTAGAAATCAATAACAAGGAAATCTGAAAATTTCTTAAGTGTGTGGAAATTAAACAACACTCTCCTGAATAACAAATGGGTCAAAGAAGAAATTAGAAGAGTAATTAGATAACATTTCGAGGTGAAAGAAAACAAGACAACATACCAAAACTTATGGGCTTCAGCTAAAGCAGGGTTTAGAAGTGAATTTGCACCTGTAAACACCAAATATAAAAAGAAGAAAGGCCTCAAGCCATTAACTTAAACTTTTACCTTCTGATATGAAAAAATAAAGCAAACTAAATGCAAAGCAAGCAGAAGAAGAGAATAATAAAGAGTAAAATGAAAATTAACAGACAAAATAGAAAACCAACAGAAAAATTCAACAAAATCAAGTTATTTTTTGAAAACATTTGCAGAATTGACAAAAGTTCAGCTAGATTTACTAAGAAAAAATAAAGTGATCTTAAATTACAAAATCAGGAATAAAAGTGGGAAATCACTACCAACCTTATAGAAATAATAATAATTATAAAGGAATATGGTAAACCATTGATTACAATAAATTAGATAGCCAGAAAAAATGGACTTCCTAGAAAGACACAACTACTAAAATTGCCTGATGAAGAAATAGAAGAACATAGAATTTACCTCTAAAATTATTTCTGAATTAGTAATAAAAGAAAAAATCTTCCCATGGAGAAAAGCACATGCACAAATGTCTTCACTGTTGAATTCTAACAAATGTTTGAAGAATAGCTAATTCAAATCCTTCAGAATCTCTTCCAAAAATTAGAAGATGATGAAGCAATTTGAAACTCATTCTATGAGGCTACTCTTACACCAGCTATGCTCTTTGTATAAACTGGAAAGTTGTTCCTAAAATTCATATGGAAATGAAAACCACCAAGAATAGCCAAAATATTTTTTTAAAAATTCATGCTTCTTGTTTTCAAAACTTACCACAAAAACTGTGGCAGTTGATGCAGTATGATACTGGAATAAGGACACACATAGAGATAAATGGCATGAAAATAAACTCTTACATTTATTTTTCCATGGGTGCCTAGACAATTGAAGGCAAAGTAATAAGTCTTTTCAACAAATGGTGCTAGGACAATTGGATATTGATGTGACAAAGTTTGAAAACAAACACCTACCTCACATTATATTTAAAAAAATCAGCTAAAAATGGATCATAGACCTAAGTTTAAGGGCAAGGTTTATGCAACTCATAGAAGAAAATAGAGCAGTAAGTCTTTGGGCCTTGGGGTAAACACTGCTTTCTTAGATCAGAAACATAAATGACAAAAGAAAAAACAGACAAATTGGACTTCAAAACTAAAAGCTTTTCTACTTTAAAGGACATGATAAGAAAGTGAAAAGACAACACATAGAATGGGAGAAAATATTTGGAGATCATATATCTCATAAAGGACTTGCATCCAGACTACTGGAAGTCTTACAACTCAAAAATAACCAGACAACCTAACTTAAAAAATGAGCTAAATATTTAAACAGACATTTCCTTGGAGAAGATAAATAAGTGACTAATAATTCATGAAAATATGTGTAGCATCATTAGTCATTAGAGAAGTGCAGATCAAGACCACAGTGAGACACCACTTCACACATGCCCAATAGGATGGCTGTAATTAAAAAGACAAACAATAACAAGTATTGGTAACGATGTGGAGTAATTAAAACCCTCATGTATTGCTGGTGAGAATGTAGATGGTGTAATTGCTTTAGAATACAGTTTGGCAATTCCTCAAAATATTAAACATAAGACCAAGGAATTAACATATAAAGAGAATAAAAAATGTATGTCCACACAAAAATCATGACTATTCAGAAGATCATTATTCTTAATAACCAGAAGATAGAAGCAATTCAAATATTTATCAACTGATGAATGGATAACTAAATTGTAGTATATCCATTCAATGGGTTGTTAAGCCCTAAAAAAGGAATAAAATACTGATATGTGTTACTACAGGGATAAACCCTGAAAACACGGTGCTAAGTGAAAAAAGCCACACACAAAAGACTACACATTCCATGATTCCATTTATATGAAATGCCTAGATTTGACAAGTCTGTAGAGTCAAAATATAAATTTGTGGATTCCAGGGACTGAAGGAAAACCAGAATCAAGAAAGATACTAATTAGTTATGAAGATTTGTTATGGGCTGAATTGTGTCCCTCTCAAAATTCATAATGTTGATATCCTAACCCCCAGGACCTCAGAATGTGACCATATTTGGAAATATAGTCTTTAAAAGGTGACTAAGTTAAAATGAGGCTGTTAGGGTGGCCCTAATTCTGTCTGACTGGTGTCCTTATAAGAGGAGGAAATTTGTACATACTGAGAGACATTAGGGATGCTTGTACACAGAGGAAAAGATCATGTGAGGACACAGTGAGAAAGTAACACCTGCAAGCCAAGGAGAGACACATCAGAGGACACCAAACCTGCTGACACCTTTATCTTGCATTTCTAGTTTCCAGACTATGAGAAAATAAATTTTTGTTGCTTAAGCCACCCAGTGTGGTATTTTGTTATGGAAAACTTAGTAAACTGACACAAAGTTTCTTTCTGAAATGATGAGAACGTTCTAAAATTAGGTAGAGGTGATGGTTGCACACTTCTGTGAATTTACAAAATCCTATGAATTATATAGTCTTTATGGTGTAACTCTGAATGTTACACCAGACACACAATATGTATGATCATGATGCATTATCTTTATATACTCTTTTAAGAGTGAATTTTATGACATATAAATTATCTCAATAAACTTGTTATAAGAAAAGGATTAGGTAGAAATGTAAATGAATGTTCTTGCCTTTTTCCAGAAGTTAGGGGGAAAGCATTTAATATTACACTAGTATATATAATGTTACCTGTAGGGTATTTTGTTGGTTGAGTCTTTTGTAACACCAAGAACATTTTTATTCCTAATTTGAAGAGAATTTTTATCTTGAATTGGCATTAAATGTTGTTAAGTGTGTTCATCTATTTAAAATTTTATTTTGTTAATGTTTATATGTTATGTTTATTGATTGCTGAATGTTACACCTGGCTTGCACAACTTGTATATTCAGTGGTCATGATGCATTATCTTTATATACTCCTTATTTGATTTTCTAATATTGTTAATTTTTAGACAATATAATATATGAGGTTTAATGAGTGTATTTTTTTGTAATATCTTTGTATAATTTTGGGATTAGGGTTATATAGGCATTGTAAAACAACAAATGAAATATTCTTTCCTCATCTACTTTCTGTAAGAGTTTGCATAAGATTGGTGTTTTTACTTCCTTAAATATATCATAGACTTCACTAATGAAACCACCTGGGCCTGAGTATTTCTTCATGTTGCAGTTATTGGAAAAGATTTTGATAACAAACTAATTTTAAATAGATTTAGAAATATTCACTTTTTATATTTTATCATTTGTCACTATGATAATTTGCCCTGTTAATTTGTACATTTGTTGAATTGTATGGTATAAAGTTTTTAACGTTTCCAATGTGTTCTATTGTTTTCATTGTTTATTTTCTATTCTATAAAATCCATTTTCTCTCTCACTGATTTCTGTTCTATTCTTCCTTATTTCCTTTTTTAACTTACTTGAGGTTTACTTTATTTTTTCTAACCTTTTAAGATGGAACATGAGATTATTGACTTTAAAACTGTGTCCTTTCCTAACATAACCATTTATATATAAATTTTTCTTGAGGTGCTGTTTTTGTCGCATCCCATAAATTTTGACTTGTGTATTTTTATAAATTTAGTTCAAGACTTTTTATAATTTCTTTTGCAATTTTTTGTTAACTTATGGGTTTATTTTGATATTTTATTTTGGTTGTTTACTTATTTAAGTTTTCAGTACTAAGCATTTTCCTAGATTGTGGTTGTAGAGCATATTTTGTATGATTTCAATTTGTTTAGAGCTATTTTGTGGCCCAGTATATAGAATGTAGTCTACCTTGGGAATAGTCCTTGTGAATTTTAAATATGTATGTGTGTTTGTGTACATGTGTAGTAGTCTTGATATATAGTATTCTTAAATTTTAAATATGTTAAGATAGTTGATATTATTATTCACATATTTTATTTACTATATTGTAGTCCATTTGTTCTACTGAAAGGAAATTGTTAAATATAACGAGTATGGAATTTTCTGTTTCTCCCATTAATTCTGTTAATTTTTATTTCAGTATTTTGAAGTCTTGCTGCTATGTGCATATACATTTGTGAAAATTGACCCTTTTCTCAATATGAACTGTACCACTCTATCTCTGATAACCCACTTATGTCTTGAAATCTAGCTTATTTGATATTTTACATAGCCACTTCAACCTCCTAATGTTTATTGTTTAGATTGTGTATTTTCCCATCTGTTTACTTTCAATCTATCTCTGTGTTCATGTTTATAATACATTTGTTGTAAAAAAACCTCTAGTTAGGTCTTCATTTTCTGTCCATTTTAATTAGATTGTTTAGTCTGTTATTTTTAATGAATATTTAATTTTATTTTACCATTTGTTTTCATTGTTTCCTGTTTTTTTAAAAAAGTTTTATTCTTTTTTTCCTCCTTTCCTGCTTTATTTTGGATTAATTGCATATTTTAAAAAATTCCATTTTAATATGTGTATTGGATACATCCTTAGGTATACATCTTGGCACTAATTTTTAGTAAATTTTCTATGGATTACATGCTACATCTTTAAGATTTGATATTATGCCACATCATAGAAAATGTGGAATCCTTGCAATGACATAGCTTCATTGACCACCCCTTTCTGTCCTTTATGATATAGTTTTCATTTACATGCATTGTAAGTTCCAGAATACTGTATAAGAATATTTGTTTTAAACAGCCCTATGTATTTTAAAGAAATTCAGAGGAGAGAAAGTTTTTTTTTTTAAATTTTTACCCAATTTTTTACCTTTTCAAAAATTTCATCATTTTATAGAAGATCTGAGTTTTCATCTGGTCCTGTTTTCCTTCAACTTTAACAAACTTCCTTTGTCATTTTTAGTAGTGCAGGTTTCTTGGCAATAATTTCTCTTAGCTTTTACTTTACTAAAAAAGTCAATTTTGACTTTATTCTTGGCAGATATTTTTGCTGGATAGGGAATTCTGGATTGTTAGTTGTTTTCAATGTTCTACTTTAACCCTCTATCCATTGTTTCTGATGAGAAGGCAGTGGTAAATAGAATCACTGTTCTACCTGCATTGTGCTGTTTCTCTGGCTGCTTTTCAGATTTTTTTTAAAAAACAGTTTGACTATATTGTGCTTAGTATGTTTTTCTTTGTATTTGACATGGTTGGGTTTCACTGACTTTCTTGTATCTGTAATTTTGTCTAATCAAAATTTGGAAATTTTTGGTCAACAGTTCTTTGATTTGGGGGAGGCTTCATTTTTTTTTTTTCTGCTCTGGTACTTCAATATGATTGACCTTTCAATATGGTCAATCATAGGTCACTATGATTTCATAGGTCACTATCAATTTAGTAAATGTTTTTTCTATCTTTTTCTTCTCTATCTTCTTTCATTTGAGTAATTTCTATTGACCTAATGGCAAGTTCAGTGATTTTTTGTTTGTTTTTTTTGTCATCTCCATTCTGCTGTTAAGACCATCTGGTGTATAGGTAGATAGATAAATAAACAAATATACATAGCTATATAAACATAAAGATATTTTAATATATAGTTCTAGAATTCCCATTTGGTTCTCTTTCATACACTGTATTGTTCTGTTGAAATATCAAATCTTTTTCTTTACTGTGAGCATATTTGATTTTACCTCATTGAATATCATCATAAAAGCTGCTTTAAAATCCTTTCTGATATTCAAATGTCTGGTCCATTGCAGGTCCATTTTCTCTATTCACTTAACAATAGGCTTCTTTTTCTTTCTTTCTTTTCTTTCTTTCTTTCTTTCTTTCTTCCTTCCTTCCTTCCTTCCTTCCTTCCTTCCTTCCTTTCTTTCTTTCTTTCTTTCTTTCTTTCTTTCTTTCTTTCTTTCTTTCTTTCTTTCTTTCTTTCTTTCTGTATATCTTGTTTTTTAAATTTTATATTGTATACTAGACATTATGAAGACTATTTTGTAGAAGTTCCAAATTCTCTTATATTATTTTGAAGGGGACAACTTTTTAAAATGTAAGCAACCCATTAATTTGGCTGAACTCAAACTATAATTTCTGTTTTCCCTGAGAAGAATGGAAATGAAATCTCAGATTAGTTCTTTACGATTTAACTGGAGTACTTGCATTCTACCCTATGCATGTATCATTCAAGGGTCAGCCAAAGATTTAAACAAAGTTTCTAAAGAGAATTTTGTGCTTATTCAAGATTCTCCAACACTCCTCATTGTCATTCATTCCTAGTGTTTACTATTGCTCCAATCTCTGTCCTCCTGTTTGTCAAGCCAGTAGGACTATAAGTTTCCCATTAGAGTTTTAGTTGCATCATGTAGTTTAGACAGCACTGTTCTCTTTGGTGAAAAGTCATAATAATAAAAAAATCACCCTGTTTTGAACCTTTCTTCAAGTATCAACTCTTTTCACATTTCTGCCCTCTTTTTTTCCACTCATTAGTATCTACATGTAATTTTTTATTTTTCTCCAGAGTTTATTGTTATTGGTTGGAGCTACTCAACAATATTGGCCAAAAAAAAAAAAAAACTGTATCTTCTTAAAGTTTGTATTTTTATTTATAAACACAGTACATATACAGAGAAAAGATATTTGGTGAATTGATGAATAAATGAAACAATGGATACATAAACAAATTATTAAAGAAATTAATGAACTGGAGAGTTTTATTTGTGCCCATTTGCACTGGAAATCATCCTTCATAACATGTATCATGACATTTTATCCTTTTTAAATGTCTTGTTTGTCTCAACTCTAGGTGCATATCTCTGTTCATCTAATCTACAGAGAAGGTAAAATTATCCATATGATATGAGAACTGAAGGGAAAAAAAGAGGTTACAAATTGGGAATAGGGTAAGTCTTCCCACATCCATGACATAGTCTTCAGTTTACAAAGCCTTCCTCATATCATAGGCTGCGTAATTTCCACAAGTTATGGAAGAGCTTGTATTCTGTTACACAAAATAGTAGAGCTAGTCAGATAGACTTTTGAAAACTAATAAAAATTGTGCAAGTTATCCCATAGTAAAACAAATCTTGAAATGTATTTTTTGAAACTTTTGGAGCTGCTTTGCAGTTGATTATTCCTGCATAGAGTTGGGTGGGGTGACATTGATCCAGGATGGTCATTTGACCTTTTAGAATATATTCTTCACTCCTTGTCCCACTTCAGTCTTCTTCATTGTCACTAAACTAATTGTTTTAAAACACAAACCATATAATATCTTGCCCCTTAGTAAGTACTTGTAATGGTTCTCTGCTATGTAAAAAATACAATCTTAATGAATTAGGTTGATATGTACTATTATTCATAGTGTTATCCCAATTTACTTCTCCAGATGATCCTATCATATACATTATCTCAAATATCTCTGTTTTATATTTGCACATGCTTTAGATATTAAAACTCTCATGATATTTCAGTGAGAACTCTTTTGCATGATTTCCTGCCCCTCAGTGGAGTGAGAGTTTTGTTGTTGCCATGTGTCTGTATGTTTGTTTGTTTTTTAATCCTCCTGACCTAACAATTGTTTAAAATATGCATTTTAGGATTTTTAAACCAGTGTTGAGATTTTTAAAATAGATATTTATATAATTATTAAATTTCACTTAAGCAATATTGAGTAAATACAGCACAATTATCAAAACTTAATTTCTTCTTTTCAGAAGTATATATTATTTGAAACATGTCAATGGATTTTTTTAGTCTTGCTATCTGTGATCTTGGATGGGAGTTGAGCCACAACAAAGAAATCTGACCAAGAAAAGACCTTAGAGTTATCTGGGGACCAGTAGGATTTGTGCAGTGTTGTTTATTAGAGACCCTGGTCATAGAATTTGCATCATAAAAGAATGAGTCTTTTAAGAGCACATGCCTTCCAGAAGTGGTAAGTTTCTTTGTGAGTATCTCAGTGATACAGAACTGAGAATGATATAATTCTTCCTTCCAGGGATTTATCCAGGTTTTATGGAGTTTTCAACTTATACAACTTGGAAAACTCTCTTTAAAAATAGAATCTAAAATTATGAATGCAAAAATAGGTGTGAAAGTGAATATTTGTTTCACGTGAAAAAAGAAACTATAACAAATTATAAATTTTTGAAATCTGAGAATTACCACAAACATTACAAAATCAAGCCAACAGCAGAACATTATTATTAGCTTATCTTCTGACACATCTATAATATGCTTTTTCTCCATTTTGGGCTGAATATTTTTTAATGGTTTCTTTATATGCAAACAATTTTTTAATATTATTTTTGAAGTGAAAATAGAGAGATAATCCATACTTTCCTTTAGTACGTTTGATCAACAATTCTTTTATTTCATGGGTTAGAAAATTCCTCTCAGATTTACATATTGTTTTTGGTTGTGTCATTTAATTGTAAGCCTGTGGTCAAAATGGGAAAAAACTCTACCAAGTTCATCTCATGCATTGTTGTTACAGATTTCCCCATAATGGTACTGTTACAGGTGTATGTCCTACAAACACAGGGATTCTGATACATTTCACTTTGTGATGATCTCATTCAAAAAAGAAAAGAAAAAAATCTTTACTCCATTTATAATTATATACACTGTATTTTCAATTACATAACTGACAGAGTAGAAATTTTGTTCTGAGTATGCATTCATAAGAAAAAGTCTTTTGCTTACACTTTTAAATGTTTCCTGATTGGAAGAAGTTATCATAGACTAATCTCTAACTTTGTATTCTTCAAACCTTGTGCTCTTGCTCTAGCTAAATATTTTAGGCGTTATAAGACATATTCATACAAAGATAGATCCTCTGGACTGAACTTTGTGTTACAAAACAGGATGAGTTGACAAAATGAGATAGAAATATCCTTGGAAGCCATTCCTAGACAGGACACTGAGGCCTAGACAAGAAGAATATATATCCCATTAAATTCAATCTGAATGAATTCATGATTAAACTTTCCTTTAGTCAGATCTGCAAAATGCCCAAGTTTACCGCGGTGTTTCAATAGCTATGGGGAAACAACAGTGGGAGGATGTACTGAAGAATGATAACTGACTGCAATTTAAATTTCTTTCTCAATATTTACAAGCAGAAATGATCACACAGTTTGGTCTGAGACCTAAGTTTCTTTAGCTCCATGGCAAATCCACCTCTGCTTGTTTTACCTCTTTGTGCCAGTAAGTTTTCAATCTGATTAGGGAAACCAAAATAGCACTTAATATATGCTCATTGAAGTCTGTTTAAAAAATAATGAAATTAATCAATAATATGTATGTTTTATAGTTTTCATGCAATCAGATTCTATTGATTGTGGTTTTACATTCAGCATGTTTTTTTTCTCTACATGCTCTTAATATAGGTTAAGAAAAATCTTTTTCTCATTTACTCTCCAAAATGATATTTAAGAAGTTATTAGAATCACAAACAAAAATGTGAATATCCCATCATGAGGCTCTGAATGTCAACATGTTTCTACTTTTTGACTAAGAACAATGAGAAAAGGCAGGAAAGAGAGCTTAGTTTTCTCTGTCTTTGTTTATCTTTTGTCTCACTCATCATTCTGTACTCATGTCTGTTTATAAGCTTTAGCTCAAATAGGGAAACAGCAAAGAGAAGGAATACTGATGGCAGCAGCAGATGTGATTTAATCTAAACCCTCACCACAGTTCAGCATTTCAATGTGTACCCACATCACATCTCGTGTAGAGTGTTGCCTGTTAGGTTGGGATAAGCTCTGTGTATTTTACCAATTTCTTCAACTTAACTCCATGTTGAGCACATAAGCCTCCCTACTTAGATGTTTGATCAAAGCTCTTACTTTCTAGAGAAAGGAATGACCCCCACTGGGGTACAGTAGCCACAAAGATTGCTGCTAAATTGCAACCATTTTCACCAAATCACCTTCCAGATACCATCTCTCCAGTCTGCCACCTAGAGAAGATATTAAGCAAGGAAGCAAAATGAGTCAATGTATCTCATTGGGGGCCAGGTCACCAGACCTGATGCAGTGAACGGAATTCATTTTCTGTCAAGTCTGGAGACCTTTGGAAGGCATTGCTTTAAAGGGAGCTGATATCATAAATCCAGGTCTGTTGAATATAAAAATGCTTTCTCCTGTAGTGAATGATTCTGTCAGATGTGACCACTCTTATGAAATGACTCAAATTACACTTTTTCTTTTTTCTGTACTTTTTAAAAGTGTAATTAATTGCAATTCAAAAAGTCTTAAAATACATATATTTGAGGGTGAAAACTTAACTGTAATCAGCCAGCATGACTCTGAGGTCAATCTGTAAATGTAAAAGTTTAAGAAAATTGTTAATAAAGTTTGGATTTTATATATCCATATTATAAAATATTGGATATATAATTAAAAATTAAGACACCATTCCAAAAATTATTTAAAATTATATCAGTTTTGGAGACCAATATTATAGCTCACTCATGAAAATTTGGTTTTAGTAATCATCTGTGTTCAAATATTAAGAGATTACCTGTCTTTTTCTGCCTTAGCAGATTAGTGACTATTCTCTCTGAATGAAAATATGCTGTATTTTAAATGTATACTCACTTAGATGTGTTATTCAGTACATAAATATGTTGTATTTAGTATAAAGGCAATCAAACACAGGAATATGACCTTCTGATTGTGAACATTCTAATATTAAAATTACTTTGACACTATAAGATTCTTAAAAGAGAAAGTGAAAAAAGACAGATTTTGGCATTAGATAAGATCAGATTTTCAATAAGGGCATGTTACTTACTCAGTATCTTATTTGCATCTTTCTGAGTCTCAGATCTCTCATCTTGAAATTGGCATAATACTTCCTTCACTGTGTTGGTAGGAAAATTAGATGAGAATGCAAGAAAATGCTTTGCACAGTATTTGGCAATAAGAAACATTCAATAATTTTGACTTCTTTCTACATAGCTTTGAAAAATTATTTTATTAAGAATGGCTGCTTCAATTTATTTTACTGAATAATTATAAAAGTTGTGTGTACATTTGTTACTTTCAAGACATAATGGAATAATCTCCATTTTTCTCCCAAAATGTGCATACACACATACACAAATATTGAAACATATAAAACTCTTCCCCACTTTTACTGATACACTTTCTTGGGGTTATCATTGCCTTAATTCATTCTTACTTCCATATCTGCTTCAGTCATTTAAAACACATTTGCTTTGGTCTTCTCATTTTATTTGAAATGAAAGGAAAACATGACTGTGATGAGCTAGTAGTGAAAAACATAAACAGAACTCAAGAATCATATGTGGTTTAACAAGTGGGAAATCCCCTTCTCACATGTCAATTAAAAACATTTGTTATATAACAGGAAATAGAGTAATAGCATTTCAATAGGAAAATATTGCACGGAGGTGATAACTTATCTAGTTACATTTGCATCTATCAGGTTTTAAGCTCCTATAAGTTGAAACTGAGCACAGGGAATACCATGGGAAAAGAATCGTGATTAAGAGTGTAAGCTTCACAGTCCAGATGTTTGTTTCCCACTCACTACCTGTTTGACTTTGGGATCATTTAATTAACTTCTCCTTGCTTTCATTTCCTCTTCCCTTAAAGGGTTATTTGAAGATTAAATGAGATGGGGGAGTAAAGACCTTAGAATAGCACCTGGACCTGGCTAACTTAAATTTTGCTGTTTTTCTTCCAGTTATGACTATATGACGTCATATAAAAGAGTATTAATCTTCTCTCTTTGATACATCAGTACTCAAACAAACCAACAAACAAAATAGATGCAATAATTTGAAATTTAAAATTTGATTCTCCATGATTTTGTTTTATTAGAATAAATAGGTTGTTTTACTCTAAATTCAAGACAAAGAAGCAGAAAGTAGAAAAAGAGAGAGTTTAAAATTTAACCTTTTAGGTAGGTAAATGCAACTCTAATTTACTGAGAGATAGTAAAGGGCAAAACTAACTTAGATTATTAAATAAGTGTTTAACTATGATTTAGATTTAATAATACAATTATGTACATTAACTTATAATTGATCATTATTAAATGTATAATTAGTGAGATTGAATAACCAAGGAAAAGATAAAAGTCTATAATCTATTGTTCATTCTCAATGTGTATGATTCTAATAATCATTGGCATATAATATAATTATGAAGTTATAAATATAAATGAGATTACTTGAAAGATGGATTTAAAATCCTTATGCACTTTACCTAATTATTATAAATTTGATTATGGATAAATAGCTAAACTATAATATGACATTTGAGTAAAGCTTTTCTGAATAAAACCTTGAATGTTAATCTCAAGCTGTTCAGTTTTACAATGCTTGAGCAGCTGATGGCAAAAATTAGAGAATAAGACAAAAATTTAAATAATGGATTATGACTAACTTTGAATTTAGATGCACAAAGATAGAAACTTTGGAAAGATAAGATTTGTTGTAAGACTGAAATAGTCTTATGAAGTCAAATTATCTTTTGTTTTTATAAAAGGTCCTGATGAATTACTCCTTTTATTATGAGCAACCTCTTCATTATAATTAAACTGATGATATTTCCTGTCATGATTATACCTACAAGTAAGGCAACATGACCCATGATGCAACCCACACCATAGCAAATGTAGAGACAATTTCAATATCTCCTGATCATCAAAGCACTTTCCCCTTTGGTACTGAAACCCTCACTTCTTAGTATCCAAAGAGAACTTTTAAGAAACTATAATTAAAGAGAAAAACTTCACATTAAGTTGAGTTATTTGTATTTCAAATATTGGGTCTTTTTTCTATGCATAAGAAGAAATTTTTAAATTGTTTTAGGTGGGTAATCTAATTCATAGTGAAAACCCATAATAAGATTAGGGATAATACACTGAGAAAGTTCCCACTCCTGACATAGTAAATCTGTCAGTTACTCAAAGGAAAGTACATAGATCAGTTTCAGCCTGGTTGAGGAGCTCATTCAAGGACACCAATCAATGCAATGACCTTCACTGGGAGAAACTTTGGAATGCTACTTTCCCTGTCATGTTCCCTCAACTGGGGATATAATAGTAGCTATCACATTTGTTGTCAGTAGCAAATCAATCATGTGTCTAAAGATCCTAGCACAGTTATTGGCACATACTGTTATGCATTTAAAAGTAGGGAAACTACTACTGTGATTATCCCTTCCTCTATCCTTCGCATCTTGAGAAGATATTTCTTAAGAAAGATAATGTGGAAGGAAAAGAGACATCTGTTTTTCCTACTCCTAATCTATCAGTTTTAATATATTCTGTTTCCACTCTTATCTCTGCATGAGGCAGCCTTTACAGAACTGTTTGAGGCACTTGCCACCCTTATATACGTAACATGTGAGTTACAGAGTTTATATTGTAGCCTTAAGATTATTTTTGGCAGGAAGGGATGATCATTCTGCGCATTACTAAAATAGCCAACATTCAGGAAACATGGAAAACTAGTGAATGTCTCCTAACCTTAATAAGAGATTTTTAGTAGAAAGTGGTTTTTCTGTATATACCAACTATAGTTTTGCTTAATTTCTGAAATTTGTATAAATGAAATCATACAGTAAGTATTATTTTCTGTTCAATTTATTTTACTCAATATTTATTTATTTCCAATATTGTACTATCTTAATTACTGCAATTTTATAATGTCTTGCTTTGTGATAGAACACTTTATTATTGTTCTTCATTATTATCTTGTCTAATTTTGGTCTTCATTATATATTTTTTAATCCATTTACAAGTTCTAACCCTGATGCAACACACACACCTTCTTGGATTTAGAAAGTCTAAGTCAGACATAGAACGTCCCCAAATTGCATATAATTTTTATAATGAATGGATCCTAACTTTTATCAAATATTTTACTGCATTTTTCAGGGTGACCATATGATAAGATTTATTTCTTTATTTCTTTTAACCTCATGTTTAGCTCAATTGCAATGACTAGTTTTAAACTGTTAAACCAATCTTGCATTCCAAGTATAAACTCAGCTTGGTCTTATATGTTTATCTCCTATGTATTGCTGGGTTTATTTTACTAATATTTTGTTTTGCTTTAGTGAATCCATTTTTATGATGATTCATTAGGAGTTTTTCCATTTTGAAATGTCCTTGTCAGGTTTCGAATCAAGGTTATGATAGTCTCATTACTTAAGTTAAAGAATGTTTCCTCATTTTTACACTCTGAAAAAATTTTTGAAAGACTGGTGCTCTTTCTTAGAATGGATTTACATAAGTGTAATTACTGCATCAAAATAGTGCATACTTTCAGCTGTGATACATATTGCAAAATGGATCTCCATACACCTGGTAGCAATTTACCTTCTTAAAGTGGTCATTAGAATGCACGTATTCAACTGGATGATAATAGTCTTCCTAGCCTTTAACTGAAACATAAGATTTCAGCATCTTAATTTGCATTTAAAAATTACCAGTAACATTAAAATTCTATTTTAAATCAATTAACCATTTCTGTATTTTATTTCTTACGTTGCGTCTATGTTCTTTGCCCTTTTTCTGCCATGTGGGAGAGTTTATTATTTATTGACTGGTTAATAAGTAAAATTTATATTTTATATAAATATATATTATTTATATTTATAAATAAATTTATTTTCCAATATTTTAAAAACTTAATACCAATTACTAGACTACATAAAAATGCAAATAAAATTACTTGAAAGGAAAATAATATTATTGATTAATCTAAATTTTTTTAGGTATCATTTATGTTCTTTTTATTATGCATTAGTTTCCCATATTTGACTGATTTACTTCAGGGCTGCCTCTTTTCACTGAGCAAAATGTCTACTCCTGAACTATTACCAAAGGGTGATGATTTGATGATATTTTAGTATGCTATAATATATGATAGTGCTAGTTTATCATTCTTACTATTCTTTTCCAGTACACTGCTGTATATTTTCAATTATATATTCATCTGAAAGAACTTTAGATTTATTTTGTCAAGGTAGCCAAAGTTTTCAGTTAGGATTTTAATTGTAATTGTATTGAAATGATAGGTTTGTAGAGGTATGTATTTTTTATGAACAAGTTCTCTTTTATGTGGAAATCTAAAGTTATTAATTTTTCATTTATTCTCTTAATTAAAATATTCCTTTATCCTTATGTTTCTCTTGCAGATACTTTCTAAGTTCTTTAGCTAAATATTTCATTCATCTAAAATATTTCTTAATTATTAATACATTCAATATTATTAATTTATATTCTGTGTATAGTTTTGGTTCAATATACTTTTTGATCATTTTAACCCTGCTTTTACTTATTTTAAATCTGCAGATGTAGGTTTAATATCCTATTGATTTGTTAGATATTTAGGAAATTTTCTTTAAATGGTTAAAAGTTTGTAATTTTGGGTTTTAGAAATAAGTTATCAGTGTTTAGTTTTCTTTTATTTCTAATGTGTTCATCTAAATTTTCCTGTATAGACAGACCCAAGTTTGAAGATCACTATTGAATTTATTAGTTACATGACCCAGGGAAAAATAACTGATCTCCAGCCTCAGTTTGTTTTTTTTAGGTTTTTGTTTTGTATTTTTATCTGTCAAACAAATATAATAGAAGTAATACCCTCAAGAGGTTATGAGCACTATCTTGGATAATCCATGTAAACACTCATTGAATAGGCCTTCAGGCAAATTTAGCCATTATTTTGGTAGGGTAGTAAGAAAAATAAATATATATTAAATCAACCTTATGTTTCTTATATTTTCTATATATCTATGTCTTTATTTTTGGTATATTTTTGAAATACCTAAAAAAGTGTTTCCACCTCTCCCACAATAAGTTTGTTTCAGATAATTTTCCTCATATTTCTTTTTTTTTAATTAATTTATTTTATTTGTTTATTTTTGGTTGCATTGAGTCTTCATTGCAATGCACAGGCTTTCTCTATTTGTGGAGAGCAGGGGTTACTCTTCATTGCAGTTCCTGGGCTTCTCATTGTAGTGGCTTCTCTTGTTGCAGAGCATGGGCTCTAGGCGTGTGAGCTTCAGTAGGTGTGGCATGTGGGCTCAGTAGTTGTGGCTACAGGCTCTAGAGCATGGGCTCAGTTGCTCTGTGGCATGTGGGATCTTCCCAGACCAGGGCTTGAACCTGTGTCCCCTGCACTGGCAGGTGGATTCTTAACCACTGTGCCACCAGGGAAGCCCTTCCTTGTATTTCTCATAGTAGACTCTTCATAGTATCATGATACTAACAACTATATTTTTAATCTATTTTAGTATTCCTGATGTCCCATATCCTTTCATATACAGTAATATTTGATAGAAGTTTGAATGCCTATATGATAAAAACAAGTCAATTACTCAGAAGAGGGGTGAAAATATCTGATATTTAAAACAAACAAACAAACAAAAATCCTTCAAATCCTCAATTTCCAAAATGGCCTCCAATGAACTTCATATTATCCTCCAAATAAATACTTAAAAGAAAATTTGTAGAAATGTTTATTATAATAATGTTTAGGCTTGCTACTCACTATCAGAATATAACCTCACTTGCTCTCCTGTTCCCACTAAACCTGAAGGCATACTTTAGATTACACAAAGCAGTCAATAGACAAAGTACCAATACCATGGTATTATTCTCTAGGCATGGAAAACATATTTTCATGTAATTTAGTTTTATATCTTTTATTTTTTCATATATTAATTTCTATGATCTTACATTTAAGACAAGTTTTTATAAACTTTTTATATCTTTTCTCATTTTTTAAATTTTAAACAACATTTCTATTTATATTTAAGCTGAATTTTTTAAAGTCAACATATAGATGAGTCTTCTTTATAATCTGACATTCTCTTCATTTTAACTGGAGTGTTTAGACAATTTAAATTTAATGTAATTTTTAATTTACATGGGTTTAAGCCTCTGTTCTTGCTATTTGTTTGTCCCATTTATTGTGTGTTACTCTTTCCTTCTTTTCTTCCCTTCTTTTGGGTAAAGTATATATTTGCTATCCCATTTAATATTCTCTATGGGCTTATTAGCTATACATCTTTTATTAGTAGTAGTATTTTTAGTCATGACAATCACTCTGATTTTAAGATTGATTTATTTCTATCAATTTTCAAATCCTTTTACTCTCTATCATTTCTATTTCATTATTAAGCACATTCTGGGATATTTTTGCTTTAGTTATTATACATTTTAGTTCTGTAATTTCCATTTTTATAGTTCCTATTTCTCTCCTGATATTCCATATTTTTAAATTCATTCATGCATATTTTTATGACTGCTAAAGTATAGTTATAATATTTCCTGTAAATTCTTATTTACTGGAAAGACTTCTGGCTATGGTCACATAGTAAGGTCATTCAATCCTCTACCAAAACATCAAATATAATGATGGACAATGTTGACTCCCGCTCTCCCCCAATACCACCACTTTCAGCACTCCAAAATCAGCTGATAGCATGAAACAATATAAGCATTTATGCTTGCAAAATGACTGAACTTCAGATAAGAACAGTGTGAGCTTGGAGCTTGGGCATTTTTACCTGGAGCAACTCCCATCCCAGGTTCATTTATCTGGTGCAAAATCTTGGCCATAGTGGGACAGACAGATCTTCTGCCATAGCTGAAACAGGCTCATTCCATTTCAAGCACCTGAAGCACACACTCAGCAGCATTGCCAGCGGCAACAACAATCTCTGGTGGGTGAGCAGAAGGAGATCAATGGTTCTACCAGTTTGGGGTTGCAGCTGTAGTAAGTGAATCCTCGGCTGACACTACATGGAAGTGGGAAAGTGCCCAAACTATGCACACACTTTCAACCAATTCTGAGATTGTGCATATGCACAGAGAAGAAGTGAAACGGCTGTGTAGAAAATATAAGGTAAGCCAGACATGAAAATGGCTTAAACTTTGAAGATGCTCCCCTAGCCACATGAAAACTCACTGGCAATGGCTGACCACTAAGCTATGCCAACACAGGGGAAACCCCTAAGTAGAAAAAAAATAAAAATGAACAGAGATATAAGAAACTGCATATAACAGAGGACAGAGATTTCATGGATTTAGCCAAGGAAAGTTATTAAACAAACAAGTAAATGAAGAAAAGTAACAATCTTTAGTAAATATGAGTGTTGGAATGACCATTGTAGTATCAAAAAAAAAAAAAAAAAAAAAAAGCATTGACATAGGAAGTATTGCTAGCGACAAAAGAGGACATTTTATTTTGGTAAAAGTTTGGTTCATCAGGAAAACATACCAGTTAAAATACATGAAACAAATCTGAAATCTGACAAAACTGAAAAGAAATTAATAGTTGGAGATTTGAATATCTCACTCAAAACAATTGATAGAATATTGAGGGATAAAAAAAAAAAAATATATATATATATATATATAAAGACTTGACCACAAGTTTCAGACAATCTGACTTAACAAATACATAGAAATCTCAAAAATAGGACTATAGAACATATAAATTTTTTCATGTACAAGTGGAACATTTTCATGTACAAGTGGAACATTTTCTATAGCATATACCATATGCTATACAACAATACAAGTCTTAATAAATTTTAGAAGATTAAACTCACACAAATTCTGTTTTCTGATCACAATGGAATTGAATTGGAAATAAGAAAAAGAAATCTGTAACATCTCCAAACATTTGGAAATTAAACAACACCCTTCTAAATAACCCAATGGGTCAAAGAAGAAAGCACAAAGAAGATTAGAAAACATGTTTAACTGATTGAAGATGAAAATACAACATATGAAAAATTTGGGATGCAGCTAAAGCACCACTTAGATGGAAATTTTTAGTTTTAGGTTCTATATTAGACAAGTAAAAAACCCAAGGCAAGCAAAATAAAAAGAAAAATTAAGACTAGAGTAGAAGTCAGTGAAATAGAAAAGGGAAAAATAAATAAAATCAATAAACTGAGAATTTGATTTTTTAAAGAGGTCAACAAAATTTATAATGCTGTAGCTAAACCTACACATAAAAGAGTAAATATAAATTATCAAAATCAGGAATGAAAAATAGGCATTAATATTAAAGCAGCAAAATTAATAAAATTATAAAGAAATATAATGAACAATTACATGTCAAAAAATAGACAACTAAGATGAAATAGACATATTCTTAAAATGTCCAAATTACTAAAATTAAATTTTGAAGAAACAAAACATTTGAATAAATTGACCATAAGTAAAAAAAAAAAAAAATGAGTATGTAATTTAAAACATTTCCAAATAGAAAATTCCAGGCTCAGAGGATTTCTTGGTTGTATACTATAAAATATTTAAAGAACACTGATCTTTCAAAAGCTCTTTCAGAAAATAGAGAAACATATCATAACTCCTTCTATTGTACCAGGTCATTATTACTCTGAAACTGAGGCGTGACGAAGACACCAAAAGAAAAGAAAACTTCAGACCAATGTACCTCATAAAAGGTAACATGGATGGGGGCTCCCTTGGTGGCGCAGTGGTTGAGAGTCCACCTGCCGATGCAGGGGACACAGGTTCGTGCCCCAGTCCAGGAAGATCCCACATGCCGTGGAGTGGCTAGGTCCATGAGCCATGGCTGCTGAGCCTGCGCGTCCGGAGCCTGTGCTCTGCAACGGGAGAGGCCACAACAGTGAGAGGTCCGTGTACAGCAAAAAAAAAAAAAAAAAAAAAAAAGTAACATGGATGTCTTTAACTAAATATTATTAGTGGACCTAATCCAGCAACATATAAAAAGCATTAAACATCATGAGTAGTGAAGTTTACTCCAGGATTGAAAGCTTAGATTAGCATCTCCCCAAAAACCAGTTAACGCAATGTTCCATATTCCTAAAATATATAACTAAAATCACAGCATCACCTCAAAAGATGCAGGAAAAGCACTTTACAAAATTCAACATATATTTGTGGTTAAATCTTTCAGCAAATTGAGAATACATTTATTTTATAATTCCAATTTTGTGAAAAACACCTATAAAAAACACACAGCTAACATCAAGCTTAAGGTTTAAAGATTGAATTCTTCATCCCTAAAATCGAAAACATGAGAACGGTGTTAACTCTAACCACTTCTATTCAGCATAAACTTTGTGGCAGGGCAGGAATAAAGACATAGACACAGAGAATGGACCTGAGGACACAGGGTGGGAGGGGGAAGCTGGGGCGAAGTGAGAGTAGCATCAACATATATACACTAACAAATATAAAATATATAGCTAGTGAGAAGCAGCAGCAAGGAGCAGTGAGATCAGCTCAGTGCTTTGCGTTGACCTAGAGGGGTGGGATGGAGGGGGAAGGGGTGGGAGGGAGGCTCAAGAGGGAGGGGATAGGGGGGTTATATGTATGCATATGCCTGATTCACTTTGTTTTACAACAGAAACTAACAAAACATTGTGAAGCAATTATACTTTAATAAAGATGTATTTAAAAAAAAAGTTTCATGGAGATTCAAGCAAGTGCAATAAGAAAAAAGAATACCAAAAGGAAAGGGGTATAGAATTTGGAAAAGATAAGTAAAACTGTCATTATTTGCACATGGCTTTGTCCTGCACATAGAATATCATAAGGAATTCACCCCAAAAGCTACTAGAACTAATAAGCATATTGAGTAAGGGCAGAGGATACAAGTTTCCTCTCCAGAAATCAATGGCATTTCTGTATACAAGCAAGGAACAACTCAAAACTAATCAGGAAAGGATAATCGTTTTTTTTTTTTAAGTTGTATCTCATTTATTTTATTTTTTTTTAACATCTTCATTGACGTATAATTACTTTACAAAGTTGCATTAGTTTTTGCCGTATAACAAAGTGAATCAGCTATATGTATACATATATTCCCATATCTCCTCCCTCTTGCATCTCCCTCCCACTCTCTCTCTCCCTATCTAGGTGGTCACAATGCACCAAGCTGATCTCCCTGTGCTATGCAGCTGCTTCTACTAGCTACCTATTTTACATTTGGTAGTGTATGTATGTCAATGATAGTCACTCACTTCATCCCAGCTTACACCTCCCTCTCCCCATGTCCTCAAGTCCATTCTCTACATTTGCATCTTTATTCCTGTCCTGCCCCTAGGTTCTTCAGAACCATTTTTTTTTTTTAAGATTCCTTATATATGTGTTAGCATATAGTATTTGTTTTTCTCTTCGTGACTTTCTTCACTCTGTATGATAGATTCTAGGTCCATCCTCCTCACTACAAATAACTCAAATTCACTTCCTTTTTATGGCTGAGTAATGTTCCATTGTATATATGTGCCACATCTTCTTTATCCATTCATCTGTTGATGGACACTTAGGTTGCTTCCATGTCCTGGCTATTGTAAATAGTGTTGCAATGAACATTGGAGTACAAGTGTCTTTTGAATTATGGTTTTCTCAGGGTATATATCCAGTAGTGAGATTGCTGGGTCATATGGTAGTTCTATGTTTAAGTTTTTAAGGAACATCCATACTGTTCTCCATAGTGGCTATGTCAATTTACATTCTAACAACAGAACAAGAGGGTTCCCTTTTCTCCACAACTACTCCAGCATTTATTGTTTGTAGATTTTTTGATGATGGCCATTCTGACTGGTGTGAGCTGATACCTCATTGAGGGTTTGATTAGAATTTCTCTACTGATTTGTGATGTTGAGAATCCTTTCATTGTTTGTTGGCAATATGTATATCTTCTTTGCAGAAATATCTATTTAGATCTTCTGACCATTTTTGGATTGGGTTGTTTGTTTTTTTTTATATTGAGCTGCATGAGTTGCTTGTATATTTTGGAGATTAATCCTTTGTCCATTGATTCATTTACAAAATTTTCTCCCATTCTGAGGGCTGTCATTTCATCTTGTTTGTAGTTTCCTTTGCTTTGCAAAAGTTTTTAAGTTTCATTAGGTCCCATTGGTTTATTGTTTATTTCCATTACTCTAGGAGGTGGATGAAAGAAGATCTTGCTGTGATTTATGTAAAAGAGTGTTCTTCCTATGTTTTCCTCTAAGAGTTTTATAGTGTCTGGTCTTACATTTAGGTCTCAAATCTATTTTGAGCTTATTTTTGTGTATGGTGTTAGGAAGTGTTCTAATTTCATTCTTTTACATGCAGCTGTCCAGTTTTCCCAGCACCACTTATTGAAGAGGCTGTCTTTTCTATATTGTGTATTCTTGCCTCCTTTATCAAAGATAAGGTCACCATATGGGCATGGGTTTATCTCTGGGTTTTATATCCTGTTCTATTTTTCTATATTTCTGTTTTTATGCCAGTACCATACTGTCTTGATTACTGTAGCTTTGTAGTATAGTCTGAAGTCAGGGAGCCTGATTCCTCCAGCTGCATTTTTCTTTCTCAAGATTGCTTTGACTATTCAGGGTCTTTTGTGTTTCCATACAAATTGTGAAATTTTTTGTTCTAGTTCTGTGAAAAATGTCATTGATAGTTTGATGAGGATTGCATTGAATCTGTAGATTGTTTTGGGTAGTATAGTCATTTTCACAATGTTGGTTCTTCCATTACAAGAACATGTTATTTCCCTCCATCTGTTGTATCATTTTAGTTTCTTTCATCAGTGTCTTATAGTTTTCTGCATACAGGTCTTTTGTCTCCTTAGGTAGGGTTTTTTTCCTAGGTATTTATTTGTTTTGTTGCAAGGGTAAATGGGAGTGTTTCCCTAATTTCTATTTCAGATATTTCATCTTTAGTGTATAGGAATGCAAGACATTTATGTGCATTAATTTTGTATCCTGCTATATTAGCAAATTCATTGATTAGCTCTAGTAGCTTTTTGGTAGCATCTTTAGGATTCTGTATGTATGGTATCATGTCTTCTGCAAGAAGTGACAGTTTTACCTCTTCTTTTCTGACTTGGATTTCTTTTTGTTCTCTGTCTGCTGTGGCTACAACTTCCAAAACTATGTTGAATAATAGTGGTGAGAGTGGGAAACCTTGTTTTGTTCCTGATTTTAGAGGAAATGGTTTCAGTTTTTCACCATTGAGAATGATATTGGCTGTGGGTTTGTCATATATGGCCCTTATTATGTTGAGATAGTTTCCCTCTATGCCTACTTTCTGGAGAGTTTTCATCATAAATGGGTGTTGAATTTTGTCAAAAGCTTTACTAGCATCTAGTGAGATGATCGTATGGATTTTATCCTTCAAGTTGTTAATATGGTGTACCACATTGATTGATTTGTGTATATTGAAAAATCTTTGCATTCCTGGGATAAACCACATCTGATCATGGCGTATGATCCTTTTAATGTTCTGTTGGATTCTGTGTGCTAGTGTTTTGTTGAGGATTTTTGCCCCTATGTTCATTAATGATATTGGCCTGTAGTTTTCTTTTTTTGTGATCTTTTTCTGGT
Source organism: Phocoena phocoena (assembly GCF_963924675.1). Lineage (NCBI taxonomy): Eukaryota > Metazoa > Chordata > Mammalia > Artiodactyla > Phocoenidae > Phocoena > Phocoena phocoena. Next base: position 128,731,695 of record NC_089220.1, on the reverse strand, counting down.
TTTGGTATCAGGGTGATGGTGGCCTCGTAGACTGAGTTTAGGAGTGTTCCTCCCTCTGCTATATTTTGGAAGAGTTTGAGAAAGATAAGTGTTAGCTTTTCACTCAACGTTTGATAGAATTTGCTTGTGAAGCCATCTGGTACTGGGCTTTTGTTTGTTGGAAGACTTTTAATCACAGTTTAAATTTCAGTGCTTGTGATTGTTCTGTTTATATTTTCTATTTATTCCTGGTTCAGTCTCAGAAGGTTGTGCTTTTCTAAGAATTCGTCCATTTTTTCCAGGTTGTCCATTTTATTGGCATATGATTGCTTGTATTAATCTCTCATGATCCTTTGTATTTCTGCAGTGTCAGTTGTTACTTCTCCTTTTTCATTTCTATTCTGTTGATTTGAGTCTTCTCCCTTTTTTCTTCATGAGTCTGGCTAATGCTTTATCAATTTTATCTTCTCAAAGAACAAGCTTTTAGTTTTACTGATCTTTGCTATTGTTTCTTTCATTTATTTTTCATTTATTTCTGATCTGATCTTTATGATTTCTTTCCTTCTGCTACCTTTGGGTTTTTTTTTGTTGTTCTTCTTCTTCTTTCTGTAAAGGCTTTAGTTGTAAGGTTAGCTTGTTTATTTGAGATGTTTCTTGTTTCTTACAGTAGGATTGTATTGTTATAAACTTCCTTGGCACTGTTTTTGCTGTGTATCATAAGTTTGGGGTCATTTTGTTTTCACTGTCATTTGTTTCTAGGTTATTTTTTGATATCCTCTTTGATTTCTTCAGTGATCTCTTGGTTATTTAGTAGTTTATTGTTTAGCCTCCATTTGTTTGTATTTTTTATAGATATTTTTCCTTTAATTGATATCTAGTCTCATAGCATTGTGGTCAGAAAAGTTACTTGATATGATTTCAATTTTCTTAAATTTACTGAGGCTTCATTTGTGACCCAGCATATGATCTGTCTTGGAGTATGTTCCATTAGCACTTGAGAAGAAAGTGTATTCTGTTGTTTTTGGATGGAATGTCCTATAAATATCAATTAAGTCTATCTTGCTTTATGTATCATTTAAAGCTTGTGTTTCCTTATTTATTTTCATTTTGGATGATCTGTCTACTGGTGAAAGTGGGGTGTTGAAGCCCCCTACTATGATTGTGTTACTGTCAATTTCCCCTTTTATGGCTGTTAGCATTTGCCTTATGTATTGAGGTGCTCCTATGTTGGGTGCATAAATATTTACAACTGTTCTATTTTCTTCTTGGATTGATCCCTTGATCATTATGTAGTGTCTTTCTTTGCCTCTTATAATAGTCTTTATTTTAAAGTCTATTTTGTCTGATATGAGAATTGCTACTCCAGCTTTCTTTTGATTTCCATTTGTATGGAATATTTTTTTTCATGCCCTCACTTTCAGTCTGTATTTGTCCCTAGGTCTGAAGTGGGTCTCTTATAGACAGCATATATACAGGTTTTGTTTCTGTATCTATTCGGCCAGTGTATGTCTTTTGACCAGAGCATTTAATCCATTTACATTTAAGGTAATTATTGATATATATGTTCCTATTACCATTTTCTTAATTGTTTTGGGTTTGTTATTGTAGGTCTTTTTCTTCTCTTGTGTTTTCTGCCTAGAGAAGTTCCTTTAGCATTTGCTGTAAAGCTGGTTTTGTGATGCTGAATTCTCTTAGCTTTTGCTTGTCTAGAAAGGTTTTGATTTCTCTGTCAAGTCTGAATGAGATCCTTCCTGGGTAGAGTAGTCTTGGTTGTAGTTTTTTCCCTTTAATCACTTTAAATATGTCCTGACACTCCCTTCTGACTTGCAGAGTTTCTGCTGAAAGATCAGCTATTAACCTTATGGGGATTCTCTTGTATGTTATTTGTTGTTTTTCCCTTGCTGCTTTCAATAATTTTTCTTTGCCTTTAATTTTTGCCAATTTGATTACTATTTGTCTTGGCATGTTTCTCCTTGTGTTTATCCTCTATGGGACTCTCTGCACTTCCTGGAATTGATTGACTATTTCTTTTCCCATGTTAGGGATGTTTTCAACTATAAACTCTTCAAATGTTTTCTCAGACCCTTTCTTTTTCTCTTCTGGGACCCTTATAATTCAATGTTGGTGTGTTTAATATTGTCCCAGAAGTCTCAGAGACTGTCCTCAATTCTTTTCATTCTTCATTCTTTATTCTGCTCTGTGGTAGTTATTTCCACTATTTTATCTTCCAAGTCACTTATCTGCTCTTCTGCCTCTGTTATTCTGCTATTGATTCCTTCTAGAGAATTTTTAATTTCATTTATTGTGTTGTTCATCATTGTTTGTATGCTCTTTAGTTCTTCTAGGTCCTTGTTAAACGTTTCTTGTATTTCCTCCATTCTATTTCCAAGATTTTGGATCATCTTTACTATCATTACTCTGAAATCTTTTTCAGGTAGACTGCTTATTTCCTCTTCATTTGTTTGGTCTGATGGGTTTTTACATTGTTCTTTCATCTGCTGCATATTTCTCTGTCTTCTCATTTTGTTTAACTTACTGTATTTGGGTTGTTCTTTTCGCAGACTGAAGTTTTGTAGTTCCCATTGCTTTTGGGGTCTGCCCCTCAGTGGGTGAGGTTGGTTCAGTGGTTTGTGTAGGCTTCTTGGTGGAAGGGACTTGTTCCTGTGTTCTGGTGGGTGGGGCTGGATCTTGTCCTTCTGGTGGCAGCATTTGATGGTATGTTTGGGGATGTCTATGATCTTATTATGACTTTAGGCAGCCTCTCTGCTAATAGGTGTGGTTGTGTTCCTGTGTTGTTAGTTGTTTGGCATAGGGCATGCAGCACTGGAGCTTGCTGACCATTGAGTGGAGCTGGGTCTTAGCATTGAGATGGTGATCTCTGGGAGAGCTATTGCTGATTGATATTACATGGGGCAGGGAGGTCTCTTGTGGTCCCATGTCCTGAATTCTGCTTTCCCACCTCAGAGGCTCAGGTCTGACACCAGACCAGAACACCAAGAATCTGTCAGCAACATGGCTCAAAAAACAAGGAAGAAAAAAAAAAAAAGAAAGAAAAAAAAATAGTAAATTAAAAAAATATATTTAAAAATAGAAAAGTAAAAAATATATAATAAAAAATAAATTATTAAAATAAAAAAAATGAAATAATAAAAAAGAAGAGAGCAAGGAAACCAATAAACAAATCCACCAAATGATAATAAGAGCTAAAAACTAAACTAAGATAAACATAAAAATCAGAAACAAATCTGTTTCAGACAGTAAACCCCAAGTCTACAGGTGTTACTAAAGTCCACCTCCTCAATTTTGGGATGATTCTTTGTCTATTCAGGTATTCCACAGATGCACGGTACCTCAAATTGCTTGTGGGGATTTAATCCACTGCTCCTGAGGCTTCTCAGAGAAATTTCTCTTTCTCTTCTTTGTTTGCACATTTCCTAGGTTTCACCTTTGATTTTGACCCCACCTCTGTGTGTAGGTTGCCCTCAGGCATCTCTTCCCTACCCAGACAGGAGGAACTTAAAGCAGTGGCTGATTAGGGGGCTCTTGCTCATTTATGCTTGGGGGAGGGAGGGGTCCGGCAGTTATTATCGAATGCGGGGCGAGCCTGCAGTGGCAGAGGCCAGCATGATGTTTCAACATCCTGAGGTGTGTTGTGTGTTCTCCTGGGGAAGTTGTCCCTGGATCACAGGACCCTGGCAGTGGTGGGCTGCACAGGATCCCGAGGTGGGGAGATGTGGATAGTGACCTGGGCTTGCACACAGAATTCTTGGTGGCAGCAGCAGCAGCATTAGCATTTCATGCCTATCTCTGGGGTCTGAGCTGACAGCCGTGGCTCACGCCTGTCTCTGGAGCTCATTTAGGCGGTGCTCTGAATCCCCTCTCCTCCTGCACACTGAGAATGGTCTCTTGCCTCTTAGGCAGGTCCAGACTTTTTCCTGGACTCCTTCCTGGCTAGCTGTGGCACACTAGCCCCCTTCAGGCTGTGTTCACACAGCCAATCCCAGTCATCTCCCTGGGATCTGACCTCCGAAGCCCAAGCCTCAGCTCCCAGCCCCCACCTGCCCCAGCAGGTGAGCAGAGAAGCCTATCAGGCTGGTGAGTGCTAGTCAGCACTGATCCTCTGTGTGGGAATCTCTCCACTTTGCCCTCTGCACCACTGTTGCTGTGCTCTCCTCTGTGGCTCTGAAGCTTCCCCCCCAACCCATCCCCCATCTCCACCAGTGAAGGGGCTTCCTAGCGCGTGGAAACGTTTCCTCCTTCACAGCTCCCTCCCACTGGTGCAGGTCCCATCCCTATTCTTTTGTCTCTGTTTGTCTATTGTCTATTTTCTTTTTTCTTTTGCCCTACCCAGGTATGAAGGGATTTTCTTGCCTTTTGGGAAGTCTGAGGTCTTCTGTCTGTGCTCAGTAGGTCTTCTGTAGGAGTTGTTCCACATGTAGATGTATTTTTGATGTATTTGTGGGGAGGAAGGTGATCTCCACGTCTTACTCCTCTGCTATCTTCCCTATCTCTCCCAGATAATCTTTTTAAAAAATGGTTCTAGAGCAAGTAGATACTGCACGTAAAGAATATACTTAACTTTTACCTCACACCATACACAAAAATTAACTCAAAATGTATCATAGGCTTACATGGAAGCGTAAACACACTTCTAAACTTAAGACATTTGAAAATATACTCTTGACCATCAATTACACAAAAAATTCTTAGATATAACCTCAAAATCTTTATACATAGAAGAATAATCAAATCAATTGAACCTAATCAAAATTCAAAAGTTCTGCTTCAAAAGACACTATTATGAGAATGAAGAAGAGAAACCATAGCCTGGAAGAAAATATTTTTGAATCATATATCTGATTTAAAAAAATTGGATCCAAAATATATAAAGAACTCTTACAACTCTATAGTGAGATAAACTATAATTTTAAAAATGAGCTAAGATTTTTAATAAAAGTTTCACCAAAGGCCTAATGAACTCATGAAAAGATACTCAACATCATTAGTCATTAGGGAAATACAAGTTTAAACCACAATGAGATACCACTACATACCCACTAAAATCATTATAATTAAAAAGTCACACAATAACAAGTGATGGTGAGAATGTGGAGAAACTGGAACCACTATACACTGCTGACGGAAATGTAAAATGGCACAGCTGCCTCTGAAAACTGTTTGGCAGTTTCTTATAAAGGTAAACATAAACTAACCATATTACCCAGAAATGAAGCTTCTAGATGTCTACCCAAAACAAATGAAATAATATATCCACATGATGACATGCATGCAAATACTTACAGCAGCATAATCATAACAGCTGACAAACTGAGAAGACATTCTATAAGAATTTTTTAAATATATAGTGAGTTGACAGGAAAAGTCATGTTTGGGGAATGCATATGGATTGCAATCCTTAGACTGGATAGTAAGGTTAACATTTTATAACAGGATCAAGAAAAAATATGTAATGAATTCAAAATCAGTTGTTGAACACTTGGCAGATGCCAAGCTCAGTACTTGTTACTTAAGGCTGGTTTAATGAACTCATAAATAACCTGGTCTACAAAATCTGCATACCCTTAGCAGTTGAAAAGCTGAATCTGTTTATGCATGATAATAAAAATTAGCTAAATTTTACTGTCAACCATTTGCCATGTGTCTGGAGTTCAGTACTTTATATACATTCATTCACTTAGTTTTTGCAAGCCTAGATAAGCAAGGTGTTATCATTATTGGCATATTGCAAAGGAGAATAAAAAAGAGACCTAAAGAAGTAAGTTACTTGACCAAGGTCACCCTAGAGTAAATGATGGAAGAAGAGATCATGTACTGGCAGTATATTGCCAGGACCCATCTCTTAGCCATTAAATATACCTCTACCTGGACACCAATTAGTCAGTGTCTGCATTTACTTTACTACCTTACATGCTAGACCTGCGCATGTCCAATCTAGTAGCTCGCAGACAAATGTGACTACCGAGCACTTGAAATATAGTTAGTCCAAACTGAGATGTGCTAAAAATGTAAAATACACAAGATTTTGAAAACTTAGAATAAAAAATGGAATTAAAAATAACTCAATAATCACATTTTAAGCTACAGCTTCAAATTATAATATGAAGTATATGGGACTTCCCTGGTGGTGCAGTGGTTAAGAATCTACCTGCCAATGCAAGGGACACAGGTTTGAGCCCTGGTCTGTAAAGATCCCACAAACCATGGAGCAACTAAGCTCGTGAGCCACAACTACTGAGCCCATAACTACTGAAGCCTAGAGCCTGTGCTCTGTAACAAGAGAAGCCACTGCAATGAGAAGCCTACGCACTGCAAGGAAGAGTAGCCCCCGATTGCCGCAACTAGAGAAAACCCACATGCAGCAATGAAGACCCAATACAGCCAAAAATAAATACATAAATTAATTAAATAAAAAAATTATACTATGAAGTATATATCTGATTAAATAAATATATTGTTAAAATTGACGTCACCTGTTTCTACTTTTTTCTACTAGAAAATTTAAAATTACATTCACAGCTTACATTCATGGCTCATCTCATATTTCTATTGCACAGCACTACAAGAACATTTTTTAGTTGCTACTATATTTTCAGTATCAAATGGTAAATACTCAACAAAAATAGCATAATGTATTCAGTGACTGTGTTAATTTGAATGTATTTTCAGAGCTAAAACAATACCATGAGCAGTATTGCTCTTTGAAAGCAAACTAATAATAATAACAGCAATAACAATAGTTAAGTAGCAATTCAAACTAGAGGAATGACTGCACATTGCACATTAAACTATACTCAGGTATTTACGAATAGGTTTAAAATTGTGTTGAAGAAAAGGATTATCCAAATTTAAGTGTTTTGGATAATTATTTTCTCTAATTCAGCAATTAAATATATAACCCAGTTATTTGCAATATCTTTAAACTTGAAGAAAGATGACCCTTAGAAGAATAAAAGTAGCCAGATTTATGGACATTTGAGGAGAAAATCCTTTTCTTATCTTTTTTCCCCCTTCTTTTCTTTTCTCCTTCTTTCTTTCCGTCTCCCCTCCTTTCCTTCTTCTCTTTCTCACTTTTTCTGTCTTTCCTTTCTTTTTGCTTTAAAACTATACACAGCTATGGGCAATATATTTGGATATTTTAAAAGTTTTAACTTTCAAATTAATTATTTAAAGCCAAGACACTTTTGTAATTTGCTACCATATTCCTAAAATATCTCATTAATTCAAATATATCTACCTTTTAATTATCAAAACATGGATAATACATAAGAACTTTGTAAAGTAAGTGTGAAGATGTATATTCTGTTTTACCAAGCTCTATAGATGTTTAGTAGTAAATTGCTCATTAGAACCACATGGTATTGTTACGATTTTGCTGATATGAAAATGGAGGCATCCCGAAAAGAAATATTTTTCTGTGTTTACCCGTATCAATGGACTCATCTCTGTTCATGCCGTTACGGTGCAAGGCAAAATCACAGAAGTACAAAGGGCAGAGTGTTGAAGCTTCTGGTATGACCATGCCACACACTAGCTGTTTGCCTACAAGCCCATCACACCCCCATTCTGGCCTAAGTCCTGAGCAAGACAGCATAGCTGCTAAATGACCTGTAAAATCCTCTTCAGGGTATGCTTCATGAGAGACGTCTGATGCCTTAGGCACAGGTAACAATATGTCACAATTTGGATGTGTGTGACTTTACAAGTCTTACCATATAATTTATTGTTCAAACTGAGATCTTTTTGAGAGTGAAAGTAATGCTGTTATAATTATGCTGAAAAAAGCATTTGCACAAGACAGTCTCATGTTAACTGGAACATATAGTCACCCTGCCCATCCATGATCACGTACTTCACACGTGCAGTATGACTTCTAGGCTTACTATTAATCTAGTAGAATGGTAAAATAGCATCAGCAACAAAAGCATTAATAATAGTAATAATAAGAGCTAGTTAGTAGAAAATTGCCAAGATTTCCTGTTTTGGTGGATGGGTTAATTTCAAAACTATGTAATTGCTTACAAAGCCTTTTTTCCCCCTCATCTAGACACAGACACTTGTATGAAGTGTGTGTGTATGTATATATGCATATATCTCAATGGGTGTAGCCATATATTTTTCATGGGCTCCATGGGGAATCAATTTTCTGGATATGTGCTGCATCCCAAGCCCAGCTCTGCCTGCTTTCCTGTGGGTGGCCCACAAAATCTTTTTTTAGGGAGTTTTTGTCCAGCTGATCTTTTAAGGCTTTGTCTTCCTGGAGATTAGTGCAGAGTACACTTCATTTCCTTAAATGGGATGTGTTGCTTGCCTCTTCATTCCACACACAACTCTGTGGGAGGCGTGGGGTTCATGGATCAGCTTGTCAGGTGCAACATTATCTCTACACCAGAAATCCAAATGTGTGACTTCGCCTAAGTACTTCACTTTCCTCGTCTGAGAAACAGTAATCTCCTGTCTCATGTAGCTGTCATGAGCTTCAGCTCATGCAAGCAATTATTTTTTAAGAAAGTGAATGTAAACTTGGTGAGACTGTTCCACACAGAGTGCTAATCTTGAATCTCAGCTCCAGCATCATTCACAGTGATACTGGGACATTTTCTGAATACTTTCCTGACTTTGGAATTATTACACCTAAATTTGGTGAAGATATTTTCTTCATGTGTGCCTTTAAGAATGAAAAACAAACCTAAGTATCCCTCCATGACAAACTTTGACTTTTATAATCTCATGCAATATAAAATCTGGCCTCTCAATTATTTTAGAGATGATTCTCTTAAAATGGATATAAATAGTAAGAAACAAATAGCTAAATAAGATCTAAATATATTTTATAAGCCTATTCTCTTAAGAAGGGAGAAAAGAAGAAATGATGAAAGAAAAGAAGGAAGGCATGGAGCGCACATTTGATAATCCTATGATAATGATAAAAATAAAATCATCACTGCTAAAAAGTGAAAATGAAAGAATCAGATTAAACTTTTCTCTGTCTTTACATAGTTCCCTGTCAGACTGACAGACTTAAGCAATTGCAACAGAGGCTATCTGTAGGGGATTCAACAGAGAGATCCTTGGGTCCAACAGAATTTCATCTGCTGCTTAAGTTTGATTCAGAAGCCTGAGTTTGGCGGATGATAACCCACAGATGTTTCACTTTAAATGATATGAGATGGTCTCCTACAAACTGTTTCTCCTCTAGGAATCCCCTCTCGGATGCACATTTAAAAAGATGATGCCTAACCAGCATTATTCCCCAATTTTATCTGCTTAAAATGAAATGCTGTGCACCTGCATACTGACAAAAAGTTCTTCCCTGCCTGCCTGGAATGATAAATAATTCATGTGGTGTGCTCCAGAGAGGACCAGGAATGAGTTTCCTATCTTACTGCAGTAAAGATATTTTTCTAATCTGGAGTCATCTAAAAAGGTTCTTGAAATATGGGTTTATGTATCATTTGGAGACAAAATGAGTATCTGTGTGAGCACATGTCTTGTATTATAAACATTTGGAGGATAGGAACCAAGTCTGTTTACTTTGCTTTTTAGGTTACATTACACATTTTGGATAGCTTTGAGTGAAAAATCATAATTTTCTAAAGCTTATTGTAGTACAGTAAACTTGCAAATCTGTATTTTTCTTTCATCTCGAAAAAGGGCATATGTAACATAAAAAATAGGCTACTTCTGCCATAAGTCATCATATGATTGCCCTTTTATTAATTTGGGAGTTTCCTGCTCCTGGATACCTTGAAATCTGCCCTAAAGTCTGAATGCTGTTACTATTATCTTTTTGAAAATAGCGTTCCATTGATCAAGTCAAGGAAAAAACTGAATGCTTCGTATGTGAGTCATTTTCACCAACACAAATTTCCCTGCATTGAAAACAGTACTAATATAGCAATCGGAAAGTCCATGTGATGAAAGCATGTGTCACCATGTGCAAACCGTGAAATGTAATTGAAAGTAAAATGTTTAATTAAAATGGACATTTCTGAGCCTGCTTCTGGCAGCAGCCATCTTGCTGAAAAATTATATTTGTTACACCGGCAACCTGGGATAACAGTTCAAGAGCCTGTGAGTGCCAGGTTCCATCCAAAAGTAAATGGGGTGAAAATCAGAAAGAGAGCTTGAATGCTGCTCCTTCAGTGGCTGTGCATGTCCCCAACACATGTGCCCTCGTACAGACCAGTCAGAACAAGACGACCTGACATATATAGCTGTTCCTAAGTCAATATTAATTAAAACAAAGAGTCCCCCTCCCTCCGAATAATTGTCCCTTTCACTCATGTCAGCAAGTTTCCTTAGCAATTGTGCTTTCAGATATTATGCTCTTTTTGTACAGCCTGAAATGCAAGGGTACTCATCGTCTCTTAAGTTATTTCTCCTTTGAGACCACGGGGATCTTTTTTCTCCCCTCATAAAAGCCACTGATCCCAGATAACCCTCAGACTTGAGTGAGGATGAGCTTCACTGACTTTTTCAGTTCAAATGTGAGAACAGAATTTGAAAACGAGGTTCTGTCCTGCATCCAAAGGACAGTTTTCTTCCCTGAAATCTGGGTATATTCAATGGCCCATCTGGTTGTGGAGCACCCAGTCTGAACTGGGCAGGTTTGGCCATTCGATGAGTCACAGTCTCAGAAAATGTCCTTCTTGGAGAATTTCTTTGGCATTTTATAATGGGCAGGTGAAATAAAATCCCTTTCTGTTGCATCTCTCACACTACCCTCTAAAAATCTTAATGGCCAATAGTGGAGCCAAAGCTACAACAGAATTTGTGTATTCCTTCATAAAAGCAAAAATTCCAACATTTATCTTCTTTTTTCTCCAGTGTTATTAGGTTTACTTGCACTTTTTGTGTGTCTACATGCTCTGGAATCCAGTTACCATCCCTAACAGTGGAGGCACAAACCAACAAATAAATGCATAAGTAAGAAATCTGCAAATATAAAACTCTTTAAAAATGTCAATAGCAAAGCACTGTGGAAAAAATTCAGAAGGTCTGATCATTATTCTGTAATCTATGATTTGGGTATAAAAAAACAACCTCCATTGTCTAGATCCAGCAACCATGACATCTGATCATTTTTTCCTACCTGACCTTGTTTAGTGAGCTCTTTCTCTATAATATGTTCTTTATTGCCCAAGGAATGCTCTTTGAATTTACTTTCTTTACAGTGTGATTATAAATCTTCATGACATCCCTAATGATTCATCTCTTTTGGCACAGGACCGAAGGATAACCATTTATATAAGGCACACATTTCATTTAAGGTGAAACCAGAAGGAGATTTATCAATCAGCACAGGGGTTTTAGGCATAAGCTGAACTCTGCCACTGTAACCATTTTTCCCTCTCCATAAACACTTTTAATTTTGGTACACTTTCTGCCTTTAATGACCCATAATCCTTTCAATCAGAAGTTGTTCCTAATTTATACATGATTAAGTCCATGTACTGTACTTTTCTTCTACTGAGGAACAGATGTAAATTGTATTTTTAGTCATAATATGGAAATATTTAGTGAATGTTAAAATATCCATCAGATCATTTCACATACCTTAAACAGAATAGACTACTTAATTTGAACGCTGATTAGTGTCTATTTTCTGGGTTTTGCACTTATCATTAAAAATAAAAAAGCTAAACGATTTTAGGACTACTAAAATGAGAGTGATTCTCTTCTTCATTTGGGGGTTCACTGTGGTGAGACAAGTGCCTCATACTATAGGAGTTATTGGCCATGCCTTAGATCCCTCAATCTGAGATTTCGATTGTTCTAGCAAGGTGTTCTTTATGCATGGATAATCCCTGAATCCTGTGAGTAAATACCTCTCCTGAGATATTTGAGGGATTGAAATCTTTCCCCCATGGTATATGATTTTTGTAAATCAATGGTGTTTGTTGCAATCAAATGTTCCACCTCTCCTGAAAACAGAAAACTACATGAACAAATTACAAACCCACACAAGAGAAGCCAACAACAGGGGGGGAAAGCCTTCTGCAAAAATACTTTTGAACTTCAGAAGATGAGACACATGCTTGGTCCTCTAAGCTGGAAGACAGGGAAGATTTTTCTTTCTTTTTTTTATAGACATATGTAGAACATTTGTTTCCGTTTTATTTCTGCTGTCATAATATGATGGTTTTATTCAGTTTTTAAACATGCTTCAGCTGGAAACACTACATCTTTAAATCAGGCAACCCTGGCGTCTGTGTGAATTCCCTTGCTGCGCTCCCTCACCTTACCCAGGTGCATGTTAAATCAGTATTAATGACAATATCATTCTTGTGCAGTCATCTCCTGCCTGCAATTTGGTTTTAATTACCCGCCACGTTGTCTTTCTCCCTCACTGACAGCCATTAAATAGGGAATGACACCAGAGCCATAGCTGTGTGGAAGTCACTTCGTCAGATTTCGTCCCCCTCATAAAGCAGCCTGCAGTGCCTCCTAGTGGTGGAGATCAGAAAGGGCAGTAATTGAAATTACAGACTTTCCATGTACTTTTCAGGTTAATTTGGGGATCTGGGGAGATCTGGAGCTGCATTGGCTATTTTTAAAGGAAAAAAAAAAAAAAAAAAGAAAGAAAGAAAAAAGAAAATTAAAACATTACTTATCAATTAAGGAAAAATTGTGATTTGATAAAGTGCTTTTTCTTTGAAATATAACAGTAGATTGACACGCTATTGAAACCTTGTCTGACCGTCTAAAATGGAGGCTCAGAAACAACGAACTTGTCACATGAAATGCAACTGACCAAAGCTCTTGAAGCAAATTGTTCAGCCATGGTGAGCGGCAAGTCTTCTAGGAATTAGACCTTCACCTCTTCCTCCTGCCTTGTGCAATATTCTCTTATGTCACAGAAAGGGTTTCACTTTCTTTTCTTTCCCCCTTTCCCCCTCTTTCTGATTTTGTCTTTTTCCTTTGTTTTTTTCCCCCATTTTACAAATGACATTTATTTTTATGAGTTTAAAACATTCTTCTAAACTATGCGTGCATAACTGCATATAAACAGTATCTTTCTGTACAATTATGCAGTTCCTAAGTGTTTTTTAAACAAAGTTCTCCCTTACACAGGAGTTTAAAATTGAAGTTGTTTGTCCAAATGTTCAAGTTAGACACTGTACAGATGCTTTGGATTGAAGATGTTCATATAATGGCTATCACATTTTACATAAAAAAAATTGGTTAAAATACATCTGCAGGCATGTGTATTTCACAGGAAGGACATCGGACCTCTGGCACTATAAATTAAAAACATCGCTTAAAAACAATACATCACAGTGCATTTGGAGAGGGAGCTTCGGTAAGAAACCAGATTCAATTTTTACTTTCTGCTTTTTCTCCCCACCAGCTTGTCCTTGGTTGGAAGATTGAGGATCCATTGGTTGGTTGCTCTTTCACAGTTGTTTGCTAGCTTCTTTTAACAAGCGTAATTACTCATTTTACATGCTGCTAAATGAGAGTCATAGCTAACTGCTTTAATTAGAATGTTAAGCATACATGGTATATGCAATAACTTGTACATACGTTTACTGTGTGCTTTTGTGTTTGTATGCCTGTGTTTCTAAAAACCCAAAAACCTAAGCATAAAATAGAGATACCGATAATTACAGTGCATCTCATGCATTCTCTGTTCTCCTAACCGGCACAGTCATGTTAAAAGTACATCCATTTGTGGTTATTGCTGCTTCTTTAAAGAAAAACACTTTATTTCCATTTTTAAAATTAATATAAAACTCTGAGCGTTTTGTTGAAATTTGTTAAAATTTTATTGGTTAGAACTTGATCTCAAATTTTAAAAAAGGCATTGCAATAAGCTACTTTTTGTTACATGAGAAACTTTAAATTGCCTCATAAACTGGTTTGTAGTAAGTCTGATAGCATCACCCAGAGAATAAAAAATATTGTCATCAAAACTTAGGAAATTAACATATATTTTTAAAGGGAAAATGTGCTCATTTGATTCATGCTTTTCTCTCAGAACATTTGATCTTTTTAATGTTGCCTGAATGGATTTATTATTTTAAGGACTATTTTGCATGATTAAATAATAGCTAGGAAAATGTTATTCCTTCTAGACTGAAATGGGAAGCTTATAAATGCAATGATGAAGGCTTAATCTCTGATATGGCTTACATATATATTGGTTTACAGCTATATTGAGTGCTGTTAGACTGATTTTTTCGTTACTAATATAAAACTTGATGCTGGGAAATCTGATAAGTGAGTTTCATTTCCCTGGAAATTTATTGCTTCTATATCCAAGTGCAAAGAAATAACACAAGTAAAAACAATGAGGAGTCTGTATGCAAGGCATTAATGAGGGTCACTATTTTCTCACGAAGATTCTGCATTGGGAAAAAGAGGTATCTGAGCTATTAAAATGACGAGGCATGCTATTCCTTTTAGGATCGACCATCATTCCCTTTGCCTGATGGGAGTAAGAGCAAATTGGCATGGTCTTCAGGCATTTTAGATCAAGAAGAAGAAACAGTGTGGAAGACAAGAGGGTGTTTGTATGTTATTTTCAAGACCCTTGGGCAGAGAAGCAGCCAAGTGCACTGCAGAGTGGGGCAGGCGCTCAGCTCTCAAAGTCCTGGGCAGGCCCAGACCCACCTCCTCTGGGCCCTTTTCCCGCACAGCTCCTGTCTTGTCCCTGCAAACTGTTTTGCTAATTCTTGTCTCCACAGTGCCTATGCCTATTGCTTAATACATTACATATGGGATGACAGGAGCTGAAGAACTTTTCAGAGAGCAAACAGTATCATTACATTAATTAAACCAACAACTAAAACTGCTCTGTGACTATAAAGGCCCAACACTGGACATCATGGGAGGGAGACAATCCTAATATTGATGATATTTGCTGTGTCCTCGGGATTCCGGATACTACACACAAAGTCTTACTTTGTACTGGTAGTGAAGCCACAGGCACAATTCCAAGGATGACACTGGAACTCTGAGAGGAAAGGCTTGTCTGAAGCTCTACCACCAAGAACAGAATTGGGCTGTGAGGTCACATCCATCTGCCTGACTATAAATTTGATACTTTTTTTTAAATTATATTTTTAAAATAAGCAGTAACTGCTGATTTTAAGAAACTTACACTCCCAACTTGGATTTATAAAAGATGACAAACAATGTGATACCAGATGTAACTGGCAGGTAACATATATAAACACGGGCCGAAGACATCTTCACCAGTGAGAGAGTCATTGTCAACTTAGACATAACAGGGGTCTCCATGAGGAGATGGTAAAGCACAATTTTGTTGTTTTAAGATGTTGGAGATGAGCATTCCTGGGGTGGGGGAGGTGGTCAACTTGAGAAAACACACACACACAAGCATACACATGCACACACACAAGCATACACATGCACACACACAAACACACAAGCATACACATGCACACAAAACACACACATGCACAAACATACACATGCACACACACAAACACACACACGCACACACACAAACATACACATGCACACACACAGATAGAAAAAGGGGGGTAAGTATGTGTCATTTGACAGAATATAAATCAGTCTCATGAAGGAAATTTTTCTTTGAAGACAGTGTCTGTCCGATTGGTTGTGATTCAAAAGGTTTGGAAAGTTTGAGTTAAATAAAATCAAGCCAGTTTCTTTAATGCAGGACTTTTCAGAGCCTTCAACATGTTAAACGCACTATATGGATAACAGAAACTTAGAATATGTGTTTCCTAAACTAATTTGTCAAATTTTTTTTTTTACAGTCCTTTTGTCAGGAAAAGATTATAGACATTGTAGGAAATGTTGCTGAAGTGAGAAGGGGAAATTGAGCTAATAGACAGGAATTCTTAAGTACTTGATTAAGACAGACATTATCCTCTAGGCAATGAAAAGCTACCAAGGGTCTTTGTACGGGGAGCTGATTTCTACTATCACGTTAATGATAGTTCCAGTCTCCAGGGTTGAGACAGCAAGAGTAGCATATTCTCAAACACCGTGAGGCCAAGCTTGTCAAAACAAATACTATATGCTTTCTTCTTGGTTTACGTCGTAAGCAAGCATGTATTTTGCGGTGCTGATTTACTGGAATTACTCCAAACACTGTGGTTGGAAATAACCCACACTTTACAGGTTTTATGGAGTACTGGGTTGATATTTTAATCTTGCTGAGTATTAAGGATAGCAAAGAAAAGAAGCTGGTGTAGATCACTAAGCAAACCCTCTCAAAGGTTTTTGAGTACATGTGGCATCTCATAAGAAGAAAGCAGCAATTGTAAGCCCACATGAAAACTCAGGCAGCCTTGGGGGGCACTCAGACATTTATTGTCCTTATTTACTACTTATAGTTCTGAATTCTGAAGGTTCCAGACTTCTCCCCAGAAGATAATTTTTTAAGCATAGACCATTTTCATATCAATTTCTAAAATTATCCATGAGTATAGAAGTACAGCACAGGTATTTATTCTAATGAGGTTATCATATTGAACCATAGTAAAGCATGTTGATGTTCAGTGAATAACAAAAGCTAATGTTTCATGTGCTGGATACTGTCGTAAGCACGTTAAACATATTTACATATTTAATTCTTATAACCTCAAGACAAATACTATCATTGTCCTAGTTTTACTAGTTTTACTAATTAGAAAACTACATCAGAGAGGGGTTAGATAGTTTGCCAAGATCATGCAACCAGATTAGAGTTAGCTGGAGTTAGGCTGAGTTGGGTTTGGATTGAGTTAGTGAGTGTTAAACTCAGACAGTCTGATTAGATCCCTTGCTCTTAACTACTCTTCTGTTATGCCACGTTCTGGTTAAGAGCGTGGTTTATAAAGACCTCCCTGTCCTTTCTGATTCCATAATATAACAGTAATAATAGATAACAAATTTAACTATGCACCAGGCACTATATTAAACCAATGACATTATCTCATTTAATTCTTGCAACTATTCTATCAGACAGGCAGACCTCTGAACCCCATTAGATATGTGAGAAAACTGAGGCACAGAGGGAGGAATCCTATGTTCAAGGTCACACAGCTTGTAAGAGTCTGCAGTATGAGACCAGGTCCGACTGTTTTCGTAAATACTTTTTATTTAACTATATCTTTTGGAAGTTTGCTGTATTAGGTAAATTACAGGTGAAATATCACAGATCAGATTTTGTGTTTGGTGCTTTTTACTTTTTCTCCCAATTAACAAAAGATGTGAAAAATATTTATGACTCCCAGATTCCAGTGTTTTTGTGAACTGTATTTATCTGACATAGTCTGGTGTATCTATTATGCATCCACAAAGAACATTATGACCTTTTAAAATTATTCTTTTTCATTCTCTTCTTTCAAAAATGTGCTAAATGATCAAAAATCATACATGAGTATGAAAGTCAAACACTAATGAAGCTCAACTGACCTACTTATAGCATTTTTTCCTGTGTCGATCAAGGCAATTGGAAGAAAATGGATGTACAAGAATGGCAGGTTATATATAATAATATACTAGTTTACTACTTTAAAAACTGAGAGTTGGAAACACCACAATCAAAATGAAAGATTCGCACATGCAAAAGATTTCTTATCTTGCCATCTTTCTTTAAAGAAGTCAATTGTTTATTTATGAACTCTTTCCTATAAAAATGAATTGCTTATAAGTAATTACTCTGTGTAATTTCTCTTTTGAATTAAAAATTTAAACAATTTATAATGAGTTCTCTGATGTTCTTTTGGTCCTTGACAACATTTTCTCCAAATCACTGGACATACTGATATGTTGTTCTCAGATTCCTACTCTCCTGCCTATGATAAAGGATACAGCTATAAGTCATTATTTCCCAATAAAACACTATCTTAAGTGAAATATTAATAGAGTTTCCCCTCCACAAACTTTTTACTTTTAAGTATGTCTAGAAAGTGGTTGAATACTAATAAAGACCTTTCTCTATGGCAGACTTCTTAGTCTTTTGTTAGTGATCCTTGTGGTTCTATAAAAGGGGGCTATAATGATCTGCACTTTGAAACTTGTTGCTGAAACATTTTTAATACAAAATATCTGTTAACATTCCTGTGTAAAACAGGTATGAAATACCTATGCTTTAGAACAACATCTGGAAACATCTATTCAGTTATTAGCTGATGACTATATGTAATTAGTTATGGATTTTTGAGGGTAATGGAGGTAAATACAATGTGTGTTCAGGTTTGACTCGTACTCTAAAATGTCATTTCAGAAAAGAAAATTCTGTTCAACATATACAATTAACAACAGTTGTAATCTGTTATCTACACAAAGGTATATACCTACTCAATGGAAATAAGCACTGTCTAAACTTTCAAATCATAGTGTCCATTTGGTCTTAAGAGTTTCAAGGTATGAAATTTCCATGCATAAAATAAAACTCTAAGTATTTTAACAAGAAAGGGATTTAAGAGAGAGGATTAGGTACTTTTAAAACCAGAGGAACAAGCTTTCAGCTGTGCCTTCAGGAATGATTCTAAGCAAGCTTGATATGCCAGGGAAGCTACAACTCTCTGAGGAATCAGGAAGGTGGGAGTTCTGGATATTGCCATTGGAACGTTGGATGTGGCAAGGAACACACAGTGAGTTCTATGACCTAAGAGTCACAAAGAGGCCTTATTGGTATTGTAACCACCACTGCTGCACCTAC
This sequence comes from Phocoena phocoena, assembly GCF_963924675.1. Lineage (NCBI taxonomy): Eukaryota > Metazoa > Chordata > Mammalia > Artiodactyla > Phocoenidae > Phocoena > Phocoena phocoena. Next base: position 128,713,043 of record NC_089220.1, on the reverse strand, counting down.
CACTGGACAAAGTGGAAGCTGAACATGGAAGCTACACTGTGGTGGTAGGAGAAGCAACAACAACAAACAGTTCCCATTTTCCCGTAAACTTTTGTTGGCAGAAAGAGCCAAAAAATCAAGGAATTGGCCTTCACCTGATAAGCTTCTTCAGAATTTTTTAAAAAGTGAATTTTTTTGGTGGACCTAATTCATATTTGGGAAGATAAGAAACACAGTTTTTAGCTTTGCAGCCTCTTTAGGAAGACACACTGGAGAGAGTTGGTAATGAATACTGAGGGCTGATCTACCACATTTAAAACATTTTGAAAGATAGAAGGTTAGATTCAGAAGACTGGATGGTTCTTATCCAAGCTAGAACTGAGTAGGCCACAGGTACTTTATAATGGTATGCTTCTAAGTTTAAAAGTGACACTGAAAATGAGACATGGGAAGGGGAAGGTTAAAGGGAATAATAAGTGTTGGATCAAGTTGATATCCTGCATGGCTGAAATGAATGCTAAAGAGAGCACAAGAGTGAAGAATACATGCCAGGTTGAAATATATGCCCGGTTAGGTCATGACATACAGGTCAGAGACAGCCTGGATTGGGCATTCAGAGAGAGAGAGATGAAACTAAGTGATCCTGGGCTCGAATAAAATTTTGCTTTATTTGGTGGAGCCTTGATTGCATCAAATTTCTGGATTCTGGTGTACATCTTGAGAAGATAATTTTAGAGATATAGATTGTTACAAAATGTATGATGCTGTTTATCCTGTAGAAAAAGGGGAATCGTCAGTGATTTGGGGGTAGAAGTTTACATGATCATACTGTTGTTTTATAAAAACTATTCTGCAATATAAAGCAGGATAAATTTCATTGGGACAAAACTGGTTATTTAAGAAGGCCAATAATGAGACGTTCAGCATTTTAAAATGGTTTGTGAAAAGAAAAAGAACTGAATCAAAGACACTGAAATGAAAATCAATAGGACTTGATGACTTTGAAGTTCTTAAAGGCATTCAAATTTGGATGATTAGGAAAATGATAATGCTATCCATAGAAATGGAATCATGGTCTGTGGGGCTGAACATAGTAAAATAATTGCTTTAGAATTGAGATTGCATATTGTAAATATATCTTTGTCATAAATTTTCACTTTTCTAGTGTCTCTATAATTTGCAAAGTTATATTCAAGATCATCATGAGCAAAATTATGCTGTGTTTGTATTTGCTATCTACTGTTGTCATAACCATGTTAGGTAACAAATTACCCCAAAACTTAGTGGCCTAAAACAATAACCATTTATTACTTCTCATGAATTTGCCGGTTAGCTGGGTAGTTCCGTTGATCTGGGTTGTACTCATTTAATCTCATTTTGGCTTCGGCTTATTCATGAGTGCAAGGTCAGCTGGTCAGCTGGGGCTGGCTAGTCTACACTGACCTCAACAGCAATGACTCTGAACTTTTCCACTTGTCTTTTACATCATTTCACTAGGGTAGTGACCACGTTCTCATGACAGTTGTGGGAGACCAAAAGAAAGAGTGGAGATGCAGAGTTTTCTGAGGTCTGTTTACATGAAGTTTGCTATTGTCCCATTAGCACAAGACAAATAGCAAAGCTCAGAGTCAGTGTGGGAAGACACTACAAGAGAATGTAACACAGGGAGATATTGTTGAGGAGAATGCACTTAATATAAAGACTTTCAGAATCTCCTCCCTGGTGTCTCTAAAGAAGATGGGGCATCAGATGATTGTCATTATTTTAACATAGCAAGGGCCCTGGAGTAGGCTTGATGATTTTTTAGTCTGTGGCCACAACCTTATCCTTGAAATTTGTCCTAATCTTCTTGAGTTTCTTTCACTGATACCAAATCAACACCTTAGACAAATTGAAACAGAATGAAAATATTGTTAGAGGTTTCCTTTGTTCATTTTCACTTCTTCAAGTCATTTAGATGGTCTTCTGAATCTAAGAGAGTTTATATTCCCATTAAAGATTATCTGTATGAGGGTTGATGTATATAGTTAAGATTTATTTTACCTATTTCAAATGGCCAGACTATTTTTTTCCTCTGAAGATCTTTCTTCTTCTAATGTTAAGTAGCTAATGTTTAGAAAATGTATTATTTTTAAAAGTGATGGCATTATCTTCATTTTTATTTTAATCTCAGATTTTTTTAGAGACCAATTTCATTTTTAATACTGACCATTGTTTTGCAAAACACTTTCCACAGCTGCATTCAGTTGTGGGATACCATGTGGACAAAATACAAAATTTTATTCTGTAATTTTTGCTTTTCACTCAAATATTAATCTCAAATGAGCAAACCTTCCATCAGGCCTTCCTCCTCCACAAATTGCAGGTCCACCAAGGTGTGAGAGTCAGGCTGATATTCTAGGGTTAGAAGAGCCTTCCAGAAGATGGGTAATATTAACTCATTTCCTACTCCTTCTCTTTTAGGTGTTGAGAGCTTGAATTCCTTCAAAATTTATATTTAAAATACTTAGTTAAATGATTTTTCTTTCTGAATGTCATTTTTAAAAAATGCTTACTTAATTAGACAGAATCATTTTTATTTTCCTTTTATGTTCTATAAGGAAAAAAAAAAAAAAAAACTGCTACCCGGTCATGTTTCCTTACTTTTATTGGCTTGTCTCACCAATATATATGTACCAGTGTTGAAGACAAAATGAGTGAAATTAAATAATAATAATAATAATGATAATAACAAAAGGACACTTAGGAAAATCCTAACAAAGGGATATCTGTGAACTACTGGGGTAAAAAGTGCCATCAGCATCCCAACACCTGATTTTATTATTCTTTCTCTTCCCATGTGGTTTCCATCTGTTGCTTGTGAAAAATTTCATGGAGGTCCAGTTCATAGTAGGGCTAACTGAGCTTTTTAGAAAAGCCTGACCCTCAACGGAGCATTTGGGTCTAAGGTGTAAGTCTTGGATCTGATTACTTCTCCAATCCTGACCCAGTTCAGGAAATTAGAACCTGCCCAGCTGTGTTTCCTGATTTGTAGGTTGGAGGCTGTTACCTCTTTCTCACCCAGCTTGCTGTCCTTTCCTTGGGAGTAGACACAGATGTATCCACTAAACAATTTTTCCCCAATGTTAATACATGATTTTTCCATGTCAAGTACCACCTACATTCTTATTAAAAATGTGTGTGTGTGATATTTGGTCGCTTTTTAAAAAATATTTAAGTATATTTTAAATAAAATTTTGTGTGACTAATAAAATGAAAAATAACTACTATTATCTTAACTAAAAAGTAGGTAGCCATAAAAAATACAGTGAAATCAAAGTTTCTAAATTTGAACTATATCCTATGGCAGGCCATAGCTCTGAGCCTGAGGTCTCCATTCAGTAAAGAGAAAAATGATCAAATGTTCAAAAGACAAGCATCAAACAGAGCCTTCCTCTCTGAGATAGCCAGAAAGATACAAACATCTTTAAAAGGAGAATAGCTTTTTACCTAGTGATTTACCATTTATTTAAGGTCTTACTAAAGTGCCATTTCTAATCACTTTATATAGGGGATTCCAACACTTTCGGAAGCACTATGTTAAACCAATTTCAGCCCAAGAAGGCAACACAGGCTTCAGCTGGTGATGCCTGAGGTCCTGTAGGGAAGGGAGACACCGTGAAATGAAGCTTCTGCACCTCCATGACCTCGTTCCCCACCCTAGACTTCCAGTCACAGATTCCAATGTCTTCTTTTCTTTCACTCTTTTTATTTGGAGCCCTCTCCATGACCTTGTTCCAAGCCAAATGATATTCCTTTCTTTATGAACTAGTTCAGGATGCTGGCTCCTCATATGTTCTTTACGGTGATGCTATAGCCAAGTATTTTCAATTCCTTGGTGACTAATTTGGCTCTGAGAGGTTAGGAACTGGTGAGGCTGAAACAACTGTACACCGTATCTGGTGAGGAGTAAAGTGCAGATTAATTTGTGAGATAGAGAACTTCTACCCTTTTCCCTTTGGCTTTAAGGTTTATTTAGAATTCATGAAGTTGTGTCTGTACTAAAAAGCTTTGAACCATTAAAGAGAATTATTTAACAAAATTTCTAAAAATGCCAGTGCAAATTGGTTTGTCTTGAAATTCTGGTGCTTTGTTATTTTGCCACCAAGAAAAGAGCTTAATAAAAAGCTTGAGGGAGAATATGAATGTAATAAATATTTCATTTTTGTAGCACATCGTGCATTGTTCTTTAGTTTCAGACCTTGCCAGCAGTCAACACAGTAGTAAATTTCAGCACCTGTGGACCTGTTTCGGTAATTTATGATTTCCATTAGATTTCCATTAGAGATGGGCTGAAACAGTTCAGACAAGTTCATGCACTCCAGCCATGAGCATGGTTGGCCTGAGGGATTGTTTGCACGTGGGTATTTGGCAGCTTGTGTATTCTTTGTTGCCTTTCTGCTAGCATTGTTATCATTTGGGGGCTGCTCAGAACACAGAAAGAAACTACAGACATCTACTACTTAGGATTCCTCTTCTGCCACAATCTGTACTTGTTGTATTCATTCATTTAGCAAATATTTAGTGAGCACTTGTTCACTGCAGGGTCCTGTGTCTCTGGGGATACATGGATGAATAGGATATGCCCCGTCATATCAAGGAGTTCCTACGGGAAGAAAAATTAATTCATCAAAAAATGCAATTAAGTACTATGTCATAGTACTAAATACAGCTAAACAATAGAATAAATGGCTAGTACCACTAGAGACTCTTGAAAGGAAAGAAGAGGCAGTGCTGAAGACAGGAGGAGGGCAGGGTATTCTTTGCAGGAGAACTGGTGTAAGTGAATACTCAGAGTCAGGAAGCATCGTTGATGGGCACAAAAGTCATGGACCTTCTGGAACATAGATTGGCAAGATAAGCCAGGAGCTTAGAGAGCCATGGGCTTTCTTACAGAGCACTTGAGGGGTTGTCTATAATGGTGGTAACAGTTTAAAATATTGTAATGAGATTCTTCTCTCATGCAGTTTCGTGTATTTTTACCTTTTTTCTAATTGTTTCAAGCTGTCAGTCTGATAGTAAAGAGAATTAGAATTGTTAGAGCATCAATGAGAAGAGAAAGAGTTTATGTTCATTCTTTGACATCCAATAGGGGATTTGTATCACCCTAACAAGACAATGTGCTTGAAATCCTGACTTTGTCAAAGGGGGAAAAATGATGTTTCATTCCCTCCACCCTGAGCAATGGACAGCCTGACTCTTGATCTTAGAGTTTTACTGGGTGCTCAAAGTAGAAGAGTTAAAGGACATGGCAGAGGAAATGAAAGTCCTTAACCCATCATTTCTGAGCCAGAGGAATATGGACAAAAGCAGAGAAACAATAGAAAGTGAGGACATGGAAAAACTGGTTCTTAATTCCCTCTTAAACCTCATTGTGTGGAGGGAAGAAGGATGGTACTTTGACTTTAACACACTGGTAGTTTTTATAGGAACACTAGAGAGAAGGCCGCACATTTTCTTTTGGAGACTCTCCACATGCGGCCACTTCCTACCTAATATAGAAGTGGTGGCAAGAGATGATGAGAGAAAGCAGGTAGCGAGTAGAGCAGAGGCCTGGGATTCAAGGAAAGAGACCATAGGATGTGGTACTTAGCCACAAGAGACAGACGACTGAGGCTGTAGACATCGTGGCTAAGAAAAGCTAAGCAGAATGAATGTCCTGGGGGTGCCGAGGTCAAGTAGGGGCCAGCCCCACCATATGGGGGAACCCAGCCAGAATCCACAGGGTTTAACCTGACCCTCACTTTCCCCAACTCTGGCCATCTGGTTGTCACATAAGCCTGATTCCCCTAAACACACTTTGTAGAGAGCAGGGGTAAAGAGAGAAAACTCAAGAAATGGAGAGTGTTACTTAAATAAATGAACATGTGCCTAAAGGAATATTGAAGTATTTACATTGGTCTCTCTTTGCCAGCCTGAACTAAGATTTGCTATTTTTTGACTCTTCTCATTGGATCTATGTTTATTAGAAAAGACAGTTCAATTATTTAAAAAATACTGCATCTTATGTGCATATCAACTTTGACGTGTAACTTTTAATTAGTATATGTGCTATAATTCACTAAAATGCTTAATATCGTTCGATCTTGTCTCTTTTTTATCCACAGTCTGACAAAGTCTAGGAGCCTGGCTAAAAAAAAAAAACAAACAAAAGGTGAACAATTAAAAAACCTAAAATGAAAAAACAACTCTTTCTAGAATAAAGATATTCATTAAAACATTATTTATAATGGCAAAAAAAAAGCAACAACTATATCCCTAACTTTAGCAAGTGAATTATATACCGTAGACAAACCGTAAAAGTGATTATGTAGTTGTTAAAAGGTTTGTGAAGAATTTCTAATAGCATTAGAAAATCTGTAAAGTTTGTATTTACATCATTAATTTAAATATGTAAGATAAAGTGCACCTGGAAATAAGTTGGGTTTTTTTCTATCACTTTGTGTCTTTCGGTTAGTTATTATTTACTTAAAGAAAATTGCAGAAGATTGATAGGAAATACACCAAAATATCAAAAAAAAATATTGCTTAGTATAAGTTTATGATTGGTTGTTTTACTTCTTCAATTTAAAAAATTTCTCTGTACTATATACTGCACATGTACTATTTTTATAACTGGAGAATCTAAAGCAAGTTTACTTTATATAAAAACAAGTGAAGAAGGAGAGGCAGAGATATAAGAGGTATAAGAGAGAGCAGAGGAGTAGAGCTTTTATTCCCATCCTTTGATAAATGTTGATAAATGGAGATTTAAGGGGTAGAAATATTTATCCCTGATATATCTAAGGTAGTTCAGTAAACTGGGACCTCCCACACAACATATGAATTGGGCAGTTTAATTGATACCATTGATCTATCATTTTTGCTGTCTTTCAGATGTCCTCTGTCTATTCTAAAATTTTAATTTAGCTTAAATCGAAATCATTTATTTATATTTTCAAATGTAGCTTTCCCACTAGTCCCGGAAAAAAGATAAAATTTCATCAATTCCTCTCAACTAACAACTATCAACCCTCCAGGAGTTAATGCTGTTGTTTTCAGTAAGTTCATGGTCCCAGCAGCTTGGACATTAGACATCGCTGTCCAGCATTTCTAAGGTGTGTCCTTGGCCAGAGATTAATAACCGTTCCTTGCACAAAATGCTTCATGGTCAAATGACTTTGGAAATTTTTTTTTTTTTTTTTTTTTTTTTTTGCGGTACGCGGGCCTCTCAGTGTCGTGGCCTCTCCCGTTGCGGAGCACAGGCTCTGGACGTGCAGGCTCAGCGACTACGGCTCATGGGCCCAGCCGCTCTGCGGCATGTGGAATCTTCCTGGACGGGGGCACGAACCCGTGTCACCTGCGTCGGCAGGCGGACTCTCAACCACTGCGCCACAAGGGAAGCCCCAACTTTGGAAAATTTTAAACAAAATTTAACAGGTCTATTTATGGGACGATTTCTCAGTTTACTTCTTACTCCTGCATAAATCTTTGAGGGGTAATTAAGCAAAGAGCATCTCCCAACTTTATTTGACCCAAAGCTCTTCTTAGTCTTCAAAAACAGGAATTAAAATTTACCAACTTTTTCTAGTACTTCCACACATTGACAAAACTGCTGCTTCCATTAGAACGTTGTGAAAGACCTAGCTCAGGTCAAACTCCAGCAGGTAGGGAAGAAGACTGAAGATTCAAAACAGAGAAGAGACGCCTAAGAGACCGAGTAGGAACATCTCAGAAGCCTGGTTGAGAGATGAGGGTTAACCAAGAGGCTGGAGGTGTGTGGGCTCCATGGCTCACAGAGGAATAGTAAGAGCAGGTGTGGCTACTTAATCTACTTCTGCAATCCATAGAGTTTCCAAGAATCACTAGGTTTCCTTACAGTTGTCTAGACACTGGTATAAGAAAGGGAAACAAGGTCTCGGAACCAAGGTTTGGTAAGGTCTAGAAATCTCCCAGGATGCATCTCCTGCCTCAGAGCTTTGGTGTTGCTGAGTGTGGGGGACCAGGACTCCAGATCACAGCAGCTTCACATGTTTTCAAAGCTAACAGGAACCATGTATTACACTCTTTTCTGGTCAGGTAAGCTGAATCCAAGGCAGATTCTTCTCTGACATGAATTCTGTGACAACATCAGTTCTAGCATCGACCGCTTCTTAGAGAAAGTTCATTATCTCCTTTAAATATCAATTTTCTCATTCCTAAAATAAAGAATAAATATATTCACATATATGCCACAGGGTTATTGTGAAGATTAAATGACATATTTACAAAGTGCTCAGAGTAGGGTCTGTGACTTTTCAAGGACTTAATAAACAGTAGTTATTATTATTGTTATAGTTAATAGACAGTAGTTATTTGTATTGCTGTTGCTATTCATTTTATATATCTATAGCACATTAAACCTGAGAAGAGCATTAGAAATTATTATAATATTGAATTGACCAAGAACAGATAGAATCATTTAAATAACAGAGCTTTTGGCATGAGTACTCATTTTCATCTTATTTTATTTTGGCTTCTTTATTCCTTAAACATAGAACAAAATCATGTACAGTTGCAAGCAGCGGGAATAAGGCATATGTGAGTAATTAAATTCCTTTTGGCTACAGAATACATGGATTATTTTAGTAACTCCTCATGGGTCATTGTTTTGACATGGTTGAGAACCACTTATTGATTTGGGGTTCCAAGTATTAAAGTTGCAGGTTGGAAATCCCATGTCAGGCAGAAGAAATATTGAATCTACAGTTTACTCAGTGCTATTCACCAGGCTGGAAACACAGAGTTGAGCAAAATTAACCAAACACTTCGCTCAGAAAGCTCTTACTTAATTGCCCTGTAATTTAAGCCTATGGTTATGAAAGTCAAGTGAGCAGTCAAAATATCTGCCAATAAGAATTGATCAGCCTACATGAGTTTTGGCATGATCAAGTTCCCAGAATTTGTAGCTGTCTTAGTTAAATGCTGCTCTAAACTTCCCAGACATGGATTATGGAGGGTGAGGAACTCCTTCACGTTGCCCCTCTTAGATTCAAAATCTCCTTACCGTTGTTCACTATGACCGCTGTAATAACATTCTCACAGTTCGTCCGGGCTCTTTGCTCTCTTGAATCCCTCTGATATATTAGCAGAGTCATTGTCCTAGGAAAATGCTCTGACCAGGCCATTCTGTGGCTTCTGAAATTTCCAAACCTTTTTGGTATTGAATATAGTAATCATGACTTGAGTTTGCAGTCCCAGCCCCTGCCCCTTCCATGCCCTCTGCTCCAGCCAAATTGAATTCCTTCTGTTTCCTATAAAGACCCCTGGTCTCCCCCTTACTCTCATGCCCGATGTGCCCTTTCCTTCATCTCCACGTGAGCAAATCCCACCTGCCTTTCAAGGCTCAGGTCAAATGTCTTCCCTGACTCCTTCCCTGTCAACAATAATTTATACTTCCTCGACTTCACATGGCTAAGAATCCCTTATGGCATCTCCCCAAAGTGGTAAGTATATATATATATATATATGATTTTTTTATATTTATGCAAGAAGATAAGGTGAAAACAATGCAGAAGAGAAGCTCAAAGATGTGTATGCATATGTGCATACACACACACATACACACACACACACACACACACACATACCATGTTTCAGTCTTTATGGTACTAATGAATAGAGCTATATATTCCCTATCATCAGTGCAAGAAGGTGATTGAAACAAACACCCACATGAGATGAACTCATAGCGTCTCTAACTTATGATTCAGTTGATCCTTCTTTTTCTGTTTGGGGTCAGTTGTGTCCCTTTATTTATAAAGAGGTTTATAATGTTTCTGCCCCTCCCCCAAGCCCTCAGTAATTCTATTTCATGAAGTCATACTTTTGTACATAGGGTGTGATTAGAGAAAAAGTATACTCCTGTTTCACTGCATCTTAGGTGTTCAGCAATAATGTAGGACTTCCTTTGCTTTTTTAATTTTTTTAATCTTTCTACCACTTTCATGCATACAAATGTAAGAGTACTTAGGAATTTAATAATCCAGTCAGTATCCTATTATATTCGTGAGAATAAAAACTCCCAATGTCATAGCAAGCTGTGAGTCACTGTATCTAAGTGCAAATATTCTGCTCCTCACACACTCCACTTGGGATGCTTCCTGGAATCTATCATTTAGGCTGTGGGTCACTCCAGGGCATGTGTCTTGCTGTCACAATGTCTTACTACAAGTGCATTTTACAGTGATTTTCAACAGCCTGAAAAGTGACATTATCACAGTGGGATTTCCGATAGTCACCTTCCAGAGGGGAACCTCGTCCAGAAGGTCAGTACACATGGAGTTTAAAGTAGTGATTAGCTACTGAGGCTGCAAATTCATGGAGGCACAGAGTGAGAGCTACAATTCTCCGAAGGTATTATTCACATCAGATAAAAAGTTAGGTGCAGTGTGTGCTTGTGTGTGTTTCTTCCTCTGTGTTTTAAAAAATATGTCCAGGTTTCTTTGCATTAATTCCTATGTCACAAGATTGGAAAATAAAACAACAAATTGATATTTCATATATATCTTCAAATAAATTAAAGAACAAGAAGTAAAAAATAGGTTAGATAGATAAATTTAAAGCATATTATTTTTGTGATTATTGCAAATATACATAATTTACTTTGAAGATTTTGCTGTTGACACTATCAATACAACCATAATACATGAATATGTGTTCATGCATTCTTAAACTGGGAAAATATTAATTAATTTCACAAACATTTACGTGTTGTCATTTATGTGTAAAGCACTCCCAGTACTGCGTGTTTTGTAGGTAAAATGATTAATTAGACAGTTTTCTATTAATTTGTATCTGAACGTTGGTATGAATGTTCACTTGGTCCATCTTAGACAGGGTTTTGAGTCAGCACTGTCCTGGTTTATAAATTCTGAGCCTGTCTATTTTGACTCCATGTCTTTCCGGGCTGCTCTGCCCCATCCCACCCACCACCTCTTTGTTGATTCTCTTGTATGATTTAAGTATCTATTTAACCCTCCTCCCTTCCTCAAGCTGAAACTCCTTTGAAGGCTGGAAAACATACTCAAAGAGACTTTTATCTTGTGGTAAGCCCTCCTTTTCCCTCCATCCAATAGCAACTACTACAGTTTTATTCTTACTTATTTAATCAAATACCAGATATGTCTACATCATTCTTTCAGATTTACTTATCATTATATCAAGTAAATAATTTGAGGATACTTAAAGAAGTTTGAAATTTTTATTCCTTCAAGGAATTTAAATGCAGAATAAAAGAGAAGATTTGCACAAGTGCAACATTTAAAGGACAAGACAGTTATTGTGACTCATGTTTTACTTATATGAATATAACATAGGAACTATTAAAAAATTCCAGTCAGTACTAAATGAGGCTCAAAGGAAACTTAAAATTAATTATGTTCAAAAAAAATTCTGATCTTCTTTCCCTTTCTGAGACTGTTTTTCTCCTGTGTTCCCCATCTGCTTGCCCAAACCATACAATGAGGACTCATAATCGATACTACTGCTTCCCCAACTTCTCACTTCTGATTTATTGTGAGACCTCTCTGGGAATCCATTCTCTCTTTTTTTTTTTCCCCATCTTCACCACAGAGACTCAAGCCCATCCATCCATACTTGTCTAGTCCACACAAACACTTCCTCCTTTGTCTATCTGCACTAACATTTTGCCCCTGCCAATCCCTTTTCCACAATACAAACAAATTATTTTTAAAACTCAAAATCTGATCATTGAAAACCCTTTGAGAATCTCTATTGGATAAAGATAAAATTCCTTAACATGATTTCTAAGACCGTGCCTGATTTTCCCCTCTCCACTTTTTTTCTTCTCCAATATCGATTAGTGCCTCCATTTACACTGGTTTTCCTTCTGTCCTTACTAAGCCTTTGTCCCTTGCCCCAGAACCTCTGTACATGCTATATTGCCTGGAGAACTCCCCATTCCTCCTTCTGACTGGGAAGTTCCTGCTCATTCCTTAAATATCAGACTAACCATCGCTTTCTCAATGCAACATTCCTTAACCATCAAGACATGACTCTTTGTACCATGTTCATAATTTTACAGCTCTTACTAAAGTGGCAATTTTACTATATTTTTATTTTATTTTATTTTATTTCATTCTGTATTACTGAAATCTAAATTCTGTTAATACATATATGTTGAATGAGTAAACAAAGAGAATTCAATAAAAATGGAATCATGTACTAATTGTGATACAGGTAAGCTATCATATGAAGAGATCCAAATATAGACTGGCTTAAAAGAACTAGTTTATTTTTTCTCACCAGATAGTCTCTATGTCAGCAATGCATGGGTAGAAGGGTAACTGCTCTGCTCCAGAAGGCCCATCTTATTTCTCTGATGTCTCCCCTACCAGGTTGTTCTGGCGGTTACGATTGAAGCTTGGGTGCCTGCCACATCCACTCTCCAGCCTCTGGGAGGTGGAGAAGTCCTGGGAAATAGTTCATCTTCAAAGAGATGATACAGAGCCTCATACAACACTTCCACTTACCTCTCATTGCTCCAAACTTGTCACACTACCATTGCTAGCTTCAAAGGATGCTTTAGATGAGTGACTATGTGCCCAGATAAAACTAGGGTTCTCTAAGTAAAAGGAAAGAGTGAAAATGGATACCATGTCCTAAGTAACAATGTCTGCTCTAAGTCTTTCCCTACACATGCTCTGTTTTATTTCTCAGAAATTCCCATTTTAACTAGTGTCAACAATTTCTCATATACAAAACAGTTTCATGTGCAAGCATGCCATGTGTTTGCACACACACACAGACACACACACAATTCATTCACCCATATATATGGATGCTTTTTGCTGTTTCTCTTTTTTTTCTTTTCTCCCACACAAATCACTACATATTATAAAGATTATTGTGTTTTATTTCACTTGTTTTATCTCATTTCCTAACTTGCCTTGGAATATCATCCATATCTTATCACCTTCTTTATTTTTTTAACCAGGTAGTATTATGTTTCATTAGTTTGGTAATTCATATGTCTCTGATTGATTGAGGTACAGATTGCTTCCAGTTGCTACTGTTTTTTGTGTGCATTTTTTTGTTTCTATTTTTTTTAAATTTTTTTCTCTTACAGACGTGGCCCAATGATATCCTAGCATGAGGGGCATTACAGAGTGGTGGTTATGAGGACTGGCTTTGAAGTGGACTCCTTGAATTTCAGACCTGCTTCTACCTTGTAACTATGGGAAACTTACTTAACCTCTCTGTGCTTCAATTTCCTCAAAATGGACAAGATGATAATTCTTATCTCTTTAGGTTATAAAGATTAAGTGAGCTAATAAACTTAGGGTAATGCCTACATATAGAAAATCCTCATAAATATGAACTATAATTGTTGGTTTTTAACTTTTTATTTTGAAATAATTTTAGACTCACATTAAAGAAGCAAAAACAGCAGAAGATTCCAATGTGCCCATCACCCATCTCCCTTCAGAGATAACATATTACTCAATAGTACAATTATAAGAAGCAGAAATTAACTAAATGAGTTATTTGGATTTCATTAGTTATTTTTTTGTATTAAGACTTTTTTAGAGAGGTTTAAGGTTCATAGTATATTTGAGGGGAAGGTACAGAGGTTTTCCATATATCCTCTGTCTCCCATGTGTGCATAGCCTTCTCAATTATCAACATTCCCCACCACAGTGGTACATTTGTTACAACTGATGAATCTATATTGGCACATCATAATCACCCCAAGTCCACAGGTTACATTAGGGTTCACTGTTGGTGTTGTATATTCTATGGCTTTGGACAAATATATAATGACATGTATCCACCATGAGAGCATCATATGGAATATCTACACTGCCCTAAAAACCCTGTGCTCCTCTTATTTATCCTTTTCCGTCCAACCCTGGCAACCTGATCTTTTTACTGTCTCCTTAGTTTTGCCTTTTATAGACTGTCATACGGTTGAAATCACACAGCACGTAACACTTTCAGATTGGCTCCTTTCACTTAGAAATATCCATTTAAGTTTCCTCCATGTCTTTTCATGGCTTGATGTCTCATTTCTTTTCAGTGCTGCATAATATTCTCTTTTCTAGAGGTACCACAGTTTATTTATCCACTTACCTACTGAAGAGCATCTTGGCCATTTCCAAGTTTTGGCAATTATGAATAAAGCTGCTATAAATATCTCTGTGCAGGTTTTTGAATGGACATATTTTGTACAGTGGCTCTACCATTTTACCTTCTCGCAAGCAACAGATATGAAATCTATTTGTTCTGCATCCTTGTCTGCACATAGTATTGTTGGTTAATGTTGATATTTTTCTATGTGCTTATTTGCCATCTTTATATTCTGTTTTTGAAGTATCTAAGTATTTCACCAATTTTCTAATTGAATCAATTTCTTACTACTAAACTCAGAAAGTTGTTTACTCTAGAAACAAGACATTTGTCATATATTGTAAATATTGTTTCCAAGTATGTGGCTTATCCTTTCATTCTCTTAGAATGTCTTTTTACAACAAAAGTGTTTAACTTCAATGCAGTCCCATTTAACTATATTATACTTTTAAGGATTCTGTTTTTGATGTCATACCTAAGAATCTGTCACCTGTCCCTAAGTCACAAAGATTTCCTCTTAAGTTTTCTTCTAAAAATGTTATAGTTTTATGCTTTAAACTTACATTTTGATACAATCTGAATAAATTGTTGTATATGCTGTTAGGTTAAATCTTTTTGCCAATGGATGTCCATTTTTTTCCAACACTATATGTTAAAAAGACTATCCCTTCTACACTGAATTGTTTTTGCCACTTTGAGAAAAATGAGAAGTTTGTCATTATGTGGTTCTAGTTCTACCTCTCTGTTCTTTTCCATTCATTGATCCATGTGTCTCTCCTTCCACTAATATCACACTTTCTTGAGAAATATAGGTACTTTTTTGAAAACTTTATCTCTTTTAATTCTTTTATCTCTCATATATATGTTTTAGAGTCACCTTCACAATATCTGCAAAAAATCATGCTGTGTTTTAGATAGGAATTGCATTAAACTGATTTAGGAAGAATTGTCATTTTACTATATTGAATCTTCAAAACCATGAATACAACATGTCTCAATTTATTTAGATTTCCTTTTATTTCTTTCATCATCATTTGTAGTTTTCAGCTTACAGACACTGTTTATGTTTAGTTAGAGTTATATCAAAGGATTTAATCATTTTTTTGGAGTTATTGTAAAAGATATACTGTTTTTCTATTTTTATTTCTACATGTTCATTGTTAGTATACAGAAATAAAATTGATTTTTTTGTGTGTGTTGACCTCATATCCTATGAACTTCCTGAACTTATTAGTTCTAGGAGTATTTTTTGATATATTCCTTTTTATTTTCTGCTTAGAAAACATGTCATCTGCAAGAAGAGACAAATTTTATTTCTTCCATTCTAATCTGTACTTCTCTGATTTCCTTGCCTTGCCTTATTGCACTTGCTAGGATTCCCAGGAGTAGTGAGAGTGGACATCTTTGCTTTGTTCTTGATCTTTGGGGGAAAGCAGTTGATTTTTCACCATCAAGTACAATATTAGCTGTAGAGTTTTTAGATCTTTGTGAAGTTGAGGAATTTCTCCCTCTATTCATTCATTTCTGCTCTGATCTTTATGATTTCTTTCCCTCTATTCATAATGCATGAATCTTTTTATAATGTACGGTGGTTGAATTTTATCCAATGCTCTCTGTGTATCAATTACGATGATCACATGATTTTTCTTCTTTAAACTGTTAATATGTTAATATTTTGTTTGATTTTCAAATACTGAACAACTCTTGAATTTCTGCAACAAACACCTCTTGGTTGACATACGTTATTCTTTTTATATATTGTATATTTAATTTGTTCAGATTTTGTTTTGGATTTATATTTACATGGTATACTGGTTGATGTTTTATTTTTTATTTTCTCTCTTCTCTTTTTTTTTTTTTTGTACTGTCTTTGTTTGGTTTGCATATCAAGGAAATGCTGACCCCATTACATGAGCTATATCTTCTAATTTTCTGAGAGACATTGTATAGAATTTGTGCTTTTTATCATTTAAACATTTGCTTGTATTTACAAATGAAATAATCTAGACCAGAAGATTTCTTATTTGGAAGATTTCTAATAAGAAATTCAATTTCTTTATTAATCAAGGTAGTATTCAGCTTATTTATTTCATCTTGAATGAGTTATGATAACTTATAGTTTTCCAGGAATCTGTCCATTTCATATAAGTTATTGTATTTAAGTGCATAGAAGAGTTTGCTATGTTCTCTTATTATCCTGCTAATGTCTAGGTTCTGTAGTGATAAGCCATCATTCATTCCTGATATTACTGATTTGTGTATTCTCTTTCTTGTTGGTCATTCTTGATATGATAATATTAATATATTATTGTCATTTAAAAGGTACCAGATTTCAGTTTGATTCATTTTATTGTTTTTCTGTTTTAAATTCCATTAATTTCTACTATAATCTTATTTCTCTTCTTGCTTGGGATTTACTTCACTTAGCATAATACCCTTTAGTTCCATCCATGCTGTTGCAAATGGCAAGATCATTCTTTTTTATGGCTGATTTATAAATATTATATATAATTAATATATACATTATATATATGTATAGTCTTTATTCATTCCTCTTTTGATGGACACTTAGGTTGCTTCCATATCTTGGCTATTGTTCTTTGCATTCTTGGCTGCAAGGAATATAGGGGTGCGTATATCTTTTTAAATTAGTATTTTCATTTTCTTCAGATAAATATATGAATAATATTTCTCTCTCAGTGTGTTTTAAAGTATATTTTTATATATTTTAAGTACCTCCTTTCAAGTATATATAGTTATTTTTAGGTTTCAGAAATTTGATTATATTTTGCACAGGCATATATTCAGATTTATTCTGTTTGGAGCTCACTTGGCTTCTTGAATCTGCTAATGTTTGTCTTTCATCAAATTTTAGAAGCTGATATTCTCCCTAATATTTTTCAGCTCTGTACTTTCTCCCTTCTCCTTCTGTGATTGTTTTGACACTGATGTCAGATCATTGTTCTAGCCTTATTGGTCCTGGGACTCTGTTTTTTTTCTTTTTTTTTTTTTGGTCCTTTTAAATCAAGTTTCTTTTTTTTACAGCAGTTTTAGGTTTACAAAATAATTGAGCAGAAAGTACAAAGAGTTCCCATACACTTCTTATTCCCCCCCCCCCCCACCCCCGGACAACCCTTCTTCATTATTGACATCCCCAACCAAGCAGAGTGGTGTGTATTTTACAGTCAATGAACCTATATGGACATGTCATTATCACTCAAAGTCCATAATTTTCATTAGAGTTCACTCTTGGTGTTATACATTCTATAGTTTTTGACAAATGTATAATTACTTGTATCCACCAGTATAGTATCAGACAAAATAGTTTCAATGCCCTAAAAATCCTCTGTGGTCTGGTAGAACTTATCATAGGATTGTAATTCCAATACTCTAGAAACTGAATATGGCTATCTGACTTCCTTTGGCCAGAGAAATGTTAGCAAAAGTGAGATTGGTCACTTCTGAGTAAAACTTAAATAGATGGTGAGAGCTCCCCTGCTTTCTCTATCATGGTTATTGGCTATCTCCAAATATTGGATGTGACATCAACTTGTTTCCTGATGAGGATAACATTAAGTAATAGCCCAACCAACATGTAAACATGTGAAGTGTTTGTTAGAGTAAGTTAAAAATAGCTTGTTTTAGGCCATTGATTTTTTTAAATTTATTCATTACTATGACATAAAATCATCTGAGTGATACAATGTGTGTGTGTGTGTGTGTGTGTGTGTGTGTGTGTGTGTGTATCCTCGTGTGGTAGACACCCAAGGAAACAGACTTTAAAAAAGTATGTCTCACTCTTTGTCTGTTTTCCTTTCCACTTCTGGTGACTTAACCCCTTTTCCTTCCCAAACTTATTCTTTTCCTTTCCAATGTGGACCTGGTGATGGTGAAGATCAGGTTACTTGTGCATGCATCCCAGTCAGGTGCATGGACACTTAGTCTAGATAGACTGGATCAATCACAGAAACTTATCTCACCTGGCAGAGTTTTGTGTTAGGGGTGGGCATGTAACCCAAGCTAGGTCAATTGGACTGTCTTGCAAAAAATGTGAAACGTGCTGTGTTCAGGACATGGCTGAAGCAGAGCCACACTCCAGCAGCCCTCCTCAACTCCTGTCACTGTGATCACTCTTGCCCCCTTCTCTCCTATTCTTCCTAAGCCATATTCATTTGTCTTTAATTTTGTGGTTCTTCAGTGTCCATTCAAAAATTTTCCCTGCTTAACCTGCCTGAAATAACTAACATTAGTTCTGTTGCTTGATTCTAAAGAACCTTATTTCATAAATATAGAGTGATTTTTCTTTTATTGATTTACTTAAAGATAAGTTCCTTGGACTTGCTCATTTCTTCTAATGAATTAATTTAGGTACTCATGCATACCAATTTTCCCTTGTACTTTCCTTAGGTTTATCTTACTACATTTTCTGACATCGAATTAAATATTTAGTTGGTTTCTTTTTTTTGATTGCTTGTCTAGAAATTCACATTGTAAAAGCTATAAAATACCCTCAAAACATTCTTTTAGATTTATCCCATGCTTTTAAATTTTAGCATTTTTATTTTAATTATATTCTAAATATTCCATAATTTTGAATTTTCTTTTTCATCAAAAATCGAGAATTTAATTTTAATTTAAGATCATTGGCTTTTTTTCCAATTTTGTTTTTAATTTTATTATTAAATTTCATTTTGTTCTGAATCTGATTTGCACTTTTTCCACATTTTATAATTTATTGAAAAGTTCTTTGAAGTATACTAAAAAATTATTGTTTTTAATCTCATGAACATTTAAGAAGAATATATGTTTATAGTTTTAGGGTATGGATGTCATATATATCCATTTCATCTATCTCATGAGTGACCTTTTATTTCCCTATGTCTATACTTTTTGTGTTGTACTGGGTCCAAAATGGCCAGAGACAGATGAGGCATTTCTGTACTAAGACTCTTATTATTTATTTTGCAATGATTTTGCATTATAAACATTTGGTGATATAATTTTTAATGCAGAAAAAAGCACGACCTATATTTAGTGTGTGCTGTACATTGTGCTATTCTAAAGTTCTCTTGCATGTCTTGATTTATGAATGTGGTTCCATTCTGTGAAAAAGTTGTTCAGTGATCAATGACAAAATGAACAGATAGGTCTGAACAGCTAGTTCACATGAGAAAAAATAAAAATAACCAATGAACGTGTAGAAAGAATGCTCAAGATTTTTTACTGAGGGCAGAGTCAAGATGGCCGACTAGGAGGACATGGAGTTCATGTCTCCACACAACTAGGAAACCTACCAGACACTAGTGGGGAGCCATTGACACTTAAGGGGATGGGAGGAACCCCCAAGCTACAGGGTAAGAGATAAGGGTGGAGAAGTGGAGGTAGGATGGGACCCACACCCCTGAGGGGCAGCTGGGGGAAGGGGAGGCATTTCCATGCCTAGAAGGGGCAGACCCATGGTTAGGGGATCAACAGAAAAGGGGGAGACCATCTGGAGAGTGGAGGATTGGAAGAGAATGAGGTCAGCATTTTCCCTGGCCACTTGGGTCCCAGGGAGCCTGCTGAGGTCTTGGGCCTAATCCTCTGCCCTCCAAGGCTCCCTCTGGCCCCGCTGAGCCTAAGCCCTACCCAAAACTCCCACCCAGGGCCTTATCACAAAACTCTGCCCTCCAAGGCCCCCTCCAGCCATGCTGACTTTCCCAGCTGCAGGGGTCCTGAGCCTAGGCACTGTCCCTGCCCTAAACCCTGTCCCTGGTCAAGCCCCAGCTGCACCTAAGTTCCAACCCACCCCAGCCAAGGTCTTTTCTAGCCTCTTTTCTTTTTTTAATTTGTGGTTCTGTTTTACCTTTTTGTTTTTTCATTTATATTTTTTATTTTTTTGTAATATTTTTTATTTTTCTAATTTTATTTTATTCTTTATACTTTGTTACTGTTCTGCTTCTTTTGGCTTATTACCCCCTGTGTTTCTTTTTTTCTTTTTTCTGTTGTGGCTCTGTATTACCTTGCTGTAGTTGTTTCCCTTATATTTTTATTTCTCCTAATACATTTTTTTATTTTTCTAATTTTACTTTATTTTATATTCTTTGTTATTTTAGTGCTCCTTTTGCCTTCTTATCTTTTCTTTTGCTGAACTGCACAGCTTGTGAGATCTTGGTTCCCAGGCCAGGAGTTGGGCCTGAGTTCCTGTGGTGGGAGCACTGAGTCCAAACTGCTGGACTAACAGAGAACCTCAGACCCCAGGGAATATTAACCAGAGTGAGGTCTCCCAGGGGTCATCATCTCGGCACCAAGACCCAGTTCTACCCAAAGGCCTGCAAACCCCAGTGCTGGTTGCCTCAGGCCAAACAACCAGTAAGACAGGAATACAGCTCCACCCATCAAAAAATGAATAAGTTGACAAAAAATATGTTACAAATCAAGGAGCAAGGCAAAACCCTACACAAACAAATAACTGAAGAGGAAATAGGCAACCTACCTGAAAAAAATCCAGATTAATGATAATAAAGATGATCCAAAATCTCAGAAATAGAATGGAGGCATGGATCAAGAAAATAAAGAAATGTTTAACAAAGAACTAGAAGAACTAAAAAACAAACAAACAGTGATGAACAACACAATAACTGAAATGAAAAATACACTAGAAGGAATAAATAACATAATAACTGAGGCAGAAGAATGAATAAGTGAGTTGGAAGACAAAATGGTGGAAATAACTGCTAAGGAGCTGAATAAAGAAAAAAGAATGAAAAGAATTGAGGACAGTCTCAGAGACCCATGGGACAACAGGAAGTGCACCAACATTTGAATTATAAGGGTCCCAGAAAGAGAAGAGAAAAAGAAAAGGTTTGAGAAAACATTTGAAGAGATTATAGTGGAAGAATTCCCTAGCATGGGAAAGGAAATAGCCACCCAAGTCCAGGAAGCACAGAAAGTCCAATACAGGCTAAACCCTAGGAGAAACACACCAAGGCACATATTAATCAAACTAACAAAAACTAAATTCAAAGAAAAAAATATTAAAAGCAGCAAGGGAAAAGCAACAAATAACATACAAGGGAATCCTCATAAGGTTATCAGCTAATTGTTCAGCAGAAACTCTGCAGGCCAGAAGGGAGTGGCAGGATGTATTTAAAGTGATGAATGAGAAAAACCTACAACCAAGATTACTCTACCCAGCAAGGATCTCATTCAGATTCAACAGAAATCAAAAGCTTTACAGGCAAACAAAAGCTAAGAGAATCCAGCACCACTAAACCAGCTTTACAACAAATGCTAAAGGAGCTTGTCTAGGCAGGGAACACAAGAGAAGAAAAAGACCCACAAAAATAAACCCAAATCAATTAAGAAAATAGTAATAGGAACATACATATCGATAAGCACCTTGAATGTAAATGGATTTAATGCTCCAACCAAAAGACACAGACTGGCTGAATAGGTACAAAAGCAAGACCCATATATATGCTGTCTACAAGAGACCCACTTCAGACCTAGGGATACATGCAGACTGAAAGTGAGGGGTTGGAAAAAGATATCTATGCAAAGAAATCAAAAGATATCTATGCAAATGAAATCACATTTCCATTGGAAAGCTGGAGTAGCAATACTCATATCAGATAAAATAGACTTTAAAATAAAGACTGCTACAAGAGATAAGGACACTACAAGTAATTAAGGGACAAATCCTAAAAGAAAACATAACAATTTTTAATATTTATGCACCGAAAACAGAAGCACCTCAATACATAAGGCAAATGCTAACAACCATAAAAGGGGAAATCGACAGTAACACAATAATAGTGGGGGACTTTAACACCCCACTTACACCAATGGATAGATAATCCAGACAGAAAATAAACAAGAAAACACAAGCTTTAAATAACACAATAGACCAGATAGATTTAATTGATATTTATAGGACCTGAATGTGGAAGAAAACACTTTCTTCTCAAGTGCACACAGAACATTTTCCAAGATAGATCACACTTTGGGTCACAAATCAAGCCTCAAAAAATTTAAGAAAATTGAAATTGTATCAAGCATCTTTCCTAACCACAATGCTATGAGATTAGAAACCAACTACAGGAAAAAAAAAACTGTGAAAAACACAAACACATGGAGGCTAAACAGTGTGATGCTAAATAACCAAGAGATAACTGAAGAAATCAAAGAAGAAGAAGAAAAAAAAACCCAAAAACCCAGAAATAAATGACAATGAAAACAGGATGACACACAACCTACAGGACACAGCAAAAGCATTTCTAATAAGGAAGTTGATAGCAATTCAATCTCACCTCAAGAAACAAGAAAAATCACAAATAAACAATCTAACCTTACACGTAAAGCAACTAGAAAAAGAAGAACAAAGAAAACCCAAAGTTAGTAGAAGGAAAGAAATCATAAACATCAGAGCAGAAATAAATGAAATAGAAATTAAGAAAAAACAATAGCAAAGATCAATAAAACTAAAAGTTGTTTCCTTGAGAAGATAAATAAAATTGATAAGCCTTTAGCCAGACTCATCAAGAAAAAAAGAGAGAGGACTCAAATCAATAAAATTAGAAATGAAAAAGGAGAAATTACTTCTGACACCACAGAAATACAAAGGATCATAAGAGACTACTACAAGCAACTCTATGCCAATAAAATGGACAACCTGGAAGAAATGGAGAAATTCTTGGAAAGGTACAACTTTCCAAGACTGAAACAGGAAGAATTAGAAAATACAAACAGACCAATCACCAGTACTGAAATTGAAACTGTAATTAAAAATCTTCCAACAAAAAAAAAGCCCAAGAACAGATGGCTTCATGGGCAATTTCTAGCAAACATCTAGAGAAGAGTTAACACCTATCCTTCTCAAACTCTTCCAAAATATTGCAGACATAGGAACACTCCCAAATTTGTTCTACGAGGCCACAATCACCCTGATACCCAAACCAGACAAAGTTATCACAAAAAAGAAAATTACAGACCAATATCACTGATGAAGATAAACACAAAAATCCACAACAAAATACTAGCAAACTGAATCCAAAAATACATTAAAAGGACCATACACCACGATCAAGTGGGATTTATCCCAGGGATGCAAAGATTCTTCAATATACAGAAATCAAACAATGTGATACATCATATTAATAAATTAAAGAATGAAAACCATATGATCAACTCAATAAATGCAAAAAAAAAATGCTTTTGATGAAATTCAACACAAATTTACGTTAAAAACTCTCCAGAAAGTGGGCATAGAGGGAACCTACCTCAACATAATAAAGGCCATATATGGCAAACCCACAGCAACATTTGCAATGGTGAAAAACTAAAAGCATTTCCTCTAAGATCAGGAACAAGACAAGGATGTCTACTCTCACCACTGTTATTCAACATAGTTGAATGTTGGAAGTTTTAACCATAGCAATCAGAGAAGAAAAAGAAAAAAAGGGAATCCAAATTGGAAAAGAAGAAGTAAAACTGTCACTGCAGATGACATGATACTATACACAGAAAATCCTAAAGATGTTACAGAAAACTTCGAGAACTAATCAATGAATTTGGTAAGGTAGCAGAATACAAAATGAATGCACAGAAATCACTTGCATTCTTATACACTAACAATGAAAGATCAGAAAACAAAATTAAGGAAACAACCCCATTTACCATTGCAACAAAAAGAATAAAATACCTAGGAATAAACTTAACTAAGGAGGTAAAAGACCTGTACTCAGAAAACTATAAGACACTGATGAAAGAAATCAAAGATGACACAAACTGCTGGACTGGATGAATCAATATTATAAAAATCACTATCCTATCCAAAGCAATCTACAGGTCCAATGCAGTCCCTATCAAATTATCAATGGTATTTTTCACAGAATTAGAACAAAAAGTTTACAGCTTGCATGGAAACACAAGAGACCCCAAATAGCCAAAGCAATCTTGAGAAAGAAAAATGGAGCTGGAGGAATCAATCTCCCCAATTTCAGACTGTACTACAAAGTTACAGTAATCAAGACAGTATGGCACTGGCACAAAAACATAAATATAGATCAATGGTACAGGATAGAAAGCCCAGAGGTAAACCCACACACCTATGTTCACCTGATATGTGACAAAGGAGGAAAGAATATACAACGGAGAAAAGACAGCCTCTTCAATAAATGGTTCTGGGAAAACTGGACTGCTACATGTAAGAGAATAAAATTAGAACACTCCCTAACACCATACACAAAATAAACTCAAAATGGATTAAAGACCTAAATGTAAGACCGGACATTATAAAACTCTTAGAGGAAAACAGGAAAAACACTCTTTGACATAAATCACAGCAATAACTTTTTTGATCCACATCCTAGAGTAATGAAAATAAAAACAAAAATAAACAAATGAGACCTAATTAAACTTAAAAGCTTTTGCACAGCAAAGGAAACCATAAAAAAGATGAAAGGACAACCCACAGAATGGGAGAAAATATTTGCACGTGAAGCAATGGACAAAGGATTAATCTCCAAAATATACAAGCAGCTCAATATCAAAAAAAAACAAGCAACCCAATCAAAAAATGGGCAAAAGACATAAATAGACATTTCACCAAAGAAGACATACAGATGGCCAAGAGGCACACGAAAACATGCTCAACATCACTAATTATTAGAGAAATGCAAATCAAAAGTACAATGAAATATCACCTCACACAGGTTAGATTGGCCATCATCAAAAATATCTACAAACAATAAATGCTAGAGAGGGTGCACAGAAAAGGGAATCCTCTTGCACTGTTGGTGGGAATGTAAATTGATACAGCCACTATGGAGAACAGTATGGAGGTTTCTTAAAAAACTAAAACTAGAACTACCATATGACCCAGCAATCCCACTACTGGGCATATACACTGAGAAAAACCTTAGTTCAAAAAGACATGTGTACCCCAATGTTCATTGCAGCTCTACTTACAATAGCCAGGACATGGAAACAACCTAAATGTCCATCAACAGGTGAATGGATAAAGCAGTTGTGGTATATACATAATGGAATATTACTCAGCCATAAAAATAAATGAAATTGGGTCATTTTTAGAGATGTGGATGGACCTAGAGTCTGTCATACAGAGTGAGGTAAGTCAGAAAGGGAAAAACAAATATTGTGTATTAATGCATGTATGTGGAATCAAGAAAAATGGTACAGATGAACCTATTTGCTGGGCAGGAACACAAACGCAGACATAGAGAATGAACAAATTGGGAGATTGATAAAAATACACTACCATGTGTAAAATAGATACCTAGTGGGAAACTGCTGTATACCACATGGAGTTCAGCTCAGTGCTCTGTGATGACCAGATGGGTGGGATGGGGGTGGAGGGTGGTCCACAAGGAAGGGGTATATGTATACATATAGCTGATTCACTTCATTGTAGAAAGTAACATAACATTGTAAAGCAATTATACTCCAATAAGAAAAAGGAAAAGAATGCCCAACATTATTAATAATAATGAAAATAGCAGTGTATAATATATTCTATAAAAATTCCTGTAATAATTTTACTCTGTAGTAGGTGAAGAGTGAGGTAATTGGCATTTTCCCTTGTTGGCGACGGTGGATACATTAGTACAATTCTATTTTGAACAACCAAAATTTAAAATATGCATACCCTACCAAACCTAGGAATTTATCTTCATAAAAAAAGATCACAAAGATGTTATTTTCAGAATAGTAATCAAAACTCTTGAAAGATAACTAAAGAGCTCATCAAAAAGAGATTTGTTAAATTAAGATACATTCATACAATTAACTATTAAAATATAATTATTTGAGAGGAT
Organism: Phocoena phocoena; assembly: GCF_963924675.1. NCBI lineage: Eukaryota > Metazoa > Chordata > Mammalia > Artiodactyla > Phocoenidae > Phocoena > Phocoena phocoena. The sequence continues at coordinate 128,687,100 of NC_089220.1, read as the reverse complement.
ATATGGTTAAGAATGATGACTTAAAGGGGTTTTTATTCCACAATTTCTCTGGAACCAATTAAAAAGGACAAAAACATAGAACAATTGTTCATGGTCAATAAAACTAGGAAAGAGTCCCTACCAGCCAGAGTAAGAGAAATAGCTGCCAAATAGCCAAATATATTGAGGTCAGAATAGAAACAAGGAAAGACACAGCCATTTACATGATCAAATAAATACAAAAATGGAGAAGAGAAAAATCTTTCAACCAGAAATTTCAAATAATTTATGTAGATATTCCCCCTCGTCTATGAGGTGAAGTGTAGCTCCCCAACCCTTAAGTGTGGGCTATGTATATCAACTTCCGTCCGAAGAGCAATGTAGAAAGAGAGAAAAGTAACTTACAGTGGAAAACCCTGGCAAACCTCAGCCAGGTGACCAATGTCAACATCAACAGTTATAATTTATGTTGACAGCATGTACTCTTGATATGGTATCATGAAAATGTCCCTTTACATCTGTAATCCTTTTTCCAAAAACACCTAACTCCAGTCTAACCATGAGAAAATCACCAGACCAACCCCAATTGAGGGGCATTCTTCAAAAGTACTTGATCAGTACTCCTCAAAACTGTTAAGGTCACCCAAAATAAGGAATGCTTGGAAATCATCACAGCTCAGAGGCTCAGAAAGCATGATGTCTACATGTAATGTATTATCCTGGATGGGATACTGAAATAGAAAATTGTCATTGGGGGAAAAAGAAAACAACTAATATAATCTGAATAAAATTTGGGCTTTAATTCATAATAATTAGTTATTATTATTATTTCATTAGTTGTAAAAATATTATTTATTAGCTGTGACAAGTGTTCCATAGTTATATAAGATATCAGTGACAGGAGAAACTGGGTGTACAGTATATGGAAACTCTGTAGTATCATTGCAACTTGTCTATGATTTTAAAACTACCATAAAATGTTTTAAATACTTAAATTATTTTTTAAAAATAGTATGAAATATTACTAAATGCAAAATTATTTATTAGATTTGTTTCCTATGTTCCTTCAAAGGGAGGACATAGAAACAATTGGCAGAAGCTAAAAGGAAGCACATTTTAGTTCTATAAAACAACATCTTTTTTAACAATTTGAGCAGTCTAGGGATGATTCAACAGTGGAGGTAATCAAGTTATAGTTGGAGGAACACTTGCTAGAGATTTTGAAAAACTGATTACAGCATCTAATAAGGGTTAAACTAGACAATAGTAAAAATAACTTTTTGAACAATTTCATGTCCTTCATATAATTTAATCCTCACAACACCTCCACTTAACAGACAAGGAAAGTGAGTTCCTGTGAGAGCCTGAGACTTGCCTGAGACTATCAAGAATGTACCCAGTCAGGGTAGAAGCCATCACTGTCTCAATGCAAAGCTCATGGCCTTTCCACCCACAAGCACCACAAGGGATGAGGCTATATACAACATGTGACTAAGAAGAGTGGTTGATTCAAGAAGAATATTTTCATGAAAGAGACAACGACAAATTGACAGTTTGAAGAACTAGAAAAAATACTCAGAACTAGAAAAGAAACTAAGAAAGTGATTTATGGTAGTCTCCAAATGTAGGAAAAAAAGGAAAATAATATTCCTGTGCAGATAGTTAATCCATTTTAGATAGTTTTGCTTGTCCTCCATCATCAAATATCACTAGTCAGCAGGAGATACAGACATTTAACCAAATAAAATACCAATAACATTAGATTTCAATCCCTATTTTTCATAGTAAGGTCACAACCATGTAAGTTTAATGAACATTGGGAAATCCTCTGTCCCAGGAGCAAACAAAAATCAGGCTCACATTGGAAGCATTCCATGCTGTGAAGAACCGAATTTATCACCAGGGAGTAAGAGAATGTGCTATGGTCAACCAATTCTATGGAAAAGAATCTACACAATAGACTTCATAAGATTTCACAACGTATGTGTTGTCATTTGAGAAAATTGCCCAGGGCTATGGAACACACTTATCTTGATCTCCTCAACCACCATGTTTTCCTGCAAATTAATCAGTAAGCAGAAAAGAAATATAATCACCAGAATTACTGATTTAAAGATGTGAGCATTTTCTTTGTAAGGGTCAGCTGTACTCAGAGACTTGAAGTCTGTTCTGGGTGACTGTGGGCTATTGATCTCCTATTGTGAAATGTGTCCTGGTTGAAGATTAGCCAGGGATACTCACAATTGTCTTTCTGCAGAGCAGCGCCTTCCCTCTGTTCATGATGAAACTGTTTAATTCATAAAGCTTTGATGCTTAAACTGCTTCTGACCTTCTGTGAACAGTTCAAAGGGGAAAATTAGCTGCCTGGAAAAATATAATGACCTAAATCCAGCAATTTGGGACACACATGTTATAGTCTGTTGAACTCATGTTGACTATTTATACTGTTTCTTTAGGAAACAGATTGTCTTGGAGGCCTATAATTGGAGAAGGGTGCTAATTTGAAGAGTTTGAAAATGAGTAGGTATCGATCCATTATGTAAGTGTCATTCCTGTCAGGTGTTTAGCTCAGAGGCCAGATGTTAGAAGCTGTGCTAAAGGTTGTTTCTGTGTATTTGGCCTTTATTGTTGGCATTTGCTAAAGTGAAATGATACTGATAATAACATATACAAATCAACCTCCATGAAATTTTTTTTCTTTTGTTTTATTTTTCTTTTATTTTTTTCTTTTTAATTAATAAACTTTATCTTTGGAGCAGTTTTCAGCTCACAGTAAAATTGAGAGGAAGGTACAAAGAGTTTCCATGTACCCCCTGTTGCTACATGTACACAATGTCCCCCAGTATCAACCTCCTGCACTACAGTGGTGCATTTGTTACAAGTGATAAACTTACAATTGACACATCATCCAAGGCCTTAGTTTACATTCAGGTTCACTCCTGGTTTTGCATATTCTGTGAGTTTTAACAAATGTTTAATAACATGTCTCACCATTGTAGCATCATATGTAATAGTTTCACTGCCCTAAAAATTCTCTGTGCTCCACCTATTCATACCATCCTCCTCCCTAACCCTGCAACTACTACTCTTCTTACCGCTTCACAGTTTTGTCTTTCTAAGAATGTCTTATAATCGGATCATACAGTATGTAGTCTCTTAAGGTTAGCTTCTTTCACTCAGTAACATGCATTTAAGTTACCCCATGCCTTTTCATGGCTTGTTAGCTCATTTTTTAGTACTGAATAATATTTGATAGTCAGGATGTACAACAGTTAAATTTTCCCATCACAACTAAAGAACATCTTGGTTGTCTTCATGTTTTGGCAACTATGACTAAACTTCCAAGTATACGTTTTTATGTGGACATAAGTTTTCAATTCATTTGGGTAAATACCAAGGACTATGATTGCTGGATTGCATGGTAAGAATATGTTAGTTTTGTAAGAAACTGCCAAAATGTCTTCCAAAGTGGCTGTATAATTTTGAATTCCCACCAGCAATGAACGAGAGTTCATCTTTTCAGTGATTTGGATTTTGGCCATTCTAACATGTATGTAGAGGCATCTCATTGTTTTAATTTGTAATGCCCTAATGACATATGAGGTTGCTTATATGCCATCTGTATATCTTGTTGCGTGAAATATCTGTTCAAGTCTTTTGTCCATTTTTTAAATGGTTGTTCATTTTCTTATTGTTGAGTTTCAAGAGTTCTTTGTATGTTTTGTATAACAGTCTTTTATCAGATGTATGTTTTGAGAATATTTTCTCCCAGTCTCTTTCCTGTCTTCTCATTCTCTTGACACTGTACTTCACAAAACAGAAATTTTTAATTTTAATGAAGTCCAAATTATGAATTTTTTCCATGGATTGTGCTTTTGGTGCTGCATCTAAAAAGTCATTGCCATACCCAAAGTCACCTATATTTCCTCTTATGTTATCTTATAGTTGTTGTTTTTTTTTAAAATTTTTATTGGGGCACAGTTGATTTACAATGTTGTGTTAGTTTCAGGTGCACAGCAAACTGAATCTGTTATACATATCCACATATCAACTCTTTTTTAGATTATTTTCCCATATAGGCCATTACAGAGTATTGAGTAGAGTTCCCTGTGCTATACAGTAGGTCCTATTAGTTATCTATTTTATATATGGTAATGTGTATGTGTCAGTCCCAATCTCCCAATTTTATGCCTCCCACTCCTTACCCCCTGGTAACTATAAATTTATTTTCTATATCTGTAACTCTATTTCTGTTTGGTAGGTAAGTTCATTTGTAGTCTTTTTTTAGATTCCATATATAAGCAATATCACATGATATTTGTCTTTCTCTGTCTGACTTACTTCACTCAGTATGACAATCTCCAGGTCCATCCATGTTGCTGCAAATGGCATGATTTCATTCTTTTTTATGGCTGAGTAATATTCTATTGTGTATATGCACCACATCTTCTTTATCCATTCCTTTGCTGATGGACATTTAGGTTGCTTCCATGTCCTGGCTATTGTAAATAGTGCTGCAATGAACATTGGGTTACATGTATCTTTTCGATTTGTGGTTTTCTCCAGATATATGCCCAGGAGTGGGATTGCTAAATCAAATGGTAGCTCTATTTTTAGTTTCTTAAGGAACGTCCATACTGTTTTCCATAGTGGCTACACCAGTTTACATTCCCACCAACAGTGTAGAAGGATTCCCTTTTCTCCACACCCTCTCCAACATTTACTGTTTGTAGATTTTTTAATGACTGACATTCTGACCTCTGTGAGGTGATACCTCATTGTAGTTTTGATTTTCATTTCTCTAATAATTAGTAATGTTGAGCATCTTTTCATGTGCTTTTTAGCCTTCTGTATGTCTTCTTTGGAGAAGTGTCTATTTAGATTTTCTGCTATTTTTGATTTTTTTTTTCTTTTTTGATATTGAACTGCATGAGCTGTTCTTATATTTTGGAGATTAATCCCTTTTTGATTGTTCACTTGCAATATTTTCCACCATTCTGAGGGTTGTCTTTTTATTTTGTTTATGGTTTCCTTTGCTGTGAAAAAGCTTTTAAGTTTAATTAGGTCCCGTTTGTTTATTTTTGTTTTTATTTCCATGACTCTAGGAGGTGGATTGAAAAAGAAAGATCTTGCTGCGATTTAGGTCAGAGGGTATTCTGCCTATGTTTTTCTCTAAGAATTTTATAGTATCCAGCCTTACATTTAGGTTGTTAATCCATTTTGAGTTTATTTTTGTGTATGGTGTTAGGTAGTGTTCTAATTTCATTCTTCTACATGTAGCTGTCCAGTTTTCCCAGCACCCCTTATTGAAGAGACTGTCTTTTCTCCATTGTATATTCTTGCTTCCTTTGTCATAGATTAGGTGACCATAGATGTGTGGGTTTATCTCTGGACTTTCTATCCTGTCCCATTGATCTATATTTCTTTTATGTGCATAGTTTTTCATTTTATATATAGGTCTGTGATCAATTTTGAGTTAGTTCTTGTGAAAGATGTAAGACCTTAAAAGATCATTTTGATCCACTGTATTACATTTGTTCCTTTGTCAATGATCTGTTGACTATATTTATGTGGCCCTATTTCTGGGCTCTCTACTCTCTTCTATTAATCTATTCATCTGTTCTTTTGCCTATACTGTACTACTTCTATCACTGTAGTTTATAGTGAGTATTGAAGTTAGGTATGTCAGTTCTCCAACTTTATTCTTCTTCAGTATTGATATGGCTACTGTGGGTCTTTTGCCTCTCCAAATAGACTTTAGAATCAGTTTGTTGAGATATACAAAGTAACTTGCTGGGATTTTAATTTTGATTTCATTGACACTATAGATCAATTTGGAAAGAACTGACATGCTGACAGTATTGAGTCTTACTATGCACAAACATGGACTATCTCTTCATTTATTTATTTCTTTGATTTTGTTCATCAAAATTTTGTAGTTTTTCTCATATAAATCATGTCCATATTTTGTATACATATATATTTATATGTAAGTATTTCATTTTGGATGTTGCTATTTAAATGGTAATGTATTTTAATTTTAAATTCCATTTCTTCATTGTTGATATATAGGAAAGTGATTTATTTTGTATTTAACCTTGCATCCTTTAGCCATTCTATAATTGCTTATTAGTTTCAGGTGCTTTTTGTCTGCGAACAAAGACAGTTTTATTGTTTTTTTTTTTCCAACCTGTATACATTTTATTTACTTTTCTTGTCTTATTCCCCTAGATAGGACTTGTAGTATGATGGTGAAAAGCAGCAGTGAGAGGGGACATCTTTGTCTTTATCTGGATCTCAGCAGGAAGTATTTGAGTTTCTCACCATTAAGTATAACATTAATGGAAGGTTTTTCATAAGTGTTCAAGTTAAGGAAATTCCCCTTATTCTTAGCTTGCTGAAAGTTTTTATCAGGAACAGGTGTTAAATTTTCTCAAACATTTTTTTCTGCATCTATTGATATGATCATGTGATTTTTCTTTAGCCTACTGATGTGATGGTTTAAATCAATTGATTTTTTAATATTGAACATTATGGCCCCAAACTGTTTTCATCATACACCTCCTGACCCCCCATCCCCAGCTCCAGTAGCAGAGAACTGCAACCATTCTCATGAAGAAGACATTCACATCTACAAGTCCATTCTTACATGAATCCTAGATGTTTCCCTTTCTCCAACTGTCACATATTAATCTATCAAATATGACAACTTTCTCAACTACTTCAGGCTGCCTTTGTAATTTCCTCGTATATGTCCTGCTAGTACAGCATTCATAACTCTACCATAGTGGTTAGTTCATTGTACTGTATTTACTTCAGTTATCTTTCTCCCCAGTGAGAAAATCAGCTACATGAGTGATGTGCGGTTCATTTTTGTCTTCTGCAATTGACACAGTGTCTGACTATGAGCAGGCTTTCAATTAGAATTCTTTTCTTTTTAAAATTAAATTCCATTTTTATTTATTGTTTATTCTAATAAATTAGAATTGAAAGGATAGAACAGTTGTTGGAAGAGTAAGGGGATGTGCATAGTACCTTTAAAAAGTCTCACCCTGACCACCCCCTTTACAGGGAAAGAACCAGGAGAAAGTTCTAAGTTGTTGATAAGAAGCAGGAAATCAGGATTCTTGCTCTTCTTTGGATGGAGGTGAGGTTACAGATAGTTTGTGTAACATGATATCTAGGACATAAAATGCACTCACTCCACAGCAGCCAAGAGAATCTTTTAAAATGAGAACATAAGTTAAATCCTCAATTATTGACACATATAATTTTCAAATTATCCTTTTAGATAACAGATGCAGCTTATTAAAAATTTAATGCTGTAGCAAAGAACTATTGAAAATGAACCAAACACAAAACTCCTTAGGGTAAAATTCTAGGGTTAGTGTATATTCAGCTCAGTGTGCTTTCTCTAACCACACAACCTTTAATATTCTGTAATGTTATATGCTAACTGAAGCGCATGCACATTCCTTTGCAAATGTGAACCTCTTGACAACTCTGGCGGGTGGACAGGACAAGTGTTACTCTCTCAGTTGTAGAGGGGGAACTGAGTTACAAGATGGGAAATGCTCAAGATACAGAGCAAGCCAGTGACAAAGATGGGAAAATCATGTCTTTTATTACTTTTCCTTTCCTCAATGTTATTTCATTCAGAATGAAAAATCAAGTTTTTACAAAAATGATCAGTCATTTTAATACTTTGCTTTTTGTCTGCACTATCTATGACAAGAAAATGAATTAATATGTATAAGGCGGGTTTAAGCTACAGGTGTTAAAACAAGAAAGCATTTTGAAGGAGTCTCAGTTAAACTGAAAATTCAATTAAACTAACCTATTCTGGCTGATTGGGTTTTTATAATAATAAAAAGTATAATAAAACCCAACCTTGAATTTCCACAGTGCCTTTCCTTTTCCAGAGCTCTAAAGCCATCATGGAGATGATTCCACATGCTTGTGATGGGCCTGAGAAATTTGTCATAACAGCTATTCAGAGTGTGCTGGGCTTGCTACTGACTCTTAAAATTAAGATAATTAATGAATCTGCAATGAGGTGTATTTGCTCTGTACTCAGTAGAAACCTTCATCTTAATGTATGTAATTCATTTATTATTCTAAACATATCATATGCTGCAGAGGTTATTTATAAAAGGAAATATAGAAACCCTACACTGTCTCATATCCCCACCAATGTAGTATAAATATCAATAATATCCTTGATGTTTGTCATACAAAAGTTAGTTCTAAATGCTTTATTTAGAAAATAATATTTAAAGAATAAAATCCTTAATTTATAAAGGTTACCTTTTTCCCTGAGATACTAAATGCACGTAAGCTTTTTTTTTAATCCCTCAACTAATTTTCCTTGTCCTTAGTTCTGATGATGGGAGCATATTAATTACTTTAATTCATCATAAGTTGATGCCTATGAATAAATAACAAACCTACTTTTCTCCAAAAAGTGTAACTTACTTTCATGTCTTTCCAAGGAAGAGGTTCACATCCTCCCCTTAGTTGGAGACACAGACGCTTTGACTTCAATGGAAGATCCTAAAAGCACATTGTGCCCATCGACTTGCTCAATCAAGTAAACAATCCTTCACATTCATGATGCAGGAAGGAACTCACCCCAAACTTGGCCCATGGCAGACTATGGGCACCAGGAAACCTGGCTTCTGTGGGGGCTTTAAGGGTGTTTCAGATAGTTTTTACTTTGCTTCAATTTAATCTCACTACTCTAGTTTGAAGGTCAAGTTCTGAGTCAATTAAATTATTTTTGCAAAGTCACAGGAAGTGTAGGAATTTTTTCTCAAGATTCAAGATACTGTTGGCTATTGAGTAGCTAAATAGAAAATAAGTTGTATAATAATAACAAATTGAAAGTTGTAGTTGGGGGGATGAGTGAGATATGCAACTGGATAACCAGGCATTCAAGCAACAATTAAAAATAAAACAGTATGGCCATTTTACATGCTCATTCCATTCTATTTTATTGCTACCATTAAATATATTTTCATTACAATGAAATATGTGCTACATGGAAAACATGTATAGGCATTTAAACATATGACATGCTTGAAATAAAACTGAATGTGGTCCCATAGGCTATTTCATGATATTGGATTATGAGGCTTTGGAAGTGTATCCAATGGGAAATGGGGATGTATAACACTTTTTGTTTAAACTTAAAATTCCAGAATTCCTTGAAGAAAAGAAAGCTAAAACTTTTAACACAGCTTAGATTTCTTGGCAAGGATTTTTAACTGGGATATGCCTTGGACCTTCCCTTGATGGTGAAAATTGTAAAGATCCTATAACTGAGGGTTTTGAGACATATTTGCTGAGTTATTGTTGCTAATAACAATAAAATCAGGATATGGTGAGTTTATAACTAGGTTAACTTTTGGAAACAGAAAGACCTGGAAGTCATCAAAAATCTTTGTCCATGACCAATTTCAAGATGAGCTTGCTTAAAATTTCCCCCAGCTTTAATTATTAAACAGAAAAGCAGGCAAAGGGAAGAAAAGGGAAGGGAAGGGAAGAGAAATAAAATAACGTAAGCCAGAACTTTACTCATAAGTGTGATTCACTCTTTCACAGCTTCCCTGAAATATTAAAAATCAGTTAGGAGTGAAGGAAATTCCTCTCCTTGGGGTATAGTTCAATAGCCCAAATTTTTATCCCCCTAATTTAAATTTATTATTTTTCTTTAATTCAAATGGCATATCTATAGTTCCAAGGATGAGAAATGTTGATTTATAAACAATGAATTTGTATCATATCATCATCATTTTGTAACTGTGAGATGGATTAGGTGATACTGCATATGAAGAGATCTCTTGATTTCTACTCCACCTAGGCAGATATTTAATAAACTGAACTGGCATATAGAAATAGGTATCAACATCCTTTTGAAGACATCATTCTGAAATTTTTCAAAAATCTATTTAGGCCAATTACTTCCTATAAAGTTACATATGGGGCAATACTGTGTTTCCACCATTCAGATTTAACCATGGTTTTGGTTGACCCCTGCTCTGAACTTGCACAACAGGACATTGTCATGGTCTCTTTGTTATTGGTGTGATAAATCTCTTCTTTTTTCCTCATCCTCCCCTTGAAAATAAATAAATATTTTATTAAATTATTTACTAATAATGCTATTTATTTATTAATGATGGTATTTATTTTTATACATACACATATATACACTTCTGTATTACAATAAAATACATTTAATAGGTAATATAAATGGAATAAAATATGGAATAAAATAAAAAAGACTATTTACTGGAAAATTAGTCTCTTTCTCCCCTTATTCACTAGGCATCTAAGGTTTCTAGATTCAAGCACTGTTACAAATTTCTTTAGTAATTTTTGAGGGGCTTTCAATGCATTTGCAAGCATAAATTGTCTGTAGGTATATCTGTTGTTATATGCATATCTTATACTGGTAAATATTTCACAGTTTCCAGTAATAATTTGTGTATATTTGTATGCTTAACCATAAAAATATATTTTGGAGGGTTCCTTATAAGAATCGGTAGATCTGTCTCACCGTTCTCAAAGTTGGCATAGTATTCCATTGTATAAGATGCCCTTTTTATTTTATAGTGCTCTTATTTATCCCATTTAATTATTTTTGCCCTAAATTCAACCTTTCTTAAATTAATATTATAATTATTTTGTTTGATTTGAATTTATAAAACTTGTTCCCTAAAATTTCATAATGAATTAATATAGTTTTTTTCTTAGATCCAAATTTCTCTGAGCAATATCCTTCATGCTGTTGAACACACCTTTGATTATCTATTCAGTGACCACCTTCCTTTTCCTATGTCTCACTATAGGAGCAGACATTTCTAGCTACTCCTCTCCATCTTCCCTTGGTGAGAGGGTTAGTTATGTGAGCCAGTTCTTATATATGAATGTCTGCCGGGGGTGTTCTAGAAAGAGTATCCTTCCAAAAAGAAGGGATGATGTGCATGAGGGAGCCCCATGATGATCTTCTTCCATTGGAACGTGGCTGTGTGAGGATGAAATGCTTGGAGCCACCTTGACATAATGAGGCTATGGACAACATGACTGGGGGTGTATAGGTAAAAGAGGGAAAAAACTGTATTTGAGCCACAGTCCCACACCCAGTCCACTAACTTCCAGATTTCTTGCCATATGTGAAGAATAGCCTTTACCTTTACATGACTTTTTGTTAAGTATTTTGTCACTAGCAGTCAAAGACATTGGAACTGACAGAGGCTCCAACATACTGCTAGGCACTAAGCATACAAAAGCAAGTAGATACCGTCTTTGGATCCTGTATAAGACAGATATTATCTCTTTTTGTATCTGTTAGACTGTTAGCATAACTGATGCCATCTTGGCCCCTTACAGTTCCTCCTGTCCTTTTACTGACCCTACCCAGGAGTGTACTGTGCAGTGAAACGATTCTCTGTCATCAAGGGCTTTGTAGTTAATAGCTATTGTTTAATAATCATTAAGACCAGGTAGCCTTTATGTTCTGTTAGTCTCCAAACAATGATGAAAATCTTCCTTGTTGTACTCCTGATACCCATGATACTAATGACCCATTCATAAATCTTAGAAATGCACACCCTATTTCCAAGTACCTACCCCCAAACCCTAGTTTAACTATAAAATTGTCCACCCCTCCAGGGTGCAGAGTGCAGCTGCTAATTCTTCCTGACCATTGTCCACCCAATCCCAATCCCACCCTGTGAATAATTTACCCTGTAATAAACTGATCCATTGATCATAAGGAGTTGCCTCCCTTGTTTCCTTGCTTTTTTGTCTCAAGACGCCTTCTCCATTTGATAGGCACTTTCTGTTCCTTCTGTCCTCTGTCCTCCAACAATATCGATGTTCTGGGTTTTTATTTGTTGACTGACACAAATCTTCACCAGAATCTATGCTAAAAAGTGTTTTGTTGTCATCTTGGATTGTAACCACTAGCAAACTGTATCTATTTGTAGACTGTGATGAAATGGAGATAATGGTCAGTAGCAATAGTACAAATGACTTTTTCATAATGGATTTTAAAGTTCATAAATATATTTTTGGAAGGGGATACAAAATTACTATATAAACTGTCATTTTTACATAAGCTTTATTTCCTGGCAAAAAAATGTGAATTTCATTTATGAAATGAAAGTGACTATAGCAAAAAAATTAATGATGTATGATTTTTTTAATTGTGTTTTTTGATGCTAATACAGTGCAATATAAAGTGCATTTATGGACTTTATTTTAATATTTTGGAGAAATGGCTCTCATGAAAAGTCAATAACATCATTTGATCTATATATAGAAAGAATAGAATATATTTTATGTGAAATTTTTTTCTCAAGAAATAGAATGAAGGTAATAAGAAAAATGTGCTCTCAGTAAGAGTATATCTGAATTCTGTCTCCTGCACACCCATAGATCCTGGAAAAGATACTGAGTGGTGGCTTGGACCAGAAGTTTTGGCTAGATGCTCTCCAGCATAATAATTTAAAGCAAGGGATTGCTGACATGGCAAAACCCAAGCAAAGTTTTGGGGATAAAGGATTCAAGTCTCAGCAACAAAAACTAGAAGGTAACATAAAGTGCAAGGACTTTTGGATTCCTTCAAGGAACAGTAGTCAGCTTCAAACAAGATAGGAAGGAGGATAGGTCAAAAAGAAGAGGGTGAAGCCTAGATGTTAACTGTGAATGATTTTAGCTGCATATGAGTACATGGCAAATGAATAAGTGTGATGACTTTACTAACAGTACAGGATCTGGGCAGATAGGAAATCTATATTCAGAAATTGACTATTAAAACAAAATGTGCTTATTTGTAATTCTTCAGACCCTGACTGTATACTATTGCCTCAAATGGCAAAGGTACTTAAAGAAATGAAACAAAGCAAACCACAAGAAACTTTGTACCAAATTGTATATAATAAAAGTCAAAATGAATAAGACTTCCCATAAGATCCATTTCACTAAAAAAACAAACAAACAAAACAAAAACGGTGATAGCCTTTTCATCTTAGTAAAAGGTCATAGGAAAAAGTTAATTAGAAGAAGAGTTATGGGATTAAAGTACAATTGAAGATTTCTAAAGGAAAGAATTAAAAGAGACTAACACAGTCACTTTGTATTTATTTGATAGTCATGAAGTTATAAACTCCGTTGAGAAAAAAAGTTAATTATATGGCAATCCAATTAAAATAATTATTAAATTTTAGAATCATAAATATTTTTACTACCACAATTAGAGAGTGGAAAAGAATTGTTACTTTTCCCTGACATCCTTCAAAGTTAGTCTGCATGATCCTGTTTTATAATGCATTTATGACAGCGGATTTTCAACTCTGCTATGAAAATTGAGTTGGATTCCTCTTTTATTCTTTCGTTTGCGGCACATTTTGCTAGTGGTGGCTAGACAAATATTTCGGTGAAAGATAATGTGGTTGCCCTCTAGCACTTGAATGTCTGTTATTGCACAATCAAGGAACTGGTGTCACATTAAGGCAATTCTTATAATATAATCAAAGTTTTCATGTTGTGCTCGCCTTTAGATGAAACAAACTAATGAAATGTATTGACCCTCCTCACGCAGTTCCGAAGAAAAATGACTAAGCAGTATTGAGACGACATAAAGTACATTGACATTGATTGTGAAGTCGGCATTTCCCAGTCACACTGGTGGATGATTAAAGTGTCACATTGACAATATAGACCCTTTTGAACAGGAAATTAATATCAACTTGGTGGCAAAAAGAATTTTCTTCCACAAGGAAATTTGCGTCATCGCTATTCCTTCTTAGAAAAAAAGGTCACATTTTTTGCATTAGCGCAGCCTTGACTTTTCTTGTTATGAAAGAATAATCAGAAGTGTCATCACTGTATTTTTAAAAAATAGGATGTCTATGTTGTTTCATGATAACTTTGGTTATGAGTAACTCAAAAATAAGGAGACAATAAAGAAAGAGTAAGAAATTTTTGAACCTTTCATTAACTCATTTGAATGGACATTTGGTTTAAACATTAAAAGGTTAAATTATTATCAATATTAGATAAATATTTGACATCATTCATTTCCTATACATTAAATAAGAAAAGAAATGGCATATTTCTGAAATTCTAGCTGTTTGATATTACCCCCAAACATTTAATTCCATACGCAGTACAATTTTCTTTGTAGAAGCTACCACCTGCCGCTATTCTAGGATTCAAACTGGAAAAGAATCTACAGGATAAAGGATCAAAGTATGGATACACTTGATTTGCCATCCCCCTTACATCCTGTTCCCCCTTTTCATGGAGGAAGGAAATTATTGCTCTAAGTTTCAGGTTTTCCATTGTTTCATTATTTTCCCTTCCAATCTTGCTTAATAATTCACTCAATAGATAATATAATGTGGACATTCCTTACCTTAAAAGATGAGTAACTGCTGCTTGTGTAGGTTTCCTCCAGCAGAAGGGGTATAAGAGTTATGAGTTGGATTAAAAAACAAAAGAAATGATGGGGAAAAGTGTGGTTATGTGACTAGGGTTGTCTTTTTAAAGTTCAATCATGATAAGATCAAAGGTAAGATTATATGTAGATCTGAGTTTGTCTTGCTGAATGTAGAACCATGTGTCAGCATTGTTCTTACATTATTTACCATTCTCCTTATGCCAGCTTTCACTTCCACTGAGTTCCCCTCACTGCTGTCCTAAAAAGTTGGACAATAATTTCCATCTGTGGCTGTTTTTCTCTTTCCCCCTCTCCTGAGAGAATACGTTTGGTTATGATTTGACAGTCTTCAGTTACACTGTGTTGTCATGTAACCAGCAAGTGATTAGGATTCAACATTTCAGTCCCCGCCACCCTCAACCCTACCACCACCAGTTACAATGACCTTATGCCTTGAGTAGCTTTTGCTTGGGCCTGCATGCTTTTATTCTTAATTATTTTCTTTAAAAGCCCAATAACTTTTTGCTAATAACAAATGCCTGCTCTACTTCTGTATGCAGAGAGCTGTTTCATTTATCTGCTAATTTGTAACCCTAGAAAGAAAATGTGGAAAGAAAAAAACAAACTCAAAGGAAATACAGTTTCTTACTCTAGTCATGCCTTCAAATCTTCTGGCCTTCAGAGTTTAGATCTCACCAGTTCAGGCTTCCTAACATGAGTTTAGTGGAAAAAAAAAAAAAAAAGGTTTAAAAAAATGATAGTTGATATGAAGGATAATATTCAAATACCCTGATGATTACCCTTGACCCAACATTTAAAACATTATTGTTGAGTTTTAGGAGTTCTCTATATATTCTGGATATCAATCTTTTTTCAGATATGTGTTTTGCAAATATTTTCTCCCATTCTGTGGATAGTCCTTTTAAAACGGTATTGATTGTGTCCTTTGATGCACAAAAGTTTTACTTTTTGATGAAGTCAAATTTGTCTACTTTTTCTTTTGTGGCTTGTGCCTTTGGTGTCATATCCAATAAATGATTGCCAAATCTAATGTGATGAAGCTTTTCCTTTATGTTTTCTTCTAAGATTATTATAGTTTTAGCTCTTACATTTAGGTCTTTGATCCATTTTAGGTTAATTTTTGTGAGCAAAGGACTTGGATAGACATTTCTTCAAAGAAGATATACAAATGGACAAAAAGCATTAAGAAAAGATGTTCAACATCACTAAGCATGAGGGAATGCAAATTAAAATCAAAATAAGATACCACTTCACACCTAATCTATTAAACAAGCAAACAAATAAACAAAAATCCCAGATAATAACAAGCATTGGCAAGGATGTGGAGAAACTGGAACCACTGTGCATTTCTGGTGGTTATGTAAAATGGTGCAGCCACTATGGAAAACAATATGGTGGTCCCTCAAAAATTAGAAATAAAATTACCCTATTATCCAGCAATTTCATTTCTGTGTATATAACTGAAAGAATTTAAAATGAGAAAACAAAGACATATATGGACACCAGTGTTAATAACAGCATTATTCACAGTAGTCAAATTGTGAAAGTAACCCAAGTGTCCATCAATGGATGAGTGGATAAACAAAAGGTAGTGTATATACAACAAAATATTATTCAGCCTTAGTAAAGAAATTCTGACACATGTTGTAACATGGTTGAACCTTGCACACATTATGCTAAATGAAATAAGCCAGTCATAAAAGGACAAATATTATATGATTCCACTCAAATTTTACCACTTGGAGTAGTGAAGTTCATAGAGACTGAAAATTGAATGATGATGGCCGGGGACTAGTGAGGAGTGGAGAATGGGTATTTGTGTTTAATGGGTGCAAAGATTCAGTTTTGCAAGCTGAAAAAAAGTAATGTGGATGGATGATGGTGATGGCTGAAGAACAATGTGAATATATTTAATGCCACTTAATTGTACACTTAAATGTAGTTAAAACAGTAAACATTTTTTTTTTTTTGCGGTACACGGGCCTCTCACTGTTGTGGCCTCTCCCGCTGCGCAGCACAGGCTCCGGACGCACAGGCTCAGCAGCCATGGCCCACGGGCCCAGTCGCTCGGCGGCATATGGGATCCTCCCACCGGCGCACGAACCCGCGTCCCCTGCATCGGCAGGCGGACTCTCAACCACTGCGCCACCAGGGAAGCCCACAGTAAACATTTTTGTAATGTATATTTTACTGCAATAAAAATAAATAAATAACTTCAAAACACAATTTAGATTTTGACAAATTCTAGAGCAGGAAAAGGCTTAGTTATCTGATTAAATAACCAATTAATTCACTCCACACTCATTATGTACTTTTATTTCTAGATACTCTAAATCCAAGTAATTTAGAGAATAAGATAAAATTACTGTCCTTTAGGATCTTACAGTCTAAAGAAGAATCATGCAAAGAAGCAGTTACTAAATGTGAAAGTTAAAAATTGGAGTATGCCTACCCCAGGCATAAAATGATCTGTTGAAATACTGTAATATACTAGGAATACTAATTCTATTAATTTATTTTTAATCTAACTGCTTTATTGAGATATAATTTGTGTATGATGCAATTCACCACTTAAAAGTGCACAACACAATAATGTTTAGTATATTCAGAGAGCTGTGCAACCATCACCACAATCAATTTTAGAACATTTTCATCACCCCCAAAGTAATTTCTTATTCGTTAAGTCACTCTGAATTTCCCCAACCTCTCTATCCACCTGAAACTTAAGTAATCTCAAATCTACTTTCTGTCTTTATAGATTTGTTTGTGCTAGACATTTTGTATGAATGGAATAATACAGTGTGTGGTATTTTTTTTATTGTTATTTTTCACTTAGCATAAAGTTTTCAAGGTTCATCCATATTGCAGAATGAATCAGTACTTTGTCTGTTTTTGCTATCAATCTATTATATGGATATACCACATTTTGTTTATGGACATAAAGGTTCTTTCCATTTTTAGCTATTATTTATAATACTGCTATGAACATTCATGCACAAGATTTTTTGTGGACTTATGTTTACATTGTTTTCGTATGTATACATAGGAATGATAACTCTATATTTTACCTTTGAGGAACTGTCAGATTATTTTCCAAAATGGTGGCATTTCACACTCCCACCAGAGATCTATGAAGTTTCCAATTTTTCCATATCCTCAAACAATACTTGTAATTATGTTGTTTTTATAGTTATCCAAATATGAATGAAGAGATATCTCATTATGGCTTTGATTTATATTTCCCTGATGACGATCTCTATTTTTAACATCCTTTAACATTTATATTTTTGTGGACATTTTTAATTAAAGAGACTACTTTGAGGTAGTAATAAATGTGTGTTTGTTTGTATGTGTGTTTGCGTGATAGGGGATGCATAACCAAATTTCTTCGTTGATGGTGTTCATGATGAGAAAATTTGTAGAAAGTAGAGCTAAACAATAAATGCTCAATTAGAAGTAAGCAAAGGGTTTAGTAAAAACAGGAATAAAGAAGTTCTCAGATGAAGAGATACTGCAGTTGAATCTTTAGACCCAGTAGGTATGTACTTTGGGGCTTGCAGGGCAAGACAGGGAAGCATTACAGGACAAGAGGATAATATTTTAAAACATTAACAGAGGTGTGGGAGAATTTGCCAGCCTTGGTAATTCTCAAATATTCTGCAAACACTTGAAAGTGCAGAATGTCCTTGAAGGTGTGATGAAAGATGATTCTGTAAAGGAAGGCAAGGACCAATGTGTAAAATTTCTTTCATGTTCTACTCATCTCATGTGCGAAGAGGGAGCCGCTGAAGATATTGAGGCTGATAATGACATTATATAATATTTAAAAACAATTATCCTCATACAAGTTAAAAATAATGTATGAGGGTTAGTCCAAAGCAGAGATATTAATTCAGTGAAAAATGATTAGGACCCACAGCTTGTGATTTATTAGTGATTTATTAGTATTTGGGGTTTACATTTATATCTATTAAAAGTTTTCATCCTGGGCTTCCCTGGTGGCACAGTGGTTGAGAGTCCGCCTGCCAATATGCAGGGGACGCAGGTTTGTGCCCCGGTTCGGGAAGATTCCACATGCCACGGAGCAGCTGGGCCCGTGAGCCATGGCCGCTGAGCCTGTGCGTCCGGAGCCTGTGCTCTGCAACGGGAGAGGCCACAACAGTGAGAGGCCCGCGTACCACAAAAAAAAATATATATATATTCATTCTTAACTTGGCTCACTTCTCAGGTATTTCTCAATTGTTTTTAATATATTAATAGTAACAGTTTTTATTGTTAATTTATATAACAATATATCTCTTTCTGAAAAGTATATCATAATTTGAAGCAAGGGGTTTTCCATAGTACTTATTCTATAGATAAGGGTTTCTTAACCTGGGGAGTTTATGAATGGGCACCAGGGAGCCTATATACTCCCTGACATTGTATGAAAATGTATTTCTGTGTGTGTGTACCTACATGGACATTTTCCTGAACAAAGGATCCATATATTCCGTTTAACTCTCAAAGGGGTCCTTCAGCATTGATAAAGATAGGGGAGATTTATCGCCCTCACACAAACTAAGGAGAAGGGATCCAGAGTTAGGTAGATGTATGAATGCTAAGCATTGATCTGTGATTTAAAAGAGTTTATGACGTTATCATCCTTAGGTAACAACAAAAAAAGAAAAAACAACTAACTCCATGAATATACTAGTTTACAGAATCTACCAATTAGCAAGACACTAAGTTAAGACACACAGTTTTCAGCCTGCTATGCAGATATCTGTGTTGACTTTGCATAAAGAGACTAAATCTGATGCCCTTGCACAGACTCATGTGCTTTTGTTTTTGTAAAATGGACAAGCATCAAAATGATTTCCAGAGAGGTGTAATTGGAAAAGGGTAAAGGGTACTGGACTTTCTTAAAAAATAAACATCTGGACCTAAAAGAAGGATCTCTACTCATTATTTTATATGAAAGCAGATAGTAGATTATAGGTTGCAAATAAGATATTGTACAACAAAAGATTAGGGAACCTCACAGATGATACTCTTTTTCTTTTCTTTTTTTTTTTTTTTCTGTTAGTGAGAGTAAAGAAAAGAAAGCATTCTTACAGTTGTTCTGTTAAGTCTTCCTTGTCATTACAACTGTAAAATATAATTTCTATCTAGAATTATTATTTTTCTGGAGTTGGGTATGGATGGGAGAGGTAGACTCATAGCTTCTTAGAGGAAAGTTTTCAATGACCATTTTTTTAAAGACACAATTATTGCCTTTCACTATAGCACAAGGTTATTCAGTGGTCAAAGGCAATATTTGTGAAATATGCACTTTCGCATGTAATGTCAAACCCTGGGACTGGCATTACAGTCATAGATCCAGGTGATTAAACTATGGCTTCTTGCTATTTTCATCCAAATGAGCCTTCACTTGTTACAGTGTCCAAGTTTCATAGAAGGGACCTGCTAACATTACCTGATAGCTCTTGTAAGGAATACTCAAATCAACTGATCTTTTGTAGTTCTCTTTAATGGAGTCTGGATGATGAATTTACATCTATATATCAGAAACATTGTCTTCTGCCCTACATTACTAATGTCAGAAAATTGCCTCTATATAATTCATCAAAGTATTTCTATAGCCTCATTCCTTTATTATCTTTTCTCTTGAAAACTGTGTAATTCCCCTTCATTCCTCATCAGGGAAGACCTTTAATCTTGTCTGGCTGCATTCTGTGTGCCTTTTTACATTAAAGGGCTTGAGCAGGTACCACTGCAGGCAGTAAGAATAGAAGCAAACAGTAACGGGGATAGCGTTATGGAGGAAGTGACTTAAAAATGACTAGGTAGAAAACGTTCTTCAAAAGTATCACAGCCTAAAAAATTGGTTTTAAATTTGTTTGACAAAAATTAATATATCACTCATATTTACATATCTCTATTTTTCTTCCAGAATCCTCACTCCATTATAATGACTTATCTTCTTGGCTTCATCTCCAATACACACATTTTAATTCTTTGTTCTCTTTAATAATAGAGACTAAAGGGAGTGAAAGTCTGGCAACGTAGTGCCTTTCCATTCCAGTGTTATGATGGGACCCTTGGAAATGACAGACAAGCTTATGTGATTCACATGAAACCTTTGATGTCTCAGTGCTGATTTCACTCTTTCCTTGTAGTTTGCCCCAGTGATGTATTGTGGATGTAGGAAGTAGACCCTCTCCTCAAGAGCACACAAACCATTGACAAGTGTATTACAAATAGTGACTTAATACTGAGAAACACATTGAAAAGATAAAATCAATATTCTATCAATATCTTCTGATGAAACAAAAACACATAGATTTTAAATATGACTTTAGAACCTCTACAACAACCCCAATGTATGGGTTAACCACACCACAAGAAGTTTTATTTCTTCGTCTGGCAGATTCACTGTGTATAAGAAGGAAAGATCATTAAGTTATTTATGTCCACAAACTCAGCAGGAATGAAGACGTTCTGACAACGGTACAGAAGATTTGCCTTTAGCTTTGAAGAGTAATGAAATAATTTGTCCAAAGAACTGAGAAAAATACAGTACTTTAATAGAGACAGCTTTTGGTTCACCTTTATCTCCCCAAGGACTCATCAAAATTCCTGATACATAGTAACTGCTCGGCTTTGGGATTGAGAGGAGGCTTGCACAAGTTATTGGGTTTCTGTGAGTTTTAATTTCCTCATTTATAAATTGAGTATACAGTGGAGTCTAGGAACTTAGGCTGTGGAGTCATACCCTTGAAAGTACTAATCCTAACTGCAGCATATCTCTAAAATACAAGGATACAAGGATAATGGGGAGGGGATTTTCCAGTATCTTCTTCCTATGTGGGCCTGGCTTAGTGTGGCTCTTAAGAGATTTCTGCATGAGATTTAGAAAGTGGAAGTGAAGCATCAGCCAATACATGTGGGAGCTAAATGCAGGCCCCCAGAGACCATTGTCCCCGGTCTACTATTAACCTCATTGCTGTGGGATCGTGATCAGGCTGCTTCAACTTCCTGGAACAGGCATTTTTTTCTATGGGAAAGAGGATGAGTACATCCTGCAGGTCATCTGCCTTGTCAGGTTTAGATGCAGTGAGCAATAGAAACAGGATCCAGTTTGCTTTCATGGGTTCTGCTTTGTTCTCGCAGGTTCCAGATTGCTCTTGCTTTTCATCCAGCTTTTCCCCAATCTTCCAATATTCTCCCCTGATGAGTTTAAGTGACTTCAGGACTACCAGGTGTAGAGGCAAAAGTCTTCTTTAGACCCTTTTACCAGCCTCTCTTCATGATTTCTGATTAGTGACTTTTCTCTCTTCCTCCAACTATATTCTTTCAGAGCTTTATACTTCTCCAGCTTCTTCCACAGTTGTATAAATTCCAATTTCTATAATAAATCCTATTCTCCAAATGACCATTATGATCTTACTCTCCTGGTACCTGAAGAAGTTGCAGTATAGGTTTTCCAAATTGGTTCTATGTTTTGATTCAGTTTAAAGAAATCAAAGACACTTTTTCCAATGCTAAAAGAACCACTGATTTTTCATGCCATGAAGTAGCAAATATCTTAAGTTATCATCTATGCACACCTAAAAGTAAGTGGCTGTGGAAGGCACAGCCTGGGATTATCAAGAAGCTGCTGCCATTGCATCTTTCCCTTAAATTGAGTAGGGTGAGGGTTTGGTTGAGTACTTTTAAGTGCAGTAGAGAACTTGAGGATCCACAAAACCCAGATTTATGAAAACAAAGCCAAAGTCTCTTTCTGTGGGTTGCTGAATTACACTTCACATGGAATTCACACCCATGCAAAGTCTTTTATGTTATCATTAGGCCATTGATTAAATAAGAAGGAGTGAGTCCCTGAAAATTAGGATGGGGTCTTATGGACAGATTCCTAATGAAGCTGGAGTCCTTGAACCTCTAAAGTCTGAAAAATATTATTTTTTTCCACTATAAGCAATCTTCTTCTCCTGTCTGAGACCATTCTCCTCTTTCTTGAAGAACTTGTAGTGTTCTCTTCTGTGGCAAATGCCTTATAGAAAACTACTGAACTCCTCAGGGCCTAATCCAGTCACCTCTTATTGCCTCTAGCCCTATAACCAGACAAGATTCAGAAGATACTAGGAGAACAAAAAATTGCTTGATTTTCCAATTTATACTGTCAGACACTGGGATACATACATGGAAATGGAACCTAAGGATGTTGGATAAGAACGAAAGGAAACAGTGTTGGATTTGGTCAGATTTGTAGATGTGGTTACACTAAGCAGCATGGTTGGGAGTAGCTTAAGTTTGCTTCCTTGGTTGTTTGAAATATGGAATCACAGGTGACACTGAATGAAGTTGAAATACGAGTTAGTATGTGAGATTAGTGTGCAAGACCTTCTTACTCATCCTAACTATGTCCTCCAAAAGAGACCAGAGAATACTCCTCTCATCAAAGCTTTGAGAATTATATTTGTGAGCATAACCCCATTATCCTTAAGAATTCTCTGGTAGTTATTCCCTGCAGGCCAAAAGTAAGAGTAGCAGACACTGCCATCAAACTGGGTTCCCTGAATTCTATGAAAATGATGGAAACATGAGGTTAGAGGGATCAAGTGGAAGTTAATCACAGAGACAAAGTGGGTGTGGTAACCATAGGGAGAGCAGAGTCATAGTAGTAATCAAAAGGATTTGAACCACAAAGATCATTGACATTGGCTAATTAATCATGGTGTCCTTCTAAGTTAAATAGGTGTGCATCCTACCAATGTATTATTTTATGTGTATGAATGGAAAATCTCTATGTCTAGAGAAAACACATATGAATGAAAACCACACTAAAGACATGAGTCCTCAACAAATTCCCAAAGTTGAGCCAGTGGACAGTCCCAGTGTAAACTTGTATAAAAGTGGGGAGGAGGGAATCAAGTCCACTTTAGGAAGGATCTTACTATACCACCCAAAATTTTATACCATAATTAATTCTCCTAGCCTTATCCAGAGGGATCTGCAACTATTTATCACAGTAATGTTAACCAAGAATAGAGAAATAACCCACCCTTTTAGAGAATACTAGCCACTGGCTCTGAATCAACATTAATTACTGAAAACCAAAACACCACTGTGGTCTAGCAATCAGAATGGGAGCTTATTGAGATCAGGTGATCAGTGAAGTCTTGGCTTACATCCATGTCACAGTGAACTCAGGAGATACATGGATCCACCCTGTGGTTATTTCCCCAAATTCAGAATGTATACTTGGAATAGACATACTTAGTAACTGGCAAAATTCTTATATTGGGTCTCTGACCTGTGGAGTGAAGTTTATGATGATAGGAAAGACCAAGTAGAAGGCAATAGAGCTGTCTTTACCTACCAAAGTAACAAACATGAATAAATAAACATGTTTCTGGAGTGACTGCAGAGATTACTGACATGATCGAGAACTTGAAATGTGCAAGTGAAAAAAAAACAGAAAATAAATTCTTTCATCACCCCCTTCAACTCACATATTTGGCCTGTGCTAAGACACTGTCTCAGTTCAGGGCTATATCAACTCTTCAGTCTTTTGTTCTAGTCTAATCATCAGACATCTTGATCACCCCTACATTCCACAGGACATCATATTGTCCTATTACACAGACATCATGCAGATTAGAGCTGATGACTGGGAAGTCACAAACATCTAGACAATTTGGTAAGACATAGGAATGCCAAAATTCCACAAGAATTCAAGGTCCTGCTGGATCAGTGAACCTTGTAGGGTTCTATTGGTTTGAGACTTGTTGAACTATCCCTTCAATGGTAAAGGACAAGTGTTTGCATCTGGCTATAACCACAAGAGACACAATACCTAGTAGACCTCTTTGAATTTTGGAAGCAACACATATCTCATTTTGGTGTGCTATTCTAAACTACTTACCAAGTGACCCAAAAGATTTTGAGTAGAGGCCAGGAAAAGAGAAGGTCTGCATCAGATCCAGGCTGCAATGAAAACTGCTCTGCATGAAGATCAAATGACCAAGAAGATTTAATGGAGATTAATGTGTCTATAGCAGTTAGGGTTGCTATATGGAGAAGTTTTCAGGTACATATAGGTGAATACCAATACATACCTTTTAAATACTGGAGTATA
Source organism: Phocoena phocoena (assembly GCF_963924675.1). Lineage (NCBI taxonomy): Eukaryota > Metazoa > Chordata > Mammalia > Artiodactyla > Phocoenidae > Phocoena > Phocoena phocoena. Next base: position 128,662,528 of record NC_089220.1, on the reverse strand, counting down.
GTCATTCTCCATGTGAGAAATAGCTTCTGGCTTGCAGAGGACTAAACGCTTGACCATGGGCCACCAAGCTACCATGCAACAGGAACCACCCACCATGAACTGGATGTTGTCTGACTCATAAGTCATAAATTTAGCTTATAAAGCAGCACTCCATCAGCTAGTATATATAAGATTTGACTTGAGCAGACAACCATGACTCCTACTCCTTCTTCCTTGCCTTCTCTCTCTCAACCCATACATGTGATTTTATATGGAGGTACCTACTTGCAGTTAATTTTTAAAAAGTCTTCATTTATATCTGGTACTTTCACAATATGCTAGCTCCACCTGAAATCTGACAGCCTGTACAATATTACAGTCTCAGTCTAGGAGGGCCCTGAAGAATAGTGGTGGAGGAAAATTCTCCTAGTGGGTACAACTTCAAACAGTACCCCCAATTTATTTAGTCTATAAGGATAAGTTGTCATGGGCAGTGACTAAGACTTTGTCTTAGAGTCCTGGAAAGAAAAAAACTGGAGAATTAGATTTAAGAAAGTCTGGGGAAAGGTTTGAAGTTAGACTTTAACTGAGTGCAGAGAGTGCAGAACTTTGTATTTCATGTGAATGCCCAACCAATAAGGGATCTCAGCAGAGGAGCATCTTCATAATCAGATGGACAGGATGATCTTTTTCCTGGATATCTCTCAGTCTCTTTATGCAGTCATCCTTGCCTTTGCCTAGTGAACAAATTAACCAGGGTAGCAGGAATACAGATTATACATGGGCCCAGCAAGACAGACATTCACTCACCTAAGATGACTTGCTATGCTACTGCTAAGTGTCCAAACTGCTAACAGACATCAACACTGAGCTCATTATGTAACACCAATTCCCAGCAAGATCATCCAGTAGCCTAGTAACAGGTTGATATTGAACTTCTTTCATAATGAAAGGGGGAGTGTTTTGTTCTTACTGACATACAAACTTACTTTAGATGTGGATTTGCCTTCCCTGTCCACAATGCTTCTGCCAAAACCACCATCTATGGATTTACAGAATGACCTATGAAACTTCACAGTATACTCCAAAGTGTTGGCTCTAACTGAGGAATTCATTTTATAGCAAATAAATTTAGCAAAGGACTTATGCTCATGGAACTCAATGGTCTTACCGATGTTTCTTATCATGCTGAAGCAGCTGGTCCAATAGAATGATGAAACAGCCTTTTTCTGCCAGCGGATGGCCTCAGATTGCCATCATTGCAGGGCTGGATAATGTACTCCATAATGTGTTCTATGTTCTATATCAGTGATGAACATATGATGCTATTTCTTTCACAGAAAAGACTCATGAATTTGGGAATCAAGGGATGGAACTGAGAGTGGCTCTTCTCACTCTTACTGCCAATTATCCATTAGTATAATACTTTATTCTTCCTCCTATAACTTTAGACTGCTGATTTAGTGGTCTTATTTTCCAAGGGAAGAATGTTTCTACCAGAGTTTACAGGACAGATTTCATTAAGATGGAATGTGAGACATCTACCTAGCCACTTTCTTCCCTTCATGTTAGTGAACAGCAAGAAATGGTGATATTATTGTATAAACTATCATGATTAATCCAATTATCAAGTAGATGAGTTGTTACTATAGTGGGCATAAAGTAAAGAATGGCTGGGATTTAGGATGTCCCTAGGATACCTCTTAGTTCCTACATCTTCTGATAAAAGTTACTAGAAAACTACACACCTGAATACGTGCAAGACTGCTAATGGACCAAACCTTTTCATTAGGAATAATCATCTAGGTCACTCCAGAAGACAAGGAACCACAACTACCCAAGGTTTGTGCTGAGAGAAAAAGGAATATGGAAGAGGTAGTGAAAGAAGGAATCTCTAAACATCAGCTACAGCCATGTGCTTATTGCAGAAACAAAGACTGTACAAGTATTTCTACCTTATTGTAGTATAGCTATATTTGCATATGTGTTAAGCAATCTTTTTTTCCCCTACTCAGTACTGACTTTACAGGATACAAAATTGGGGGTGTGAGTCGGTTTGAATAGGCATAAGTGTTACCCAAAGATGGATAAACTGAAATTTGGACTTTGAATTATTTCTTGGGAAAGGTTTAAAGAGTTTTCAATTGTAAAGGGATGATTGCATCACAATAGGTAGAAGCATGATTTTGCCATTATCTCTATTTGGAAATTAACTATAGTTAGGAGCCCAGATGAATGTCAAGTTGACAAAGTGTGCACTGTGCTCTTTTGTACTTTGTCAGTTTAACTAAGCTGGAACTGCATACCCAAGAATCTCCTCCATATAGAGTTCTGCGTTCAGCATGACACAAGGGAAACTGGCCCAGAATTGGGAGGCAGAGTGAAGCAAAGGCCACTACACTATGCTTAGAAGTTTAGTAGAGGCCCCAGCTGCTGCTGCAGAGTTTGCACAGTGATCTGCTCCTCACTTGATTGGTGTGGGGTTACCGCTGGGTCCAAACCTGACTCCAGCTGGAGCAGAGGGCTTCTCCTTCCACTTCTCTGAGTTCTGGGCCAGGTACGTGGACCAACTCTGTGTAGAAGGGAAACTGCCTCCTCTGAGAGTCACCAGGTATTAGAGTCAGATGCAGTGAGGAGGTTCCTGTTTATCCTCACGAGTTCTGGTTTGTTCTTGCCTTTCCTCTTTGTGCATCTGTTTTTCCTGCCTGTCTGCCCACTTTGCTGACCTCCAGAAAGATCAGTCACACCATCAGACTCCAAGGCCTCACCTCTTTGGCTTTTTCTTTTCTTTTCTTTTCTTTCTTTCTTTTTTTATTGTTTCTGGTTCTCCAACTGACGTCTCATGGATCTTTATTTTCCTAGCTTCTTGCATAATTGTGTATGGTCAAATAATTATAATAAGTCCTTTAATGTTATTTCATAATTCCTGATTAAGTATAACTGATACAGACTTTGAGTCTGAACCCCTTATCAAGTGGGATATCCAATGGTATCCAGCAAAACCATAACATATTATTCAAGTTTAGATTCCTTGAACAGGTGTCATGATGACAAAGGGTGAGGACAATTCCTGGAGCACTGTTACTGATTAAGCCTTGGTGGGGACCAGTGGGCCTAGAGACAAAACTCACCTCCTTTGCTATTTCATCCATGTCTTATTTTGCATAAACCTATTTATCTTTCTATGTTTGCTTCCTCTGAATTTTACAGACTAAGAGGGGATTGAGTTTTGAGAACTGTTGCAAGAAAAAAAGGGCCGGGGTAAAGCCAGCATTTAACAAAATGCTTCCTGGCATTACAAACAATTAAGAATTTTTACCATCATTTTAATTTATGTTTTATATTATTCTGTATTAAACTCCACATTAAAAACTCTGAGATCTCATCAGCACAAGATGTTGTTGTACCTGCAGTGGGAGAGCTCTTTGTTTTCTTCTCTCTTTAACTGCCTCTGATCATGGACTGTTAAGTCCAAATGGGAAGCCCAGAGGAGTTGGATTTACTTCCTTCTTCTTCATTTGTGTGGCTCTTATTTGTTCTCCAGGACTCAAGTCACATATTAGGAAGGATGGAAAATTATCTTCTGGGACCAGCTGGAGATTGTTTCACTTCTTAATTGAAATCCATCAATGGTATTTAAGTATTCTAGGAGCCCTCTAAATAATAGATTAAAAATTACATGTGCACATACAACTTCTCTTCCTTTTTGGGGGGAAATATTCATATCATTTATCAGATATCAAGATTTTCCATTATGGCTCCACCTGAATCTGTATTTAACTACAAAGAGCAGGTGGGTGAGTTGAATGATTTCTTAAGAGGTCATGGTTTTTATCCTAAAAGTGTATCTTCCCTAAATAACTAGTGCTCATGGCTCCAATTATAAATAATTTTAAATATTTTGACCAATTATTATTAAAATAGTATGATTCTTATTTGTAACCAAAAACTATGTACATAATTTAAGCTCATTAAAGAACTACTAGTATTAGTACAACACATAGAATAAATGTATCAAGTGTATCAAGTCAACTTTACCCTGGATCTGTAGAAAAATACAGGTAAAATACAGGCAGAACTTATCTTGTCCTGATGCTCTCCTTAGGTGAGTTTATTCACCTCCGTGGCTTCAACCGCAGCTTAAATGCAAATGCCCCCAACATATATGTCCAGGCTCATGAAAATTCTCCACTGAATGTGGAGACAGGTGAACTCCAGAAACTTGAGGTCTGTGCTGAAAAAGGCGGACTCTTTACAGAGAACCACCACCAGAAAACAAGCCACACTAGATATGTGCACATACACACATGAACAGTTGGCAGGAATTGCCTTCTCTGGGATGTCCAGTGCAGTTATCCTGGCCTATGATGTATGGATGTGAGATGTACTGCATAGGGTACAATAGCCAAGTCCTCTTTTAGCATATAACTGTCCTTCAGTAACTTAGTGTAAGGAATACTATGTTCCTACTTTGCCTGTAGGAAAATAAGATTTTTTTTTTCTTGCAATAAACTATATAGGCTTTCTCATTCCACTCCTTGGTTTAATTCTGCCTTGTTGCTCTAATATTTCTGAACCACAAAGCAAGTATACCATTAAAAAATACACCAACAGGTAAGGATAATGTACTCTGGGCCTATGCACACAATGCATGAAAGTAAAAAAAAAAAAAAATAATTAAAAAGGATAAGAGCTTTTCAATCAATTTGATAAAAAAATTAAGTTAATTAAAAGAAGACTCTTTTTCCCTAGAAGGCGACACTGATCTTTATTATTAATGCATACCAGCATTCCATAGCTGTGCATAATGATGGGCTGTAACATCAGGAGCAGTTTCATCTGGAGCCTAATTTGTTATAAAATCTTTTCTAGTATTCTTGAAGTGTGGCCTCTGCCACTGCCTCCCTCCCACTTCTGGGCTAGTTCTGAACTCTGAGAGAATGTCTTCCTTTTTATTTTTACCTGAGAGTTAATTTGCAAGATTGTTTTCAGCTTTAGTTTCCCAACCTTCCAAAAATAAGCATTTACAGGATTTTCACTTTGCTTTCATTTTTTTGCTTTGTGTTCTATTAATGGAAACTATTGTGAAAACATCATACACAAGTTATCTCTTCTATAAGTACAGTCTTATTAGAGAGAACAAAGAGAAAGGAGATTAAAGGGTGTCACTTAATTCAAATATTGGAGTTAGGGAAGATTAAAATAAATATTCCCAAAATACGGGTATGAAGCTTAATGGAGTCATTTATTCTTATATTCATTCATATGAGTTCATTCATATGAATGAATATTTATAGAGTATTCCCTATATTTGATACTGGGAAGATGTAGATGTTTAAGACAGTTCTTGCAACCAAAGGGATTATGATATTTAATACCTTGTACTTGTTGTCCTAGGTACCACAAAGATAAAAGGAAAATTAAGTTACAGTATCTACTTTCAAGGGATTGCAATTTCTTACAAGTGTGCAAAATAGAGCCCAATATAGAACATTGTTCCAGCTCATGTGTGTAAAACACGTCTAATGTGAAAGTCCACATGAGCCAAAGGGTTTGAAGGAGACTCTGGGAAGGAGATAGTACTTAAATTGTATCAAGACAGATGGGCTGAATTTATGGTACATTAATACTCTATAATATTGTACAGCTGGTTAAAACAATGAGCTAGATGAATAAGTACACATAATAAACATGTTTATTGAGCAAAAAATGAAAGTTGTAGGTAAGAAAAAGAAAAAGAAAAAAATACACTGTGTGATTAATTATTTGTAAAATTAAAGTCAAAGGCTCTGAAAAGAAGAAAGGAAAGAATGATGGGCTGAATTTGGACAGATGGTGAACAGGGGAGAATATAGCAGACAGAAAAGTTTTCAAATGCCATATAGTGTTCAGAACAGAGAAAAGACTGGGTTATCCACAGTATATAAGGAGTAACCCTCTCAGGAGAGAAATATAACAATGTGACATGAGATTTACACTCTATGTTATAATCTGCAAACCAAGAGCCAAATCAATGGCAATATCTTCTCTTGAGTTAGGCAAAACCCAGCAGTGGTGCAGGACAGGATGTGAGGGCCTAGTGCCTGGAAGTCTGCTTACCTCTTTTGTAAGGAAAATTCTGGAGAAAATGGTCAGCTACCCAGATGAAATCAATCCATGAGAGAGAGAGGTGTACCTATGGTCACATACAACAAAAAGTTATTCAGAGACTAAACAAATGTGTGCAGATATAATGTTCAAAGTTCTAGACAGGGAATTTATTCACATTCTACAGTATAAAGCAGAAGAGAGAGAGAGAGAGAGAGAGAGAGAGAGAGAGAGAGAAATATATAGAATTTAATTTAATACCCAAATAGAAGTAGAGGTGAGGAATAAAGAAAGCAAGCTAGCCAACCGCTCTGGAGGAGCCCCACCAGCCAAAGCCATGACAGTCCTTGGGACCGCAGGCCAGTTGTTTCAACAAGTAACTTAAAGCCAAAATGGAAAAACAAGGAGGTTGGTGCCGGAGATCATGTTGATGTGAAACCAGGGATGGCCACCTTGTGCCAGTGAGTACAACTTGGAGGAGATTCAAGATGGCAGAAGAGTAAGACATGGAAATCACCTTCCTCCCCACAAATACATCAGGAATACATCTACATGTGGAACAACTCCTACAGAACACCTACTGAATGCTGGTAGAAGACTTCAGACTTCCCAAAAGGCAAGAAACTCCCCACGTACCTGGGTAGGGTAAAAGAAAAAAGAATAAACAGAGACAAAAGAATAGGGACAGGACCTGCATCAGTGGGAGGGAGCTGTGAAGGAGGAAAAGTTTCCACACACTAGGAAGCCACTTCTTGGACGGAGACAGGGTGGAGGAAGGGGGAAGCTTCAGAGCCACAGAGGAGAGCACAGCAACAGGGGTGTGGAGGGCAAAGCGGAGACATTCCCGCACAGAGGATAGGTGCCAACCAGCATTCACCAGGCCGAAAGTCTTGTCTGCTCACCTGCCGGGGGCGGGCAGGGGCTGGGAGCTGAGGCTCCGGCTTCGGTCAGATAGCAGGGAGAGGACTGGGGTTGGCGGCGTGAACACAGCCTGCAGGAGGTTAGTGCACCACAGCTAACCGGCAGGGAGTCTTGGAAAAAGTCTGGAGCTGCCAAAGAGGCAAGAGACTTTTTCTTGCCTCTTTGTTTCCTGGTGCGCGAGGAGAGGGGATTAAAAGCGCCGCTTAAAGGAGCTCCAGAGAAAGGCACGAGTCGCGGCTATCAGCGCGGACCCCAGAGACGGGCATGAGATGCTAAGGCTGCTGCTGCTACCACCAAGAAGCCTGTGTGCGAGCACGGGTCAATCTCCACACCCCTCTTCTGGGGAGCCTGTGCAGCCCGCCACTGCCAGGGTCCCGGGATCCAGGAACAACTTCCCCGTGAGAATGCATGGCGTGCCTCAGGCTGATGCAACATCACGCCGGTCTCTGCCGCCACAGGCTCGCCCCGCATCCGTACCCCTCCCTACCCCCAGCCTGAGTGAGCCAGAGCCGCCAACTCAGCTGCTCCTTTAACCCTGTCCTGTCTGAGCGAAGAACAGATGCCCTCAGGTGACCTACACGCACAGGTGGGGCCAAATCCAAAGCTGAACCCCGGGAGCTGTGCGAACAAAGAAGAGAAAGGGAAATTTTTCCCAGCAGCCTCAGGAGCAGCGGATTAAATCTCCACAATCAACTTGATGTACCCTGCATCTGTGGAATACCTCAATAGACAATGAATCATCCCAAATTGGGGAGGTGGATTTTGGGAGCAAATATATATATTTCCCCTTTTTATCTTTTTGTGAGTATGTATGTGTATGCTTCTGCATTTGATTTTGTCTTTATAGCTTTGCTTTTACCATTTATCCTAGAGTTCTATCTGTTGCTTTTTTCCTTTTTTTATTACTTAAAATTTTATTTCCTAATAATTATTTATTTTAATAACTTTATTTTATTTTACTTTTATTTTATTGTACCTTCTTTCTTTCTTCCTTCCTTCCTTCCTTCCTTTCTTTCTTTCTTTCTTTCTTTCTTTCTTTCTTTCTTTCTTTCTTTCTTTCTTTCTTTCTCTATTTTTTCTCCCTCTTATTGTGAGCCATGTGGAGGACAGGCTGTTTGTGCTCCAGCCAGGCATTAGGGCTGTGCCACTGAGGTGGGAGAGCCAACTTCAGGACACTGGTCCACAAGAGACCTCCCAGCTCCATGTAATATCAAACACAGAGTCTGCCTAAAATCAAAAAAAGGCCACAGAAACCCCAAAACACACCACCAGACATGGACCTGCCCACCAGAAAGTAAAGATCCAGACTCATCCACTGGAACACAGACACCAGTCCCCTCCACAAGGAAGCCTACACAACCCATTAAACCAACTTTAACTACTGAGGACAGACACCAAAAACAATGGAAACTATGAACCTGAAGCCTGTGAAAAGGAGACCCCAAACACAATACGGTAAGCAAAATAAGAAGACAGAGAACCACACAGCAGATGAAGGAGCAAGGCAAAACCCCACCAGACCTAACAAATGAAGAGGAAATAGGCAGTATACCTGAAAATAATTCAGAATAATGATAGTAAAGATGATCCAATATCATGGAAATACAATGGAGAAAATACAAGAAACGTTTAATAAGGACCTAAAAGAACTAAAGAGCAAACAAACGATGATGAACAACACAATAAATGAAATTAAAAATTCTCTAGAAGGGATCAATAACAGAATAACTGAGGCAGAAGAATGAATAAGTGACCTGGAAGATAAAATAGTGGAAGAAGCTACTGCAGAGCAGAATAAGGAAAAAACAATGAAAATGATTGAGGACAGTATCAGAGGCCTCTGGAACAACATTAAATACGCCAACATTCGAATTATAGGTGTCCCAGAAGAAGAGAAAAAGAGAGGGACTGAGAAAATATTTGAAGAGATTATAGTTGAAAACTTCCCTAATATGAGAAAGGAAATAGTTAATCAAGTCCAGGAAGCACAGAGCCCCATACAGGAAAATTCCAAGGGGAAACACGGCAAGACACATATTAATCAAACTATCAAAAATTAAATACAAAGAATAAATATTAAAAGCAGCAAGGGAAAAACAAGTAACATAAGGGAATCCCCATAAGGTTAACAGCTGATCTTTCAGCAGAAACTCTGCAAGCCAGAAGGGAGTGGCAGGACATAGTTAAACTGATAAAAGAGAAAAATGTACAACCAAGATTACTCTACCCAGCAAGGATCTCATTCAGATTTGATAGAGAAATTAAAAGCTTTACTGACAAGCAAAAGCTAAGAGAACTCAGCACCACCAAACCAGCTTTATAACAAATGCTAAAGGAACTTCTCTACGCAGGAAACACAAGAGAAGGAAAAGACCTACTATAATAAACCCAAAACAATTAAGAAAATTGTAATACAAACATACATATCGATAATTACCTTAAATGTAAATGGATTAAATGCTCGAACCAAAAGACATAGACTGGCTGAATGGATACAAAAACAAGACCCGTATATGCTGTCTACAAGAGACCCACTTCAGACCTAGGACACAAACAGACTGAAAGTGAGGGCATGGAAAAAGATATCCGATGCAAATGGAAATAAAAAGAAAGCTGGATAGCAATTATCATATCAGAAAAAATAGACTTTGAAAAAAAGACTGTTACAAGAGACAAAGAAGAACACTACATAATGATCAAGGGATCAATCCAAGAAGAAGATATAACAACTGTAAATATTCATGCACCCAACATAGGAGCACCTCAATACACAGCAAATACTAACAGCCAAAAAAGGGGAAATCGACAGTAACAGAATCATAGTAGGGGACTTTAACACCCCACTTTAACCAAAGGACAGATCATCCAAAATGAAAATTAATAAGAACAAAAGCTTTAAATGATACATTAAGCAAGACGGACTTAATTGATATTTATAGGACTTTCCATCCAAAAACAACAGAATACGCATTCTCCTCAAGTGCTCATGGAACATGCTCCAGGATAGATCATATCTTGGGTCACAAATCAAGCCTTGGTACATTTAAGAAAATTGAAATTGTATCAAGTATCTCTTCCAACCACAGCGCTATGAGACTAGATATCAATTACAAGGAAAAATCTGTAAGAAATACACACACATGGAGGATAAACAGCACACTATTTATAAACAAAGAGATCACTGAAGAAATCAAAGAGGAAATTAAAAAATACCTAGAAACAAATGACAATGACCCAAAACCTATGAGATGCAGCAAAAGCAATTCTAAGAGGGAAGTTTATAGCTATACAAGCCTACCTTAAAAAAACAAGAAACATCTCAAATAAACAATCTAACCTTACACCTAAAGCAATTAGGAAAAGAAGAACAAAAAAACCCAAAGTTAGCAGAAGGAAACAAATCATAAAGATCAGATGAGAAATAAATGAAATGGAAATTAAGGAGACAATAGCAAAGATCAATAAAACTAAAAGCTGGTTCTTTGAGAAGATAAACAAAATTGATAAACCATTAGCCAGACTTATCAAGAAAAAAAGGGAGAAGACTCAATAGAATTAGAAGTGAAGAAGGAGAAGTAACAACTGACACTGCAGAAATGCAAAGGATCATGAGAGATTACTACAAGCAACTATATGCCAATAAAATAGACAACCTGGAAGAAATGGACAAATTCTTAGAAATGCACAACATTCCGAGACTGAACCAGGAAGAAATAGAAAATATGAACAGACCAATCACAAGGACTGAAATTGAAACTGTGATTAAAAATATTCCAACAAACAAAAGCCCAGGACCAGATGGCTTCACAGGCGAATTCTATAAAACCTTTAGAGAAGAGCTAACACCTACACTTCTCAAACTCTTCCAAAATATAGCAGAGGGAGGAACACTCCCAAACTCATTCTATGTGGTCGCCATCAACCTGATACCAAAACCAGACAAGGATGTCACAAAGAAAGAAAACTACAGGCCAATATCTTTGAGGAACATAGATGCAAAAATCCCCAACAAAATACTAGGAAACAGAATCCAACAGCACATTAAAAGGATCATATACCATCATCAAGTGGGGTTTATCCAAGGAATGCAATGATTTTTCAATATATGGAAATCAATCACCATGATACACCATATTAACAAATTGAAGGAGAAAAACCATATGATCATCTCAATAGATGCAGAGAAAGCTTTCGACGAAATTCAACACCCATTTATGATAAAAACCCTGGAGAAAGTAGGCATAGAGGGAACTTTCCTCAGCATAATAAAGGCCATATATGACAAGCCCACAGCCAACATCATCCTCAATGGTGAAAAACTGAAAGCATTTCCACGAAGATCAGGAACAAGGCAAGTTTGCCCACTCTCACCACTCTTATTCAACATAGCTTTGGAAGTTTTAGCCAGAGCAATCAGAGAAAAAAGGAAATAAAAGGAATCCAAATCGGAAAAGAAGTAAAGCTGTCACTGTTTGCAGATGACATGACACTATACATAGAGAATCCTAAAGATTCCACCAGAAAACTACTAGAGCTAATCAATGAATTTGGTAAAGAAGCAGGATACAAAGTTAATGCACAGAAATCTCTGGCATTCCTATACACTAATGATGAAAAATCTGAAAGTGAAATCAAGAAAACACTCCCATTTACTATTGCAACAAAAAAGAATAAAATATCTAGGAATAAACCTACCTAAGGAGACAAAAGACCTGTATGCAGAAAATTATAAGACACTGATGAAAGAAATTAAAGAAGGTACAAATAGATGGAGAGATATACCATGTTCTTGGATTGGAAGAATCAACATTGTGAAAATGACTCTACTACCCAAAGAAATCTACAGATTCCAAGCAATTCCTGTCAAATTACCACTGGCATTTTTCACAGAACTAGAACAAAAAATTTCACAATTTGTTTGGAAACACAGAAGACCCCGAATAGCCAAACAATCTTGAGAAAGAAAAACTGAGCTGGAGGAATCAGGCTCCCTGACTTCAGACTATTCTACAAATCTACAGTAATCGAACAGTATGGTACTGGCACAAAACCAGAAATATAGATCAATGGAACAGGATAGAAAACCTGAGATAAACTCACGAACATACGGCCACCTTATCTTTGATAAAGGAGGCAAGAATATACAGTGGAGAAAAGACAGCCCCTTCAATAATGGTGCTGGGAAAACTAGACAGCTACATGTAAAAGAATGAAATTAAAACACTCCCTAACACCATGCACAAAAATAAACTCAAAATAGATTAAAGACCTAAATGTAAGTCCAGACGCCATCAGACTCTTAGAGGAAAACATAGGCAGAACACTCTATGACATAAATCACTGTAAGATCCTTTTTGACCCACCTCCTAGAGAAATGGGGATAAAAACAGAAATAAACAAATGGGACCTATGGAAACTTTAAAGCTTTTGCACAGCAAAGGAAACCATAAACAAGACAAAAAGACAACCCTCAGAATGGGAGAAAGTATTTGCAAATGAAGCAACTGACAAAGCATTAATCTCCAAAACATTCAAGCAACTCATGCAGCTCAATATCAAAAAAACAAACAACCCAATCAAAAAATGGGCAGAAGACCTAATTAGATATTTCTCCAAAGAAGATATACAGATTGCCAACAATCACATGAAAGAATGCTCAACATCATTAATCATTAGAGAAATGCAAATCAAAAGTACAATGAGATATCATCTCACACCAGTCAGAATGGCCATCATCAAAAAAATCTACAAACAATAAATACTGGAGAGTGTGTGGAGAAAAGGGAACACTCTTGCACTGCTGGTGGGAATGTGAATTGGTACAGCCACTATGGAGAACAGTATGGAGGTCCCTTAAAAAACTAACAATAGAACTACCATATGACCCAGCAATCCCACTACTGGGCATATACCCTGAGAAAACCATAATTCAAAAAGAGTCATGTACCAAAATGTTCATTGTAGCTCTATTTACAATAGCCAGGCCATGGAAGCAACCTAAGTGTCCATCAACAGATGAATGGATAAAGAAGATGTGGCACATATATACATTGGAATATTACTCAGCCATAAAAAGGAATGAAAATGAGTTATTTGTAGTGAGTTGGGTGGACCTAGAGACTGTCATACAGACTGAAGTAAGTCAGAAGGAGGAAAACAAATACCGTATATATGGAATCTAAAAAAACAAAAAAAAAGAAAAACAAGAATATGGCCAGAAGAACCTAGAGGAAAGATGGGAATAAAGATGCAGACCTATTAGAGAATGGATTTGAGGATATGGGGAGGGGGAAGGGTAAGCTGGGACAAAGTGAGAGAGTGGCATGTATATGTATACACTACCAAACGTAAAATAGATAGCTATTGGGAAGCAGCTGCAAAGCAGGGGGAGATCAGCTCGGTGCTCTGTGGCAACCTAGAGTGGTGGGATAGGGAAGGTGGGAGTCAGGGAGATGCAAGAGGGAAGAGATATAGGGACGTACGTATATGTATAACTGATTCACTTTGTTGTAATGCAGAAACTGACACACCATTGTAAAGCAATTATACTATAATAAAGATGTTAAAAAAAATGCTAACCAACAAATCAGTTTAGATACGTGGGAAAAAAAAGTGTAAAATGGAGACCAAATGAAAATCAAAGAAAGAAAACTTGCAGTTGCTGCCTCTTAAGGGGATGGGCTGCTTGTAGGAAGGGGAGGGAAGAGTGCAAACCAGACCTCCTCCCCTTCTAGTTCTCTTATCCATTGAATCTTTTGGAAGGATGATCTAGTAAGAAAGGTGGAAATTAAATACCTTGAATCATTAAGTTTCCCAGTACTGGCTCATTGGTAACATGACCCAGTATCTTTGAACTTGGCCAGTCCTCAGTAGTTCTCCTCTTAAGAAGTGCCGGGGCGGGTGGGGGCGGTGGTCGGTGATAAAGGGAAGTGGAAAGAGATGAACTGTAAAGATCATTTAGCCAACGAACACTTGCTTAAGGCTCACAATACCGAGTCATTGCACTTTGTCTGTGGGTTAGTTCCTAAAGTAAGTGTCTAAGGTGAACACTGTGTTTAATCAAAGTGATTCCTTGTGTGGCTTATCATGTACACTAAAATGTTGTTAAAAAGAAATCATAAAACACAATGGTTCTCTCAAGCAACGTGTTTGGGTACAGGTAGAACAGGACATCCTGGAAGCTCGGCTACAAGAGGTCATTCAGGGACCCAGGTTCTTTTCCTCTTGTGGCTCCTGTGTATGATCAACGCGGAATCAAAACATGTGGAAGAAAATCAATTTTTTTCAAGAAGTTATATGCGTTTTAGTTCCATCACTTCCACTTAACATGAGAAATTGGTCTCATGGCCACATTGATCTGCAAGGGATGACAGGAAATATAGCCTCTAGCTGACTGGACATTGCCACCCTAAGGAGATAGTGGACCAATGAGAGGGAAAGCCTCGATTATTGGCTTCTGTTTCTATGGAAGAAGAGGAGATGAATTTTGAGAGAAAATCAGTCTTCTATCCTTGTCTGCCTTTCATAGCCAACCAAATCATGCATTACCCTCTCAAAACATATTCACCTTGACTCAAATGGAAAAACTCAGGATCTCATCTACTTACTGTAACCAGTTAAAAACCCCAAGCCTGTGAATGATATGGATTCCTCTTCATCAAGTCCAGCTGTGGTTCCTTGCAGTTTAGCAGCCTATAAACTCCTAGACAAGTTATCTGCCTTCCCTCAATCCCAGTATATCATGCAAATGATATACCTCAACTAAACTCCCATTGGGGAAATGAGAAAACAAGAAAAGACACAGAAATCAGTGATTCATTGTAGTTACCAAATCCTTCTGGGCAGGTATGGCAAATACTCCCAACTTGGCAGCAGAGTTCCTTGATTAGGCTTGATTTGTCTCTCTGGAAGGACCTCTCCTGTCTATTATGCTCCGAGAGTCCTGACTTCACTATCTGAGAGATTCTTCTTTTCCATTACATTTGGGACCACAACAGAAGATGATGAGGGAAAGTATTCAACCCTTGGAATTGCATAGTTTTGTAACTGTTAGAGACACAGGACAAATATTGCATCAAGGATTGAAAAATCACAGACATTTGTCAACTTGGCTTGCAATCTCTTTGGCAATACAACTCCCTCAGCTGTAGTAGACAGTTTATTTGCTTCCAGTCAGTTCCACGTGCAAGAAACCAGACTTGAATCTCTCTTCTAGACAGAAATCTGAAGCCTCTGCATTCAATTTTATTTTCTGACCCCTGTTCTTGGTCTACCTCTCTCTTCTTCATTTTAGAGGTGATTTCTTGAGGTCCGCTGAAGCAACAAGCTTGGGTGAAAAGGCACCATAATTTTGTCTCTAGTTGGACTGACTTCTATTTTCTGGCTGAAAAATCGTAATGAGAAATACTGGAGGAAAGTCTGGAATCCTGACACTTTCTGTTTTGGCTACAGAAGTAGTAAAGCTGTTCCATCGTAAAGCTCCCCAATATCTGGATCTCCATTTGGTTTAAATTTAAGGCATATTTAAGTCCCCAGAGCTCAATTTCATTCCACTTTGCCTGCACTTGGGCTTGTTCTTGCTCAAGCTTTCCCTCTTATAACATTTTGCCAGAAGCAGCAGGGAGCATTCGACACACAAACTCATTCTAAGTTTTTCAAACAAGTTTCTTTTGGAGTACAGAGTACAGTGTTGAAAAAATCATGGTCTTTCCTGAAAGTTATATCTTGCTTCCCAAGTTGTTGTATCTGTGTTTTTGCCACCCAACACCAGACCATTAAGAAAAAACCAAATGTTTTAAAATTTTTGTTATGTCAGTGCACCACTTCCTGGTTAAATATCTGTATTACTTATATCATGGCTAACGTGCTGTAAAAAGAGATACAAAAATGTAGTGGCTACAACAAGATAACATTTATTTTTTCCTCCCAGTACAGAACATTTATATGATATATATATATATATATATATATATATATATATATATATATATATATATTTTAAGTACACAGTAGAGTGCATAACCCATTGTATTTTTTATTTATTTTATAAAAGAGAAAGAGAGAGGGAGGATACAAACAACATAACAGAGTGTGTATTATAGAATTTACAGGAAGTTAAATGAAGGTATGCTACATCTTTTCTAGAACCTTGTTCTTCTGGGCAAATAAATTACAAATTGTCCTTTATATGCCTCACAATACTTTATTAATTGCCAAATTTTATTCTTTTTTCTTGGTTCTCGTTCCAGTTTTGACATCAAAAATGTTTTCTGACATCTGATGTTATGAACATCTTTGGGCCTTAGTTTCCTTTCTAAAATCAATAATTTAAACTATAATGTCTCTGAAATCTCTACCAACTATAAATCCTGTGTTTCACTGTCATTAACATGAGAGCTAGCCCTTGTTTCTTTAGCTGGGGTGTGTCCTTGCCTTGTAGAACCTGTAGATCTGGTAATGGATGGTGCGTTTCTCTTCCCAACAGCAGCCTCTGCTTTGATGCTGCCTTGTCTCCATTTGAGATTCTCAAAATGCCTTCCTTTAACCGCTTTACCAGCAAGTGCTGAAGATCTAAACGTGAACTAGGTCTTTAAGTCTTTCTTCTAATGAAGTTCAAATTTTATAGATGGATCACTGAGTGGCTTCTGACAAGTGTGTAAGACCTTATTGATATGCTATGTACAAACTGTTTGCTCCAACTTACCATACTGGCCTTATCTTCACTTATTTTTCATTTTCCAGGTATTTTATTATGCTATATAATATGAATCTTTGAACTTTTCTTTAAATTTCCTTGGAACATTTCACAGATTAATTAATGAATTACAAGCTCACAGAGAAATTCAGAATCATACTCCAAGATCATCATTGATTTTCCACATTCCATATATTTTTCACTTCCATTTACACATTTCCAATGGCTTTTCTCTTTTTTCCATCTGAAATATTCAGTTTTTCTATTTGGCATCACTTCCCTCCTGACTGAAGGTCTTAGCATTTCTTATAGCACAATTCTGCTGATGGCTAATCCCCTTACTTTTCTTTTACTAAAAATTCCTTTATTTTGCTTTTAATCTGAAGGAATATTTTCACTGACTATAGATTTCTCTTTGTGTGTGTACATTTTTTTTCTTTTAGAACTTTTAAAACATTATTTCACGTTTTTTCTGGCCTCCATTTTTTATAATGGAAAGGCAGTAATAATTTGAATAATTTTTCCTAAATAGTATGTAATTTTTCTCATCCTTATTTAAAATTTTCTCTCTCTTTTTTTTTTTTTTTTTTTTTTTTTTTGGTTTTCTGTAGTTTGGTGCTAATATGAAGAGATATGGTAGTATATGTGTTTATTATACTTGGGGATCACTGAGCTTGTAGAACTTATAACTGTCTGACTGGAAAATTTTTGGTCACTATATTTAATATACTTTTATCTGCTCAATTCTGCCTCTCTTTTCCTTCTAGGACTCCAATTATGACTATATTAGACATTTTTATATTGCCCCACAGGTTTCTGAGGGTCTGTTCATTTTTTTTCAATCATTGTCATCTCTATCCTTCAGATTAATTTCTATTGATCTGTCTTCATAACGACTTCCTTCTGTCATCTCCATTTTTCAGTCCATTCTTCTCCAGTGATTTTCCTTGTATATTTCAGATATCTATTTTACATTTATAGAATTTTTCTGCTGAGATTTACTAATTTTAGCTCCTTATGAGCATATTTTCCCTTACTTCCTTAACCATAGTTATATATACAAACTGCTTTAAAATTCTTGTCTGCATTGCAGCATTAGGTCATCTCGAGGTTATTTTCTTTTCTCTTTAAAATGAGTATCATACTCCTTTCTTTGTATGTAAAAAAAAAAAAGTAGCTCTTATCCTAGCCATTTTGCATCAGGTTTTAAGATTATGGACTGTGTCATGTTCTTTTAAAGACTATTGAGAATTTTTTTAAGCTGGTGGTTAACTTGGCTGAACTCAATTGTAAACTGTCTCCTCTGTGGTTGGTAGTCTGTTCTCAGGCCTGTTCCTTTAGCTGCACTACTTGAAATACATTTTGTACATAGCTGGTTCAAGAGTCATCCAGAGATTTGGGCAGAGTTGTTTTACAGAATTGGAGGCATTCCATCCTTGCTTTCTCCTTTCCAGGATTTGTCCCCCACATTCTAATGGCTGAAGTTGCCTGAATTCAATCCTCTGGTTTTTCAGTCCGGTAATTCTGTAGGCTTCAATGTTTTGTCTCCTTGACGTAACATGCAGACTGGGACTTACCCCCATCAAATAAGCTATGGAAATAGAATATTCACCCAGAACTGTTCTAGAGTTCTCCAGGGAAAGAGAAACAAGTAAGTAGATAGGTAGATAGATACATATGAGAATTTGGTAGATAGATACATATGAGGAGTTGGTTCACATGATTATGGAGGCAGAGAAGTCCCATGATCTGTCATCTACAAACTGGAAACATGGTGGAGTAATTCTAGTGCCAGTTCAAAGGCTTGAGAACCAGAAAAGCCAATGATGTAAATTCCAGTCAAAGAGCAGGAGGAGACTGATGTCCCAGCACACATAGGCATCTAGGAAGAAAAATGGTTGAATTGCTTCTTACTCTTCCTTTTGTTCTATTCAGGCCCTCTTGAGATTTGACGATGCCCATCCTCATTGCAAAAGGCAATCTACCTTACTGAGTGCATGGATTCAAATGCTAATCTCATCTGGAAACACTCTCACAGAACCCACCCAGAGATAATCTTTAGTTGAGCACTCTATGGCTCAGTTGAGTTGACACATAAAATTAACCATCACAAAAACCATGCCCTTCTTCGAAGTATCAATTCTAGCCCATTATCTCTCTCTTTTATTCACTTCCCAGTGCCTTTGGGTGGTTGAATTTTATATTTTGTCTAGAGTTTGTGGTTGCTTTCTCTTAGAAGTTTTGTCCAATAGGAACTATTTGCTATTATTGGAAGCTATTCTCATCCACCCACCTCCATTTCTTGCATATAAGGTAATGGCTACACTGCTTAGTCTATCATTCAAGACTGTATAATCTGGCTCTGCTTCAGCTTTAACCTCTGTCTTCTACTTCATCCTTATATAGGTTACCAGCCCCTTTCCCCCTTACACATTACATCACATCCACTCATTGAGCAAGAGATTTTTGAGCACTTCCTGTATATCAGGCAACTAGGAACAAAAGCATTATTACCCTTGCCCTCTTGAAGCTGACAGCATGGAAGACTTGCAAATGTGCTTGATCATTACTGCCCTAACTCTTTGCTGATGCTCAGTTGCCTTCTCTATATTTTAATTTCCTCAAATATTCTCTTCTATCCTTTCTACTTATCAAATCCTACCCATCCCCAAATTCTGTTTCTTCACACCCTATGTTTATTATTTTTTATTACATTTTTTTCTTTTCTTGAGTAAAGTAAATAGACACTGTCAGGGATTCAGTGCACTTTCTTTGTGTTGCAGTGTTCAGCCTGCTGTTAGTGTATGGGAAAGGTTAGTAAATGAATTAATGCTACTACTTTCCTCATTACTTGATTTATAATTCAACATAACATTTATTGAACTTATAAGTTAGTGGCTGATGAAGCAAGTGATTATGTTAAAGGCCATAAGATTTTCATCCAAAACTGAAAACCAGACTTTATAATAACTTTCAAAGTGTTTTGATGTTTTTATGCATTGATGATAGTTTACCCACATTCTTTCATACTAATCTGAATATCAGCATATGAAGAATAGAGTCATCAGAATTCCATATTGATGTTTTACTGTTAATTAACTTGTTTGGTTCCCTATATCATGATGATGTTTGAAATGCTTTTCAAGTAATTTTCATGCTCTTTCAATGGAAGGGTGAATCAAGAGAATCTGAAGGTCATACAGACACATTCTCTTTCTTTTGCCTATTTGCATTTATCAATTTATCTGGCCTCTCATCTGCCAGCCAAAAGAGTTCTCAGCAATTAGTGGTGCAATGGGAGCTATTCATGTCAAATAGACTGGTTCAAACCCAGCAGAGATCCAGAGAATAATTTTTAATACTTGAAACCATAAGTCTTTACTTAGAATTTATTGCTTATGCATTAGTGCTTTTCTCTTAAAATAAAAGAAAGAAACACATATGTCCATGTTCAGATAAAAGCTTGATCACCGTAATCTATTCTATGAGAATCTATCTCCTGAAGTACAAATCAAAATACTGACAAAGTTTTCAGTGCCACTGCTAAGTGTAAAAGATGTATGTGAAGTATAGGTAACATAATGAAATGAAGGAATTTCAGAATAGTATGGTGGCTAAGACAGTAATAACTACAATCAGAAGTGCCCTGAAAAACCCAACACATAGAGCCCTCATAGGTGATTAATTTTAATGTGGAAATGGTGACCTCTATTAAATGCACTATCAAGATTTTGAGTTTCTTGATAGGAAATCAGTATCTTATTTTGGATCCATCATTGCACATTGTGTAGTCCTGGGAGCACATAGGAAGGGATGACATTCTTCAATGTGCCCCTATGTAGCTAAAACAAATGATTTAGCTACCATTCATTCTGACTATCAGTGCCCATACCATACTAGTTAGTAAATACTTTTATAATATCCTGTCTCTCTCTATTTCTTTCCTTATCACAAAGGTGTTTTATTTTAGAGCACTGATTTTCCCAAGAGGGAATGAAATACATTGCAGCAGGGAGGTAAGAACATGTATTTTTCATACTGACACAATGTGTTTCTTCTATATTTTATAGGAAGGTGATAAAATACATACATATAAAAAATACATATATATATATACACACATATATATTGGTATATGTATACATATATGTATGCTATGCATGTATATATACTCTCTAAAGCATATGTGTGTAAATACATAACATGCACATGTGCATATACACATGCATATACATATTAAGTATCACCTCCCAATAAAATATAGGAGAAACATATTGAATAGTTGTGTAAAAATATATGGCATTATCTCACATCTGCAGTGTATTGTATTCCCTCTAGGTAAACTCTGTGCTCTAAAATAAAACATTCACCTTTGTTTTTATAAGTATGTGCACCAATAACAAAAGCATAAAACTAGAAGCCCATCACACTTGAAGATATCATTCTGCACAACTTAAATCCTCTGTGCCAACTTACACAGTTGTGACTTAGGAAATTTCCCAGTCATTTACTCAGAATTCTGGATTGTGTACTGAGATGTGGATGGGGCAGAGAATGGAGAGTTAAGGGCAGGGAATAGGAAGAGGAAATAGAAATGGAAGCAAGCAGCAGCCGCTTTCAAGTGCCAGTGTAGGTGCTATGAAAGAAACCATCAGATATGGGAGGAAGGAAAGAAGACAAGCAGCCATCAGCTTCAGAATCAGATGAAGCTAAGTGAGTCTCAGTCCATCAGTTTATAAACCACCTTGATCTTTGTACTGTGCCCACAATACTGCCTCACAATTTTACTATATTGTTTTTCTAGTAAGCAGATTTTCCTACTGTCAGCTAAGAATAGGCAATATCAAACGTTTCCCATTCTTGTCAAGCCCTCAACTCATCCTCTCCTCAACCTATTCTATAATTTGTAGACAAAATGAAAGCCATTAGATGAGACCTTCCTCAAAACCCACAATCTTCCTGTAGCCATTTTGTTCTTCTATTGTGATGGAAGAGGTGTGTTTTCCCCTACTGAGGCCTGAGTTTCCCAAATAGGCTCTAGTTCCTGTCCCCTTCTGACTCCTCAATAATCTTCTCCAGAAATGTGGTGTGATCCTCTTTCATCCATTGATATTTACCATGGCTCTAAACAGCACTGGTAGTATATACACTGAGGAACTTTACTGCTGGGTGACAAAGCACATTAACTTTACTGGATATTGATCAGTCTTTTTCAAATAGCTTAAATCAATTATATCACTGACAATGGATAAGAGTTCCTTTGCTTCACATCCTTGCCAACACAATATTTTCAAATTGCTTTATGTTTTCCAATCTGATGGGAGTAAACATAGATCTTATTTAATTTTTATTTTATTTTATTTCCCTAATTATTAATGGGATTGAGAATATTTTCATACATGTATTGTCCATTCATATCTCCTCCTCTATGAATTACTTGTACAAATATTTTGCCCAATTTTATATAAGATTTTTGTTTTCTTCTTTAGCATATTATTTTCCCAAAGATCAAAAGAGTTGAAAAGATGTCTTTTCAATGAATAAAATAGAATATATAATGTTAACCTGGACTTGACCACTGGATATTTTTGTTCTTTGAAAAGATAATAACAAAAAGACTAAAGTAAAGTTCATCGCTGGACTATAATAATACTTGGGAATCTCATTAAATTACAAGCTGAGCATTGAGAAGGCTTCTCTTTTGACAGTAATTGCACTAGAGGGGTTGCATTTATCATGGTGGTCTTCTGGTCTGGAGAGGAGCATGATATAGCAATGGAGAATGCCTTGGATGTGTCCAGGGAAAGCACTCTGAAGGTCCTGAATCCAGCCTTTACTTATTTTGACTTATCTCTCTGATTATAGAATGAGGCTGCTGTCCAGACATTATTGGCTCTTCCAAACAGATGTGTGCAGGTGGCCTGCAATCTCAAGTGCTCTTCTATAAATAAAGTTTATAGGGGATGAAGTGATCACTTGTCAGTCTTGAAAGGCGTAGATTGGACCCCTGAGCCTGGACGCTGGAAGATCTTAGGGATGTCCCTGGCATCTCCTTGTTCATGGAAGCTCTCTATTCTAGATCTGTCTTTGTACCTCTAGAGATTTCTGAATTTTTTTTTTTTTTTTTTTTTTTTTTACAAAATACACAGTCCATAAACAATGTAATGTATTAGATTATATAAGGCATAATAAAGTGTTCATGTCTTCCTCTCTCAACAGATAGAAAACAGATGTGTTTCTGAAGCAGCTCAGAAAGTGAAGGTGTAAGGAAGGAAAAAACATATTTTGCAGCCAAGAAAATGAAAGAACTATATTTCCAGACTAGGATCATGATGTGCATATGGGCTCACCTCCACACCTGGGTAAGGCTATTTGTCAACTTAAAAAGGGGAAAAAGTGAGTGGTCCATTTGAGTTTAAGTTATCTGTATATAATATTTGCAGTCACATTGAGATGAACATACAAATTAATGATAACAATTATGAAGCAAAAACTTCTTCAATAAATTGAAGTTTCATCTTAGTGAGTGCAGCTGAGATGACTGAGTCCTCTTCTGTGGATTTTATAGATCACATTACAGTGGGAAATTGTATTAATTTAAGTTTCAATCTCCTGGTGTGTAATATGGGAATGCTGCCATTCTGTTTGAGCCCAAGTTCTAATCTTAGAAATAAAATAAGAAAAAGTACAATCTATCATTTTTGCAGTAAAAAATCACCAAGACCCAGTGTGTTTTTCTGCCTTCCCAATGGTTATACAGCCAATAAGTGAAGTCAGATTCAACCTAACCTTATACCTGGTGTTATTTCTGTTATTATACTTTACCTCTCCTCTTGGTACAGTGAAGTTTGATGATCCACTGAGGCAAGGGTATGAAAGTGTTTAAAACAAACTAATCCTGCAGTCAGTTATGTGACTTAGAGTATATATTCTTGAAGAGAGAGAGAAGGAGGGGGTGGAGAGAGAAACAGAGGTATTCAGCCTATGTCAATCAATTGAAAATAAATTGCACATCAAATCATTATGATGGGTGCCCAGCGTCCAGAGTAGGTGTTCTTAACTTCAGCACTTTTGACACTTTGAGTCCAAAAAGTCTTTTTGTGGGGGTTTCCTGTGCATTGCAGGATGTTTAGCAACATCCCTGGTTTTTGCCCACTAGCTGTTAGTAGCAATCCACTGATACCCCAGTTATGACAACCAAGAATGTCTTCAGACATTGTAAAATGCTCCCTACCCCAACACTCAGTTGAGAACCACTAGTGCAGTGATATGGAATGTGACACTTGTTCTCTAAAGAGTGTGTGCAGGGTACGATAGAGGGGTATGTTTAGACTTGTGGTAATTTTCTACATGGGTATAGTGAATACAAAAGCTGGGAAAGTTAGTATTGAACACATCATGGAAGGCTTTACGTGGGGCACCAAAGAGCTTTGTTTGTGTTTTTGTCTTTAGATTTTTATCCCATAGGTATGAATACCAATTAATTAATTAGATTAATTGACCATAGGTGTGTGGGTTTATTTCCGGGCTCCCTATTCCATTCTACTGATCTATGAGCTTTGTAGTATAGTGTGAAGTCTTGGAGGGTTATATCCCCAGCTTTGTTCTTTTTTTTTTTTTTTTTTGCGGTATGCAGTCCTCTCACTGTTTTGGCCTCTCCCGTTGCGGAGCACAGGCTCCGGACGCACAGGCTCAGTGACCATGGCTCATGGGCCCAGCTGCTCCGCCCCTGCATCGGCAGGCAGACTCTCAACCACTGCGCCACCAGGGAAGCCCTAGCTTTGTTCTTTTTCCTCGGGATTGCTTTGGAAGTTCTGGGTCTTTTGTGGTTCCATATAAAATTGAAGATTATTTTGTTCTAGTTCTGTGAAAAATGTCATGAGTGTTTTGACAGGGATTACATTAAATCTGTAGATTGTTTTGGGTAATAAAGACAGTTTAACAATGTTAATTCTTCCAATACAGTAACATGGGATGTCTTCATTTCTTTGTATCACCTTCAAATTCCTTTATCAATATTTTATAGTTTTCAGAGTTTAGGTCTTTCACCTTCTTCATTAAGTTTATTCCTAGTTAGTTTATTTTTTTGGATATGATTGTAAATAAGATTGTTTCCTTAATTTATCTTTCTGTTAGTTCATTATTAGTGTAATGAAAAGCAACAGATTTCTGTATGTTAATCTTGTATCTTGCAACTTTACTGAATTCACTTATTTGTTCTAGTAGTTTTTTTGTGGAGACCTTTGGGTTTTCTACATACAGTATCATGTCATCTGCAAATAGTGACAATTTTACTTCTTCTCGTCTAATTTGGAGGCCTTTTCTTTCTTTTTCGTGTCTGATTGCTGTGGCTAAAACTTGCAGTACCATGTTATGTAGAACTGGGAAGAGTGGAAATCCTTGTCTTCTTCCTGACTTTAGAGGAAATGTTTTCAGCTTTTCACTGTTGAGGATGGTGATAGCTGTGGTTTTGTCATAAATGTCCTTTATTATGTTGAGCTATGTCCCCTCTATATGAACTTTGATGAGAGTTTTTATAATGAAGAGATATCAAATTTTGTCAAATGCTTTTTCTGTGTCTATTGAAAGGATCATGTGATTTTTATTCTTCTTTTTGTTAATGTGGTGTATCACATTTATTGATTTGCATACATCAAACCATCCTTCCATTACAGCAATAAATCCCACCTGTTCAAGGTGTGTGACCCTTTTCATATATTGTTGAAATCAGTTTGTTAATATTTTGTTCAGAATTTTTGCATCTATATTCATCAGCAATCTTGGCCTGTAATTTTTTTTGTAGTGTCTTTTTCTCATGTTGGTAATGGTGGCCCTGTAAATTTAGGAGTATCCCCTCCTCTTCAGTTTTCTGGAATATTTTGAGAAGGCTAAGTAACAGCTCTTTATGTTTGATGGAATTTTCCTGTGAAACCCACCATTCCTGGATTTTTTTTTTTCTGGGAGGATATATTTTCTTTTTTCTACTAATTCAATTTCATTACTAGTGATTGGACTGTTCTGATTGTATATTTCTTCTTGATGCATTCTTAGAAGATTGTGTGGTTCAAATCCATTTCTTCCAGCTTGTCCCTTTTGTTGGCATATAACTGTTTTATTCTCATAATTTTTTGTATCTATAAATATTAGTTGTTATTTCTCTTCTTTATTTCTTATTTTGTTTATTTGGAACCTCTCTCTTTTTTTTCTTAATAAGCTTGGCTGAAGACTTATCAATTTTATTTATCTTTTCAAAAAGCCAGCTCTTGAATTTTGTGATTTTTATATATGATTTTTGGTCTTTATTTGATTTATTTCCTCTCCGATTTTTATTATTTTCTTCCTTATGTTGAATTTGGTCTTTGTTTGTTCTTTTCCTAATTGCTTATTGCTTGAAGTAGGTCTGTATCTCTATAAACTTCCCTGTTAGAAATGCTTTTACAGCATCCAAAATATTTTGAAAAGTTGTGTTTTATTTTCATTTGTCTCATGGTATTTTCTGATTTTCTCTTTGATTTCTTCATTGATCCATTGGTTTTTCAGTAGCATGTTGTTTACTCTCAACGTTTTTGTGTTTTCCCACTTTTCTTCATGTAACTAATTTTTAGTTTCATACTGTTTTTGGTCAGAAAAAAAAAGCTTGATATAATTTCTTTTCTGTTAAATTAGTTGAGGATTGTTTTGTGACTTAGTGTGTAATCAATCCCAGAGAACATTCTATGTGCACTTTAAAACAATATATATTCTGCTTTATTTGTATAGAATGTCATGTAGATATCTAGTAAATCTAACTGGTCTAATGTGTCATTTAAGACCACTATTTCCTTATTGATTATCTGTTTGCCTGTTCTGTCTTTTACTATAGGAGGGTGTTAAAGTCCCCTAATATTATTGTGTTATTGGTAATTTCTCCCTTTATGTATTTTAATATTTGCTTTATATACTTAGTTTCTCATCTATTAGTTGTATATATGTTAATGAATATTATATCTTCTTGTATTGATCCCTTTACCATTATATAATGGCCTTCTTTGTCTTTTGTTGTATAGTCTGTTTTAAAGTCTACTCCATCTGAATATTGCCAACACTACTTTCTTGCTGTTTCCATTTGCATGAAATATATTTTTCCATATTTTTACTTTCAGTCTGTATATGTCTTTAGATCTGAAGTGAATGTCTTGTAAGCAGCATATATATGAGTCATGTTCTTTTATTCAATCAGCCACTATGTGTCTTTTGAATAGAGCATTTAATCCAGTGATATTTAAAGTGACTATTAATGGTTATGAACTTGTTGTCCATTGTTACTTGTTTTCTGGTTGTATTTGTGGTTCTTCTCTGTTCCTTTCTTCTTCTTTTAGTCTTTTCAACTGTGGTTGGTGGTTTTCTCTAGTAGTATGCTTGTGTTCCTTTTTTTTCCTAGTTTTTGTGTATCTATTGTAGGTCTTTGATTTGAGTTTACCAGACAGTCATTTAAGTTCGAATACATTTTAAAGAATCTACATATTTTACCTTCCACCCACATTTTGTGTTTTTTGATGTCATGTCTTGCATCTTCATATTTACCCCTTAATTGTTTATTGTAGTTATAATTTATTTTTACAAGTTTGTCTTTTAATCTTTGTACTAGGTTATTTAATTGGTCAATCCACAGCTTTTACTATATATTTGCCTTTACTAGTGGGATTTTCCTTTTTATAAATTCTTACTTCTTGTTGTATTATTTACTTTTCCACTTAGAGAAGACACTTTAACACTTCATTTAATGGCCAGTCAGTATTGATGAAGTCTTTTAGATTTTACTTGTCTGAGATCTTTATCTTTCTTTAAATTCTGATTGACAAATTGCTGAGTAAGGTACCCTAGGTTGTAGGTTTTTCTCTTTCAGCACATTAAATATATCATGCCACTCCCTTCTGGTCTGCAAAGTTTCTGCAGAAAAATCACCTGATAGTCTTATGGGGGTTCCCTTGTGTGTGACTCTTTGTTTTTCTCTTGCAGCATTTTAATACTCTCTTTGTCTTTAATTTTGTTATTTTAATTATATGTCTTGGTGTGGTTCTTTTCTGGCTTAATCTTCTTTGGAATCTCTTTGATTCTTGTACCTGTATTTCCGTTTCCTTCTTCACATTCTGGAAGTTTTCAGCAGTAATTTCATCAAATATATTTTTGAACATTTTCTCTCTCTCTTCTTCTGGAACCTCTATAATTTGAATGTTAATATAGTAGATGTTGTCTCAGAGGTCCTCTAAACTATCCTCATTTAAAAATTTTTCTTTACTTTTGCTTTCCTGATGTGGTGATTTCATTATTCTATATTCCAGACCACTTATGCATCCTTCTGTATCACCTAGTCAATTGTTAATAATTTCTAGTGTACATTTCATTTCTGTTATTTCATTCTTCAGTACTGACTGGTTCTTTTTAGTTTTCAGTTTCTAGTTAAAATTCTCAGTGGAACTGCAATCCTTCAGCCTGTGCAACAAAAAGCACATTCACAGAAAGATAGACAAGATGAAAAGACAGAGGGCTATGTACCAGATGAAGGAACAAGATAAAACCCCAGAAAAAGAACTATATGAAGTGGAGATAGGCAACCTTCCAGAAAAAGAATTCAGAATAATGATAATGAAGATGATCCAGGACCTCAGAAAAAGAATGGAGGCAAAGATCGAGAAGCTGCAAGAAATGTTTAACAAAGACCAGAAGAATTAAAGAGCAAATAAACAGAGATGAACAATACAATAACTGAAATGAAAAATACACTAGAAGGAAACAATAGCAGAATAACTGAGGCAGAAGAATGGATAAGTGACCTGGAAGACGAATGGTAGAATTAACTTCTGCATAACAGAATAAAGAAGAAAGAATGAAAAGAAATGAAGACAGCCTAAGAGAACTCTGGGACAACATTGAAAGCAACAACATTCACATTATAGGGATCCCAGAAAGAGAAGAGAGAGGGAAAGGACCCAAGAAAATATTTGAAGAGATTATAGTCAGAAACTTCCCTAACATGGGAAGGGAAATAGCCACCAAAGTCCAGGAAGCGCAGAGTCCCATACAGGATAAACCCAAGGAGAAACACACTGAGACACATAGTAATCAAAGGGAAAAATGGCAAATAACATACAAGGGAACTCCTATAAGGTTAACAGTTGATTTCTCAGACGAAACTCTACAAGCCAGAAGGGAGTGACATGACATATTTAAAGTGATGAAAGGGAAGAACTTACAACCAAGATTACTCTACCCAGCAAGGATCTCATTCTGATTCAATGGAGAAATTAAAACCTTTACAGACAAGCAAAAGCTAAGAGAATTCAGCACCACCAATCCAGCTCCACAACAAATGCTAAAGGAACTTCTCTAAGTGGGAAACACAAGAGAAGAAAAGAACCTACAAAAACAAATCCCAAACAACTAAGAAAATGGTAATAGGAACATACATAATTACCTTAAATGTGAATGGATTAAATGCTCCAACCAAAAGACACAGGCTTGCTGAATGGATACAAAAACAAGACTCATATATATGCTGTCTACAGGAGACCCACTTCAGACCTAGGGACACATACAGATTGAAAGTAAGGGGATGGAACAAGATATTCCATGCAAATGGAAATCAAAAGAAAGCTGGAGTAGCAATACTCATAACAGATAAAATAGACTTTAAAATACAGAATGTTATAAGAGACAAGGAAGGACATTACATAATGATCAAGGGATCAATCCAAGAAGAAGATATAACGGTTATAAATATATATGCACCCAACATAGGAGCACCTTAATACATAAGGCAACTGCCAACAGCTATAAAAGAGGAAAAAGACAATAACACAATAATAGTGGGGGACTTTCACACCTCACTTACACCAATGGACAGATCATCCAAACAGAAAATTCATAAGGAAACAGAAGCTTTAAATGACACAATAGACCCGATAGATTTTATTGATATTTATAGTACATTACATCCCAAAACAGCAGATTACACTTTCTTCTCAAGTGCACACAGAGCATTCTCCAGGATAGATCACATCTTGGGTCATAAATCTAGCCTCAGTAAATTTAAGAAAACTGAAATCATAATAAGAATGTTTTCTGAACACAACATGAGGAGATTAGAAATCAATTACAGGGAAAAAAAACTTAAAAAACACAAACACATGGAGGCTAAAAAATATGTTACTAAATAACCAAGAGATCACTGAAGAAGTCAAAGAGAAAATCAAAAAAATACCTAGAGACAAATGACAATGAAAACACGATGATCCAAAACCTATGGGATGCAGCAAAAACAGTTCTAAGAGGGAAGTTTATAGTTATACAAGCCTACCTCAAGAAACAAGAAAAATCTCAAATAAACAATTAACTTTACACCTAAAAGAACTAGAGAAAGGAGAACAAACAAAACCCAAAGTTAGCAGAAGGAAAGAAATCATAAAGATCAGAGCAGAAATGGATGAAATAGAAACAAAGAAAAAAAAAAACAAAGATCAATAAAACTAAAAACTGCTTCTTTGAGAAGATTAACATAACTGATAAACCACTAGCCAAACTCATCGAGAAAAAAAGGGAGATGACTCAACTCAATAGAATTAGAAATGAAAAATGAGAAGTTACAACAGAAACCACAGAAATACAAAGCATCCCAAGAGACTACAACAAAAAACTCTATGTCAATAACATGGACAGCCTGGAAGAAATGGACACATTTTTAGAAAGGTATAATCTTCCAAGACTGAAACAGGAAGAAACAGAAAATATGAACAGACCAATCACAAGTAATAAAATTGAAACTGCAATTAAAAATCTTCCAACAAATAAAAGTCCAGGACAGGATGGCTTCACAGGTGAATTCTATCAAACATTTAGAGAAGAGCTAACACCCATCTTTTTCAAACTCTTTCAAAAAATTTCAGAGGAAGGAACACTCCCAAACTCATTCTATGAGGCCACCATTACCCTGTTACCAAAACCAAACAAAGATACTACAAAAAAAGAAAATTACAGACCAATATCACTGATGAATATAGATGCAAAAATCCTAAACAAAATACTAGCAAACAGGATCCAACAGCACATTAAAAGGATCATGCACCATGATAAAGTGGGATTTACCCGAGGGATGCAAGGATTCTTCAATATATGCAAAGTGATCAATGTGATATACCATATTAAAAAGCTGAATAATAAAAACCATATGATTATCTCAATAGATGTAGAAAAAGCTTTTGACAAAATTCAACACCTATTTATGATTAAAACTGTCCAGAAAGTGGGCAAAGAGGGAAGCTACTTCCACATAATAAAAGCCATATATGACAAACCCACAGCAAACATCATTCTCAATGGTTAAAAACTGAAAGCATTTCCTCTTAGATCAGGAGCAAGACAAGGATGTCCACTCTCACCACTATTATTCAACATAGTTTGGGAAGTACCAGCCATGGCAGTCAGAGAAGAAAAAGAAATAAAAGGAATACAAATTGGAAAAGGAGAGGTAAAACTGTCACTCTTTGAAGATGACATGATACTATATAGAGAGAATCCTAAAGCTGCCACCAGAAAACTACTAGAGCTAATCAATGAATATGGTAAAGTTTAAGGATACAAAATCACTTGCACAGAAATCTCTTGCATTCCTATACGCTAATGATGAAAAATATGAAAGAGAAGTTAGGGAAACACTCCCATTTACCATTGCAACAAAAAGAATAAAATACCTAGTAATAAACCTACCTAGGGAGAAGAAAGACTTGTATGCATTAAAATATAAGACACTGGGCTTCCCTGGTGGCGCAGTGGTTGAGAGTCCGCCTGCCGATGCAGGGGACACGGGTTCGTGCCCCGGTCCGGGAAGATCCCACATGCCGCGGAGCGGCTGGGCCCGTGAGCCATGGCCGCTGAGCCTGCGCGTCCGGAGCCTGTGCTCCGCAACGGGAGAGGCCACAACAGTGAGAGGCCCGCGTACAGCAAAAAAAAAAAAAAAAAAAAAAAAAAAAAAAAATATAAGACACTGATGAAAGAAATTAAAGATGATATCAACAGGTGGAGAGATGTACCATGTTCTTGGATTGGAAGAATCAATATGGTGAATATGACTATACTACCCAAAGCAATCTACAGATTCAATGCAATCCCTATCAAATTACCAATGGCATTTATTACAGAACTAGAACAAAATACAAACATAAAATTTGTATGGAGACACAAAAGATGACAAATAGCCAAAGCATTCTTGAAGGAAAAAAAATGGAGCTGGAGGAATCAGACTCCCTGGCTTCAGACTATACTACAAAGCTACAGTAATCACGACAATATGGTACTGGCACGAAACAGAAATATAGATCAATGGAACAGGATAGAAAGCCCAGAGATAAACCCATGCACATATGTTCAACTAATCTATGACAAAGGAGGCAAGGATATACAATGGAGGAAAGACAGTCTCTTCAGTAAGTGGTGCTGGGAAAACTGGACAGCTACATGTAAAAGAATGAAGTTAGAACACTCCCTAACACCATACCCAAAAATAAACTCAAAATGGATTAGAGACCTAAATGTAAGACCAGACACTATAAAACTCTTAGAGGAAAACATAGGAAGAACACTCTTTGACATAAAGCAAGATATTTTTTGATCCACCTCCTAGATTAATCGAAATAAAACCTAAAATAAACAAATGGGGCCTGATGAACCTTAAAAGCTTTTGCACAGCAAAGGAAACCATAAACAAGATGAAAAGACAACCGTCAGAATAAGAGAAAATATTTGCAAATGAATCAACGGGCAAGGATTAATCTCTAAAATATATGAACAGCTCATGCAGCTCAACATTAAAAAAACAAACATCCCAATCCAAAAATGGGCAGAAGACCTAAATAGACATTTCTCCAAAGAAGACATACAGATGGCCAAGAAACACATGAAAAGCTGCTCAACGCCACTAATTATTAGAGAAATGCAAATCAAAACTACAATGAGGTATCACCTCATACAGTTAGAATGGGCAGCATCAGAAAATCTACAAACAACAAATGCTGGAGAGGATGTGGAGAAAAGGGAACGCTCTTGCACTGTTGGTGCAAATATAAATTGATACAGCCACTATGGAGAAGAGTATGGAGGTTCCTTAAAAAACTAAAAATAGAATTACCGTATGACCTAGCAATCTCACTACTGGGCATATACCTAGAGAAAAACCATAATTCAAAAAGACACATGCCCTGTAATGTTCATTGCAGCTCTATTTACAATAGCCAGGTCATGGAAGCAACCTAAATGCCCATCGACAGATGAATGGATAAAGAATACATGGTACACATATGCAATGGAATATTAGCCATAAAAAGGGCCAAAATTGGGTCATTTGTACAGACGTGGATGAACCTAGAGACTGTCATACAGAGTGAAGTAAGTCAGAAAGAGAAAAACAAATATCATATATTGATGCATATATGTGGAACCTAGAAAATGGTACAGATGAACTGGTTTGCAGGGCAGAAATAGAGACACGGATGTAGAGAACAAATGTATGGACATCAAGGGGGAAAGTGGCAGGGTGGTGGTGGTGGTGGGATGAATTGGGAGATTGGGTTTGACATATATTCACTAATATGTGTAAAATAGATAACTAATAAGAACCTGCTGTATAAAAATAAAATTAAAATATTAAAAAATAAATTCTCACTGTGCTCATATATTCTTATCCCAAGTTCAGTTAGCGTTCTTACTGTTTTTAATTAATTAATTAATTAATTAATTAATTAATTTTTGGCTGTGTTGGGTCTTTGTTGCTCCACACAGGCTTTCTTTAGTTGTGGCAGTCAGGGGCTACTTTTCATTACTGTGTGCGGGCTTCTCATTGTGGTGGTTTCTCTTGTTGTGGAGCACGGGCTCTAGGTATGTGGGCTTCAGTAGTTGTGGCATGTGAGCTTCAGTAGTTGTGGTTAGTGGGCTCTAGAGCTCAGGCTCAGTAGTTTTGTTGCACAGGCTTTGTTGCTCTGCGACATGTGGGATCTTCCCAGACCAGGGCTCAGACCCGTGTCCCCTGCATTGACAGGTGGATTCTTAACCACTGTGCCACCAGGGAAGCCCAGCATTCTTATTACTAATGCTTTGAATTCTTTACCTTTACCTGGCAACTTATTTATCTCTGCTCCATTAGTTGTTTTTCTTTTTTTTCTTGTTCTTTTGTTTGAAAGAAATTCCTCTTTCTTCTCATTCTGTTTAACTTTCTCTGACTCTATGAAATTTGATTAAACAGATACCCTTGAAGGGTTGAATTAGATAAAACATCTTGAATTAGATTATTATTATTATTATCTTGAATTAGATAAAACAACCCTTGAAGGGCTGTCCTCCTACATGTTTCTAGTGGCTTTGGTTGGAGACCTGCATCTGACATCACACAGATCACATCTTTCACCAGGGTGTGCTAGCGGCTATCACCTTTGTGGGAGGTGGGGCTGGAGATGGAGAGGCTAGAGCCAGAGCCAAGTGTGAGCTTGGGTTTTTCCTATGCTCAGTGGTCATCACTGCTCTATTTGGGGTGTGTTCAGGTCCCAAGCTGCTGGAGCAGAAGCTCTGAGGTTTGTCTTCAAGCTGGTTGCATTCCCTCTAAGTCTGTGTTCTCTATCTTCCTGATAATGGCATATAAGCCCCAAAGGGGATCAGTGCTGGAGAAAGTGTGATCACAGTAGGCACCTTGTGTGGGCTGGGGAACACA
This sequence comes from Phocoena phocoena, assembly GCF_963924675.1. NCBI lineage: Eukaryota > Metazoa > Chordata > Mammalia > Artiodactyla > Phocoenidae > Phocoena > Phocoena phocoena. Next base: position 128,628,116 of record NC_089220.1, on the reverse strand, counting down.
GTGGCATGGTCCTGGGAAACCAGTCAGAGTTTCAGACAGCTCCTGATCTGTCATCTCTGTGAGTGTCAGCAGTGGCCACCCTTGCCCCACTAAGATGTAGTGACAGGTCTGAACAGTCTCTGTCCTCCCCAAGTGTGCATTCTCCTCCTCAGCAACAGCAGCCCTCACCCTTGTAGGGAGCTCTGCCAGAGCTAGAGTGGCAGGGATGCACACTGGTATGTTCATGGGAAACTGGCCAGAGCCCCAGGCCGTTTCATCTGCTTCCTCTACCTTGTTCCCAGGAGTAAGGGAGCCTGTGGGTGCCCTCTTCATGAGCAGAGTGTAGGTTTCTTACAGCCCTTCTATAAATCCCACCAGTTTTCAAACCAATTAAGGGACTCATTCATATTCCTGGTGTCAGACCCCAGGATTGGGGTGCCCAGTGTGTGGCTTGAACCTATCACTCCCCAGGGAGGATCTCCAAGCCCGTGATATCCCCTTTCTCTTCTGTGTCCTCTCCTAGGGGTTGGGCCCCAAACTGATTGCTTCTCCTCCCTTCCTACCAATTGGGGTGGATCTTTCATTACAGCCTTGGTTGCAGAAGAGATTTTCTGCCAGTCTCCAGTTTGTTTTCAGTGAGAATTGCTGTACATGTACATATATTTTTGATGTGTTCATTGAGGGAGGTGAGCTCCACGTTTTCCTACTCTGCCATCTTGATTTCCTCCCTTCACTACCTCCTTTTAATAGACAAGAAACTGAGGCCTGGGAAGCGGGAAAGACCTGTCCCCAAATCAGCCCCTTCTGAGCCCAGTTTTGTTGAGGTACAATGTGAGATGCACTCTTATCAGAGGAAGCCCCCTCTTGGATAATTTACCATTTTGCCGAACACTGAAGACGCAGTTGGACCACAACTCAAGTTGCTTTATGTAACAGGATTATGTTTTGTTTGCCTGAGTTGGCAAAGTTTCTCTGTGAGGACTGGGAAATCTCTGCAGCTTCAGCAGGAGGCCTGCTGTCAGAGAGGGTGGTAGGCAGGAGTCACTGGCTGTCAGCCTGTGATAATGCCTTCAGGTGGCCACCACATCCTAAACACAGCCCAGGGAGAGCTGACATCTCCTGGAAGGGCTGCCAAAATATTCCCACACAAATATGGAAGCTTGAGCCTTTATTAAGTAGCTTACATTTTCTGCTTCAGCAAATTCAGCCCACTGCTGTGAAGATACACACCATGCCTTGAAAGTGATGCAAAAAGTTCAGCCAAGGAAGAGAATGTTTTGGGGAATCTTCATTCTCGTGGAGAAGTCACCTATCCTGCTACCATTATCTCAACTGGGAAACAAAACTGGGAAAAACAGGTAGTTGTGAGTCACTCTCTCTCTTTCTTCCTCTCTCTCTCTCTCTCTGTATTTGTGAATCCACATTTAACATATAATACTGTTTTTTAAAAAATATTAATTTCCTTGATTTAGGAAGGAAAATCTAAGTAGAATTAGCTTGTCAACATGAAAGCATTACTGGTTATAATTTATCAGAATGTTGGAAGTATTTGGGGTAAGGAGGCACACTTGGCCAATAATTTGCAATATTTGGTACCCCGTTAATGACCTTTTACATATGGACTTGAGCAGAGTCCATGAGTACAATATATTTCCAGAGTCCCAGTGGGTCAGGCCTAATTGATATCATTAGAGCCCCAGTCCTTTCGCACATGGCCTTGGAGATGTCTCTGTTACTAAGAAAGCTGCTTTTGATTTATTTTGCTTTTCTTCTTCATTCTTTTCCTCTTTCTTTCTTCCTTTCTCAAGTTCTGCTCAAAGGGCAAACTTGTGAAGGTTAAAAACCCACAATCCAACTGCAGGGTTGGAACATTCTGTCTTGCAAATCTGTTTCTAAAGTCGGGACATCTAACGAGATGCCCTTGGCATGTCTAACGGGTAGTGAGCCTTTTTTATTTTTTTAAAGGGGGCATTCTATGTGTAAGACACACTAAAACATTTCAGTCATTTCTCAGATGTTTCTTGTTCCTGTTGGAAGAAAAGTATCTTCTGGCTCAAGCTGCAGCAAAAAACTTGAGGTCTGTAAATGATCTTATAAAACTTTTCTCTGTTCAGGCTCAAGTTCTGTGTCCCCTTGACTCTGATATACGTTCTCATCCTCAGTCTTAAACTCACAATGGAACTTTTATAGTGATTGGTGAAGGTTTTATGTTTGACTTATTTTTATTTAAGCTAAAACAATCCAATAAATATGTTCAAACTGATTGTGGTAATTAAGCTTATGTGTTTTAGATTATTCTCAAATTTCTCCATCTGTCAAGAAGAGGGATTCTGAAAGCCATGAGCCAGAGATCATGAATTTCAGTGGATTCTGGCAGTAACCAATGTTCAAGCATGCCATCTAATAGATTCAATTATTTTGCATTTTATTTCTAACAATTGGATTGCATTAAAATATTAAATGCATCATTTTTTATGTTTAATTAAAATGGAGATGTGAAAAATATACTATTCATTGGAATTTTATCCTTGAGATTTTTTTTGGTACTTCTTATATTTATAGAGTACAGGGTAGATTACAGAACACTTTCACAAGCTCTTACTTAATTGATGCTCAAAACCATGTAAGGTATGCAGAGAATTCCTGTGTTATATATATGGAGACTGATAATTAAAGAGGCAAAATTTCAGTAGTCAGCCTCAGTCCACACAGCTGAGAAAGAACAGAGACTAGTGCTCATTCCCAGTCATTTCTAGTTCAGGGCTATGTCTACTACCAATAGCAGTCTGTTTTTGGAGGTATGCCAAACTCATAATGTAGCTTGAAAAGCTGTGCAGAGTCTGTACAGGTCAGCTTCCCATGCCCAGGCTTTGTTTATATCACTTCATGTTCTGCTAAATCAAACTTACCATGACAATTTTTATTTGTTTGTTTGTTTGTGTGTTTCTTTTTTTCTGGGTCTTCTCTGACATTCTTCTCTCTGCCGGAAATATTCTTCTTAGTATATTACTATATATGCTATGGGGGAAAATAAAGTTACATTCTCCAGTTAGCAAACAGCGTTCTTTATTGCAGGATTTCTCAAGGTCTTTAATAAGCTAATAAATGTTGTCAATCTCCCAGAAGCAGACAGACTATGAAGAGTTTGCCTAACAATCTTGGGAGGTAAGTGATTTGCCCAAGATCGTGTAGCCTAATTAGTGATTCCACCAAGTCAGCCTCTGGGTTCTCAGCCCAGGGTCCATGTCATCATGTTATACTGACTCCATGATTTCTCTAGCAGTCATTTGTCTGTTCACTTTGGTCAGAAAATTGTTTGAAAGTAAGGCAATCATAGAAAGAAGATGGCATTGAGAAGGAATTGAGATGGTATAAAGAGAATCTCTTCCCAGCTACCATACTGACTGATAATTGAAAGTGAGAGCCTTCTGAAGCAGTGAGGGCTTAAGAACATATCTTCATCTTGATAGCAAGTTCTTCAGATGCAGGGGATTGTTTTAAGTGTTCTCCAAATCAGTAGCAATGACCAGATCTAATTTTTCACTAATAGAATGTTCCACATAAAATATTATTATCTATAAGATTAAAATTGAAATAGACAAGCATACACCAATATCCTGCTCTCTCCTCTCTTATAGGGAACAGTTTTCTTTTACAAAACATATTTTAGAGAACATTAGTACCTCCTAAGTCTTATAAATTGGAAGAGTCTGACTGTTTGTACATTTCAGGAAGAGAAAATCAATGAGAAAAATATCTGACACAGCAAGAGATCACAGGGAACAGAAACTTTACCTTCAAACTCATATCACTGATACTTCTGGGTTCCTTGGCTGCAGACTTTAGTCCATTCTACACCTTTATGCATATTAGAAAAAGATACATCCCTTGGGCAGAAACAACCCCTTAGCTAAGGCATCTCTTCTTCCAGGAGAACCCAGCCCTCTTCAGGGCTCAGAGCATGGTGAGCTGAACTCAGGCTGGATTCTAGCCCCCACCTGCCCCTTAGCTGGGTGCCCTAGTGCAGTGAACTCCCTGAACAACTGCACAGGGAGCACTGGCTATAAGGACCCACTCCTCCTCTTCTTTCTCCCACTTCCTTCAAAATCTGATGTGTCATGCTCGGGCAGGGAACATAGCATTATTAGGGACCATTACCATCTAATATATTTTTATGGGCAAAGAGTATTCTATAGACTTCCCCCTTGGGTGCAGATCACATAACTATAAATTTCCCCAGGAGATTTCAATTTCTTTTTATGATGATGCATACCCTCTCTACCCCATTGATCCCGTTCTCTGGAATTCTCTTTCTTATTCGTCAGGTTTCCCTCTGTCTTAGCCTTCTTTTGGCATATGCACTCTGACCCCCACAATCCTACACATGTGTAAGGTACAAAGAGCTCCTCGGCCATGATCAACAATAAATAAATCCCAGAGGAAGCATTGAATTACCACAGTTTTATTTCCACCATCATTCTCCCCTGTCTTTGTCCTTTTTCTCAAAGTGTAAAGAACCTTAATGTTGTTGGGAAAACAGATGAGTGGGTTCAGTTAGCAGAGATATAATGCTCGCACTGTTTTTTGGGGAGATCTGAGGGCTAAAGTGCACAGGAGCTTCTCTTTTAGGTCAGGGAAGGGCACCTGAGCTATTTGCTTTAGAAGATATTGTTGAGAATTAATCAAAATGAAACACAGGTTTGCATTTTCTTGGGGAGAGGTTAGAGCCAGAAGTGAGGTCGACCTGAGACTAAATCTTGGTTTAGTTGCAAACTGCATGGGAGTGGGCCAGACGCTTCATCCCTCAGCTCAGTTTCCTGATCTGCAAAATGGGATCAAAAGCACCCACCGCTGGACTTGTGGGAAGAAATGGACACAGTGTCTCTTGGGATTCCTGACCCTGCTCTGTCTTGTCTCTAGCTTCTCTCTGGCATATCTTCCTTTTTGACCTTCCCTCTTGCCAATGGCATCTCTCTTCTTTGCTTCTCCTCTATTCTCTTCTCTTCCTCTTCTCCCACCTTCCCAAAAGAAAGTGGCATTTTTTTCCACCTTATTCTTTAGAGGATTTTATTTTGCAGTATGATGTCACAGCTTTTCCCCTCCTGCGAATAGAACCATTTTGATCAAGACAAAACTACCACAGGAGCCCAGAAAAGGTCACCTGGGTATGCCTTGTATACAACAAGCCCCACAAAGAGACAGCCCATCATGAAGAACTTTTGAATTGAAAAGAATATTTCTATTCACCAGGACATCTTTCCATCTTAACAAGGGGGAAATTAAAAGACTCACACCTGAACTTAAGGAGCATCACACTTTACATATCTTGCTTCATTGTAACCCTAGAACAGTAAACTACTCCTGGAAAAAGGCTTTATGGCCATTGCAAGAGAAATACCCTGCAACAGACTAAGGACCTGACCCAGCTGTAAAGCAAGGGATGAGTATTTTGGGTGCTTTCCCCCCTGGGGTTATTGTCCCTGAGTCAGTGAGAAGCCACTTGTGTCTAATAGCTTTATATTGATTAAAAGAAAATAACATTCTACCCCATCCACCCCCATCTCCAACCAAAATCCCTTTGGGGCCAATTCAAACCTTGCAAGTGAACAAATTCAGTATTATTTCACAGAATTAAAAAAATTTCCTTTTCTCCCAATTAAAAATATATATACCCCATATTGAGTGTCTGGACCTTATTATGTAGACCTGTTAGAGAAATGAGACGTGCCAGCATTGAGTTGGAAGGGAATATAATTTATCATTCCTGTTTCTACCTCTGTCCTAGTTTTTTTTTTCTCTTTCTGCCCTGGACTCTTCTTTCTTCTTGGCCTCACCAGATACGCTGAATTGTGGTAAACATGTCTGACAAAGCCTCAGCAAAGCACAATTGCCTTTCCAAGAACCAACATCTTCCTATGAATTTATATGTCAATTCAGTTAAATTGTTAAATCCAAGCTGCTTTATTCAAAAGCTGTTTATTCAAACATTTTTATGAAGCAAACACCCAAACCACCCACTGTCAGATGCTCACATCTATGCACACTTAGACACCTCAATAGCAGCCCACGTTAACCTGACAGTAGGCATGGCTGCTATATTTTACTAGTCTTCACTACATTAAACATGCTCTACACAAAGAAATATGACTGTAAAAATTATAATAATTAGCACCTATTAAAGGAGGGGAAAAACACATTGCTACCTTGTAACAACATACTGAAATCGGTATGCCCAATTTTTCAAGACTCAGTGCTGAAAGGAAAAATCCCACTCTAAGTTAACATGATATGGCTCTCATGGTGACTCTTGCCAGCACTATGATATCAACAAATGGCTTTTAGTTCTTCTATAACAGGGAGACAATCTTCTTTGGGATTCCTGGAAGGAGGTGAGCTAGAAAGTAGACTGTCCCAGATTCTAGTAATTTAATTCCTAGGTTTTGAGGTTTACACTTCTTTTTCTAGTTTAATTTGGTTGTTTGATTTTGATTTTGAATGCAGAGTAAAATGCACTTATCTGTCAGGATTAGGCCATGTTCTTTCTCTTTCTGCATAGATGTTCCTTTCAGTCCATTCCTGAAGACTATGCAAACTTTAATTCTCTGATATGTCTACTATGATGTAAGTATCCTACTCTTATTTTTCACTTAAAGGAAACAGCATTCAGAGTGGCTGACATTTCCAAATGCAGAGAATGATTTAATGGAGAGGCCAGGCTTATTCCCTAGCCTCTCCCCCAATTCTCCCTTTGGGTTCACAATGTGGTTTTATAAAAACAAAAATGTATTAAAATAATATACTTTTAGCAGACAGTGAACCCAATCATGGAGTCCTAACTGCACAATTTAAGTTGACAGCAATGGGATTTCTTTACACACAAGAGTCAACGAAAATTATGAAATCGGGCCCTGGGTAAGTTCAGGGCATTAACATTCAGAAACACTTTGACATTTGCAACAGAAATGGTCCAAGCACTCCGTTAAGGACACCTCTTAGTTCATCAAGTAAATTCACCTCTCTTTTCTCTTGATTTCAAAATAAGGAGCTCAATGTCTTTGCTTCATCTTACAGGGCTGATTAGCTGGCTAATGGACCACCTTTCCATGGTTTCAGTTTTCTCATATTTCATTAAATACACAAGACTTCTGTATTGCCAGTTGTTCTCCAGAGAACACCTGTTTTGTACACAAAAGTATTTATGTCTCTTCTCTGTTTTCCAGAAATTGCATAATTGTTTTAGTCCTCTAGTCACTGATAAATGTCTAGTCCATTAAAATAGGCCCGGAACTTGGCCTCCATTTCCCCCAGATTCTCAATTAAGTGTCAAGTGTCAGTGGGACACTGTGTCCCTGAAGCCACAGGTATCCCTGGTCCCCAGTGATTGCCTACTCTGCCTTGCCAAAGCAAGGGACATCCTTTTGCCATCCAAATGGAAACCTTCACCTGGAGCCTTCTCATCATCTCTTCAGAGCTTCACCATCCCCTGAAGTCATCCATATTTCATGGGATGTGTGTTTGAAGCAGTCGATTGGGGAGATAAAGTGGTTTTCTTTCTCTTTTATAATCCTCTATGGTAATTGAGTTCATGATTATGATTTCACACACAGGGATCTGGAATCTTCTGAGAAGTTGTCAGAAAACCCATATAAATGAAAATGTCAAGATCAACTAAAAACCAGTGTGTGTGTGTGTGTGTGTGTGACCTACTTATCAGCAGCCATTTCTGGGCACATATGATTTTGGCCAGTTGTGTTGGTAAGCATCACATGGAAATGTGTGAATCATGCCCCTGACTTCCAGGACTTTAGAATTAGGTTGTAGTTAGGAATCCTACCTACTACGGGTTATTTTCCTGGTTGCAAGGCAATGAGTAATATATCACGCAAATTCAGGAAAACTTAATTTTGTCACAGATGAAATGAATGTATGGCTATTTCTTGGGAAATGACTCATTGCCCTCTCAAGGCAAATAGCAATAAGGCCAAAGTTAGAAAAAAAAAAATGGAGTAAATAAAACTCCAGTCTTAAAGGCATTGAATAGTAGAAAGATTACTGAATTAGGTACCTGAGTTAGAAATTCTAATATGTTCTTGACACTGAAGAGATACATTATTCAATGAGTAACAGAAGAAATGTTTCTCTGTCTTTCTCTCTCTATATATATATGTATATATAAAATATATAAATTATAAATGTTATATAAAATTATATATTATCTAAATAATTATATAAACTATATAGTTATTACCGGTTATCAGAGAAATATTAAAAAGTAAAAAACTACTGTATCAGCTGGTCTTTTCACTACATATTGATAAGCCAACAAACAAACCAAAAGGCCCCGGAAACTAGTAGCTAATAGCTACGCTGCGTACTGAACATACACATTCCACAAAATGTCAATAGTAATTAAACAAGGTCGCTCTGAGATTGTGATGAAATTTCACAAAAAAAGGTCACTCTATACCTGAATATACAGCAAAGACAAGGACATCATACAACAAAAATAACCAAATATCTTTCTCTATTGGTTAATATCAGTGACTAGGACAGCAATGGCAGCTTCATTTCTTCCATCTACTAATAAAAACCATTAAAATACCCAATTCCCAAATGCCCCTATTTCAAGAGAGCACCCAAGATCAAGATCAAACCTCACTTTCCTAAGCCCTTTCCAAAACTACCCAACAGAAGCCCAAACCTTATAACAAGCCCAGCTCAACACCCCATCACTGAGAAATACCTTGTGTGTGTTTTCCTGTGTTGCAAAGAGTTAATATAACTTCGACTACAGGTATACTCCCTGTGTCCATTGTCTGGGGCATTAAAAAAATACACAGTGTACATAACTTTTTTTTTTTTTAACAAAATAAGGATCATGGTTGAGACCTATTTTTAAGCAATTCTCATTTTATCAGTCTTCGCAAAGATGATTTTTAATGTCTGTTTAGTATCCTATCATATAGATGTTATTCCCTTTGAAAATATATAAAATGTAAGATTATACAAAAGTGTTATGCTTGCCAATTTATAAAGTATGCCACAAAATTGTCTACTTTTTCTCCCCAATTTTATTGAGATATTATTGATATATAACATATGTAAGTTAAAGTGTATAATATGATGGTCTGATACACCTACAGATGTCCCTTGGTATTCTCAAGGGATAGGTTCCAGGACACCTTACAGACACTGAAATTCTAGGATACTCAATCCCTTATATAAAATGGCACAGTATTTGCATATAACTTAGGCACATCCTCCCTTACACACTAAATCATCTCTAGATTACTTATAACTAAAGCAATCTAAATGCTGTGTAAATAGTTGCAAATACATGTGCAAAATCTATGTAAATAGTTGTCTGTGTGTGGCAAATTCAAGTTTTGCTTTTTGAACTTTCCTGGAATTTTTCTTTGAATACTTTTGATCTTTGGTAGGTTGAGTCTATGAATGCAGAACCACGGATACGAAAGGCCGACTGTATATATCTATTTTGCAAAATGATTACCACAATAAGGTTAGTTAACACCTCCATCTCCTCACATTATTATCATTTGTGTGTGTGTGGTAATAATATTTAAGATCTATCCTTTTAAAGACTTTCAAGCATAATGCAGTACTGTTAATTATAGTCACCAAGCTGTGCATTAAGTCCCCAGAACTTATTCATCTTGCAGCTGGAAGTTTGTAGCTTTCCACTAATATCTCTCCACTTCCCCCACCCTCCCATCTCCTGGCAACCACAAATCTATTCTCTATTTCTATGAGTTTGGCTTTTTTATATTACACATGTAAGTGGGAACATACAGTATCACAAAATTTTCTCATAATTTTATCCATGCAACAACTCTGTAAGGTAAATATATAACTATATATGTACTTAGCTCCTTTTAAAGATGAGAAAATTAAAATTTAGTAAAAAAAAATGACAACATACCAGTAATTGACAAGGATTGGACTTCATTCCATGTAATTTAGTGCTGTTGATGCCGTGCAATATAATATCTCTCCTAACTAAAAAATTCTTCAGGGCCTAGCTTGCCTTTTTGTATATAATATGGTTTATATATTATTATAATGTTACAGATGGCTCATAAATCTGATATTTCATAAACCTGATCATTCATTTGCAATGGTTTAAGACCTCAAGTGTGGCAAGATCATTTGTTGCATTAAGTGAACAGTGTAGAGGTTAAGAGAATAAACTTGTGTCAGACAGCTTGGGTTAGAATCCTGGCTCCACCAAGGCTTAGCTAGCCTTGGATGTTTCTTTAAATGTATTTGTGCCTCAGTTTCTCTTATGCAAAAATAGAGATAGTGGTATTTTTCACAAGATTGCTGCTATATTAATTTTTTTAAAAAATTCCTGCCTGAAAAAATAAATTCCTGCCTGTTTAATAAAGTAAAACTTTCCTTTTGGACAGCAAATTACATTTCTGAAGACATTGTAAGTTGCTTCATAGCTAATAAGCAGTCCAGTCTAATAGTTCAAACATTGTTACTGGAGTTCTACATCCCAAACGTGTATGATATTTAGCGAATGACTTGGCTACCTCTCAGGTTCATGTCTCCATCCAAAGAAGGAACATAAATGCCCAGTTGCCACAGGGCAAGAGTCACATTATTTCTGAGACCTCAGATCCTACACAAGTCCTGAATGAAATTGTCTCAATGAAGGACTCCAAGATGAGTCCCAGTGTTCCTCCACTGTGGGTGTAGTACAGGAATGCACTCAAGAATTTGGATAGAGAAAGATAAATGACAACGAATAAGTTTTTAGGCTCAAGTAATATTCTAGTGCTTGCTGGAGAAATACATAGGTACAAACATCAGGCTTACTGTAGATTTCAATATTTACTATTTTTTAATTAATGAAATTTAAACATATAAGAACTGTATCACACAATGCAGGCCCTATTTTCAATGTCATATTAAAAGAAATATATGAAGAACGTGAGCCTTAGGGAATAATAACCGAATAACACCTATGTATTTACCTAAAAGCTAATCCTCCCATAGAGGTATGCTCATTAAATACAGTTCAAAAAATTAAAGAAAGTTTAATGTTATTTGTAGTACCATGTATAATTGACCACCATTCGAGGGAAGCAAGGGAGTTAGGGTTTTTTTATGTTTGTTACTCCCTGTAAAACATCCTATGTGGGATTTTGAAATAACATATTAAAGGGAAAATCAAGGAAAAACATGTAAGAATAGGTTCATTTAAAAGGATGGTGACACATTGTACAATTATGATGGTACAATTTATTCATTTTGTTACCAGCCAGAATTTACCTCTGCCCTCCAAAGCCTAGAGTGCCCTCACTTCCAATCTCCATGTTCCGGACAGGTGCACTTTGTGCAAGTGAAGGTCAGTTCTGATGTGGGGAGAGTTCACATAACACTGTAGGTGCTAATGCTGTAATTTATAGTCATCATGTCCATATTATATATATGTGTACATATAATGTATTTTTAGGTTCTATATATAATATTAGCTTTATTTTATAAATTTTATAAATTTATAAATTGAAAATTGAAGCACTTAATTACTTGGCCAGTGTCATGCACTTAGAAAGTCATAGGACTTGACATTATGATGTCCAGAAACAGAAATTACTGACCTAAATTGAGTTTTATTTCCAATAATGTTAGAAAATTTGATTGTATTATTCATCCAAATGAAAGAAGTTTATAACTAGAATAACTAAATAGTTAATTAAATTCCTATTGAGCTATTAAAATTAAAAAAATTAAATTAAAATTACCAGGGTGTTTATACAGAGAAGTTTTTTTTTTTTCCCTGTTGCATTGCCTGACAAAAAAGAAGAGATTTCCCTTTCGATAGGGCAAAGCCTTTTGCTTTGAAGGTAATTTGCCTGAGAAGGCAGTCATCTGAGGCCAAAAACTTGGCTGAAGGCACTGAAAGAGTGAGGCCTCAGCCTTATTTTATATTAAAGAAATTATTATAAATGCAATGTTACTAGTTCTCTATTTAACCCATTAGAGCTTTCCCTTATTTTACTCAAAGGAAGTAATTCCAGTCAGTAAAGTATTTTAGTGAATCCTTGTCTATTTGAAGAGTATTTTTCTTTATCAAGTCTACAGATTCCGAAAAGAAACCACTTTGTGAAGAGTAAATATTTTTTTAACCTATGAAGTATAAGAATTGTGAGAAATGAAGGATTTTGATTACATGTTCTCTTTCACCGGGGAAAGTGGGACACGTGCCATTCAAGGATGACAGCAGGTATAGATGCGCCAAGGAATGCCAAGGATTGCTGGGGCTGCCAGAAACTAGGAGAGGGCTGGAACAGATTCTCCTCAGAGCCTCCAGAAGAAACCAACCTGCCCACAACTTGATCCTGAACTTCTAGCCTCCAAAAATGTAAGAGAATATATTTCTGCTGTTTTAAGCCACCACACTTGTGATATTTTTATACAGTGACCCTGGGAAACTAATACACTAAATAAACTCATTTAAGATCTATTTTTTTCCTTATTCTTTTTTTTTTTTTTTTTTTTTTTTTGTGGTACGTGGGCCTCTTACTGTTGTGGCCTCTCCCGTTGAGGAACACAGGCTCCGGACGCGCAGGCTCAGCGGCCATGGCTCACAGGCCTAGCCGCTCTGCGGCATGTGGGATCTTCCCAGACCGGGGCACGAAACCGTATCCCCTGCATCGGCAGGCGGACTCAACCACTGTACCACCAGGGAAGCCCTCTTTATTCTTTGTAAAAAAAAAAAAAAAAAAAGAACTTGAAAAGTGAAAATGTCAATTGTCCTCAATTTCTTATTTGTCTCTAATAAATAAAATCTAGTCGACTACATGTTACCATGTTTGATTCCATGTAATAATTTCTTTATTAAATATATTTGAAGAGTAATTTGTGCACTTAGATAAGTCACTTTTCCATTTTCTAAATCTAGATGTCACTTAGGAATTTGGTAATTATCAGGAAATCAATTAAAGTAGAGGTTTATAAATTTGGAATGATAATTCATAGAGCAATGGAATTTAGAATGAAATATCCAATACTCCAAATCTAACACTCTATCTTAAAGATAGTTAACCAACTCAGTTGCGGGGATTTCTACACTGTGTAGCTATTAAGACTGGGGGACTCTGGAGACTCCAGAGCACTTCTATGTGAATGGAAATCTGTGTTCCCCAGTTTTAGTCACGGAACTTGGACAAGTCAATTAACCTCTGTATGCTTCAATTCCCATTTTCATAAATATGGAAATGATAGCTGTCTCATTGGATGCTGTGGATACATGAGTAAGTACATGTAAAGCTATTAAGAACAGTGTCCAGCATGGATTAAGCTTTGATGTTTACTATTACTGGGGCGACTATGTAACTTATCCACTTTCAGTTGTGAAAGTGGGTGGTGCTCTACTATAATTAACCTGGATGATGTAATATAAGTGTCTGGGGTACCTGAAGCATATGATAACAGAAAGTTTTAATAGCTCTATGGACTGAAAAAATTCATCACAAAGAGTTTAATATAATTTTGAATAAAGTTTTAATAACCTCCTTAGAAAGTCCTGACAGATTTCCAAGTCTGCAGTCCTTTCTGTCATTCTGAAATCCAAACAAATCTGAACCCCAAAAGTTGTGAAAGCTTTTCTTCATTTGTTTTGCTTTTCATAAACATGTGAAATTGTGAACTTAATTTGGACAACTTTTTGTCTTTATTTATTCCACTTAGAAAGAATGTCATTATATTCCATGGCCTGAAATATTAATGTATTTAATACAAAGGACAGGTGAGCCTAGCTGGGTGCACCATTTTTCCTTTCTAAAATCAGAAATACTCTAAATTCAAAACACACCTTGCTGTAAAGTTTTCTGTTAAGGAAATGTGGACATGTGTTATTTAAATTCAAATGATTGTTAAAATTCTATTCTACAAGTTGGCCAATTTATTAGGCATTGTAATGTGCAATTAAAAGTAACTTAGACATAGTCCAAGGAGGTCAGAAAAAAAATTTTAATTACTGGAGGAAGGAGGCACATAAGCTTTCATCTGTGATACAAAGCACATTGTCTAGTTGTTCAATGGAAATACAAACACTGAAGTTTGGACATGAGAACTTATCAGGGAGGGCTGCAAGAAAGAGAAGCCATTTGACCCAAGTTTTGAAAGATGATTAGGATTTTATTAAACAAAAAAATAGGAGAGTGCTTTTGATCTCAGGGACCAAAACATATTTGATATGTTCAAGGCATGCCGAGTTTTGAATAGCATGACCAAAGCAAAGGATGATGACAGGAGGTAGTAAAATCTACTGAAAAGATTAATTTTTGATGCCTGAAGAGAAAAATAATATTATTTTAACTCTTTTAAAAGATAGTTCTTTCCCCTGTTATTAAGAGAAGAAAAAAGACAATTTGGAGTAGATATTTTGTGTGAAATATTTATTTTCTAATAAAATTGTGTATTTTGAATGGCAGAATGTGGCATTTTTGATTTGACATTTTGAGATTGCAGAGAGAGGTAACAAAGAGATAGAAACTTTAAAGCCTATCAGCAATACCATTTCATAGAAGATATGGGATACTGGATATAGAGCTTTGTTCCTCAGGAAGGTTAAGATTGTAGAGTAACCAATTCATCTGCTATGGTGGCCAGTGTAAGCCAGTCTTTGTGGACCAGGAGGTAGTTTTCTGTTTCTGGAAGCATTAGAGTATCCTCGCTCCTGACTGGTAAACACAGTGTATAATATAGGAGGGTGATTTTTCTATTCTACCAGGGAAATACATACATGGGCAACCTAGGTAGCCTTATCATCACAGGTCTCCATGTCTTACAGATTGTAATCTGAGTGGATGAGGGAAAGTAAAGATGCTTTATGTATTAGTTGAGCTTCTTTGGGTTTCAAGAATTGGGAACCAACTTAAACCAGCATTAATACAAGTGACAATTGTGGGTATGATCTTTGAACATTCAGTATAGAAGTCAAGGGGTCTCGAAGAATTCCAAAGTTGCATGCTATATGACCTCAGAAGGGATTGCCACAGGGAATTAGCAAACCCAGACACCCTGTTCTTCCTCTTGCTTGTCTCTTAGTTGTCTGCATCCACTTCTTTCTTTTGTCAGGGCAAACTGGTTGTCTCTGCTTCTTGCTTCTCAGCCTTCATGGTAGAAGATGACTATCCCATAATGTGCAAATTGCATGTTTCTCACCACCAGTCATGTACAGGACTAATTTTCTCTGCATTCCATTCCCCAAATCCAGAGAGCTTAACTGATCAGTCCAGCCAGGTTGGCCCTGATGGAAATCCCTGAGCTAGTCAGTGCTGGCCTGGTATATGTAGAGCAGGGTGGCATCACACAAATAGAGCTGCTAGTTCACATGCATGTAGGAGAGGCTGAGAGAGCAGAGCATTTACAGTGGCTGGAGACCTAGTAAGATATCTTGAAGAATATCTACCTAATAATTTTATTAACTTCTTTAGTTCTTTGGATGATATTGGGGAAATAATATTAAAAGTACAGTTTATCTTTTGTCAAATCCTCACCGTGTATATAAGTCAACCTGTTGTACAATGTTGGTGCCACCACTGGTTTTGGTAGCAGACAGACCTGGGTGCCAGTCAGGCTCTACAATTTGGGGATGTGTATTTTTGACCTAGTTCCTTAGTCTCTTTAAGCTCAGTTTCCTCATCTGTAAAATGAGGATGATCAGGCCAACCATACAGGGTTGTAGTATGTATAAAATAAAAAATGCAAAAAAAATCAAAATAAAATACTCAGCATAGTATCTGACAAAAAGTAGGTGCTCAATAAATAATAATTGTTTTCCATACAAATTGTGAAATTTTTTGTTCTAGCTCTGTGAAAAATGCCAGTGGTAGTTTGATAGGGATTGCATTGAATCTGTAGATTGCTTTGGGTAGTAGAGTTATTTTCACAATGTTGATTCTTCCAATCTAAGAACATAGTATATCTCTCCATCTATTTGTATCATATTTAATTTCTTTCATCAGTGTCTTATAATTTTCTGCATAGAGGTCTTTTGTCTCCTTAGGTAGGTTTATTCCTAGATATTTTATTCGTTTTTGTTGCAATGGTAAATGGGAGTGTTTTCTTGATTTCACTTTCAGATTTTTCATCATTAGTGTATAGGAATGCCAGAGATTTCTGTGCATTAATTTTGTATCCTGCTACTTTACCAAATTCATTGATTAGCTCTAGTAGTTTTCTGGTAGCATCTTCAGGATCCTCTATGTATAGTATCATGTCATCTGCAAACAGTGACAGCTTTACTTCTTCTTTTCTGATTTGAATTACTTTTATTTCCTTTTCTTCTCTGATTACTGTGGCTAAAACTTGCAAAACTATGTTGAATAAGAGGAATAGCCAAAGCAATCTTGAGAACAAAAAACAGAGCTGGAGGAATCAGGCTCCCTGACTCAGACTATACTACAAAGCTACATTAATCAAGACAGTATGATACTGGCACAAAAACAAAATATGGATCAATGGAACAGGCTAGAAAGCCCAGAGATAAACCTACACACATATGGTCACCTTATCTTTGATAAAGGAGGTAGGAATGCACAGTGGAGAAAGGACAGCCTCTTCAATAAGTGGTGCTGAGAAAACTGGACAGGTACATGTAAAAGTATGAGATTAGATCACTCCCTAACACCATACACAAAAATAAGCTCAAAATGGATTAAAGACCTAAATGTAAAGCCAGAAACGATCAAACTCTTAGAGGAAAATATAGGCAGAACACTCTAAAATCACAGCAAGATCCTTTTTGTCCCACTTCCTAAAGAAATGGAAATAAAAAGAAAAATAAACAAATGGGACCTAATGAAACTTAAAAGCTTCTGCACAGCAAAGGAAACCATAAACAAGATGAAAAGACAACCCTCAGAATGGGAGAAAGTGTTTGCAAATGAAGCAACTGACAAAGGATTAATATCCAAAATTTACAAGCAGCTCATGCAACTCAATAACAAAAAAAAAAAAAAAAACAACCCAATCCAAAAATGGGCAGAAGACCTAAATAGACATTTCTCCAAAGAAGATATACAGATTGCCAACAAACACATGAAAGAATGCTCAACATCATTAATCATTAGAGAAATGCAAATCAAAACTACAATGAGATATCATCTCACACCAGTCAGAATGGCCATCATCAAAAAATCTAGAAACAATAAATGCTGGAGAGGGTGTGGAGAAAAGGGAACACTTTTGCAATGCTGGTGGGAATGTGAATTGGTACAGCCACTATGGAGAACAGTATGGAGGTTCCTTAAAAAACTACAAATAGAACTACCATATGACCCAGCAATCCCACTACTGGGCATATATCCTGAGAAAACCATAATTCAAAAAGAGTCATGTACCAAAATGTTCATTGCAGCTCTATTTACAATATTCCAGAGATGGAAACAACCTAAGTGTCCATCATCAGATGAATGGATAAAGAAGATGTGGCACATATATACAATGGAATATTACTCAGCCATAAAAAGAAACAAAATTGAGTTATTTGTAGTGAGATGGATGGACCTAGAGTCTGTCATACAGAGTGAAGTAAATCAGAAAGAGAAAGACAAATACCATATGCTAACACATATATATGGAATCTAAGAAAAAAATGTCATGAAGAACCTAAGGGTAAGATGGGAATAAAGACACCGACCTACTAGAGAATGGACTTGAGGATATGAGGAGGGGGAAAGGTAAGCTGTGACAAAGTGAGAGAGTGGCATGGACATATATACACTACCAAACATAAAATAACTATAGCTAGTGGGAAGCAGCTGCATAGCACAGGGAGATCAGCTCCGTGCTTTGTGACCACCTGGATGGGTGGGATACAGAGCGAGAGGGAGGGAGATGCAAGAGGGAGGAGATATGGGAACGTATGTATACATATAGCTGATTCACTTTGTTCTACAGCAGAAACTAACACACCATTGTAAAGCAATTGTACTCCAATAAAGATGTAAAATAATAATAATTGGTAAAAGTATTGTTTATTTGGCATATGTACCATTATTACAATAAGTTTTTGCACCAAACCCATTATTAGCATTGGCCTCACATTGATTGATATTCCCATGGTCAACCTGTCAGTTCCACATATTCTAATGAGATGTTGTGATGGGATCAATCAGCTAATTCTACTGCTCACTTACCCTTCTACAAGACCTCTCCATACAAAAAGGAAAAACTGCAATGAAATGGAAGAGTCACCTTGCCAGGTAAACAGAGGATATCATCCATATTTTCTGGTTAAATGTTGTAAAAACAAGTCAAAAGCAGATTGTCAAAATTCAGCTAGAAACAAGAATCCCCAATTCATATATTGACTCACTGACGTTATCACAAAGGGATCAAGTGATGACCCTTCTGCAGATGAGTTCAACCCAGAGCAAGAAGGAGATAACATTGAGAAAACATTTTTTAAAGGGAAACTGTCTTCTACACTCAATAAGATTTGTGCTGTCACCCCCCAAAAAATGGAGGAAGAAGGGAAGAAGAGTAAAAGATAACGTACTGGCATAACTAGTGTTTTCTGTTTGCTTTGTGTTCCAGGATGTAGCCAAGACAAGTCATCAGGTCTCAGAGTGAATTTTCTAGTTACCGTGGATGATGCATTCAGTCAGCTGTGGTGACGGATTGTTGGTATTAGTGGACCTGAGTGTGATTAATAAGGCTGCTCCGTCTCTGACAGAGTGGGAATGGCACCACTAAAATTGAATGGAGGCAATCCTACTAAAATCTGTTAGGGATGCTCCTTGGAGAAAAGAAAATGTTACAAGGGAAGTACAGGGAGTAGAAGCATCAGTTCACCAGCTGTAGCCCCATAGATCAAAGCAAGATGTCAAGGTCCCATTAAACAGAAGAACCCTGTGCTTCTCACTTGGTCTTCTTAACAATGAACAAACCTGGATTCCTTACCCCTTTCCACAGAGGCATACATTTATTTATAGCAGGGTCATGTATGTACCAGTGTATATATTTGTGTGAACTGTTACCTGTATGGATGGAAGAAGAAAATCAAAATGATAATACATTTGCTATTGAGTATATTTTTGTTTTAAAATGTGTCAACTGTCAGGTTTGAAATAAAAAGAGGGAGAAAGAGAGAGAGAAAGAGAGTCAATCTTTGGTCTATTAACAGATGTGTTTAACATTTAGATACTATAGCCAGGGTTTTATATGACATAAAATGAAAATATATTCTCTTATGACAGTATACATTTCATCACCATTAAAATACAATAAAACTGTACAATGGAAAATAGGAACTATTTGAAAAGCTGGGTGAGGCTGTGTCATATATTGAGTTAATATCTGAGAGTTATGTTTCTGGTTAAGCCTGTATCAGGAGACTTAAAAGGAGTAAAATATACCTTTATCCATCTCTCAGAGTTTAAGAAATTGGAATGTGTGCTTCTAAAATCAAAGACAACTGTTTTTATTGATAGTCTATCTGGAAGAACTGACAGCAAAGAGCTTGCTACTTTGCTGGTGGGCAGAGTAGTGGAGGCTTACAAGGTGCTATTACTGATCAATTGCCTTGTATGATCAATGTGGACTTTTGAGAAATGTCAGTACTATCTCAATACAATTGTCCCTCAAGGGTGGTGGAGTCTTGTAGAGCAAAACCTTTAGTGACAACATTATCATTCATAATGAGGGTCTACAAGATGCTAGATGAGCTTCTATTTGTTCTACATAAAATAAACACAACTCTAATGGTCTGGACCTTTAATTCTAAGCAGACACTCTGGAATATTTTACTTTTATAAATAATTATTATTTTATTATGTTTATTTAATATCATTTTAGTTGCAGTTAGGACAATTTAGCAATGGAAATAATTTATATCTTTATGACATTTTACAACTTACTAAGTACTTTGTACACGTAATTTTATTTGAGCATCACAACTTTTTGAAATATATTGGGCTTTTAAAATATTTTTTTCCTTTTTCTCCCCCCACAAGTTATTGAAGTCTGGGAGAAGGAATGGAGAAAAGTTGAAGATTTATATTCCCAGAAGATGAAGATGATCTGAGATTTGGAAGTTGTTCAAGGGTAAATTAAATAATGAGACAAGCAAGATATTAATTCTATATGTTTTTCATCTTTAAATTGGCTATTTCAGCATCATATAAATGGAATTCATATTTTGCTTAAATGATGGAGATGTGATGCTCACTTATTGTACCTGGAGCAATATCCATTTTCTCGCAGATGTGGAGTGTGTTTAATAAATTTCTTATTATTTACTTGTTTGCTCATTTTTTGTAAACACAGTTATAAACCTCATTCTTGTCACATACAACCTTTCCTAACTGTAAGATAACATCAAATCCTCAAGAGAGCAACATGCAGCAGGTGGCTTTTATTAAATACCAGTTTCTTGGGCTTCCCTGGTGGCATGGTGGTTGAGAATCCGCCTGCCAATGCAGGGGACATGGGTTCGAGCCCTGGTCTGGGAGGATCCCACATGACGCAGAGCAACTAGGCCTGTGAGCCACAACTACTGAGCCTGCGTGTCTGGAGCCTGTGCTCCGCAACAAGAGAGGCCGCGATAGTGAGAGGCCCGCGCACTGCGATAAAGAGTGGCCCCCACTTGCCACAACTAGAGAAAGCCCTCGCACAGAAACGAAGACCCAACACAGCAAAAATAAATAAATTAATTAACAAACTCCTACCCCCAACATCTTCTTTAAAAAACAAACAAACAAAAAAAACAGTTTCTAAAGATATAAGCAGATTCTGTCAAAAAGCTGTCCCTATATCAAACTCGGGTATGCACTCAATTCTTATAAACACATTTATGTGCTTTATTAAGTCCGAAATAGTTGATATATATTTAATACTTCAAGTAATAGAAATATAAAGATTTATTTTAAATTTTTTAAATAAATACAGGTATATAAATGCGTGTGATTTAAAAAAAAAAAAGTACCCACCTACCATACACCAATTATCAATCAGTATCTATATTTATAAATTAAATTCTTGGTTTCCATGTCACCACTAAACGCTAATACATCCTCATGCTATAGTTATCGTGAAAGCAACTAGTTCTTGTTAACCCTCAGCGATTTAATATACATAGAAGAAGAAGCTAGAAGGTGGTTTGCAGGAGATGTCAGCCAATCTCACTCTGGTCCCCTTCCACATACCCAACACGGTGGCCCAGGCATGCTGAGGCGGAGGTACTGTGTGTGAGTGTGGAGGGTGACTTAGTCCAAGTGCCCGAGGTGGTCAGAATGTTTATTCCAATCTAGGTGGGTTTGCATGGAATGTGTAGGCTGGTCATAGGGCTACAAGGAAGAGACCCAATCCTGTACAGAGACTAACCTACTTTCTCTTTTTTTCCTACATCACAATCTCTTAATCTATGCCCACAGCTGTGCTGGCTTAACAGAAACTAAGACATATGACACAGAAACAAAATCACAGAACCAGTCTCAGTTAGAAAGCCCCAAGATGGCAACAGCCAACTACCCTGAATGAGTTCCAGCCTGACCACGAGGACAGAGCTTGCACAGATGAGACCCAGTATCCAAAAGTTGCCTTTGCCTCATTACCATGCTAGGATCTCCAGCCAAAGTGGGGACTTGCACTTTGCTAGGCATAATTAGCACCATGTGCAAAGGAGCACAAAGTGCTGTGCATGCTCTGGTTGTTTCTGGAAATTGCCACCCCCTTCCTGGAATTCTGGTGGTACACCCACCTCTAACTGCTTAAAAGTTTCCTGCTTCCCTTCCTCAGGGCGAAGGGATTTTTAGAGCACTAGCTCTCCCTTCCCCATCTTTTATCTACAAATAAAGTTTCTGTTCTGCTTTGCTGAACCTGGTCTCATTCAATTGGCCTAAGGGGTATTAGGTAAGAAAAGGTCCCAGTTGTGGTCCCATCTGATCCAAGAGGGTCAGTAACAAATAAGTATCGGCCACCTATTTCTCTAAAAGTTTCCTTGGACAAAGTATTAATCCTCAAACAAGGAATAAGATTTCAGGGTTGCTTTGGCCCATGTGGAGGTGAGACAGGTAGTAGAAGACGGGCTCCTATGGTAACTCCCATTGCCTCAGCAGTTTGCCACCTTCAAGTAACTTGCATCTTAGAGGAGCCACACCTAGCATGGGAAGAGTGCCACTGCCAAGGACCTGCCCAGGGTCCATGCCACCAGTTCTAACTCAGGTTATTCAAACACAGGAAATGGGAGCAGAGCCTAGTCTTAGAGGGCTCCTCCTCTTCCCTCAGGCATCCCTCTCTACCTCTGGCCCTTTGGGCAGCAAGAGTCCCTGTGACATAGTTTAGGGGCTAGTAGCCCATCAGCTTTAGCAAAATTGTTTTTTTTAGAGTGCTAGCACTGATTGACTGAAAACTCATGGGCACAAGTCACCGAGACACTTTGAACTTTAATTTCCTCATCAGAAAATAAAACAGAGGTAATAATAATACATATGTTGTTTTGTCAGAGGAAATAAGAATGTTTTAAAATGAGTAAACTCAATAAATGGAATTATTAACAAGTTGTCATTAGCATGAATGTGTAAAATCTTTATATATATATTGCTTCAAAGGTTAATCTGGTATTTTTCCCCCACTTGATGTTTGTTTATCGCATGAACATACACTTAATATACATGCATAAATAAACGTTGGGAAAACAAAGAAAACCATCCTAGTGGGACCTAAGGAATACATAACAAAATAATCCCATCAAAAGCATTTGTATTGTTTGTAATTCAGTCATCCTCATTCAGAGTTTTATACTGTGCAATAAGTGGTCAAATTGATCGTTACTCTCTTTGAATCTCACTTTGACCAAGTTTTTTTTGTTTTTTCATACTGATTATGATTATTACTTATTGTTTTTTTCTCTTAATTATGCTTGATTTTATTTGGTATATAGCTGCCATTTGTTGGAGTTCTTTGCCTTATTTCTAGGCCTGTGGGCTGTATTTGTGAAGTTCCCCCAAGGAAAGGCTCATTTTGTTCAAAGAAAAGAGATCACTTTTTTTTTTTTAATTTAACATCTTTGTTGGAGTATAATTGCTTTACAATGTTGTGTTAGTTTCTGCTGTATAACAAAGTGAATCAGCTATATGTATACATATATCACCATATCCCC
Source organism: Phocoena phocoena (assembly GCF_963924675.1). Taxonomy (NCBI): domain Eukaryota; kingdom Metazoa; phylum Chordata; class Mammalia; order Artiodactyla; family Phocoenidae; genus Phocoena; species Phocoena phocoena. The sequence goes on along the minus strand of NC_089220.1, from coordinate 128,604,997 downwards.
TCCCTCTTTCATCTCCCTCCCACCCTCCCTATCCCAACCCTCTCGGTGGTCACAAAGCACCAAGCTGATCTCCCTGTGCTAGGCAACTGCTTCCCACTAGCTATCTGTTTTACATTTGGTAGTGTATATATGTCATTGCTACTCTCTCACTTCATCCCAGCTTACCCTTCCCCCTCCACGTGTCCTCAAGTCCATTCTCTACATCTGTGTCTTATTCCTGTCCTTCCCCTAGTTTCGTCAGAACCTTTTTTCTTTTTTTTTTAGATTTCATATATATGTGCTAGCATATGGTATTTGTTTTTCTCTTGAAGAGATCAATCTTCTCTGAGATCAGGTCATCTCTCACTTTAAACTGATCCTGTTTATTGTTCATTCTTGATGTTACCCAGTACCAGAAATTTTCAGCAGACAGAAAAATAAAACAATTTAACACATACTAAAAAGAAAATTCTGTCAAAATGTCAAAATGGGCATGAATCATTCCTGAAGCATTAGCTAGGGTGAGACAAGAGCCAAAAGAAATTGAATTAAAAAGAGAAGGAGGGATCCTTAAATATCCATGCTTAGGTTAAGACAAAGACATATAAGAAAAGGAGGGAAAATCTGTTGTATTCATGAGCTGCAGATAGTCCGACTGAGCAAGAAGAGAGTATTACTATTAAGCTTTCTTAGGTATGACCACAGATTGTCAAATGGAATAGTAGAATATCCACTGGGCAGGTGAACAATAAAAGACATTTTGGAAACTCTGCTACTGTACAAGCTTCCTTTAAGAAAGCTGGTGCTAAATTGTCAAAACTGTACATACAACAATTGTTTAACTGGATGTACTGGACATACCAGGAGATGTGTCTATGTCCAGAGCAGAAATATTGATAGTTGAGAGACCTTAGAATTTTTATCATCATATGCCTTAGACCACTGAGTTTAGATACAAGCATGTAAAAATTAAAAAAAAAAAGTAAAGTAAAGCTTATAAAGAAAGGAAGAACAAAACCACTCTCCTGGGCAAGGGATCAGGTGGTGACATCTCTCAGGACCAGTTTTAACAGGAAGTGTGAAGGCATAGTTAGGTTAGTGGACTAGACAAACCCAGTGGAATGTGCTGAAACAAGATGAACAAGGCTGACCATTGAGTTGGACACCAGGTTTTATACCCCAGCAGATTTCAAAAAGGTCTTTTAAATAGAGAGCATACAGGGAAATATCAACAACAAAGAGTTGAGGTAGAAGGTAGAGAAGAATGAAATAGGTAAGCCAAGGTGGGTCAAGAGTGAAGTGGGAAGGAAGGTGTGGTCTTGAGCAACTGCTTAGGGCAGGATCTGTTGTTTCTGATGCATTTGGAAAACAAGCAAACAAACAAACATACAGAAAAGTTTGGTCCAAATCAAATGGGGCATGCTTTCTGTGTAACAAAATCATTTAACTCACACTGGTCTTCAAACTTACATTCAATGAAGAGATTCCTTATTGCTCTTGACTTGCTCAGTTTTACCTGTATTAAGCACAAGACAATGAATCCTAGTGGATTACATCTTGCTTCTTATTGCTTCTGAACATCTCAACAGAAGTTGGAATTAACAGAGATACTGGGACTGGAATTAATATCTTATTAAAGTTTCTATAGATTCCATGACACAAAAAAGAACAGCAGACATTTTTTTCCCCCGAACAGTGCTGCTAAAGGATAGCAGAACTTTGTCCAGCCAACTTTTGACAGGAATGAATTTCTTGAAATAAAATCAAAGAAAAATTTTAGCCTCCCATCTCGTTTTTTGAGGAGGATGCATGTACTGTGGTTGTTTGATAGTGCAATCAAATGCCAAATGATGGACAGCTCAAAAATCATTGTGAACCTACTAGGAATACTTATTGGTGGAATCTGTTTTTGATGCTATTTGAATAGTTATGAATTTCAAAGATAAGAATAACTAATATTTATTGAGACTACTCTAGCTCATGACTTTTTTCATGCTAAGGATTTGTCATTGAAATGGTAATGTCATTCTATCATCATAGCAAATCTATGAGTTTGTTCTTTTTTTTGCAGTACACAGGCCTCTCACTGTTGTGGCCTCTCCCGTTGCGGAGCACAGGCTCCGGACGCGCAGGCTCAGCGTCCATGGCTCACAGGCCCAGCTGCTCCGCAGCATGTGGGATCTTCCCAGACTGGGACATGAACCCGTGTCCCCTGCATCGGCAGGCAGACTCTCAACCACTGCGCCACCAGGGAAGCCCTATGAGTTTATTCTTATCCTCACTTTACAGATTTTCCAAATTTATACAACTAGTAAGTAAAATACCATGAAGCTTTCTTCTACCAGATATCAAGAACTGCTTTTTTATTTTATTGATAGGCTTTATGTTTAAAACATTTATAGGTTTACAGAAAAATTGAGTAGAAAGTACAGAGAGTACTTATGTACTCCCTCCCCCTGTGCACATAGTTTCCTCTGTCATTATTATCATGACTTAGTGTGGTACATTTGTTACAACTGATGCAGTAATGATGAAACATCATTATTAACTAAAGTCCAAAGTTTATGTTAGGGTTCACTCTTTGTCTGGTATATAGTTCTCTAGGTTTTCACAAACGTATCCACCATTACGGTTTTATACAGAATAGTTTCACTGCCCTAAAAACACTCTGTACTCCACCTATTCATCCCTCCTGACCTCTCCTCTAGCCCTCAGCAACCTCTAATCGTTGTATTATCTCCATAGTTCTGCCTTTTCCAGAATGTCATATGCTTAGAATCACTCAGTGTGTAGTTTTGTCAGTCTGTTATCTTACACTTAGTAAAGTACATTTAAGTTTCTCCATGTCTTTTCATGGCTGTATAACTCATTTCTTCTCAGTGCTGGATAATATCCCATTGTATGGATGTATCATAGTTTATCTATCCATCACAAATTGAAGGATATCTTGGTTGCTTCTGTGTTTGGGCAATTTATGAATTATAAAAGTACTGTTTTTCACCTATTTAATTCTGATTTGCATTATCAAGTTTTTATCATATCATCTTGAACCGTGCACCTATATGTATATACATATATATATATATAAAACTATTATACTATTCTATTAAATAATCTATTAAATACACAATTTCCAAATCTATAGTTTGATTTTCGCATTTAAAATTTTCAGCTTAAGACATAAGGAATTGAATTGACAGGTGCAAAAAATTGGATGGCCAAATAAAAGTATCAACTAATTCTTAAATTTTCAAAAAAATTCAAATTAAAGGTGAACGGACAATTATCATTCGATAATGAAGAAAACTGATACTAAAAGTGTTTAATATAGTAGTAAAAATACTATAAATGAAAATTTTTCTAGTCATGAAAATTCATATTTAGAATAAAAACCAGAGGAAAATCCATCTATTTTTCAAGGGATACTTGATAATAATGTAAATTTAGCTTGACAAATTTAGGAAAAGATGAGGAAATTTGAAGAGGAAGGAAAGGATGTTATAAAAACATGAAATAATTTGTGTTTATAATGTCAGAATAATTCTGACAGTCATATTTCTTTGTGTAGGGTATCCTTAATATATCGAAGACTTAGACACCTCACAAACTGTACCTTTCTATGTGTGGAGGCAAAGATGTCATTTTACTGATTAAAGATAAACCAGTGCATAGGGGGAATATGTAGTTTGTTTTCAGAAAAAAAATACCTTTATGATTGATGCCGCTTTTTATGAGGATCAAAAACCAAACCAAATAAACAAACAGAACAAAACAAAAGAAAAATCTTCACAGACACAACAGGGAGGATACAAATCTAATGATTTCTGCATAATGGTAACAGGTTACTCAAAAATGTCTAGATATGTTTTCCTTTGGATTCTGTACTTTCTATCATAGGAATAACTGGTTCCAAATGTTTTTACAAGTAAGAAAAGAGCATATTGGTACATATACCCCAAATATAGTGAGAAAGATAGATATATTAAACAAAATACAAAGTAAACTCAGTATTTTCTTCACATTCAAGTCAAATCACAGTGATTATTTGGAGATATCATCCGAATGAAGTTCACATACAATTAGATTAAAATTGTGAAGTGAAGTCATTTTTTGCATCCACTCTGCCTTTACTGGAAAAAATAGTGAGTGCTCTCTGCTTTCCTCATCACCATATTCCTTGTGCCTAGATGAGAGCTTGGCATGGAATAAGCTCTCACTCAGTAATTAATTAATTAATTGTTTCTACACTAGTTCAATTCTCAGAATCATGGAGACAGAAGGGAGAGGCAGTGTGTACTCTGCCTACTGGACCCAGCAACGTGTCCTCACTGTTACCTTCAAATTAGGAGTGCTATATAGCTACACAGAGTATTGGTTTACAAAGTTATTGGTAAATATTCAACCTGTCCAAGCTATCTCCAATGTGAATAAAAGATGTGCAGCTGGTAAAAAAATAATCTGAAATTATAGACTAATGGATATTGTCCTTGTCTCTCACTGCTTTCCAAATGCAGATCTTGGCTAAATCTCATGTGTATATACGATAATCATATGCCCACACATAAATGACATTCAATTTCTAGTATAAGCACTCACACAGTAGCATCTGTCATTAGAGGAGATAGTTTCAGGGGAGGGAGGAAACACAATGTACCATGCTGGAGAGGATGGGGACCTTTGACCTAGTGTCCTATGGCTGTGTTATCATGCTCTCCCCATTTCTCTCTCTCTCTCTTACACTCACTGTCTCTAGGGATCAAGACCAATTCACAGAGTGGTACTGGCTTTAGGAAAAAAAAAAATCAGTGACCTATTCTCTTGGTCAGAGCATGAAACGTTGTGATGGCAGTCAGCACAGCAGGAGATGGAGAGGAAAATGAAATAAAAGGATGCAATATTAAGGGATGGGAGATATAATTATGCTTGCAGAAAAGTATGTTCAATAAGCAGATTGCTGGGGAGTGGCACAGGCTAGCTTTTCATAAATATGAAATTAGAATTGGGTTGAAAAATTAGGACACTGAAGCTCTTTCTTTGAGTAAGGAAGGCATGATAATAGAGGTTATTTCCACCTCCACTGTTACCTGCCATTTGTCAGTCACCTAATTACACTTTGTAGAGGGGGCTATGGCCAAAGTTCTCCATTGTGCTGAAAGTCTGGGTGAGACTTCTGTGGGACTCATTTGCTTTGTTTTAGTCTTGTTTTTTTGAAGTTGAACAGTTTCTAGGGAACTGAGTAAGAAAATAAAAGGAAACAGGGAAGCAAGGCAGTGAGGAAAGGAGGAAGGAAGGAATGAAAGAAGGAAGCAGGGAAGGAAGGAAGGAAGAACAAGAAGGAGAAAGAAGAAAGACAGGGAGAGACCAGAACAGGCTGTTCATGTCTGAGAGGAGAAGTGCATCTGGCTCAGCACAAGCTTTGGGAACTCGGCCACTCCCCTTTAGTCATTACAGAAAGAGACCTGCCAAGATGAGAAATTACCACAGGAGAGGCTGGATATTAGGATTAATTGTCTTGAACCAGAGCAGTGGAGCAGGTACACAAGGCATATCCAGGTGGAGATAATGACACCAATGAGCAGCCCTTACAGCTTTTTTTGCCTAAAGAAAAGAAGAAATTTAAGTGGTGGTACTAACATTTTCACCACAATTTCAGAAACTTGAAGTAAGACAAGATGATGGCTTTTCAGTGTGTTAATTATTTGCATTAAGGGAAGGTGCATCCTTGAGCAGTTTGAAATGTCTGTAGTGTTAATTGTATGTCATCGTCTCCTTTTCCCCCCACCTTACCCCTAAAAAAATTGGTTTTGATATTTATATTAACCACTGAATTATACCTTTACACATTTAGGTTCCTTTAAATTTTTCTAACCAACAGCTTCAGAAAGTTACTTATGGACGAATTGATACTTTAGAGTCATGGATATCAAGGCTGAAGGATGAACCTGGATGTGTTGTCTGTAAAATGTTACTCAGTTGAAAATTGTTAGTTTACAAATGAAATAATGTTCCATGTAACTGAGCTGAAAAAGAAAGAGATTCAGGTGATATATGTATTCTGTTGTGTTATCTATTTTTATAAAGGCTAACCACAAAATTTCATGTAGCCACCTGTTAATTAACGTGTGCTGCTCCCTAAAATCCCTTTTCTCTTTTTTCTGATATTTTTTCACTTGGAGTCAAGAGTAATAACTGAAACCATTAGCCAGACTCATCAAGAAAAAAAGGGAGAATACTCAAATCAATAGAATTAGAAATGAAAAAGGGGAAGTAACAACTGACACTGCAGAAATACAAAAGATCATGAGAGATTACTACAAGCAACTCTATGCCAATAAAATGGACAACCTGGAAGAAATGGACAAATTCTTAGAAATGCACAACCTGCCAAGACTGAACCAGGAAGAAATAGAAAATATGAACACATCAATCACAAGCACTGAAATTGAAACTGCGATTAAGAATCTTCCAACAAACAAAAGCCCAGGACCACATGGCTTCACAGGCGAATTCTATCAAACACTTAGAGAAGAGCTAACAACTATCCTTCTCGAACTCTTCCAAAATATAGCAGAGGAAGGAACACTCCCAAACTCATTCTACAAGGCCACCATCATCTTGATACCAAAACCAGACAAGGATGTCACAAAGAAAGAAAACTACAGGCCAATATCACTGATGAACATAGATACAAAAATCCTCAACAAAATACTAGGAAACAGAATCCAACAGCACATTAAAAGGATCATACACCACGATCAAGTGGGGTTTATCCGAGGAATGCAAGGATTCTTCAATATACGGAAACCAATCCCCGTGATACACCATATTAGCAAATTGAAAGAGAAAAACCATATGATCATCACAATAGATGCAGAGAAAGCTTTTGACAAAATTCAACACCCATTTATGATAAAAACCCTGGAGAAAGTAGGCATAGAGGGAAATTTCCTCAACATAATAAAGGCCATATATGACAAACCCACAGCCAACATCGGCCTCAATGGTGAAATCCTGAAAGCATTTCCACTAAGATCAGGAAAAGACAAGGTTGCCTACTCTCACCACTCCTATTCAACATAGTTTTGGAAGTTTTAGCCACAACAATCAGAGAAGAAAAGGAAATAAAAGGAATCCAAATCAGAAAAGAAGATATAAAGCTGTAACTGTTTGCAGATGACATGATACTATACAGAGAGAATCCTAAAGATGCTACCAGAAAACTACTAGAGCTAATCAATGGATTTGGTAAAGTAGCAGGATACAAAATTAATGCACAGAAATCTCTGGCATTCCTATACACTAATAATGAAAAATCTGAAAGTGAAATCAAGAAAACACTCCCATTTACCATTGCAACAAAAAGAATAAAATATCTAGGAATAAACCTACCTAAGGAGACAAATGACCTGTATGCAGAAAATTATAAGACACTGATGAAAGAAATTAAAGATGATACCAACAGGTAGAGAGATATACCATGTTCTTGGATTGGAGGAATCAACATTGTGAAAATGACTCTACTACCCAAAGCAATCTACAGATTCAATGCAATCCCTTTCAAACTACCACTGGCATTTTTCACAGAACTAGAACAGAAAATTTCACAATTTGTATGGAAACATGAAAGACCCCAAATAACCAAAGCAATCTTGAGAATGAAAAACTGAGCTGGAGGAATCAGGCTCCCTGACTTCAGGCTATACTACAAAGTTACAGTAATCAAGACAGTATGGTACTGACACAAAAACAGAAATAGAGATCAATGGAACAGGACAGAAAGCCCAGAGATAAACCCACGCACATATGGTCACCTTATCTTTGATAAAGGAGGTAGGAATGTACAGTGGAGAAAGGACAGCCTCTTCAAAAAGTGGTGCTGGGAAAACTGGACAGGTACATGACAAAGTACAAGATTCTATTACTCCCTAACACCATACACAAAAATAAGCTCAAAATGGATTAAAGACCTAAATGTGAGGCCAGAAACTATCAAACTCTTAGAGGAAAACATAGGCAGAACACTCTATGACATAAATCACAGCAAGATCCTTTTTGACCCACTTCCTAGAGAAATGGAAATAAAAACAAAAATAAACAAATGGGACCTAACGAAACTTCAAAGTTTTTGCACAGCAAAGGAAACTATAAATAAGACCAATGGACAACCCTGAGAATTGGAGAAAATATTTGCAAATGAAGCAACTGACAAAGGAATAATATCCAAAATTTATATGCAGCTCAATAACAAAAAAACAAACAACCCAATCCAAAATTGCCAACAAATACATGAAAGAATACTCAACATCATTAATCATTAGAGAAATGCAAATCAAAACTACAATGAGATATCATCTCACACCAGTCAGAATGACCATCATCAAAAAATCTAGAAACAATAAATGCTGGAGAGGGTGTGGAGAAAAGGGAACACTCTTGCAATGCTGGTGGGAATGTGAATTGGTACAGCCACTATGGAGAACAATATGGAGGTTCCTTAAAAAACTACAAATAGAACTACCATATGACCCAGCAATCCCACTACTGGGCATATACCCTGAGAAAACAATAATTCAAAAAACTCATGTACCAAAATATTCATTGCAGCCAGGAGATGGAAACAACCTAAATATTTACAATAGCCAGGAGATGGAAACAACCTAAATGTCCATCACCTGATGAAAGAATAAAGAAGATGTGGCACATATATACAATGGAATATTACTCAGCTATACAAAGAAACAAAGTTGAGTTATTTGTAGTGAGGTGGATAGACCTAGAGTCTTTCATACAGAGTGAAGTAATCAGAAAGAGAAAAACAAATATCGTATGCTAACACATATATATGGAATTTAAGAAAAAAAATGTCATGAAGAACCTAGGGATAAGACAGGAATAAAGACACAGACCTACTAGAGAATGGACTTGAGGACATGGGGAGCGGGAAGGGTAAGCTGTGACAGGGTGAGAGAGAGGCATGGACATATATACACTACCAAATGTAAGGTAGATCGCTAGTGGGAAGCAGCCGCTTAGCACAGGGATATCAGCTTGGTGCTTTGTGACCACCTGGAGGGGTGGGATAGGGAGGGTGGGAGGGAGGGAAACACAAGAGGGAAGAGATATGGGAACATATATATATGTATAATTGAATCACTTTGTTATAAAGCAGAAACTAACACACCATTGTAAAGCAATTAAAAGAAAAAAAGAGTAATGACTGAGATGATCAAGTCATTATGCTCTTTTCCAGCTTTTTTATTAAGATGACTTGTGGATAACCTGGGTACGTCAAATTCAGATGAGCTGTAGATCTCCTTCTTTGTATGATGTATCAGCAAAGTTTTCCAATTCCAATTTCTTCCTGGAATTCTCATGGAAATTAAATACTTGTTGATGAAACTCTCTGTATACCTGTATTGGTTTCCTATTGATGCTGTAAGAAATTAGTGGCTTAAAACAAAATATGTTTACCACCTTACATTTCTGAAGATCTGAAGTCTAAAATGGGCTGGCAGGGCTATGTCCTTCTAGAGGTTCTAGAAGAGAATCAGTTACTTGCCTTTTCTAGCTGCTAGAGGCTGTCCTCATTCCTTGGCTCATGGTTTCACACCAGGCAAACTTCTGCTGCCATCCTCTCTGACTCTGACCTTGACCTTCCTGCCTCCATCCATAAGGACCCTTGTGATTACATTTGGCCTGCCCAGATAATCCAGGATAATAATCTTCTAATCTAAAAAATATTTAATTTAATCATAGCTGCAAAATCCTCTTTGCCATGTAACACATTCATGCTTTAGGGTGTGGATATTTTGGGGGGGGTCACTTTTTTGCCTAGCATAGTACTCAACATTCAAATAAATAAATGAGATTTTTTTCTTATTTAAACACATTCTGTTAAGATGAAAAAGGGTCTCTGCTTTCCTTTCAAGTGCACATAAAAACATATCTTAGTTTAGTTTGGTTGAGTTTGTTAAAAATAATGTGACTTTCTGAAGATATAACTTTCAGCATATCAGAAGCCATGTATTCAGTGTCTCTGATGTACCCTGAGGCACTCAAGCTTGTGCCTAGGCCTGTCTTGCTCCCCAAGTGTATGTGGATGCAAAGTGTTTTGATCTTTCATGCTTTTTAAAGGGCATATTAACATTTAAATAAATATAAGGGGAAATACGCTTTATCTTATTCTAGGGGATCTCTAAAGAACTGAGTGCCTATCACTGCATTCCCAGTGTTTAGTGTAGTATCTGTTATGTAGTAGATTTGCAGCCAGTATTTTCATTAATACACTGATGATTAAATCATTGGTGATTTCACTCAGTTCCCTATGTTCACCCAAAATTCCATTTTAATGATTGGATGAAGAGAAAGATGGCAAGGACTTAGAATTATTGGTGTCCTTTGGTGAAGTAGAGTCCTGGAAAAGAAGGAGTCCAGGCTTTGTCAACTCCCAAAGGCAGGTGGGCATTTCCACTTGAGACCATTCATAAGAGAAATTCCACTAGTACCTGGGACTGGAACACAAGAAGAAGGAGCTACCAAAATCAGGGTGGCAACAAATACGATTGGTTCCAGATAAGTGCTGAAAAGGAAAGCAAGACTGGAGTTCAGTGGAGTTGATGGAAACAATTCTGGTAGGGGAAGGGAAGATGATATCTCAGTGAGCAGTAGGTGACAAGCGGGCTCTTGCACACTCCCTGGAGGAAATGGAGGTCAAGGTAGGATCAAGCTTGCAGTTTGAATCACTCCATAAAGTTCAGATCAGTTGGGGAAGGCAAAAGTTGTCTTGAGTGCTTTAGGAAGTATTTGTAAATTGCAGCTATGACCTTCAAAGAAAATTTGCCTTTACCTCATTGGGAAAGACAATTTTGAAATGGAATAACCTGGAAACAACTGGTACAGTTCGCCGGGTAGTCTGTCATCATCAATGAATAGACTCTCAGAAAGCAAGGGCTACCCTGAGTATACTCAATTCTCACCAAAGCCTTTATTTCTTAAAGCAGAGATGAGGGCGGATGTTGGGAAAAGTTATTTGTTCATATCTTCAAAGTCTGTGCCCTGGATCTTAACTAAAGTCACTGTCTCTTTAAACAGGCAGTGTGGGCTTAGGCTGTGTCCAACAGAGAGCAGAGGCCTTGTCTAATTTGGAAGAGTGCAGGCATCCTTGTCAAAGCCAGGAGGAGCTCCAATCAGATTCTCTGTCAGAGCCTGACCCCATCAATCAGAGTGGCCTGTGGTCACAATTTTCTGGGAAATGTTGAAAATTACCATCTACAGTAAATCTGCTGCCTACAATGTCTTTATATTGTCTATATTTTATTTAAAAAATGGGTGCAGATATTTTATCTCTTTTGTGTCTTTAAATTTTGGTGTAACAATATCTAGTTGAAGAGTAGCTCAACTGATGACGGTTGAAAATCCCTATAAAGAACAATGATTTTTAAAGTTTTATTTATTTTGAATAAAAATGCTTGGGATAAATCAACACTGTAATTATCAAAAGACCTCATATACAGTCTTTTGAGATATTAGCAGGCATGAGACATGGTGCTGGCCTTCAGGGTCTCTTGATATTGCCAAAGAAACAGCCATGTTCCTAAAAGCACTGCTAGGGTTTGAGAAGAAGAGAGATTCTGAGGAGCAGTGAAGGAGAGGAAGTTTTGCAGGCCTAGGTTGCATGGATAAAGGTATGGAGAATAGAGAAGATATGGTCCCTTTTTATATGGACAAGTGGCCTGATGTGGTTACACCCAGGAATGCCTGTGAGTAGGAAGCAGAATATGAGACTGGGAAAGTAGATTGGATATGTGAGCCTAGACTGACTTGGTGATGGAAGAGTGAGTGCTAAGTGACAAATGGACCTTAGGGTAACTCAAGAATGAGATGATAATGTCTTGTGGCTACTATCTCTTTGTAGAACTCTATTTCTTGATGTGAAAACACAGTCATCATTTTAAGTTAGGTAATAATGCATGTGGTATTAAAACAGATTCTTAGGATCAGGCAGCACCTTAGTTATCAAATAATCCAATTTAATTTACTATTATTCAAGCCACTATCTGTCTAGTGTCCTGAACAAATAGTTAGCTAGCCTCTATTAGAACAGATGTACCCTAGTTCAGCGGTTGGAATTTGACTATGTTCTCCCTTATATTGAGCTAAATATACCTGTGTAGTTTCTCCACCCCAGTCTCAGTCCTGCTCTCTGGGATCACATGAATAGTTCTAAATTTTCTCATACATTATAGATCTGTAGTTATTTTTCAAAACTGCTTATCCCTTGGACATATTCTCTCCTCCATGTTGTTGTTCACAAGACATAATTTAGATTTCCTACTTGCTTCTCATGCATTTGCTCATCCATCAAAGTCATTTTCCTTAAAGAGCGGGCCCTAAAAATGAACAAAAAACTCTAGGTGTGACCTGATGGAAGAGAGTAGAATGTAACCAATATTTCTCCCCATCTCCTGCTCCCCAGAGGGCTGTATATTTCTGTAAGAACTCAACAGCTATAAATTATTGAGCAGACACCTCAGGACAGGAATAAAAGAGTCATTTACAAGCATGATTATCTCTGTTTTACCAGTGAAGAAAGTGAGTGTCACAGTGACCATGTAACTGACCTAAGCTCATCCACATAGCAAGTGATGGAGTAAACTTTAAGTCTAAGCCAGCCTCACTTAAAGGTCTACCTCTTTTCATCATGCCATGCCATGTTACCTTTCATTTACTTGCCAAGCTCTATCAGCAGGTCTCTGTGCAATGAATGCAGACACATCTAACAGTACAGTATTCAAACACAAATACAAAGGAATAATCAGAGCCTCTCAGTCTAGTTCATCTTCTAATTACAGTTTGAATTTGTAAGTAATCCTTGGATGTAAGTAGTCATGGCAAGTGAAAATTACACTAATGGCTTTCAGGACGTGGTAATGTCAAGAAAAGCATTGGGCTTAAACAGATTGAGTTGGGAGGTTATAAGAAGAAATGGGGCAAGAGGAGGTATGCTATCACCAGTTAAGCAACTAAAGTGTTTTTATTTTTATTTCCAGAAGGATGTAAAAAAATGTGGGCAATTGTTTCTTCAGGCTATTTTCCTTGTGCTGCAAAAGTGGTCCCACATAGTGGCTAATGTCCTTTGGCAAGGCCAGTGTGATTCACAATAGACCAGGGGATCCTTCAGCATCCTGAAATCTGTTGTTGAAAATTTGGCCTCAGAGGGTATCATTAGATGACACTTCTATTATTCAATGGTGATACGAGGTAAACCTATTTCTTAATATATTAAGAAAAAAATTTTAAATAGAAAATTGTTTTAGCATTGGCATGAGGGAGCAGAGCCATCACCACTTTTAAGCAAATTATGTGAATATTTTAAGGAACATGTTTGTTTAAGGCATTTTGGAGAACATCCTTTGACCTGTGACCTATCCAAATCTTTAGGGTAATGAGTTGTGCTACAATGAATTCTACTCAACCAGTAAACATTTTTCTTATCTACCTGACATATAAAGACCAATACAAACTGTAAATTTGTCTTTTTTTTCAACTTATATTTACAATTTCAGAAAACACTATTTTCCATATCCTCGGTAATACACATATTTGTTGTGGTAGCTGTTATTTTGATGAATAATCGTGGGAAAAATAATTATTTCCATTGACTTATCTTGACCTAAAAGCACTAACATAATTGATTATAGCAGGAGAAAATTGAGTTATTGGATAGCATGACCCTGTATTGTGTCTGGGATTCTAATATTCCTGCCAATTACTGCTAATGATACAAAGCTCAATGTCAAATGAATTTTTTTAAATGCTAGAATTAACATGATTTTGATAGACATTCCCACTTCCACTCTGAAAAGTAATGCCTGAAAAATATGGTGTGTTCTTAGACCAAGCCATTATAGGGAAACTTAAGAGTTAGAACTTTTGCTAAGCTGAGAATGAGTATTTTACTTAATTTTTAGCCTGTGTATAAAAAAAAATACAATTCTAAGCTAAGATGTTTTTAAATTTCAAATAAAGATTTTTAGTTTCAATAAATGCAAGCATTTAATGATAAAGGGGTGTTTAATGTGGTAGTATTTATTTGCTGCTTTTAATTGATGGTGTGCTGATAGTCAATAGCATCTTTATGTCATGAAAATACAGTGGCTGAAGTAAAGAACATAAGTGCTAACTCCATTGTGAGTGAGGTAGCTTTGCAAATTGTGAGACCCTTTGGGATTTTTTTTCTCCTTATGTATTTAAAGTGGATCCAAATATTAATATTTACCCTTGTGACAGGTGTGTTTCTGTGTTTCTAACAGTTACTGTTGGTGACTTGAAAGAATAAGGAGATGTATTCTCCTTCTGGTGAGAAGACGTTGCAGGAGGTGTGATTGGAGGTCCACTGCTGCTGGACACTCTCAACTTTAGGAAAATGTACTCGTTGTGTTAGTTCAGTGATTTCTTGGGAAAGACCTAACCTGGGGAAGGACATATAATAAAAGTGTTTACCCAGGATGTAAAGTGAGAACAGCCAATGCTTGTGCTACATGTAGGGGTCATCTAAAGAAAAAGTTAGCTGAGGGTGGATCCCAGCCCTTGCTTTTAAATAACTGCATGAGTCCAAGTGGCCCCACCAGGGTAGTTTTGGTCCTGAACATGGCCCTGTCACACAAGGACAAGGCTATGATTAAGCCTTCAGTAATGTCATTATTAGACCCCCTGGGGAGATGCATTGTTCAAGAGTGGATGTTTCAGGCAGGAAGAATAAGGGAGGATGCCTAGGTAGTTATGTTTAGTTCACCAGAGTGTCCCAACACTAATTATGCCTGAGTAGTTGCTAGGAGAGGATTAACCTTGGGAAATAGTGTGCCCACCAACACCATCTGACACAAACTTTTGTAAATTTTTAAATTTCGTATTGAAGTATAATTGGTTTACAGTGTCATGTGAGTTTCTGGTGTATAGCAAAGTGATTCAGTATTATATGTGTGTGTGTATTCTTTTTCAAATTCTTTTCCATTATAGGTTATTATAAGATATTGAATATAGGGGCTTCCCTGGTGGCACAGTGGTTGAGAGTCCGCCTGCAGATGCAGGGGACACGGGTTCATGCCCTGGTCCGGGAAGATCCCACATGCTGTGGAGCAGCTGTGCCTGTGAGCCATGGCCGCTGAGCCTGCGCGTCTGGAGCTTGTGCTCCGCAACGGGAGAGGCCACAACAGTGAGAGGCCCGCGTACCACAAAAGAAAAAAAAAAAAAGATATTGAATATAGTCCCCGTGCTAGGGGACTATACTAGGTCCTTGTTATTTATCTATTTTATATACAGTAGTGTGTATCTGTTAAACCCAAACTCCTAATTTATTCCTCCACTCTGACACCAACTTTTTTGAAGTTACTAACTATTCAGAGAAAGAGAAAGATCTAGCTTATATCTCCCATAACTCCCTTAAAAGACACCCTGCATATCCATATAAGCCTTTCTGAACTACTTGTTTTTCTGATTTTCTCATATTTCTCTTTTCCGTATTTTTACATGTAGCATTTTCCAGAATATATTTTTGCTAATTTTTGTCTGGCCAACTTTTAATGATCCTTCAAGATTTTGCTCAAATACACCTCCTGTATGATTCTTTCCCACACCTACTAAAAAAGAAACACTTTCTTCTGTGTATCTCCATAGCACAGAGACAGATAGGAAAGAGTAAGCAAAAATATAAAGGTGAAAGACAAAAGTATCATGTGTATGCACAAAATAAAATAAGTTGCTTTCTGTGATGAAATATAGGAAGTGAGTCATGCAGTGTTAAAAGATAATACTGGCAAGGTTGATAGAAATAGTATTATGAAGCATATTTTATGTCATATTGAAGACTTTGGTTTATTCATTATTCATTAACTTCTAAACAGTGACTTGACATAGTAAAATTGTTTATGTTAAGTGAATGGCTAACATGATGTGTAGAACAGGAAGTAGTTACAATCATTCATAAGAGGAATGAGGGTGTAAAGTAGAGTAGATGATTGTGGAATTACAATTCACGTGAAAAATATTCAGAAAATAAATATTTGAGGACTAGTTATTTTATTAGATAGACAGAGAAGCAAAGAGAAAAATCAAAGATGAACCCTCAGGTGTTAGCTTGAATGATAGTAGTTGTTGATGTCCCATAATTAAGTTAGGGAAAGAAAGAAGAGCTGATTTTGAGAAAGTGGCATGTTAAGTTTGGGAAACGCTGAAGATGAAGTTTATCTAATGAAGAAATAGAAGCAGGGAGATGCATAGGTCTGAGGACGGTGAGGGGAAGAATTTAGACTACAGTGATAGACTTGGGAGAAATCAGCATATAGATGGTAATTGAACATTTGAAAGTGGATAAACTTAACCGGATAAATGCATGGGTATGAAAAGCAGTGTAATAAAGAACTCTAGAGAGTACTAATGTTTCAGGCTAATACCAAGGAAAGAATGGAGAAAGGTTTGTAAAAGTGATGCAAATAGTACAAGGAGAAACTCAAGAGGTCTAGAAAGTTTATTAAAATATTCATTACACTTGACAATACCATAACATAAGATACAAAAGAGTTGCAATATTAATCTCTTCCTAAATGTTTTGTTCATTGCTGTATCCCAAGTGCCTAGATCAATGCCAGGCACACAATAAGCTTTCAATATTTATTAGGAAGTCTCTGATGGCCTCAGGAATGAAAATTTCAATATAGCAGTGAGGTCAAATGCCAAATGGTGAAGCAGTAAAGACTCCAGTAGTATAGACTCTTTTTTCAAGAATTTTATATGGTAATTGAAAGAGAGGGACATTGAGAGGACTTGACATAAATTAAGCATTTTTATTTTAGGGAAGGAGAGCCTTGAAATTATTTATAGTCTGAGATAAATTAAAGATTCTGGAGCAAAAGAGCTTGAGTACAGGAGGGCAGTTGCAGAATAAAAAGCAGAGAATAAAATCAAGAGCTCAAACAAGTGAATTTTTAACAGAGGGAAAAACACTTCATCATTTGAGAAGACAAAAGGGAAGGACATGGCAAAGGACAAATTTTTTGGTGGATGATGGCAGTACAATATTGGGAATTTTTTTGAGAGCCTTTCTCTTTTCAATAAAGAGGCTGAGAAAAGGGGGAATGAAATCAAGGACAATGCTTCAGAGGATTGGAAAACTTTGTGCTAGAACTTGGAGTTAACCAAGAAGTGTGAATATTAGTGAGACCAGTTGACATCCGAGACCATATGTTTAGAGGGTTCCAAGCTGCAGAGTGGATGATTTGCTTAATAACCCAGTACAGGTCAGGAAAAGTACATAAAGGCATACTTTAAGAACACGCCTTGCTTGAAATTTGGCTAGTTGCATTGGACATCAAGGGAGGGATGGACAGAGGTACAGGGTTCTGGCCAGGTATGTGGACCCAACAGAGATATTTTACAAGGGTAAAAACATGGAGGCCAAAGAGAAAATTCAGTGGAAGTGAGGTTATGAGAAATGACATACATCTCTTATCATTCAATTAGCTATTTAAATTTAAAGGTCTGAGATGAATCTGCTATGGGAGATAACACAATTTAAATGTGGACTAGACAGGAGCAGAGAAGAAGGGGAAGTGAGGTAAAATGGCAGTGGAAGTACTTGGAGTTCGGAAGCCCAATAAATAAACAAATCATCAGGCAAATGACAAATGCACCTACATGGACATGTTTTTCTAATTTGGTGGACTATTGAGATACATCAATCAATTTGAAAGACTACAGCTGGGTGGGTGATTAGAGAGCTACATTTGAGTGAAGAGCAAAATAACTAGTTTTCTCTAGAAGACCAGGAGTGAGTTTCTAGCTCTTTTGTCCTCACATGTGAATATAAAACATTTAGCAGTTTGATCTGAGTATTATTAGCCAACAACTGGAGAGTGCTTGTCTCTAAGTAAATTTGTACCCAAAAAAAGAGATCACATAACCTCATTAGTAACCTTCATGTCCATTTGTAGACCTTGCACAGCACATGCATATTTTAGAGAATGGTGCCTCCCTTACATGAAGATATTATCCAATCCTTAGAGTCCTTAATACTTTTGCATGATGACAGGAGCTTCAGTTGTTCCTCTTGGTTATATCTTTCTGAAGCAATTTACATGGAACAGCCTCTTAGCTTTAGGAACCCTTCCAGGTTTCTTCTTCAGGCACAAGTGTCTATGAAGCATTCAAAATTAGTCTGTGATGGGAGCTATTTTAGCCTCATAAGATGTGCCCTCAGATTTTACTCAACAATTTTTTCCCTTTGAAAAACACTGGCCATAACTATGTTTAATTGGCCAGAAGTCTCTCTGGAGGCTCAGTGTTTCATTACTCAAGGAGACAACAGAGAAATTTTAAGAGATGAATCTGATGTGAGGAATGCTAACATTTTGTAAGATTAGAAGCCTAGACTGTAAAAGCAGTTTTCCAGGACATACATTTATAGCTTTTACTTGATGGACCTCTATCTTCTCCTACAGGTAAGTACTTTCCTACTCTCATATGAGCAATGTGAAAATGTAAATAATTAGGACTGGAGAGAAACCCCAGCCCATGTTTCTCAGAAATCAGTTGATGGAGTTTTGTGCTGCAGTTGCCATTTTATCTTAAGGATGGCCTGAAATCTAAAGCTATCTTTAAAGTCAGTTGCATGTGAGGGTCTCTGTAGAAAAGTGATCAAAAGGACTCTCCTGGCTTAGGCGCCCTTTGTCTCCAAGGAAGGTGATCCACGGCATCTGGAGATGATGGGACGCATGATTAACATCACCACAGAGAATGATTAATATCTTCTTAAAGCACCTACTTCCAGATTATCCATCATTTCATTAGAGTGAAAAAAAGTTCCCTGTGAAAAGGGGCTGGCCCTCTGAACCATGAATAACTCACCCACCCCTTGACATGTTTACTAATTGAGTAGCAGAGTGGGCTTAATACTTTAATATATTTATACTAAGCAAATTATGACTTTTTTTCAATGCTCAGGGTGAGTTCAGGATTGTAGTGAAATAACAAAGTGCTTTTGTTTGGCAATTAAAGGTCATTTTATGATTAATATCAAACTTAACCCTTATTCTTGACAGAAAGCATTAATTTTTTTGTCATAAACCATTGACCAGATTTTGCTATGCAATATTGGTTAATTTGCACTGTAGATGTGACATTTAAAAGATTCTTCATTAACCAGGGCCTTTGAAAGCATCTAGTTTTTACGTGGGTCCTGAGTCTATGAATTTATTTAGTGTTTTACTTAAAGAGAGCTTATGTATTCAGGAGAAGAAAGTGCAGGAATGATGTCAGATTTTCTTTATTTTCTTCATCTCCAATATAGAATGAAATATCTCCTTAACATAATGGTGATGCCTCCAAATACTGAACCCCTCCCAGAATTCTAAAAATATAATATTAAAACCATACTGAAAGCCACTTCAATACATGTGGGTTATTTAGACAGAGGATCGAGAAAATTATTTGTAAAAGTCAAATAATGGGTCCCTTTTTTATTAACTGGCCTTAAAATATTTACTTATGTTTCTGTTTTAATAACTCAAATAATAGTCAGTCTTTTCCACTTCATTTAATTAGGGTAAAAATTATGGAAAAATGTCAACTTTTTATTTGTCTTTGGGAACCATCCCCATCTTGTCCCATTCCAAACACTACTGATTGATTTAAGATTTGACTTTTCAACCAGTACCTCTAGGTCATAAGAGCACATCAAAGCAAATGGAGAAATGTCTTTAGAAATATGTCTTGAGAAGCTTCAGGAGCCAGTGTGGACACCTGATGTTCTTGGTGCCTAAAGATAAGGCGAGAAGCTGAGGTATCTTTAGGCATCAAAGTAAGGGTTTAAGACAAAGTTGTTTCACTCATCAGCTGTGTAACTTTGAGTTTGTCACTTCTAGTCTCTTAGGACACATATAAAATAAATGCCCAGGCTAAATGATCACTTGGTTAATGACTCACTGAACAATTTTGATAATTTTTCCATAATCTTCTCATATGAAATATTGTATTGTAACAAATAAATTCTCCCTACATACCCAAAAGTGATCATGTTAAACAAATATTGTCTATATGTGTGCGATGTGCATGTGCATATATGGGACTCATAAAGCCTCAATGCCTAGAAACTAAGTTGACTTATCATTTAATTAAAATGCCTCAAACATTTTGGATATTTTTTGAAAGGAACCAACTGACTAAAAACACATTTATTTCAGGGGAGTTCCAAAAAAAAAAAAAAAAGCAAAAGATGCTAGAGGACACAATTTATCTCACACTTCTACAAATAAAATGTTTTGTTGATGCAATAATCTAAAAGGTTAGGAATTATGAAAATCAAATTCAAGTGTGTCTCCTATACTGCATTATACCTGCCATAAGTTGAGACTAGATCCAATAACATAAGGCGTATTTCCTAAGCAATGGTCTATAAAATGCTATTCTGTGGGTCTTCTAGAAGCATAAATTAAAAACAAACTCAAATGCCTGCTATAAATGCCAAGTTAAATAAAGTTAAATAAATTTGTTTATGACAGGAGTTTTCAGAGCCTTGTGAATTTTCAAGAAGGCAGTAGGGTTCATAATACTTCTCAAACAATTTGACAATGAAACTTATTTATCTATCTATTTATTTGTCAGAAAATATTAAGTGGATATAATTGTATTACACAAATATGTATAAATATACATGTGTATATATATATATATATATATAAATTTATGTCTGTTTCTCTCCATATACATAGCAATAGATAAAGATTGATAATATTTAAAGACTGTGACTTAGGATAGAGAGTCAGAAAATATGTTTTGTAAGCATGAAGAAATAACTGATATAAAATCCAACAAGAAGATTGTGATTCAAAATGTAAACCCTAAAAATAATTTAGGATTGGCAGAACAACTCCCTATTGTATATAGCTATATCTTTTGACTATTTACTGTATACAGATATATCTGACACAGTCCAAGAAAAGAAAAGGATGTGGAATTTTAGCCATTGTTTTTATCTTTAGTAAGCATCTCTCAACTCCCGGAGTGGAGTAGTGGCTTTAGATTCATGTCAACATTGACTTCTTTTCATGATTTGGCCAAGCTTTAGAAGATAATGGGAGAAGGTATCCCCAAACCAACTTTAGTTGGGGAAAGTATGGAGTCTCTACTATGGCTAAATTAGGTGGCTTTGGCACAATCCCCTTGATTGTGTCAATAAACACCTTCACTCTAAACGTCTGTGCCTGTGAACAATAGGAACCTCCTTGCTATGTAAGTGGCTGGGTGCTACATGGATGATTCTATCTATAGTCAGGTTATTTCCTTCCATCCTACAAGTTTTATAAATGCCTCCTTTCCTTTCCTAATGTCTAAAATCAATATTCAGTAAACCAACAACTCTAGGTTTAGATAGCCCTTCCTTAATTATTCTTTTTTTCTAACAATGTTCCAATGCTATAGTATGCTAAGAAGACTTTTTGGTGGCCTTATGAACGTTGCAATACCTCGACCATGAGGGAAGAAATCATCTAATAAAGAAAATGTAAGAGTTATATTTGCCCAAGGACAGAAAGTTCCTCTGTCTTCCACCAGTGAAATAAGAGATATTAGAACATAACAATTTGCTTTTCACTCTGGGTAATCATTGTGTGTGTGTGTGTGTGTGTGTGTGTGTGTAGGTCTGTAAGTAGCAGTATTATAGCTGTGAATGTTTGAGAATCTTTTGTTGATATGTTGAGTGGAAACTAGAGCAAATAGCCAAAAATGAACAACCTATCAAAAGTTTTCTTTTTTAATTTCTGGGGAGTCAGTTTAGTTTGGTGAGGAGAAAGGAAGTTTGTGAGTCCTGGACCCTTGTACCATCTGTTAACTATGTAACTTTGAGAAAGTCACTTAAATTCTCTGGCCCTCAGCCTTCCCATCTGAAGAAGAAGAAATTAACCCTATTACTTCATATTGAACTGTGAGAATTAAAAAGTTCTGAAGGGAGTGTGTTACTCACACACTAGTTATACCATAAGTACCACAATTCTTCAAGATTACTCACTGTTTGAGGAAAGACACAAAATGTCCTCAAAGAATCAGCTTCGGCTTGTCTTTTCTCCTCGAGATCACAGCCATTGGGGCTCAGATCCACGTGCCTAGAAGGCCCTAAGTATTACTTAAGCTGCAGGTTAAGAAGACCTCCAGCCAGCTCAGACCCCTCCCTGCCGTCAGGCCTCAGCACTCCCACTCTGGTGGCTACTTGTCCTCCTCTTTGCCTTCTCTGCTCCGTTGCAATCGTCCCGGATTTTCCCTCTATGCAACGGCTGTCCAGACCAGCTGCACCCACTACATCTTCAGCAGTGGACCGAGGAGGATATTAATCATATTTTTGAGGAGGACGCTCTGCTATTTATCTCCCTGACACCTCCAGTGCCGGGCCATCCGGGCCTGCCCACAGTCCATTGACTGGTGAGATTACACATTACCCTGCTCCATTGCCTTTCCCTGCCCTCTCCATTGACTAGCTGTTCAACAGTGGGGTTGTGTTTGTTCAGTCAGACATAATTTATACCTTTTTTGTTCTTTCTGGAGAGTGCATGTTAATTTTTAGTGGAAGTGCAGAATTTTCAGTCGAATTTCAAGTTAAACAACACTCATTGAGATGAAAGATGCTAAAAATTCTTTTGTCACTCCTCCCCTACTGCCAGCAGCTACCATGGGAATTATGGGGACGTGTGGGTTTCCTTCAGCAGCTGCATTCACTTAATGTATGATCAGGTTTCCAAGCTCCCATGCTTTGTTATAGATTGTGTATAGATGTGCATTGATACATAGCCTCTACCTCAAAGTTTAAAAGTTGCCTGCAGAGAGGTAGCCCATCTTTCACTCACTTCCTTGTAATTCCTTTCACCCTTTATGTGTAATCTCTCATTACAAGTCCTTCTGGTTGGTTTGCCTTATGCATCTCATAGCTTAATTTGCCACTTATCTTCTCACTTTTCAACCCTCTTACTTTACTTTAAAGTGCAAAGGAAGCAGGAGAATAGCGGGGCTGCTTAATAGCTGCAATAATCCAAATACGTAAATAGCATTAATAATTAAATTAATTACTGATTAGCTAATCAGTAAGCTCAGTAATAAACTGGCTGCAGAGGGACAGAAGGCTGTGCCACTACACACCAAAGTGACTTGGTTCTTTGTTTTCAAAAGCATTGTTCTCTTAAACGAACTTCCATTTCCAACATTAATAATTGGCTCAAAGTCTGCCTGATTATGCTGAATATGCAAGTGAAAGAAAATAAAGAAAAGATTCAGTCAAGAGTTCTCTGACGTGTTCATACATTCATTCAGCAAATATGATGTCCCTACTGTGTGCCAAGTATTGCTCCAACAGCTGAATTTGGGGGGGGGGGGCGGTTTACACACACACACACACACACACACACACACACACACACACACACAATTTTATTTACTTAGTTACTGTAGAACAGTACTATGGCTTTCAATCTTAATATAAACCTCGAAATGAAAAACTACCAAACTGACTCGTCATTTCATTGTGTAGTTTCTAGGCTGAACATTAGGAGGTAGAAACTTTCATCATATGGTTAGTGCTTAGTAGCACTGAAAATAGTAAAGGAATAGTGGAAAGGGATTGGGAGTCTGATTTGATCATGCTGGAATCTTGACTGCTCATAATAGGTACGTGCTTTTGTTTCCCTGACCCCCACAAACCTCAGTTTTCACTTCTAAAATATAGGGCTAATATCAACAAGTTAGTGGCTTGTAGCAAGAGTAAATTAAGTGCTTAGAGTTAAGCATGTAGAAAACATCCAATCCTTGTCAATTTGGTCATTATAACTTTTATTAGTGAGTGGAAATAGACCTAGCTACCCTCAAATAAACATTTGGTTAAACATATACTTTCAAACATGCCCATTTTACAGAAAACTTAGGAGAATATACCATGTCATGTAGAAGTACTAAGCAAATTTTACATTAGTCTCTGCTGTGCCTGTTGTCTCTGTACTGAAGCACCTTGGGGGTTCTGCTAGGTAGACTGGCTCCTTGTCTGCTGCAGTCCCCTCTGGGCATCACTCATGGTTTCCTCCATCATTTCCTGATCAACACTTTTCAGTGCTTTCAGATTCCATAAGAGTGTTGAAATTGATTTTCTTCTAATGATCCCGTCCAAACTTATATTTTATATGTAATTATATCTATATCATAACATAGATGTGCACACATACATATATATCATTATGTATATCATTATCTATCATTGAGATATTAGAAAGAAGAATCAGTTAGGACTTAATGCAAATTCTTGAATCAAAATCCACCCTTTTGAATCTGGATCTTCATATCTACGCTTTCCTTGATTTTCTACCTAATTATCAGTTAGAATTGCTCTGGTGTATGTGGTTCTCCAGGAAAAAAAATTAAAGTTTAGTGGAAGGTGATGTATTGGAGTCAATTTGGCTCAGGATAAATTCTGGCACCACTCCTTGCTGTGTGATTTTGATGACTTTTCTAAGCTTCAGTTTTCTTGTGTATAAATATATACATATATACAAATATCAGTTCTGATTTTCATTGTTGTGAGGACTGAATGAAGTGACATATAAAAGTGCCCAGCAGGTAGTAGAGACTCGTTAAAGTGCTACTTTCTCTTCCTTCCTTCTTTCTTTTCTTCCTTCTTTCCTTCCTCCCTCTCTCCCTTCTTTTCTTTTGCATTGCCCTTGTTGTTATTATTGAAAAGACTATGGGATTTGGAACAGGAAAAAATTTTGTTTAAATCTTAGACTCCCAATTACTTTGGACAAATTATTTGACATTCCTGATCTCAGTTTTCTTAGCTCTAACATGGGTTTAATCACACCTACTTTCTGAGGTTGTATGAAAATTAAATTTGATGATGGTGTTATGCATACCATGTTCCCAGTAGGAAATCAGTATTTTTCTCTATTTTCCTTCTGTATTTCTCAGGAGGAAACGTGGACAGGACTTCCACTCCCATCGTGTTTCTTAGTGCCCAGTTAAATAATCAAATATTTTAAAAATAGAAGTTCACCTGGGCAAGCTCACATAAGAGGGGTAGAGTATTACAAGAGCTTCTTCTACATTGTTTCTGTAGAGGTTTTAGTAAATGGAGGAACATAAAGAGCTGATGGGCCTGCTACGCAACGTAATTGGAAAGATGAGAGCTACTGCTCTCCTCTGATCTCTCAGGGTCATTTACGTTTCTGATATTCTTCCCACAACTGTCCATTCTTTTGTATCTCCTGCATATGTATGGCCACCAGCCCTAGTTCTACATAAGGACCTCCCAGCTACCCCCAAATCTGTTTCCTTTTGCATTTTTTAATTCAACCTTTCAAGAAAACAAATCTGATTGACATTGCTCATCACCTCTAGGGAAGAACTCATATCCTGGGCCATTTTTCCAGTTTATTAATGAGCCTCCTCTTCGGACCTGTGAACTAATCAATGGCCATCCACTTGTAAAGACTGGTCCAGAAGGTTCTCTGTCCGGGAGTGAGTGTGGCATTTTAAACCAAAAGTAAAAGCTGAGTTCAACAGACAAATTGATACATATAACAAATGGAACAGTCTAGATATTTTTTACTAATGAAATAAATTGGTGTTCATTCTGTGTTGGTACTTTAAGAAAATCTCATATAGGTGGGATTACTGTAAATAGAGATAGGGAAAAAGAGAAGAGAGAGAATTTTTAATTACTCCATTGTAATCCCAAAGAAAATCTTTTGACAGTGTCCCATAATTTTCTCTAGAATACCAGCAGATTCTCCATCAATTAACTTTAGTTTAGAAAAAAAATTGTCCAGGCTAAGTTGTAGAAAATTTCCCTGTGGCAGATATAACATCTAAACAACCCAGTGAGGCTTTTCTACTCTAATTATAATAAGGTTTTAAACTCAACAAAAGAGCTTGACAGAGGTGAGGAGATACCCCTGCCAGGGTGCTCTGGGGTGACCATGTGGCCAAGGCAATCTCCAAAGAAGTTGGAAGGTCAGTGCCACCCTCATTAGAGACCTTCATCTACTGTAGCAAGGCCTGGGCCATGGACTTCCCATGTGGAGGCAGTGACCTCAAAAGGACACATTAGCAAGGAGGAGAGAAGACCCAAGAAGGCAGTAGAGATATTTGAAGAAACGGAGAATAATTAAAGCCTTCTATAAAGTCAGGAGCTGAAAAATATTTATCCTCTGGTCCAGTTTATTTCAACCCTACTTCCTAATTTCCCTGATTTAGCAGGTTGTTCCAAAAGTATGAGTTTTTTAGGTGCTGTGAATTACCAACAGCATTCAAAAACTACCCATATTTAAGGAAGATGTTCCTCTCTAGTGTGTTTCTCAGTAGATTTCTCTTTTCTCAGGGCTTAATGATTAGGAGCTACAAACAGACTGGGGAAAATAACCCTTTAAGTTAAGGGTTTTAGGTTTTCAGTAGGAAACAAAAAGGGGAAAAAATAAAATTTTCATTGGCATGATGAAAAATTTGCCTGATTTAATTCAAAACTACTAACATCAATCTCCCTTGGAGTGTATAGTATCTCTTAAATAAAGGGGATTTTCTTTTCATCTGTTTTCAAATTTGGAGATCAGAGATTGCTTGGCTCCAGTGAGTCAGTTGTAGATAAATGGCCTTAAAATGTTTCTACCACATGATTTTCTAATATCCTTCTCTTGCAAGGCTTTCAGTTCCAGAATTATGCACTGTGATTGGAGGCCAACTGTTTGGGTATTCAATCTCTAGGCTAGGTTAGTAGTACTATAGCAAAGCATTGATAACTTTCTCCTGGTTTGTTTGACAGTGTCTGTATCTATGATTAAAATCTCACTGCAGATCCAATGCTTCTGCTTGTCCAGGGCATTAAATTCAGGGTTTGCAAACAGGCAATAGAGAGAAAGATTAGAGCAAAGTTTTTTACTTAACCCACTTCAATTGGAACATTTTATGTAAGGTATTGGGGTAAACCGACCTTCTTAAGAATGACTGTGTCTTCCTAAGGAAGACTTAGCAAGTGTAAAGTTGTGAGGCTACACTCAGGGACTTGATTTCTAAAACAGCACCTGATATTTCATTTGAGAAAAGCATACATAAAACTTATGAACAGGACTGGCTACATAACTTGTGGGGCCAAGTGCAAAATGACAAGGCAGAGCCCCTGATTCAAAAAAATATATTAAGAATTTCAGGATGGTGACAGCAGAACATTAGGTCAAGTGTAGGCTCTTTATGAACATGGGGTCCTGTGCTATTGCCCTGCTTCTAACGCATCTATGATTTCATTAAATATAGCCATTTCTCTTCAGTGTTTTCAGAAGACCCAACTAAGATTGACTATAAAACTGATTCATAAAAACAACTGGTAGAGAGATTTGCCTTTAGTTCACTTTTAAAATTTTAGAATCCACTAAAGTAGATCCTACCTTGCTGTTTGTTTGTGTACTCCCAGGCATTAGATAAATGTCTTAGTTGTATGTGGGCAATGCATGTGGCATTGTGCACTCTTTCTTTTATGAATAAGCCTGTACTTATTCTCCACTGTAGGTGTAACATCCCACATGGGACACTGCAATGTTACAGTATCACACAGTTGATGCCAGGAAGCATAGTGAAGGCACATCGTTGAATAGTCATCTAGTCATCTGAACTGGGGCATTCAGTTAAAGGAAAGCAGGAAGAACTCTACATGCACAACATTGAATTAAAGCTGGACCATCTCAAAGGCAAGAATATCAGAGGCACAACTGCAAATGGTTTTCTCATATAGGCGCAAAAAGAGTATCTACCACATAGGTTTCTGAACAGCTCCCAAGAGCTAATCCATGGAAAGAGTTTAACACAGGCAACCATATAATAAGGCCTCAGTGAATGTCAGCTCTTAAAATTTTAAAACAGAATACTGAATATCTAGTTTCATTTCCATTTCCATTAAAACTTCAGAGGAGAATGTTAAAATGGTCTTGTTTGGACCATTCTGTTCCACCTGAAAAGTCCTAGAAAAAAAAGTGATTATTTGCTTCTTTGGGAGTTTGGCCATTCCGAGGTCCCTGGAAGTTGAGATAATTTTCATAACCATGACTTTGGAGCAGAAAGGAGCAGTTTTTTAAAATAAACTTTTAAATTATAAAAGTTTAAGATTTATAGAAAAATTGTGAAAAGCGTAAAGGGAGTGCTCACATACCACACACCAAGTTTCCTCTACTATTAAAATCTTAAATTAGTATACCACATTGTCAAAACTAATGAATCAATAGTGACAAATTATTACTAACTAAATAAATCACTTAACCAAATGAAGTCTACAATTTATCCAGATTTCCTTAGATTTTAATCCACTGTGATTTTTAACTTTTCTCTTTTTGTATCACATTTTAGGATGTGATAGTAACAGCATTCCTGAGTATAAGACTCCTGCTCATCTGTAGGCAGGTAAATCTGGTTTGCCTAACATGGAATCTAGCGTATAGAAGGCACTCAATAAATGTTTGATTGGTCCATGAGGGTGAAGTGGCCTGGGAGTGGAGCACTTTGCAATTAATTTTTACATTCATTTGACATAGTTATAATACAGTTTGCCAGAAACTGGTCTAGGTATTTACATTTAATATTTATTTAATCCTCATAACAACCAGCATAGGTGAGAAGTATTATCGTTTTTATTTTACAGATGAGGAAAATAAGACACAGGGAGGTTACATAAGTCACCCAAATTGCAAAACTAATAAATGTTCAGGATTTAAACCCAGGCAATCTGGACTCAGAGTCCAAACTCTTAAACACTGCAGCATCTCACTGCTCTTGTTGAAGGCAGGAATACCTGGCCTGAATTGATCTCTTTTGGAAAGACTCCAAATTTTAAATCATTATTAAGAGAAGCCCCTCTACAGGAGTATGTTCTCTACTGCACAAAAGACATGAAAACAGATTTAACATCTGGAATTTTTTGCAAGTGCTAATACTCTCTCAACTGCTGAAAATCGTATAGATATGTCTACACGAAGGATTTATCAAGGAGGTTTCCTGATTGAAGCCTAGGCTTCTATGTTCTTTCAAAAGTTGCATTACTGTTGCCTCAGTGGATAAATCTGAATGGAATTTGACATACTTGGGATCAAGTAAGCCTTAAAAAATTAGGAAAGATTCATAAGAAAGAACAGTACTTAAGAAATATGATTTCAAGTCATATAAATCTATAGAAATTCAGCACTTTTCTAGTTCAAACTTTTACTTATAGGAATGCCATGTTAATTTTGTGAGGACACAGATAAATTTTTCATACTTTTTGAAATATGCTGTTCCTATATACATATTTGATACACCTTTGACCACAAATTTAGGATAATAATTTTTCAGCACAGCACATATACAAACATTAAACAGTAAGTTTTTTCTAGGCCTTCTTTCTTATAACTCAACAATTCTACAAATAATTAGAGTATGAAGCATATTTTAAGTACATGCCACACCACACACAAATACATGCACACACACACACACATCCATTAAATATATCGTGTATATATGTGTACATGGTAACAACATTCATGCAATGATAAGCCCCAAATTGCCTTGGCTCCAGGTGATACTGATATTTCCCTCCATGGTATTGATAGCTTCTGTATATATTAGCACATTTTGACATCCTCTTTCTTCAGCTTTATGAGTCAATCAAATTGTATAAAATCCTAATCAGAAATTACTCTTCCTTTTCAACCTTGTGAAGCTCAAATATAAGTATTGGTACTTATCTATCCTATTTGAAGAATGGATTTTGTTTTCAAACATGGAATTGCAATTATCATTTAGTCACATGATAACTTGCAAGTATAAATTTTGACCCTTGATGCTATCAAAAAATGTCTTAGTCTTCAGATTTATACACATGAATATGTGTATTATGTGTAGTATGAAATCTCATACAAATCTCTACCTTCTTTTTCATTTATTTATATATATATTTTAAATTGTATTTATTCAAGTTGTACAACATAATGATTTGATATAAATATAGATAGTTAAATGATTGCTACAGTCAAGCTAATTAACATATCACTTATATTAACATATACACTTCCTTACAATTTTTGTATGTGATGAATGCACTTGAAATCTACTCTCTTAGCATATTTCCGGTGTTCATTGAACATAACATTATTAAGTATAATCATCATGCCTGTACTCTAGATCTCTAGACATTCATCTTAGGTAACTGTAACTTTGTACCCTTTGACCAACACCTCTCCATTTCTCCTACCTGCCCCCCAGGTTATGGTAACAGCCATTCTACTCTCTGCTTCTACGAGTTGAATTATTTTGTTTATTTGTTTTTAGATTCCATGCATAAGTGAGATCATATAATATTTGTCTTTCACTGAGTACAATGTCCTCATGCTTCATATACATTGTCACAAAAGGCAGGGCTTCCTTCTTTCTCAAGACTGGAAAATATTCCATTTCAAAAATATATAACAAAATATTTAATACAATGGAATTATAATGTAATATAGCTCTTCTTTAACCATTCTATTTCTTTTATTCCATTTATCCATCAACAGACACCTGCTCTGTTTCCATATCTTGGTTATTGGGAATAATACTGCAATGAACATGGGAGTACAGATGTCTCTTTGGAATAATGGTTTCATTTTTGTAATATATACCCAGAAATAGATTGCTGGATTATGTGGTAGTTCTATTTTTAATATTTTGGGAACCCTCTGTACTGTTTTCCATAATGGCTGTACCAATTTCTGTACTTACCAACAGTGTATATGAGCACTTTTCTCCACATCCTCGCCAACTCCAATTAACTTTGTCTTTTTGGTGATAGCCATTCTAACAGGTATGGGGTGATATATCATTGTGGTTTTTATTTGCATTTCCCTGATGATTAATGATGTTGAGCATCACGTATTTGTTGGCCACTTGCATGTCTTCTTTGGATAAATGTCTATTCAGATCTTTTACTCATTTTTAAATTGTTGTTTTATTGTTATTTAACTATTTGAGTTCCATATATATTTTGGATATTAACCCCTTATCATATATAAGGTTGGCAAGTATTTTCTCCTATTTCATAGGTTGTCTATTCACTCTGCTGGAGTTTCCCTTGCTGTGCAGAAGTCTTTTGGTATTATGCAATCTTATTTGTTTATTTTTTCTTTATTGCTGAGCTTTTGGGATTATATCCAAAATTCTTTGCCAGAGCAATGTCAAACTTTTTTTTTCTGTTTTCTTCTAACAGTTTTTAGTTTCAGAACTTACATTAGGTTTTTATTCCATTTTGAGTTGATTTTCTCTATGGAGTGAGATGAAGGTACTATTTCATTAAAATAGAGGTTAGAAATCCAAAAGAAATGATTAATGAAACTAAGAGTATTTTTCTTTTTTTGAAAAGGTAAAGCAAAATTGACAAATTTTTAGCTAGACTAAGAAAAAAAGAGAAAAATACTTAAATAAATAAAATTATAATAAAAGGAGATATTATGACCGATACCACAGAAATATAAGAGACTACTATTAAAAATTATATGCCAACAATTTGGACAATCTAGAGAAAAGGATGAATTTTTTTTTGAAACATACAATAGATCAAGACTGAATCATAAAGAAATAAAAACATTGAACAGACCAGTAACTAGTAAGGAGATTCAATCAGTAATCAAAAACCTCCCAATGAGGCTCCCAAAGTCAAAGCCTGATGTTTTCACTGGTGACTTCAATCAAACATTCAAAGAAGAATTAACAAAAATCCTTCTCAAACTCTTCCAAAAATTTGAAGAGGAGGAAACACTTACAAACTGACTTCATGAGGCCAGCATTATCTTCATACCAAAACCAGATAAGGACACTACAAGAAAAGAAAATTTGAGAACAATAGTCCTGATTAACCTAGATGCGAAAATCCTTAACAAAATACTAGCAAACCAAATTCAAAACACTTTAAAAGCATCATACACCATGACCAAGTGGGATTTATCCCTGAGATGCAAGGATGTTTCAATATATACAAATCAATATATATGATACAGTACATTAAAAAAATGAAGGATAAAAATTGTGTGATCATCTTAGTAGTTAGAGAAAAAGCATTTGACAAAATTCAATATCCTTTCATGATAAAAGCTCTCAATAAATTTGGTGTAGAAGGAATATACCTCAACATATTAAAGGCCATGTATGACAAACCCCCAGCTAAAATCATACTCAACGGTAAAATACTAAAAGCTTTTTCTCTAAGATCAGAAACAAAACAATGATGCTCACTGTCCCCACTTTTACTCAGTGTAGTACCTGAAGTCCTAGCCAGAGCAATTAGACAAGAAAAAATAATTAAAAGACATCCAGGTCAAAAGGAAAAAGTAACATTTTCTCTGTTTAGAGATAACATGATCTTATATACAGGGCACTCTAAAGACTCCACCGAAAAACTGTTAGAACTAATAAGCTAATTTAGCAAAGTTGCAGAGGACAAAACAATATACAAAAAGCAGTTGCATATTTATACACTAAAAATGAAGTTTCCAAAAAAGCAATTAATAAAACAATCCAATTTAAAATAACATCAAAAATAATAAGATAATTAGAAATAAATTTATGTAAAGATGTGAAAGATCTGTACACTGAAAGCTATACAATATTGATGAAAGAAATTAAAGAAGACACTAGTAAGTAGAAACATATCCCATGCTCATGGATTGGAAGAATTAATATTTTTTTAAATGTGCACATTACACTAAACAATTTAAAGATTCCAAGCAATCCCTATCAAAATTCCAATGATATTTTTCACAGAAATAGAAAAAAAAATCCAAAAATTCATGTGGAACCACAAAAGACTGTGAGTAGCCCAAGAGATCTTGACCCCCCCCCCAAAAATAAATTTGGACATTTCACACCACTAATTTTAGTAGATTTCAAAATATACTAAAAAACTACAGTAATCAAAAGAGCATGGTACTGGCATAAAAACAGACATGTAGACCAATGGAGCAGAATATATAGACCAAAAATAAGTCCATGCATTTATGATCAATTAGACCTTTGACCAAGGTGCCAAGAACATACAATTCGGAAAGGAGAGTATCTTCAATAAATGCTTTTGGGAAAACTGGTTTTCCATTTCCAAACTTCTCTCATGTGTGGGTACAAAAACGAGACAAGAAATACCAGTGTTCACCTGCCACCTCATATTTTCTTCTCAACTATTATCCTAACTTACTCAGTGGGAAAAACAAAGACAAATAAGTGAATGGGTCACCTTGCTTTAGTGAAATTTAGACCCCCAATTAGGTACTAATAGCCTGCAATTGCAGGGTCCAAAGGTAATGTTTTCTGGTTTCTTTCTGCGTAACACACGGTATGTGTTCTTTATCTTGGTCAGTATTTAATGTTTGTCCTTTGATTATTTTAGCATTAATGTTTTGCAAATGTAAGCTACCATTTGGAGCACCAACTATAAAAACAATACATCTGGAGCAGGAATACTTGGCAACTGACAAAAAATAATGTGTGACTTAGTATAGACCATAACAGCAGATGAAATGGTGCTTTTTCTCACCATGTCTGATCTAGTGAAGACTCATACTTTGATAAAAATTGTTCCAACATGATAAACTTTCTTTGATATTATTTTTTTATTTTTCTATTGAGGAATACATGTCACATAACATTATATTAGTTTTAGTTACAGAGCATAATTATGTGATATTTGTATATATTGTGATAGGATCACCACAAGACTAGTTAACATGTATCACCTTACATAGTTACAATTTTTTTTTTCTTGTGATGAGGACTTTTAAGACATGACAGACCTAGACAGACCTGGGTCAAATCTTGACTTTGCAATTAGCCATGTGCTCCCAGGAAAATTGTTCAACCTCTTCAAGTTTTACTTTTCTCATCTATAGAATGTTGTAAGAGTATTTAGATAAGCACTAAGTAAAGTAACTAAGGGGATGTGAGCACTCAACAATTAATGGCAAGTTAACTATAAATTATCATTGCAATAGCAGCCCTGTCAGGTAATCATAAGTTTACCAGGGTATGTTCTGCACAATGCTCCTGATACAATGTGTAAAGGAATCATTGATTCTGATCATTAGGGGAAAAGCTAGGGCAGCCTCCTGATGATTTCCAATGCCATATACTCTATATTATAGAAAGCCACTTAAAAATTTTGGAGTCCTTCCAAATGTATAGTTTATTGGTACATAATGATACCAATATTTCAACTAATTACTCTGATTATATAGCTTAGCATATTTAAGTAGAGTGTGTATACAGTCACACATTTCCTATATACCAGTGAATGTATGCATACATATATAAAGTGTGTATACATATACATGTAATACAGTATGTTACTGTGTTCTCAAATCCCACCATCATTCAATGTCTTGCCAAATAGCATTACAGGCAATGAGCCAGATCGTTTCACTTCCCCACTGAAGTCACTTGGAACATATCTGAACGTGGCAAAATACATTTGCCAAGTTATGTGCATAAAAGCATCCTTTTATCTTTCAGAGTCATAAATATGTAATAAACTGCATGATTGCCCTACTGATCTGTCCAACATAAATCTCACTTTCCCTTTTTTATGGGTTCATCAAAATAAGATATGAACAAGGTACAAAAGAGTTAAAGAAGCTATTTATTTTAATGTTTCCTTGGAGAGCATGCTTGTTATTGTGAGTACGGATTATATATATAATATTTCATGAATGATGTTGAAGCATTAAAAATCACCTCTGATCTTGAAGTTAACACAAAACTCTGGCTTTCTGCCAATACTCCCCTCATACCCTTATGGCCTACTACAAGATGCAGTGTCATTTTTCCAGGATAACAGTGGAGTGCTTCTCAAAATTCTAAAAGTCATAGTCTAGATTCTTATTATAATCCAATTTTTAATGTCCAGATAATTGCACCCTAAGCAGCTATTTGGTTTGAGCTTAAGAGTGATAACCAAAATTAGGAATTATTCAAATTTTAGCAGATGTCAAAATATGGTTTATGGAAAGAAAAACGAGAGTAGGGTAACAGGAAGGGATCATGTGGGCAAGACATTTTGTTGTTGCCATTTAATATTTAAAAGTGCATATCACTGGCTTCTATGCCCACTTGTGGTTTATTGAGTAGTTTTTTTTTTTTACATCAAGCTGCAAATATTGGTTACATAAGGTGATGAGATCTTTAAATTGACTATTGTGAAATATTGTAGAAAAGCAGAAAAATTATGCAAGCTATAAACTGGGTGAGTGATGGAGTAGGTAGTAAAATCTACATTTTTTTTTCACAAGGGAAAAATAAGATTGAACTAAATGTTTCAGTGTTAAAAAGATGTTCGTTTTACCTTATAGCAGAATAAAATAATGACCTGAGCTTATTCTGATATATTTAGGGAAGTGCAAAAGGATGATTTATGTCGATGGACACATTTTCACAAGTGTGCTTTGTATATTTTCTTCGTGGTAGCATAGAAAGGACCGGATGTTGGTGAATAATTAATAATAAAAGAGATAATTTTCTCCAATGTACACAACTATTCTAACAGGGAAGGAAGGAAAGACTCTAAAATTATACAATGGATTTCAATAATGTGGAAATACACCACAAGGTTTCAATCTCACTGTCAGTTATGCAATAAGAATTTGGTTTAAAAATTTAGCAGACTGAACTCAGCAACACCTAAAACTATTGTATGCCATTGTTATATGATATTTATATCATATTAATAAAATAAAGGATGAACAACATATTCTTTTTGTAGATGTAGAAAAAAGCATTTGACAAAATGCAACACATATTCATGATAATAAGTCTCAGGAAATTAAAAATAAAAATATTCTCAACTTGATAAAAAGAGTCTATGAAAAACCTACAATTTATATCAAATTTAAGAGTGAAAGATTGAATGTTTTCCCCCTAAAATTTGGAACAAAGCAAGGATGTCTACTCTCACACTTTTATTCAACATTGTAATGGAGGTTCTACCTCAAATAAAATTATTGAAAGGAATCCAGACAGGTAAGGAAAGAGTAAAATGGTCTTTATTTACAAATAACATTATTTTATATTTAGAAAATCCCAAGGAATGCATGATTAAATTAGTAGAGCTACTAAACAAATTTAACAAGGTCAAAAGACTAAAAAAAATATATTGGTAGACAAAAAACAATTGTACTTTTATA
Source organism: Phocoena phocoena (assembly GCF_963924675.1). Taxonomy (NCBI): domain Eukaryota; kingdom Metazoa; phylum Chordata; class Mammalia; order Artiodactyla; family Phocoenidae; genus Phocoena; species Phocoena phocoena. The sequence continues at coordinate 128,568,788 of NC_089220.1, read as the reverse complement.
TATTAGCAATAAACAATTTGAAGTTGGAATGACTGAATAATTCCATTACAAAAGCACCAAAAAATTAAAAGACTTAGGATAAATTTAACAAAATAACGCAATGTTGCTTAGAAAAATTAAAGAGGATCAAGATAAAATGGAGAGCCATCCTATGTTCATAGATGGGAAGAGTAAGTATTGGTTGGATGGCAATTCTTTCCAAATTGTTCTATAAATTCAGTACAGTCCCCAAAACAATACTAGAAAAAAATTTTTGGCAGAAATTAATAAGCTGATCCTAGCATTTATGTGAATGTGGAAACAACTCTAGAGTCTAAAAATTTTTGAAAGAGAAGAAAATATGGAAGGGCTTATGTTACATGATTTGAAAACCTACCCTGAAGCTACAGTAAGCAGAGTGAAGTTTTGGCATAAAAATGGTGATATAAACAAATGGAAAACAATTGAGAGACTGCAAATTATCATTTATGTTTACAGTCAATAAATTTTGGTAAAGGTGCCCTGAAAATTAAATGATGAAAGGATACTCTTTTCATTAAATATTGCAGGAACATGAATATCCATATGCACACACAAAAAAAATCAGCATAAATCTTTACCTCATACCATACACAGTGTTAATTAACAGTGAACCATAGACATAAAGTTAAACCGATACAATATCTAAAAGCAAACATAAAAGAACATCAGTGTGATCTTGCATTCTTAGCCAAACAACATCAGAAGAACAAATCATAAAAATAAGAAACTAGACATCATTAAAATTAAACAATTTGTGCTTTGAAAACAGCATTAAGAAAATGAAAAGGCAAGTCACAGACTAGGAGAAAATGTTTGCAAATCATGTATCTGACAAAAGACTTGTGTCTCTATGTATAAAATTCTTAAAACAATAATATGAAAGCATCGCAATTTTTAAAATGGACAAATATTTAAACATTTTACCATATCTACAAAACACGTAGAAAGATACTCAATCCCATAATTATTAGTGAAATGCAAGTTAAAACCACAGTTTCCTATCCCTATTCATTCACTGAAATACTATAATCCAAAAGAGTAGAAATACAAGTGTGGCAAGGTTGCAGAGAAACTGCAACCCTCATAAATTACTGGTGGGAATGCTATATTGTGAATGTTATATTGTGAATGCTATATTGTGAAACAATTTGGAAGTTTCTTTAAAAATGAAACATAAGCTTTTTATATGACCCAACACTTCCATTTCTATGAATTTACACAAAGAAAATGAAAACATATGTTCATTAAAGACTTGTATATGTATGCTCATAGCAGTATTATTCATAACAAAAAAATGAAAATAGTTCTAAAGTACTTCAAATAATGAATGGATGAAAAAAATGTATGTATGCAATGAAATTACTCTATAGAAAACAATCCTGAAACATGCTGCAACATGAGTGAACCTCAAAAGCAATACACTAAGTGAAAGAAACTAGACAAAAATGTCTACATGTGGTATGATCCCATTTATATTAAGTGTTCAGAAAAGACAAGTTTATGGAGATGTAGAAAAATAATTGATTTACTAGGCTTGAGTTTTGAAGGAGGAAATGACTTCACATGGGACTCTCAGAATTTATAGGATTATGAAAATGTTCTAAAAGTGGATTGCTAGAGAAAATACTCTGATATGATTTAATTATTTTAATTTGTAAAGGATTGTTTGATTGCTCAGGGCATGTTCCACGTTTACTTGAAAAGACTATGTGTTCCACTGTTCTTCAGTGGAGAGTCTATTAATGTCAGATCCAGTTCATTGATGATGGTGTTTAGTCCTTCAATATTTCTGCTTACTTTCTGTCTACTAGCTCTATCTGCTACTGAGAGATGAATGTTGAGGGTGTCAACTATACTTGTATAGTAGTCTATTTCTCCTTTAGTTCTATCGGATTTTGCTTTATGTATTTAAAGCTGTAGAGATAGATACATAGACATTAAGGATGCTATATCTTCTTTAATTAACCCTCTTATTAATAGGTAATATCCTGGTAATTATTTTCACTACAAAGTCTATTTTACCTGATACTAATAAAACTGTTCCAACTTTTTTTGATTATCTTGAGGAGGTACATATGTTTCTATTCTTTTGTTAATACTTTTTTTTATTGGCATATAGTTGCTTTACACTGCTGTGTCAATTTCTCCTGTACAGCAAAGTGAATCAGCCATATGTATGCATATATTCCCTCTTTTTTGGATTTTCTTCCCATTTAGGTCACCACAGAACACTGAGTAGAGTTCCCTGTGTTATACAGTAGGTTCTCATTAGTTATCTATTTTATACATCATAGTGTGTATATGTCAATCTCAATCTCCCAATTCATGCCACCCCTCCTTCCCGCCTTGGTATCCATATATTTGTTCTCTACATCTGTGTCTCTATTTCTGCTTTGTAAATAAGATCATCTATACCAATTTTCTAGATTCCACATATATGCATTAATATACAATATTTGTTTTTCTCTTTCTGACTTACTTCACTCTGTATGACAGTCTCTAGGTCCATCCATGTCTTTACAAATGACACAATTTAGTTCCGTTTTATGGCTGAGTAATATGCCATTGTATATATGTACCATATCTTCTTTATCCATTCTTTTGTTGATGGACATTTAGGTTGCTTCTGTGTACTGGTTATTGTAACTAGTGCTGCAATTAACATTGGGGTGCACGTATCTTTTTGAATTATGGTTTCTCTGGGTATGTGTCCATGAATATCCTTTTACTTTTAATCTACCTGTTTAATTATATTGGAATTAAGTTTCTTGTAGAAAGCACAGTAGGTTCACGTTATTTTCCTCATTTTAACAATATTTGTGTTTTAAGTGGTGTGTTTAAACCATTTGCATTAAAAGTAGTTATTGGTGTGTTTGGATTTAGATCCATTTTCTCATCTATTTTATTGCCTCCACTTTTGGTTACCGCATCCTATTGATCGCAATTCGTTTACTTTTCACAGTCTGCTTAGTATATAGAAAATTTACCATAACTGAAGTTTTTTGCCCTCTCTTTTTATGTTTTGGGATGATAGAACTATTCCAATTCCTGATTGCTGTGATGGTTGCACAACTCTATACACATATTGAAATAAATGAAAATGTACATCAAAATTAATCAGTTTTACTGTATGATAATTAAAAAGAAAGTAACGTCACTGAACAAATGAAAGAGTTTTAAACAGATATAAAGATGGTTGAACAACTCTAAAATCAATGAATTGTACACTTACAGTGGGTTAAGTTTACGGTATGTTATACCTCAATAAAGTATTAAAAAGGTTTGCCATTCAGAGCTGTGGACCCTTGAGTTATGCCTCCTGTACTATTCAGTTAATGGAGTAGGTCTACTGCATAGGCATTTGCAGCAAAATGGATCAAAAATGGATCACTGGAGTGAAAATGTAAAAACATAAAAGCACTAGAAGAAATATGGAAAAATTCTTTCACAAATATTTCCAACTGGGTAGGCATCATAACCCAGAATAAATTATAAATGGCTCAACATTTAAATGTAAAAAAATGAAACTATAAAGTACCCTAAGTAAACATGAAAAATTTGCATTACATCTCTAGAGTGTGGAATGACTTTCTTAAAAATGATTCAAAAACCAGAAAATAAAATATCAATAAATTTGACTATGTAGAAACTTTAAATCTTCCACATACGAGTGGTTTTATTTTATATAGTAGACCAAAAGACTACTCCCTCTAATATATAAATAGTTTATAGATACTGATAAAAGATCCACAATCCAATAGAAAATGGTCAAAATATTAAAAAAATAAATAAACGTAAAGAAAGATACACAACTGGGTCAACCTTGTCATTATGAGGGAAATACTGACTGCTACCAGGAGCCTGGGCAACTCTGTAGCTCCAAGTAGCAGGAACTAGTGGAGAATTTCTCTAGGGCTACACTGCCAGAATGAATCCCTTTCAATGCACTTCAATTAAGCTTTAAAAGTAATAAAAAGGGAAAGAAAGAATGAAGAGCATCAAGGAAATGATAAAGGTGATTTATGACTTCACTACAGCATGAAGTAAATTTGTCTCTGATGTAAAAAAAAAAAAGAAAAGAAAAAGAAAAAAAAGTAACAAACTCTCTGAAAAGCAGTTTGATATTACCGGACAAACTTATTTCAGGGAATCCATCCTAAAGAATAATAGTCAGGGCTTCCCTGGTGGCGCAGTGGTTGAGAGTCCGCCTGCCGATGCAGGGGACACGGGTTCGTGCCCCGGTCCGGGAAGATCCCACATGCCGCGGAGCAGCTGGGCCCGTGAGCCATGGCTGCTGAGCTTGCGCGCCCGGAGCCTGTGCTCCGCAACAGGAGAGGCCACAACAGTGAGAGGCCCACGTACCACAAAAAAAAAAAAAAAAAAAAAAAAAGAATAATAGCTTTATTTAGCAAGATAACTATGACATCAATGTTTATTAACAGTGAGCCCGTTTGCATTTGGCTTAGGTACAGTGCTACTCCTTGGCCAAGGGAATAAGTAAGAGTCCCACAAAACTAGAATGCAAGGGAAAGACGTCTATTTATTTAACAAATAATCTATAGTGTTTATTATGTGCCATACACTGTTTTAATTGCTTTTGTAATTGGAGTAACTGAACAATTAATCCACATAACATCCCTATAATGTTGGAACTATTATTATACTCGATTTACAGATGATTAGCTGTAAGCACAGAGGAGTTAAGTAACTTGTCTAGGGCCACACAGGTAATAAATAGCAGATTCAAGATTCAAACAAACCACTGTGACTCCAAAGCCCATGCATTACATAGTTCTCCCAAAGAGAATCAAGGTGCTATTTCCAGAAGAAGGGGAACGGTTTGTGTACAGGCAAAAACATAGCATCTACCACAGTCAGCAGTATTTACTGCCTAGAGTGGTTCCCCTATCAAACATTCCCATAAGTACTAGAGACTATGATGCTCACATGACTTGAAGCACTGCATTCTAGCTGCCTTGACTATATCTGTCTACTCTGAAGGACCCTATGTGATGTGGCCTCCACAGCACAATACTCCCAGCACTTACTGAAAAATAAGTGGTGTTGTATGGTATTGAAGAGAATTAGGAGGAAAGGTTCTTCCTTGAGTTTCACCTTGAAGTTTATATAGACAGGGTCTTTGAAGGGAAACGGAAACCTGTGAATAAATGTGGTTCAAACAATATGCAGGGTTTCAACGTTGGGTTCCATTAATTTCTATTCCATTATAATAACAAATTGGTCTGAACAAAGCTAAGAATTTATCACACAGTATGATATAATAGCAGAAGAGACTAAGAAATCTTAATGCACTAGATGTACTTGTTTAAAAGTCAAAATAGTAAAAAAAAATGTGATAAGTATTTGATATACATTAAGAAATCCTTGAAATTTGTTTATTCAATAGATACCTGTGAGGACCTAGAATGAACTAGCTTCCAGGCTAGGCTCTGGGAACCATTCTAAGCCATATCACTTTCTAAAATTTGATTACTGAAGAAAAGTAGTTACTTGTGATAACTGTTGATTTAGCCACTTTAGTCAAATAGTTCACAATATATTTTATAGAGAAATGTAATAAATCTGTTGTTTGACTTAAACAGGAGTCAGTTGATTTAAAAATGTTCAAATTGGGGCTTCCCTGGTGGTGCAGTGGTTGAGAGTCTGCCTGCCAATGCAGGGGACACAGATTCGTGCCCCGGTCCGGGAAAATCCCACATGCTATGGAGCGGCTTGGCCCGTGAGCCGTGGCCACTGAGGCTGCGCGTCCAGAGCCTGTGCTCCACCACAACGAGAGAGGCCACAACAGTGAGAGGCCCGCGTACCGCAAAAAAAAAAAAAAAAAAAAAAAAAAAATGTTCAAACTAGTGGCCCAGACATACCATTTACACGTAGATGCTCAGAGTGGTAAAGCTGCCTCTGGTGCCACAGCATGCCTCTGGCTGTTATTACACAAGTGCAGTTAGTAAATAGAAATTACCAGATTTGATTAATGTTGGTCAACAATCAGTACAATTCTAATATCAAAACAAACATTTTGTTTGTTTCAGCTCTCAGTGAAGTAATTATTTTTATTTTTTTCTTATTTTGGGAATATACAAGATAAGTAAATTTTATACCAAGTTTAAGAAATTGTGTAAACTTTAGAATTTTGATAAAGGCTTAAAGAAGAGAGCAAAGAACTGTTATCATTCTACATAAAATTCACACTCACAATTATTTAAGTGTATAATTGATTATTATTCTTTGAGTAGATTCTCTGAAATGAGATTGCCAGAAAAAAAAGATATACAATTTTTAAAGATCTTGTAGACAGTGTCAAACTGCTTTTCAAAATGTTTCTGCTACTTTTAAAGTTTAACTGAAGTGAAAGGAAATGCCAGATTTATGGCATTGTTCTGACTCTCATTGCCTCTTGCCTTTTAGGCCATTACTATGCTTCGTTCAATAGGAAAAAAATGAAGCTTCTCTCTTAATTTGCATGTTTTCAAAAAGTATTTGTGGCATCCCCAACATTAAAAATGTTGACAAAGATGCTCATATCGTAAAGAACGACATCAACATGTGAAATTAGGAAGCAGAGACCAGGAATGAGAGTTCTTAAAAACAGAAAACATGGATTTTAAATAATGGGGTAGATATTATTATCTTAAGCATAAGGAGTTTTGCATGCATTCAGCAGAAACTTAAGATACCAAACAAAATCATTAACAAAAAGACTTGTTTGTGTTATTATTTTTTTAATTTTGAATTTCAAGTATTTGCAAAATGAACTTTTATCCCTGAATATGTTACTGAAATACATATTCTCAGGATACACCTGCCTAAATGCCCTGCAAAATTATTTAATTGTATACTGTATTGTGCCTTTACTTACACTGAGAGCCTTACATTTTTAACTGGAAGAATTAATAAAGAAAAAAATGTGCCTTTCCAATTCACTTATTGTATTAGTTTCCTATTGCTGTTGTGACAAAGTATCATAAACATAGGGCTTAAAGCAACACATGGATCTTATCTTAAACTTCTGGAGGTCAGAAGCCCGAAATTGGTTTTACTAGGTAAAAATTAAGGTGATGGGTATGTTGTGTTCCTTCTGGAGGCTCAAGGGGAGAATTCATTCCCTTGCCTCTTCTAGCTTCCTTTTGTTCCTTGGCTTGTGACCACTCCCTCCATCTCCAAAGGCAGCAGCTTCTTCACATCTCTCTCTGACTCTGCTTCCATTGTCACACCTTCCCTGACTCTTCCAAGGACCCCCGTGATTACATTGGGTCCACCCAGACAATCCAGGACAGTTGTCCCAGCTCAATGTGCTTAATCATATTTGCAAAGTCCCTTCTGCCCTGGATGGTAACATATTCATAGGTGGCATGAATTAGAATCTGGACATCTTTGGGGGCCACTTTTCTTCTTACATCACCTATATTTCACAAAAATATAAGATTTTGTGACAAATTGAATTTAAGGTGTCATAAATGCCAGTGTGTTCACTTTGTAAACATTCGTTGAATTCTGTTATGGTTTGTAATATAATCAAAATATACTATATGTTTTGTGATGAACTACAGGAGAATAGTATTTCTTTTCCTTAGTCACTTCCTACTCTCATTTCAGACTAAGGTTAGTGCTTTAACAAAAACATACTTATTAGCTGATGAGAATAATGAAATCAGGCTATTTTGTATATTAATAACTGCATTATGCTCAATACACATTGAAGAAATTAGATGGCTAGGATTTGCTATGTACAAGAAAAGATACATTTTAATTATTTCATTTTCTCTCCTTACTATGTGACGTTAATAATAAAAGCAGGTCGTAATGGAAAGAGCTAAGAGCTTTAGAATCAGACCAGTCAGAGTTCTAATTCCAGCTTTTCTACCTATCAGATATTTGCATTTTTATAAAATGTTTAATGTTTCTGAGCTTTTTAATACACTGGGATATTGTAAAAATTAGGTAAAATTGGAAAAATTAGGTAAAATGATGTATAAAAATGATTTGACATGTAATATGTCTGCAAAACTGTTAGCTTTCTTTTCCCTACTATCTTTGCTTTTAAAATTATATATTCCATCTACCTATATAGATATTCCATTATGCTAATGGCTAAAAGATTTGAAAATATTTTATTCTATTGACTGAAAAAAGATAGACAACTGGTTTCCCCTTTTACTAAAATCTGCTTTTCCTGCATTTGGAAAAATAAATGTGGCATTGCATTTGTTTGCAGGCAGGTAAAATACATCATTTGAATGTTAATATATGCCCATCTATATCCTATTTGTCCCCAGGTACTTCTGAGGTAGAGTGATTAGTTTCAGATTATATTCTGAATAAGTGATGGAATTTATAGACTCTCATTCATAGGTGTTCAGCAATGAAGAGCTTATTGGGCAAACAGAGCAAGAGATCATTAATAAAGGATGGACATTCTGCATAGAATTTTGTACTTTATGTACATCTGCAACAGATGACCCTACTTTTGAATGCCACCAGAACTTCCCAAAGCAAGAAAAGCTACTTGCTATAGGAAATCTTCCTGGGAAAGAAGAATTGCAACTTCAAGTCAGTTTCCCTGCACTTCTCCCTTGTACATCTTCAGCAAGTTCAAATCTTGCTGAAAATGTTCTTCCGAAAGAATTTTCAGGGCACGGTTATCATATAAACTGAACTATTACATACTTATTAAAAGTTTAAAGTATGTGCTAGCATTTTATTTTCTTTATTTTTATAATACAAGATGGGTTTCCGGGAATATAACTCTTGCTCATAACACTGCATCTTTTGTATATTTGACTTATGTCACTAAATATATAATTATCATTCAGGTGGCAAGTATATACAAAGCTATGAATCACCTAAACTTTAGGAATTCACATAGAATTCATTACAGTTTGTGGATTGGAATAGGCAATAAGATAGTTAAATAGAAATTAAACTAATTATATAACTGCAGATTCTGAAATTTTTGAAAAAGCTGTGAAGTAACCTCATTTTAAACATGGAAAGCAGGTATGTTATAAAATGGAACAACCAATTAAAAACTGACCCGAACTGCAAAGCAATACATTGAATCACATTTTAGCTTTTCCAGAATTCCATTTTGAGTTTTTGGCAGATGTCTGAATGAATATTTTATTTCCTCATTTAAATGAACCATAATTAGGAATCAATTGTCTATATTCCCAATGATTCAGTTTATTTCATCTGTATTTTAAATTTTGTTAAAAGAATAAAAAGAAATAGAAATCAATGACAAAGAAGGGAAATCACACTCTTAATACCATTAGCCATTCTTAAAATCAAGGGACAACCTGGGGTGCCAAGCAGACTACAGAGCCTTAGAGATTCTGCTGAGAGCAAAAGATGATTGCAGATTTGCCCTCAATTCCTCATTTTTGAGGTTTGCCATCCAAATCTTGTTATATAAGTTTAAATTATGTTCATTGCAAGTTATTCTGGTGGTTTGTTTTCAAGAGATTTGTAAGAAAAGTATTGCACAGAATTATAGGAGAAGTTGAACAACCCAACTCCAGTACATTGAAGTTCCAGAGTAAATCCAAGAGTCTCAGTGGTAGGTCTTCATGGGTGTTTCTTCTGTCTGCCAGAGACATCTGGCTGATTCTCAGATCCCTGACGCTGCTAGGTTCTGATTGGCTCAGATTAAGCTATGTATCTTGGTGTCTAACCTGGGGCCGATTTGCCTGGAGTTAAGGTCTTGCAACAGCAAATTGCTTCTAAAAGCCCACTTTGCTGGTGGAGCTAGAGATATCAGAGAACTTATGTTGGAAAGCCAACCCACTAGGTGTCTTCTAAATTGGTATTATTTGGAGTAGAGGTAATAGAACATTTTTCATATATCCTAAATCTTTTCGTAGCCAAGAACTTACTACTGTATTTTCCATATTTTGAGGTACCAAGAGGATTATTTTCCCCAGGTTTTAATAAATTGGTGGCTGATTATGATATTTGCAATTGTAATAACTGATAGTTAATGTTCCAGATGATAACAGAGAAAAATTAACCTGCCTCTAACAAACAGAAAGAGAAATAGGAAAAAAAAGAAAGAAAGAACAAAAGATAAAGTTTTTCTAAAAAAAATTGGGGGATGATTTCAAATATTGAGAATTCAAAGACTGACCTGGAAGATTATTGCATTCATTCCAACTAAACTTATTTGTAGGCTGGGCTGGAATTGCAAAAATTAGGGATATTTAACAGTAGTTGTCTTTTTGTTGCAGGCTAAGGATTCTCCTTAAATATCAAGAAGGGGGGCTTCCCTGGTGGCACAGTGGTTGAGAGTCCGCCTGCCGATGCAGGGTACATGGGTTCGTGCCCGGGTCTGGGAGGATCCCACATGCTGCAGAGTGGCTGGGCCCATGAGCCATGGCCGCTGAGCCTGCGCATCCAGAGCCTGTGCTCCGCAACGGGAGAGGCCACAAAATCAAAAAGGGCTTGAATATGCACATTTGATGTAAGGAAATTAAGTGCATCATTCCAGCAACTTGTCTTAAGCCAAGGTCATTAATGAGTCTCATGCCAAGGACTACATCTTAGCATCTTTATGTGTCATTATATTAGAACTTCCTAATCTTTACTAGAAGCAACAAAGGCTGGAAATACTCTGTTAAGGGAAATATGTTTAAAACTTTACAAAACTTCCATGTCAAATCCTTTCAGTTTCTTCTTTCACAATGTGAAAATGTCTTTATTGGAACAGAGCCTTCCAAAGTTACAGGATTGTCTTTGGTGCTCCATGGAACCCATCAGCAAGGCTGTCATTGAGAGAGACAATGCCATCAGTACAAGCACTGGGAGAATCCGAAAGCCCAATAGTGGAGCATTCATCACCATGATTCTACCTGACACTTGACTAAAAGCATTTTGCACTAATTTGCTTTGTGCCTGTCCAGACAGTCTAAAAATAAAGGATGAGAGGGAAATGGTTGTCTATTAAACAGAATAAACAGCCTCTGGAAAATGAATACATTTCACACACTTGTGGCTTTTGGAGGGTTGGGGGTGAGGCTAAGGGGAAGGGAAACAGAGAACGAGTGAAAGATAGCCTTCTCTCCAGCAGTGGGGAAGGCCTGTTTCAGGTCACAGGGGTCTGCATAGCCCACACCAACCCCACCTGGAGATTCACAGCCACAGTGCAGAAGGGGGCTGCAGCCAGTGCTTACTTCTAGATGTGCAACTTTTATTTTGAAAGGGTTTAAAACCTACCTGGCAATGACTTCCAAATCTCTGATGAAATAGGTTTGGGTCTCTTTCCCTGGATTATATTTTTAAACTTAACCTCTACATACATATAACTGCTCTCGGGTTGTTTTAAACCTCTGCTAGTGGTTCAATTAAAAACAAAAAAAGCCTTGAGCTTGTTGTCACAGTTGTCTGACTTTGCTGAGAGCATGCAAGAAAGATTAGGGTAAAGGCAAAGGGAGCAAAAGAACTCACTCTGGGCCCTGTAATTGGCTTCTGTTTTGAACTGTGGAGAGGAGGGAAGAAAGCAAAGGAGCGAGAAGATGGTCTAACAAGAAACACATGGTCTTTTGAAAGTAAACACAGATGGGATCCAAACAGTGTTCTACTCATTGTCCTAGCCTTTGGCCTCTTCAGGATTGCATTATCTTTGTGGTATTTATGATTATCTGTTTGGATTACCATTAAGAAATGTGGCAATATTCAAGAGAGGATAGATATGAATCTAATTTCTAGGGCTATGGTTAATCAGAAAAGTCAATCATATTTTTCAAAGACTAAAACAATGGACTTTATTAATAATCCTCAGTTTCTTTAGAGATTCTAAGTCATTGGATATTTTCTAAGCCACTTGCAGTTTGACCTTTACTCACTGATTAAGTAAATAATATGTGATTCAAGGATTCTTTAGGTCTCACGGAAAAAGGGGAAGATTGTAATACTGGTTATTAAACTAGCAGCCCAACCTCTTCCCTTCATGTTGGCAAAAGGGATGTGGAATTTGAGGAGCACCACAGAGTATTCATGTCCATAACTATTTTCTTCATTTTCTGTGTAGCTTTATTCACTCCTTTGGATAGGGTTGTAACACAAGTGTTTTCGAGAAACTGTAAAATAATAGGACAATAAGGTAAACAGTAATGTCTTGGTGGAAATAGTATATGAGCATAGAACAGATCAAGAAAGAAACTTTTGTCCTGGGAAACATGTAGTAAACCACAGTGGGCAGTGCCCAGGTGGGATTCTTACACTAATAGATTTTGAAAAAAATGTCTACCATTCCTGGGTTCAGTGTCATAACAGAAGAAGGAATGCATATGGGAGAGGTGGGCTTTGTCAGCTTTATAATTTTACCTAAGCCAAATAAGACTACTACATTTTGTTTTAAAATTATTTTGTTTCCTCTGGTTCAGAATTATGTCTGTAAAAAAGATCCTGATTCAGGATTTTTAGATTTTCTCATAAATGCTTTTAGGGCTGTGAATAATGAGTTAATTAATATTTTTGTTTAATAATTTTACCTGTTCATTATTTTAATAAAGCAATAAAGAAACACATTAACAGGAAAAAAGATAAAGGAAATAATTTTTTTTAAAATTTGTCTACATAGAAATAGCCATTGTTGACATTAGGGAAATGTTACTCCACTCATTTTAATTCTTGTGTGAACATCTAACTAGAAATAGCAATAGAAAATATAAATATAAACCAACAAAGAGAAAGAAGGAGAGAGAGGCTAAATGGGTAGAAAATGGATGGGTGTGTATAGATGGATGAATATTAAAAATGTCATAAATTGCATTTGTGCAATTTTTAAGTGTGAGAGTGTTTCATTTTATATGAAGTTTATAAAGTATATACAATTGTGATAAAAATGATTAATTCAATTTTATTTTATTTATTTTTTTTTATTATTTTTTTTTGCGATACTCGGGCCTCTCACTGTTGTGGCCTCTCCCGTTGCAGGCTCCAGATACGCAGGCTCAGTGGCCATGGCTCACGGGCCCAGCTGCTCCGCAGCATGTGGGATCTTTCCGGACCGGGGCACGAATCCGTGTCGCCTGCATCGGCAGGCGGACTCTCAACCACTGCACCACCAGGGAAGCCTCTCAGTCAATTTTAGGTAAATGTTTTTATCACCATGAGAACTATCAGTTCCTAAAATATATTAAAGACTACACAAATAGATAACCATAAAAACTAAATACACTGAAGTCATTCTGTTTTTCTGAAACAAAATATTTCAATTTTAGTCAATGTCTATTGACCCCAAACCAGGAAAAATTTAAAAATTAGCATGCCTTATTCCACAACTAATTCTCTTATTTTAACATCTATTTTTACCCTTTCCAAGTTGATGATGTTTTCTACAGCTCTATGTTACTTTTTTACTGATTGCCACAAATGCTATCACTAGTTATTTTTATTATGGCTAATATTTTTATTTATTTCTCTGTTGGTTCTTGACTAGCTAAATGTTGTTATTTTCTTCTTCCTTTAATTTTTAAAGTATTTTTTATTTTTTTTTTAAATTTTATTCCTGGGAAGGGTAGTTCCAAAATTCTTGTGTGCTTGGGAATGTGTGATACCTATCTGCTCCAGGATAGCTAGTGTATAAAATGTGCATCACCCACATTTCCTTACCTAAGTGCACTATAGACACCGCTCTGCTCTCCTCTGCCATGTAATGCTTCACTCATCTTTTTGCTAGGATGTCTTTCTTCTTCTGAATTTCATTAAGTTTTATATGTGTGTCTTTGTACATTCTTTCATGATACATTCAGACTGCTTATGTCACCCTCATTGGCAAAGGACAGCTAGGTTAGGAATCACATTGTTTGACGTACCCTTCATCTCCTTCAGTATCTATCAATTATTGTTCCATTGTCTTCTGGCATTGGAGGTTGTTGTGGAAAATTTTGAGACTAACTCAAATATGTCCTCATTATAAATGACTTCAAATGATTTGCTTTTACTTATCGATTCTGGAAGTTTGATAACTTAAATAAGACACCTGTTGCTCTGTTTCAAGTTTTCCTTGAATGTGACAGACTCATTCAGCTGGAAATGTTATTTCTTCCTTAATATCGAAAAAAAAATTTTTTAGGGGGATGAACCAAGATGGCGGAGTAGAAGGACCTGCTCTCACTCCCTCTTGTGAGAACACCAGAATCACAACTAGCTGCTGGACAATCATCGAAAGGAAGCCACTGGAACTCACCAAAAAAGATACCCCACATCCAAAAAAAAGGAGAAGCCACAATGAGACAGTAGGAGGGGTGCAATCACAGTAAAATCAAATCCCATAACTGCTGGGTGGGTGACTCACAGACTGGAGAACACTTATATCACAGAAGTCCACCCACTAGAGTGAAGGTTCTGAACCCCACATCAGGCTTCACAAACTGGGGGTCCAGCAATGGGAGAAGGAATTCCTAGAGAATCAGACTTTGAAGCCTAGTGGGAATTGATTGCAGGATTTCAACAGGACTGGGGGAAACAGAGACTCCACTGGGACCCAGGGGAAGGAGCAGTGACCCCAGGGGAGACTGAACCAGACCTACGTGCTAGCGTTGGAGGGTCTCCTGCAGAGGCGGGGGAGGGGGGAGGTGGCTCACTGTTGGGACAAGGAAACAGGCAGAAGAAGTTCTGGGAAGGACTCCTTGGCATGAGCCCTCCCAGAGTCTGTCATTAGCCTCACCAAAGAGCCTAGGTAGGCCCAGTGTTGGGTTGTCTCAGGCAAAACAACCAAGACGAGGGAACCCAGCCCAACGCATCAACAGTCAAGCAGATTAAAGTTTTACTAAGCTCTGCTCACCAGAGCAACAGTCAGCTCTACCCACCACCAGTCCCTCCCATCAGGAAACTTAAAAAAAACACTTAGATAGCCTCATCCACCTGAGGGCAGACAGCAGAAACAAGAACTATAATCCTGCAGCCTGCGGAACAAAAACCACATTCATAGAAATGTAGACAAGATGAAAAGGCAGAGGGCTATGCACCAGATGAAGGAACAAGATAAAACCCTAGAAAAACAACTAAATGAAGTGGAGATAGGCAACCTTCCAGAAAAAGAAATCAGAATAATGATAGTGAAGATGATCCCGGACCTCGGAAAAAGAATGGAGGCAAAGATCGAGAAGATGCAAGAAATGTTTAACAAAGACCCAGAAGAATTAAAGGACAAACAAACAGAGATGAACAATACAATAACTGAAATTAAAACTACACTAGAAAGAATCAATAACAGAATAACTGAGACAGAAGAATGGAAAACTGACCAGGAAGACAGAATGGAGGAATTCACAGCTGCAGATCAGAATAAAGAAAAAAACAATGAAAATAAATGAAGACAGCCTAAGAGACCTCTGGGAAAACATTAAATGCAACGACATTCACATTGTAGGGGTCCCAGAAGAAGAAGAGAGAGAGAAAGGACCCGAAAAAATATTTGAAGAGATTATAGTTGAAAACTTCCCTAACATGGGAAAGGAAATAGTCACCCAAGTCCAGGAAGCACAGTGAATCCCATACAGGATAAACCCAAGGAGAAATACCCTGAGACACATAGTAATCAAATTGACAAAAATTAAAGACAAAGAAAAATTATTGAAAGCAGCAAGGGAAAAATGGCAAATAACATACAAGGGAACTCCCATAAGGTTAACAGCTGACTTCTCAGCAGAAATTCTACAAGCCAGAAGGGAGTGGCATGATATACTTAAAGTGATGAAAGGGAAGAACTTAAAGACAAGATTATTCTACCCAGCAAGGATCTCATTCAGATTTGATGGAGAAATCAAAAGCTTTACAGACAAGCAAAAGCTAAAAGAATTCAGCACCACCAAACCAGCCCTACACAAATGCTAAAGGAACTTTTCTAAGTGGGAAACACAAGAGAAGAAAAGGATCTACAAAAACAAACCCAGGGCTTCCCTCGTAGCACAGTGGTTGAGAGCCAGCCTGCTGATGCAGGGGACATGGGTTCATGCCCCAGTCCAGGAAGATCCCACATGCCTCAGAGCAGCTAGGTCCATGAGCCATGGCCACTGAGCCTGCGCATCCAGAGCCTGTGCTCCACAACGGAAGAGGCCACAACAGTGAGAGGCCTGTGTACTGCAAAAAAAAAAAAAAAAAAAAAAATTAAGGGTCATAGGAACATACATATCGATAATTGCCTTAAACGTGAATGCTCTAACCAAAGGACACAGGCTTGCTGAATTATTCAAATACAAGACCCATATATATGATGTCTTGTTAAAAGAGATCCACTTCAGACCTAGGGACACATACAGACTGAAAGAGAGGGGATGGAAAAAGATATTCCATGCAAATGGAAATCAAAAGAAAGCTGGAGTAGCTATACTCATATCAGATAAAATAGACTTTAAAATAAAGAATGTTACAAGAGACAAGGAAGGACACAACATAATGATCAAGGGATCAATCCAAGAAGAAGATATAACAATTATAAATATATATGCACCCAACATAGGAGCACCTCAATACATAAGGCAACTGCTAACAGCTCTAAAAGAGGAAATTGACAGTAACACAATAATAGAAGGGACTTTAACACCTCACTTACACCAATGGACAGATCATCCAAAATGAAAATAAATAAGGAAAGAGAAGCTTTAAATGACACAATAGACCAGATAGATTTAGTATATTTATAGTACATTCCATCCAAAACCAGCAGATTAAACGTTCTTCTCAAGTGCACACAGAGCATTCCCCAGGATAGATAACATCTTGGGTCACAAATCAGGCCTCAGTAAATTTAAGAAAATTTAAATCATATCAAGCATCTTTTCTGACCATAACGCTTTGAAATTAGAAATGAATTACAGGGAAAAAAATGTAAAAAACACAAACACATGGAGGCTAAACAATACATTATTAAACAACCAAGAGATAACTAAAGAAATCAAAGAGGAAATCAAAAACTACCTAGAGACAAATAACAATGAAAACACGATGATCCAAAATCTATGGGATGCAGCAAAAGCAGTTCTAAGGGAGAAGTTTATAGCTATACAAGCCTACCTCAAGAAACAAGAAAAATCTCAAATAAACAATCTAAATTTACACCTAAAGGAAATAGAGAAAGAAGAACAAACAAGACCCAAAGTTAGCAGAAGGAAAGAAATCATAAAGATCAGAGCAGAAATAAATGAAATAGAAACAAGGAAAACAATAGCAAAGATCAATAAAACTGAAAGCTGGTTCTTTGAGAAGATAAACAAAATTGATAAACCATTAGCCAGACTCATCAAGAAAAAGAGGGAGAGGACTCAAATCAATAAAATTAGAAATGAAAAAGGAGTAGTTACAACAGACACCATAGAAATACAAAGCATCCTGAGAGACTACTACAAGCAACTCTAGGCCAATAAAATGGACAACCTGGAAGAAATGGACAAATTCTTAGAAAGGTATAACCCTCCAAGGCTGAACCAGGAAGAAACAGAAAATATGAACAGACCAATCACAAGTAATGAAATTGAAACTGCGATTAAAAATCTTCCAGTAGGGCTTCCCTGGTGGAGCAGTGGTTGAGAGTCCTCCTGCTAATGCAGGGGTCACGGGTTTTTGCCCCAGTCTGGGAAGATCCCACATGCTGCGGAGCGGCTGAGACCATGAGCCATGGCCGCTGAGACTGTGTGTCTGGAGCCTGTGCTCTGCAAGGGAGAGGCCACAACAGTGAGAGGCCTGTGTATCGCAAAAAAAGAAAAAAAATCTTCCAACAAACAGAAGTCCAGCACCAGATGTGGCTTCACAGGTGAATTCTATCAAACATTTAGAGAAGACCTAACACCCGTCCTTCTCAAACTCTTCCAAAAAATTGCAGAGGAAGGAACACTCCCAAACTCATTCTATGAGGCAACCATCTCCCTGATACCAAAACCAGACAAAGATTCTACAAAAAAAGAAAATTACAGACCAATATCACTGATGAACATAGATGCAAAACTCCTCAACAAAATACTAGCAAACAGGATCCAACAGCACATTAAAATGATCATACACCATGATCAAGTGGGATTTATCCCAGGGATGCAAAGAGTCTTCAACGTACACAAATCAATCAATGTGATACACCATATTAACAAATTGAAGAATAAAAACCATATGATCATCTCAATAGATGCAGAAAAAGCTTTTGACAAAATTCAACACCCATTTATGATAAAAACTCTCCAGGAAGTGGGCATAGAGGGAACCTACCTCAACATAATAAAGGCCATATACGACAAACCCACAGCAAACATCATTCTCAATGGTGAAAAGCTGAAAGCATTTCCTCTAAGCTCAGGAACAACATAAGGATGTCCACTCTCACCATTATTATTCAACATAGTTTTGGAAGTCCTAGCCACAGCAATCAGAGAAGAAAAAGAAATAAAAAGAATACAAATTGGAAAAGAAGAAGTAAAACTGTCACTGTTTGCAGATGACATGATACTATACATAGAGAATCCTAAAGATGCCACCAGAAAACTACTAGAGCTAATCAATGAATTTGGTAAAGTTGCAGGATACAAAATTAATGCACCGAAGTCTCTTGCATTTCTATACACTAATGATGAAAAATATGAAAGAGAAATTAGGGAAAACTCCCATTTACCATTGCAGCAAAAAGAATAAAATACCTAGGAATAAACCTACCTAGGGAGACAAAAGACCTGTATGCAGAAAACTATGAGACAATGATGAAAGAAATTAAATATGATACCAGCATATGGAGAGATACACCATGTTCTTGGATTGGAAGAATCGATATTGTGAAAATGATTATACTACCCAAAAGCAATCTACAGATTCCATGCAATCCCTATCAAATTACCAATGGCATTTTTTATGGAACTAGAACAAATCATCTTAAAATTTGTATGGAGACAGAAAAGACCCAGAATAGACAAAGCAGCCTTGAAGGAAGAAAACGAAGCTGGAGGAATCACACTTCCTGACTTCAGACTCTACTACAAAGCTACAGTCATCAAGACAATATGGTACTGGCACAAAAACAGAAACATAGATCAATGGAACAAGATAGAAATACCAGAGATAAACCCATGAACCTATGGTCAACTAATCTATGACAAAGGAGGCAAAGATATGCAATGGAGAAAAGACAGTCTCTTCAATAAGTGGTGCTGGGAAAACTGGACAGCTACATGTAAAAGAATGAAATTAGAACACTCCCTAACACCATACACAAAAATTAACTCAAAATGGAGACTTAAATGTAAGACCAGACACTATAAAACTATTAGAGGAAAACATAGGAAGAACACACTTTGACATAAATCACAGCAAGATCTTTTTTGATCCACCTCCTAGATTAATGGAAATAAAAACAAAGATAAACAAATGGGACCTAATGAAACTTAAAAGCTTTTGCCCAGCTAAGGAAACCATAAATAAGATGAAAAGATAACCCTCAGAATGGGAGAAAATATTTGCAAATGAATCAATGGACAAAGGATTAATCTCCAAAATATATAAACAGCTCATGCAGCTCAATATTAAAGAAACAAACAACTGAATCCAAAAATGGGCATAAGATCAAAATAGGCATTTCTCCAAAGAAGATGTACAGATAGCCAAGAAGCTCATGAAAAGCTGCTCAACATCACTAATTATTAGAGAAATGCAAATCAAAACTACAATGAGGTATCACCTCACACCAGTTAGAATGGCATCATCAGAAAATCTACAAACAACAAATGATGGAGAGGGTGTGGAGAAAAGGGAACCTTCTTGCACTGGTGGGAGTGTAAATTGGTACAGCCACTATGAAGAACAGTATGGAGATTCCTTAAAGAACTAAAAATATAATTACCATATGATCCAGCAATCCCACTATTGGACATATACCCAGAGAAAACCATAATTCAAAAAGACACATGCACCCCAATTTTCATTGCAGCACTATTTACAATAGCCAGGTCATGGATGCAACTTAAATGCCCATCGACAGACGAATGGATAAAGAAGTTGTGGTACACATATACAATGGAATATTACTCAGCCATTAAAAGGAATGAAATTGAGTCATTTGTTGAGACATGGACAGACCTAGAGACTGTCATACAGAGTGAAGTAAGTCAGAAAGAGAAAAACTAATATTGTATATTAACGCATGTATGTGGAACCTAGAAAAATGGTACAGATGAACTGGTTTGCAGGGCAGAAGTTGAGACACAGATGCATAGAACAAACATATGGACACCAAGGGCAGAAAACCACGGTGTGGTGGGGATGGTGGTGTGCTGAATTGGGCAATTTGGATTGACATGTATACACTGATGTGTATAAAACTGATGACCAGTAAGAACCTGCAGTATAAAAAAAGAAACAAACAAACAAAAAAAAAACCCAACTAATACTAAACTTTCTTTGGATTATTTGTATGGAAATATGTTAATATAAATATTTCAGACATTACATGAAATTTCTAAGAATCTTATATGTTGTGGTACAATGTTATATGTCATAATTCTAGTTATTACTTTAAAATGTATATCTCAGAAAAAAAATTTTTTTTGTATCCTCCATTTTGTTCTCTACTTTAAGAATAGTAAATATCCATGTCATCAGAATATCTGTGTATGCTTTCCATATTTGTTCACTTTATTTTTTAAAATGCCTTACCATTTTTTCTGTATTTATGATTATCTCATGCCTTTTAAGCCATGTAAGCAATTTGATTTTTAACCATATCCATCTTGTCCCTCACTCTTTTGAATTTATTTAGTAATACTACAAAGATGAGTGCTGATTTTTTGTGGTTTGTTTTATAATCTTCAATCATTTCCTTAGCTGTGAAATGTTCATGTTCATCACTTTAAGTTGGTTTATCATCTTATCTCTGAAATGTTAATTTAATTCATATTCTCATTAGTAATTTTTGAGTATGAGGCTCCATTTCTATTTTTCCTTCGGTTATGTTTTATTTCAAATGTTTTTTATGGTTCTTTCCTTCTTTGTGTGTGTGTATGTATGTGTGTTGTGTGTGTATGTGTCTTATGTACATAGACATGACATTTTCTCTCATCTTATTTGTACTTAGTGTAGATGTCTTTATTTAGGCTGTCTGCATATTTTATAATGCAATTGGTAAAATTTCCTTGTCACTATTTCTTATCTAAGAATGATTTTCTTTGTTGGCAAGCCTCAATCCCCCACTTTTGTCTAAAGCAAGGGTGGGCAAACTTTATCTGCAAAGAACCAAATAGAAAACATTTTAAGTTTCGTGAGCCTATGGTCTCTGTTGCAATTATTCAACTCTGCAATTATAGCAGGAAAGCAGCCATAGACAATACATAAACATATGGCCATAGCTTTGTTCCAACAAAACTTTACTCACAAAGTCAGGTGGCAGGCCCACAAAGTTTAGCTGACCTCTGTATCTAAGAGATTGTTTAATGCCTTCTGTCAGGTTCACTCTACCTTGTGTGGCTGTTACCTATTTAATGGAGGAATGATGGCATAATTAAGACCAATTCCCTAATTGACCACGGATATGGAAACACAGTAAATCCCTTCAGTCTCCACCAACATCTTCCCATAACTAGAATGAATCATTCCTTGCTTTTACCTATGATTAAACGCTCATCCTTAATTTGACTGTCTCCAAATTGTGGGATATTAATAATAACCCTAAGAATTTTATTGTCTCATTTATCTCTCTATTGACACTTCTTGGGAAGGGGGATATAATTAAGGGCCTTAATTAGTTCTTGCTGGAAAACATTTTCCATATTTGTCTTATTATTTTTGTGATATTCCAACTGAGAGACTCGGGGAATTGGTTTTGCTCTGCAATTTTACATGGCAGTAATCATGTGTATTTCATCACTCTCTTCTCCTTCAATGTTTCCCAGCCACTTCTGAGAGTTTCCGAGAGGACTGTCAATTCTACGTTCCCCAGGATGCATCCAAGTGGAGGTTTTGCAGGATGGCTGTTTACCATGCCATCCTGCAGCCAACCCTGAGACTCCCAAGGTGTTGCTCCACTGAGCAGAGCTCTCTACACCTTTCCCTTGTCACCACCAATCTGGTGTGCAGGTGGAGGGTAGGCAGTGTTGATGGTGTAGGAGAACTCTGTTCTACAAACTCTTTTGTATGGTAGGACAATATCATCAAAAGATAAAGAGAGCCTGCAAATATTCTCCTGGTAGTATCAGAACAATTTCAGATGTCATATGAGGCAAGGACCAGCTTATCCACCACCACCGGGAGAGCTTGGAGAACCTCAGCACCTCAGAATACAGCACCAAATTCCTGATTTTCAGGAACAGGAGGAATTTTTTTCCCCTTAAACCTAACTAACATCTATGCATCAAGTCCCAATAGATTTACACTAAGTTTTCTCCCAAACTTCAAGCAAACCCTATCAACCACAAGGAAAAATATTGCCTAAGGTACTCCATAGTAAGTTGTCTAGGGTATACATTGTCAAATAACACCAAGAGTGGGACATCAACAG
The DNA here is from genome assembly GCF_963924675.1 of Phocoena phocoena. Taxonomy (NCBI): domain Eukaryota; kingdom Metazoa; phylum Chordata; class Mammalia; order Artiodactyla; family Phocoenidae; genus Phocoena; species Phocoena phocoena. The sequence goes on along the minus strand of NC_089220.1, from coordinate 128,546,284 downwards.
AAGACCAGGTTATTCTACACCAGTCCCAACTCATTTCTTTTTTTCAGTTTCTACTGCTGTAGCACCTTGCTCAGAAGCTCTAGTCAGAACCATTCAAATAATAACACACGTCCCAAAATACAAATATTACTTAACTCTCAAAGAGCAAGTGCAAACTGTGATGCAAAAGCATACTTACAAATCATATTTTCACCAGAAACAATCTGCAGAAAGGTAGGTCTGCTAAAAGATGCACCCAGTTAACTTGACTATACAAAGCACTTTACTTTTATCCCAAGCACAAACATTTTAATTTCTTCTAGAAAAAAAAAATCAAAGATATATTCAAGTGTGAAAGTCAGATGCTTGTGAAGGGTAAAAGGGCTTAATAGCTTCATGGAATAACTCAGTGTTCAGTATATGCCAAAGCATGTGCTTAAACGTAGTTCTTTCTCAAATTTGCACAATCAAGTACATGGATGCAAATAAAAATATCATTCAGCCAGTTCACTCACTTTTACTTCACCAAGAAGCAGAACTTGTCTATGACTCTGTCCTAAAGAAGAAGGTATGAGGTTTTCAGTGTTGGAGAAAAATGACTCTGTGTATAATTTGACAGCATTTATGCACCTAATGTTACAAGCTTTAAAATTGCCTTCCTCTAAAGGAAAGGGTTGATTCTATAGGACATTTTTTTAATTTTTAAGATAAATATATCACATATTTTACTTTTTTCCTCTCTATCTATGGGATGAATTTATTTTAAGACATTTTATCTCTTTCATTAGTTGACTAGAAGTAGAATTTTTTATCTGGAATATTTGGAGCTTAATCTGTATCTTATGTCTGACATCTGTAAAGATGTCAGACACATCTTTAAGTAATTCTTTTAAATTAGCTGTATAGAGTTCTAATCTCTATTAATTAACATAGAATAAAGAAAAATTCAGTGATAGCCATTACTGCTTACTAAGCAAAGAGGTTAAGCTACATGTATATATAGGACCAGATGAATCAGTTATTTTTTTATCTTTAGGGCATAGTGGCAGAGTAGCAAAGTCCTACATGAAAGGCTCTCCCTCGCTCTCCACCAACCCTGTCAGAAAATGGAGCTGAAATAGCTAATGGTGTTATTAAGAGGGTTGCAGCATCAAGAGGCAGGCAGAGGGAACTTCAAAAGCTGGAGCAGCTGTGGTCCTAGAAGCATTTGATAAGAAATCTGGGCTCCAACTCTCATTTTCTCTCCTTTGAAGAGTTCTAATTGGAGAAGAAAAAAATCAAGTTTCTTTTTTTTTTTTTTTTTTTTTTTTTTTTTTTTTTTTTTTTTGCAGTACTCGGGCCTCTCACTGTTGTGGCCTACTCCCGTTTTGGAGCACAGGCTCCGGATGCGTAGGCTCAGCGGCCATGGCTCACGGGCCTAGCCACTCTGTGGCATGTGGGATCTTCCCGGACCGGGGCACGAACCCACGTCCCCTGCATCGGCAGGCGGACTCTCAACCACTGTGCCACCAGGGAAGCCCCAAGCATTTTTGACAAGACCTGTGCCAAAGAAAATTATGGGAGGCAAAGATGAAAAGGGGTGTGTCCTGATTGTCCTTTTTTTTAAAGTCCCCAAAGAGTAAGAGTGTCATTGTACTCATTGATGCTGAAAAGATTTATTGGGGAGGATGGGGGAGGATTCCTGTGTGTGACCAACAAAACTTAGAGGCTTCCTCAAGATAATGGACCAGATACTGATGGGAAATTACATTACAAATTTTAAAAAAAGAAGAAGAAAGCATCAAAAGAAGAGAAGCTAAGTCTGCTGTCATCTAAACAGTTTTTTGATACTAGGAAATTAATACAGTGATACTAAGGTTTGTGAAATTCTTTAAGTTTAACACCTAGGAATGTATACCCTGTTTTTCCTGAAATCATTTTACCACCTCATATTTCACTTGATTAGTTTAGAAATGTGTTTAATGAACAACATGAACAGAAAGCAAGAAAACAAATAACAAGAAAAGTTAAAATAATAAAAGTAAAAACACAACAATCACACACCCCTGTGATGAGTACAATATATTTTGAAAATCATTACACATGTCATTTGTAAAGAAGTTCTTGGATGAAAGCCATTTTTGTAAATATGATACTTATTCTTATCTTCTGTTACAGCCAATAATGTTTATGAAATGGAGGCTGTATAGACATAAACTGATTTCATTTGATCAGATATCTGTCCAAGAAGTCAATTAAGTACAAAATAATTTTTAATAATGCTATTAAATTACAGTATTATTTTCCAAAATAGGCAGAAAATCATAACAATTAAAATACAACTTTTTAAAACATTTTGTTTCATATTTTTGACTAGTCTGACAAGGAGTATTTGAGAAATACTTCAGACTTGACCTAAAGTAACCGGAAGGTGGAAACATCAAGAAAAAACAATTTAATAAAACTGCTTAGGTTAAATATGTCTTTTCAAGAATACACCTGTTTTGAAAGAAGCCCCGCCCTATTAGATCGTGGTGCCTTGTTTGATAAATGTGTGTTCATTGACAGATTATCAGATATGACCTTCTGAAGAATTTATTTTATAAGGGTAAAAAACAGAGCTTTCAGAAATCTTCCTCCTTCAGGGGTCTAGGCACCCACACCCCCAGTCTTTCTTATTTTACCCTCCAAGGGCACTCTCCATTGGCATTTTCTAAGTAAGGCAGGCAGCATACAGATGGGTAGTGTTGACAGAAGAGTGACCATAATATTATTTTTGCTTATCTGGAAATATAGGATTTTCTACTTCAAAAGTTAACCAAACTTAGGTCACCTTTGGCCCCATGGCTTTGACCCCATAGCATACTGGATATCATACCTTGTTTCTTCAGGTGTCGGCCAGACTTAAAATTCAAAAGTCACAGAATTTTTCAGAACTATAAGGAAACATTTTAACTGAGCTTCAACTCCCTCCATTCCATCAGAAGACTCTTACTAAGGTCACTACTAAGCTCCATGTTGTCAAACCCAATGGGAAGTTTTGATCTCATTTTACTTTACCTCTCAGAAGCACTCAGGATTAGGAAAATGTGTAATGTTCTCTTCCTTTAGACTCTGTTACTCATCCTGTCCAGTTTTCCTCGCTAACTCTGACCAATCTTCTCTCCCAGCTTTGCTGGCATATTTAACCCTTCTCATCACTGAATTATGGTATTCCTCATGGCTCTGTTCTCAAACTTTCTCATATGCCTTTATACCCTCCATCTAGATTCTGTCACATGCTAAAATTACTTAATCACTGTGTATGTATTGATGACTCCTAAATCTAAGCCTGTGACCTCATCCTAAGCTTCAGTCCCAATTGTCTAACAGACATTAGGTCCTCCTTAATTAGAGGTCTCCACAGAGACCCATGTCCTTCATATTTAACATGTTCAAAATGACAGAACCTAGAAGCAGATCACCTGGATTTCAATCTTGGATCCACAATTTGCTAGCTGTGGGCCATTGCTCATTCTTTTACATTGTTGTGCCTCAGGTCTTTAGCTCTGAAAAGGAAGAATATTAGCACTGCACCCCCCCCCACACACACACACTGTTGTGAAGATTAAATGAGCTATTGTATGAAAATTCTTTCCAACATAATCTGATCAGGTCATTCTCCTGCTAAAAATCCCTTCAATGGCTTCCCTTAACTCTGGATAAAACCATAAAACCTGAGTCAGTCCTCAAGGCGATGTATGAACTGAATTTATCCTCCATCATTGTTCCCCTGCTGACCACACTATAGTTAGGTAGGTCTACCTTCAGTTCTGACACTACACATCCCCCTTCCTACCTCAGGATGTTTGCACAGCCTGTTTATTTTACTTGGGATGATCTTTCCCTACCATGTATCAAAATTACTGCTATTTATCATTTACTCCTTAAAAGTAATATCATTTCCTCTAGAAATCCTGCCTGACTCACCCAGATTGGATAAAATTCCCCTACTATATATGCAGATCATTCTTTATATTTCTTATTGTAAAAAACAGAAATCTTTGAACAGTTTCTTCAATATGTATTTATTTATGCTACTATATGACTACCAATTTGTTCTTTTGATAAACTGACAAAAGATTAGAAGGTAGAGAACAGATCACAAGGGTAATTTGGGCCATGAGAAGGGCTTAAGAATTTATTTCAATATAATGAACTTTAAGTGAGAAGTGACATGGTCCCTACTATGTCAAAGACGGAACCAAACTTTTGACCTCCCCATAAAACTATTCCACCTTCAGTCTTTTCTATTTATATTAGTGACAACTATGCTTCTCTCATTGCTCAGGAGAAAATATTTGGAGTCATAATTCACTGTCTTTTTTTCCCCTAACCCATATTCCAGTTGTCAGGAAATCTTGTTGGTTCTACCTTCCAAGTATCATCAGAGTCCAATAATTCCTCTCCATTTCTATTGCTCTCATTTTGATCTTAGCTAACATCATTTTTGGCTTCATTATTCCTCCAATGTTCTCCTAGAAGTTTCCTTCTTATAATCTACCCCAAAAACAGCAGCCAAAGTGAACATTTAAAATCATAAAAGATAAGGACACTCCTCTATTGAAAACCTTTTATCACTCTCCATCTTAATCAGAAGAAAAACCAACGATTATAGTGACACTTCAGACCTGGTATCACTGTTCTCTACCTCCCGCTACCTCTCTCTGTTTTTGCTTTCCACCACATCTCCCTTCAGTCCTTCGGTTCCAGCCCCAGTGGCCTCCTTGCTGTTCTTCACTTCTTTGTCTCCTCAAGTTTTTGGTCAAATTCCACTTTTCCTGACTACCATATTTAATATTGTAATATCTCCATTTAGAAATCCTGGTTTCTTTTTCATCACTCCTCTCTAGCTTTTTACTTGTGTGTGTGTGTTTGTTTCTAGCCATAGGATTCATGTCCTTCTAGTATGATTCTTTATTATATTTAATTTTTTGTTAAAGTATAGTTGATGTACAATATTATATGTTATAGGTGTACAATATAGTCATTCACAATTTTTAAAGCTTATATTCCATACATAGTTATAATAAAATATTGGATATATTCCCTGTATTTTAGAATATATCCTTGTAACTTATTTTATACATAATAGTTTGTACCTCTTAATTTCCTACCCTTATATTATCTCTCCCCACTGGTAACCAGTAGTTTTTTTCTCTATATCTGAGTCTGTTTGCTTTTGGTTATATTCACTAGTTTGTTTTAATTTTTATTTTCTGCATGTAAGTGATATCATACAGTATTTACCTTTCTCTGTCTGACTTATTTCACTTAGCATAACACTCTCCATATACTCCCACTAAAATGTAAGGTCCGTGAGGATAGGATTTATTTATTTTTTGCCTTTTTTCTTCACTGATTATCCAAAGCCTCTAGAAGTGCTTTATATTGTCAGCTGTCAATAATTTCTGTTGAATGCATAAATGGTTGAGGGCAATCAAAAAAGTGGAGAGACCCACTAACAGATTATTTTAGCTACTCATATAAAAGAGTAATTTGAATTATGGTAGTGCTAACAGAGATGGAGAGAACGAGAAAGGATAAGAAATACATTTTGGCAGTGAAAACTGAAGATACTTCTTGGATACAAAGACAGGAAGATGTGGGAAAGGGAAGAATTAATAATTATTCCCTGACTTCTGGCTTAAATAAATGCTTGGATGATGGTGCTTATGGAGGATGTGGTGAAGCTGAGAGAAGGTGGATAATTGAGAGGTGGGATGGATGGGGAAATGTCTGTTTGTATGCATATTAATGAGTACATTTCTGAAATGTTCAAATGGGAATGGCACATGTGCACATACACATACAAGTCTGCAGCCCAAAGGAGAAACAGTAACTGTATATGTGGTCAAGAAAAGCTACTGTCAAGATAGGAACTGCTAGGGCATGTTTGGTTTCAATGGGACATTAAGGAGAGAAGGAGAGATTGACCAACCATCAAAAAGTGAGAAAGGAGGGCTTCCCTGGTGGTGCAGTGGTTGGGAGTCCGCCTGCCGATGCAGGGGACACGGGTTCGTGCCCTGGTCCGGGAAGATCCCACATGCCGCGGAGCGGCTGGGCCCGTGAGCCATGGCCGCTGAGCCTGCGCGTCCGGAGCCTGCGTGTCCAGAGCCTGTGCTCCGCAACAGGAGAGGCCACAACAGTAAGAGGCCCGCGTACTGCCAAAAAAAAAAAAAAAAGTGAGAGGGGAAAGGCAGAGCTCCTCAGCATTTGAGAAGATCATGGAAATAAGTGAGGAGAAGAGAGTGGGGCACATAATGTACTATTGCAGGAAAGAAGATGGAAACATTCATGTATTATTGATTATAGGACTGAGTGATGGCGTCTTTTGACTTTGTATATGGTGCAATGTGAGGAGGGCTATGGAGACTTAAGAAGACAGAATAAGTTATGAAATAATCATATCAAAGTGGAAAAATGAGCTTACTAGGAGATCATAGTAGACATTCCATGCAGTATTGAGAGACTTTTCAACATAAATTTAAAGTGAAGCCAATCTGATCAGAGATGGCATAGAAATAGTGAACAGGTGGGCTTACCTGACCCACAGAGATTTTAATGGATGTGACCATGATCATATAGACAGGTTGAGTTGGAATCTGATCTTCTGAATTTCTTTCTATCATCCTTTATACCCCTCCACATCTTCCAGGATATGTGTGCCCCAGCTCATCAAATATGACTTCTCTGTCAAGGTACTTTTAATTGATTTCTTCAACAGATCGATTTATTGAGCTCTTATAATGCATTTGTGTTAGGAATACAAAAACATAAGATTCTTTGTTAATATATGTTGATATGCTGCATGCAAAACTATTTTTAAATTTGTTAATTTTGATCCATAGGGAAATAGGGAGATAATATCCTTTGGAACTTTGAGATCAGATTTCAACTTTTTTAAATCATAATAATTAATAAAGATTCTACTCATAGACAGAAAAATCCTTGTTACATCAACTCTGTTTAAAATTTAGCATTCTTTTACTTGGTTGATATTTTATATACCATATTAGTTATGTTGGCAATCTGAATTCTATAGTATATTAATGTTCCTACAAGTTTTTAACAACTATTTGAGACCTGTACTGATCCCCCTTTTCCTTTAAGAAACAACTAAAAACTGTTCACCTTTCGAAAACAGACACGGATGATCTCCTCCCATCATGAGGATTACCTGGAAAAGCTTTGAATCAATAGTAAGAATTTTTTGCTATTGAACTTCCAAAACTGTAAATTAAATAAACAAAGGTATGACCTAAAGTCCTTTTTACCAGAGTTAAATGTAGAAATATCACCCTGAAGTAACTTTGCTCTTGAGAAAAGTAAGTCTCTTACATTCTGGTGTTAGTTGAGGATTAAGAAAATCAAAAATGATTTCTGCAAATCAGAGCCAGAAATCTATTATGAGGTTGAGGAAAAGGGCTCTTTCTGGAATGATGTAGGATTTTCAGAAAATTCAAGCAAACTAAAGCTTGCAGGGATGGAGTCTTGAGACACAGAACTCCCTCACACTGTCTGGAGAGTGTCTTTGATCTACTAGGTGACATATGATGATAGTTATTCACCTCCTTTTTCCCCTTGCCAAAGCTGACTTCCCAGAAGTGAAAATGCCTTTTCTGTTCCTTGGAGCAATTGTTTACAGCAACACGTAAGGGAGTCATCTTCTTTCTCTGGGTTGCCTTCTCCTGTCTCCCCTGCAAGGATCTCCTTCCATACTTAATGCTCAGTGGAAGTTCCAGGTACCTGAGGCAGATAGTAGCTAGAATAAGACCATGCACTGTCAAAAGAGCAAAGAAGTTGCTTTCCTTTTCAGATAGATGTAAAGAAAAATATGGATTTCACTAACTATTTTGGACTGCTTGCAGAAATTGGAAGTGAAAATATGCTCAATATTGAAGAAGTTTTTCTTTGCAAAGGTTGTGAAGTTTGGCGCATGCTACAGGTCCTAGTGGCTTTGAACAAAGTAGATACAAAATAATCAAACATTTCAAAAGTAATACAACAGGAAGACTTTCAAGATGGCAGAGGAGTAAGACATGGAGCCCACAAATACATCAGAAATACATCTACATGTGGAACAACTCCTACAGAACACCTACTTAACACTGGCAGAAGACCTCAGACTTCCCAAAAAGCAAGAAACTCCTCATGTACCTGGGTAGGGCAAAAGAATAGGGATGGGACCTGCAGCTCTGGGAGGGAGCTGTGAAGGAGGAAAAGTTTCCATACACTAGGAAGCCCCTTCACTGGAAAAGACAGGGGGTGGGCACCATGCGGGGGGAGCTTCAGAGCCATGGAGGAGAGCACAGCAACAGGGGTGCACAGAGAGATTCCCACAGAGATGATTGGTTCCAACCGGCACTCACCAGCCTGAGAGGCTTGTCTGCTCACCCACCAAGGTGGGTGGGGGCTGGGAGCTGAGGCTCAGGCTTCGGAGGTCAGATCCCAGGGAGAGGACTGGGGTTGGCTGCGTGAACACAGCCTGAAGAAGGCTAGTGTGCCATGAGTAGCCGGTAGGGAGTTGGGGAAAAGCCTGAAACTGCTTAAGAGGCAAGAGACCTTTCTTTCAGGATGCGTGAGGAGAGGGGATTCAGAGCACCGTCTAAACGAGCTCCAGAAATGGGTGTGATCTGCGGCTATCAGCGTGGACACCAGAGACAGGCATGAAAAGCTAAGGATGCTGCTGCAGCCACCAAGAAGCCTGTGTGCAAGCACAGGTCACTATCCACACCTCCCCTACCGAGAGCCTGTGCAACCTGCCACTGCCGGGGTGCCGTGATCCAGGGACAACTTCCCTGGGAGAACACATGGCATACCTCAGGCTGGTGCAACATCACGCCGGCCTCTGCCTCCACAGGCTTGCCCCGTACTCCATACCCCTTCCTTCCCTCCATGGCCTGAGTGAGCCAGAGCTACCTAATCAGCTGCTCCTTTAACCCTGTCCTGTCTGAGGGAAGAACAGATGCCCTCAGGCGACCTACATGCAGAGGTGGGTCCAAGTCCAAAGCTGAACCCCAGGAGCTGTTCAAACAAATAGGAGAAAAGGAAGTCTCCCAGCAGTCTCGGGAGCAGTGGATTAAATCTCCACAATCAACCTGATGTACCCTGCATCTGTGGAATACCTGAATAGACAACAAATCATTTCATATTGAGGAGCTGGACATTGGAAGCAATGATATATACTTTTTTTCCCCTTTTACTCTTTTTGTGAGTGTGTATGTTTCTGTGTATGATTTTGTCTGTATAGCTTTGCTTTTACCATTTGCCATAGGGTTCTGTCTGTCTGTTTTTGTTTTTTTTTTTTTTTTTTTGCTTTCCTTTTTTTTTTTTTTTACTATAGTTGTTAGTGCTTGTTATCATTGGTGAATTTCTGTTTTGGTTTGGTTGCTCTCTTCTTTCATTCTTTCTTTTTCTCTTAACTACTTAAAATTTTTTAAATTATTTTTTATTTTAATAACTTTTATTTTATTTTATTTTATTTTATCATCTTCTTAATTTCTGTCTTTTTTTTCTCCCTTTTAATCTGAGTTGTGTGGATGACAGCCCCTTGGTGCTCCACCAGGTATCAAGGCTGTGCCTCTGAGGTGGGAGAGCAAAGTTCAGGACATTGGTCCACAACAGACCTCCCAGCTCCATGTAATATTAAATGGCAAAAATCTCCCAGAGATCTCCATCTCAACGCCAAGACCCAGCTCCACTCAACGACCAGCAAGTTACAGTGCTGGACACCCTATGCCAAACAACCAGTGAGACAGGAACACAACACCACCCATTAGCAGAGAGGCTGCCTAAAATCATAAAAAGGCCACAGACATTCCAAAACACACCACCAGATGTGGACCTGCCCAACAGAAAGACAAAATCCAGCCTCATCCACCAGAACACAGGCACTAGTTCCTGCCACCAGGAAGGCTACACAACCTACTGAACCAACTTTAGCCACTGGAGGCAGACACTGAAAACAACAGGAACTATGAACCTGCAGCCTGCAAAAAGGAGACCCCAAACACAGTAAGCTAAGCAAAATGAGAAGGCAGAGAAACACACAGCAGATGAAGGAGCAACGTAAAAACCTACCAGACCTAACAACTGAAGAGGAAATAGGCAGTCTACCTGAAAAATAATTCAGAATAATGATAGTAAAGATGATCCAAAATCTTAGAAATAGAATGAAGAAAATACAAGAAATGTTTAACAAGGACCTAGAAGAACTAAAGAGCAAACAAACAATGCAGAACAACACAATAAATGAAACTAAAAATTCTTTAGAAGGGATCAATAGAAGAATAAGTGAGGCAGAAGAACGGATAAGTGACGTGGAATATAAAATAGTGGAAATTACACTGCAGAGCAGAATAAAGAAAAAAGAATGAAAAGAATTGAGGACAGTCTCAGAAACATCTGGGACATTAAATGCACCAACATTTGAATTATAGGGGTCCCGGAAGAAGAAGAGAAAAAGAAAGGGATTGAGAAAAATATTTGAAGAGATTATAGTTGAAAACTTCCCTAATATGGGAAAGGAACTAGTTAATCAAGTCCAGGAAGCACAGAGAGTCCGATACATGGTAAATCCAAGGAGAAACATGCCAAGACACATATTAATCAAACTATCAAAAATTAAACACAAAGAAAAAATCGTAACAGCATCAAGAGAAAAACAACAAATAACACACAAGGGAATCCCCAAAAGGTTAACAGCTGATCTTTCAGCAGAAACTCAGCAAGCCAGAAGGGAGTGGCACGACATATTGAAAGTGATGAAGGAGAAAAAACTACAACCAAGATTACTCTACCCAGCAAGGATCTCATGCAAATTTGAAGGAGAAATTAAAACATTTACAGACAAGCAAAAGCTAAGAGAATTCAGCACCACCAAACCAGCTTTACAACAAAGGCTAAAGGAAATTCTCTAGGCAGGAAACACAAGAGAAGGAAAAGACCTACAATAACAAACCCAAAATAATTAAGAAAATGGTAATAGGAACATGCATATTGATAATTACCTTAAATGTAAATGGATTAAATGCTCCAACCAGAAGACATAGACTGGCTGAATGGATATAAAAACAGGACCTGTATACATGCTGTCTACAAGAGACCCACTTCAGACCTAGGGACACATACAGACTAAAAGTGAGGGGATGGAAAAAGATATTCCATGCAAATGGAAATCAAAAGAAAAATGGAGTAGCAGTTATCATATCAGACAAAATAGACTTTAAAACAAAGACTATTACAAGAGACAAAGAAGGACACTACATAATGATCAACAGATCAATCCAAGAAGAAGATATAACAATTGTAAATACTTATGCACCCAACATAGGAGCACCTCAATACATAAGGTAAATACTAACAGCCATAAAAAGGGAAATCAACAGTTAAAAAATCATAACAGGGAACTTTAACACCCCACTTTCACCAATGGACTGATCATCCAAAGTGAAAATAAATAAGGAAACACAAGCTTTAAATGATACATTAAACAAGATGGACTTAGTTGGTATTTATAGGGCATTCCATCCACAAAGAACAGAATACACATTCCTCTCAAGGGCCCATGGAATATTCTCCAGGATAGATCATATCTTGGGCCACAAATCAAGCCTTGGTAAATGTAAGAAAATTGAAATCATATCAAGTATCTTTTCTGACCACAATGCTATGAGACTAGATATCAATTACAGGGAAAAATCTGTAAAAAATACAAACACGTGGAGTCTAAGCAATAGAGTACTTAATAACCAAGAGATCACTGAATAAACCAATGAGAAAATTAAAGAAATACCTAGAAACAAATGACAATGAAAACATGATGACCCAAAACTTATGGGATGCAGCAAAATCAGTTCTAAGAGGGAAGTTTATAGCTACACAAGCCTACCTTAAGAAAAAAGAAACATCTCAAATAAACAACCTAACCTTACAGCTAAAGCAATGAGAGAAGGAAGAACAAAATCCTCAAAGTTAGCAGAAGGAAAGAAATCATAAAGATCAGATAAGAAATAAATGAAAAAGAAATGAAGGAAATTGTAATGAAGATCAATAAAACTAAAAGATGGCTCTTTGAGAAGAAAAACAAAATTGATAAACCATTAGCCAAACTCATCAAGAAAAAAAGGGAGAAGACAGAAATCAATAGAATTAGAAATGAAGAAGGAGAAGTAACAACTGACACAGCAGAAATACAAAGGATCATTAGAGATTACTACAAGCAACTCTATGCCAATAACATGGACAACCTGGAAGAAATAGACAAATTCTTAGAAGTACACAACCTTCTGAGGCTGAACCAGGAAGAAATAGAAAATATGAACAGACCAGTCACAAGCACTGAAACTGAAACTGTGACTAAAAACCTTCCAACAAACAAAAGCCCAGGACCAGATGGCTTCACAGACTAATTCTATCAAACATTTAGAGTAAAGCTAACACCTATCCTTCTCAAACTCTTCCAAAATATAGCAGAGGTAGGAACACTCCCAAACTTATTCTACATGGCCACCATCACCCAGATATCAAAACCAGACAAAGATGTCACAAAGAAAGAAAACTACAGGCCAATATCACTGATGAATACAGATGCAAAAATCCTCAACAAAGTACTAGTAAATAGAATCTAACAGCACATTAAAAGGATCATGAACCATGATCAAGTGGGTTTTATCCCAGGAATGCAAGGATTCTTCAATATACGCAAATCAAATCAATGTGATACACCATATTAACAAATTGAAAGATAAAAACCATATGATCACTTCAATAGATACAGAGAAAGCTTTTGCCAAATTTAACAACCATTAATGATAAAGACCCACCAGAAAGTAGGCATAGAGGGAAGTTTCCTCAACATAATAAAGGCCATATATGAAAAACCCACAGCCAACATCATCCTCAAAGGTGAATACTGAAACCATCTCCACTAAAGTCAGGAACAAGACAAGGTTACCCACTCTCACCACTATTATTCAACATAGTTTTGGAAGTTTTAGCCACAGCATTCAGAGAAGAAACAGAAATAAAAGGAAGCCAAATTGGAAAAGAAGAGTTAAAGCTGTCACTGTTTGCAGATGATATGATATGATACATAGAGAATCCTAAAGATGCCACCAGAAAACTACTAGAGCTAATCACTGAATATGGTAAAATAGCAAGATACAAAATTAATGCACAGATATCTCTTGCATTCCTATACACTAATGATGGAAAATCTGAAAGTGAAATTAAGAAAACACTCCCATTTACCATTGCAACAAAAAGAATAGAATATCTAGGAATAAACCTACCTAAGGAGAAAAAAGACCTGTATGCAGAAAATTTTCAGACACTGATGAAAGAAATTAAAAATGATACAAATAGATGAAGAGATACACCATGTTCTTGGATTGGAAGAATCAACATTGTGAAAATGACTCTACTACCCAAAATAATCTACAGATTCAATGCAATCCCTATCAAACTACCACTGGAATTTTTCATCAAACTAAATCAAAATATTTCACAATATGTATGGAAACACAAAAGACCCTGAATAGCCAAAGCAATTTGAGAAAGAAAAAAGGAGCTGGGAGCTTCCCTAGTGGTGCAGCGGTTGAGAGTCCACCTGCCAATGCAGGGGACGCGGGTTCGTGCCCCAGTCCAGGAAGATCCTACATGCTGCAGAGCGGGTAGGCCCATGAGCCATGGTCACTGAGCCTGCACGTCCGGAGCCTGTGCTGCGCAACAGGAGAGGCCACAACAGTGAGAGGCCTGCGTACCGCTAAAAAAAAAAAAAAAAAAAAAAAAATACGGAGCTGGAGGAATCAGACTCCCTGACTTAAGACTATACTACAAAGCTACAGTAATCAAGACAGTATGATCCTGGCACAAAAACAGAAATATAGATCAATGGAACAAGATAGATAGAAGACCCAGAGGTAAACCCACATACATATGGTCAACTTATCTTTGATAAAGGAGGCAAGAATATACAGTGGAGAAAAGACAGCTTCTTCAACAAATGATGCTGGGAAAACTGGACAGCTACATGTAAAAGAATGAAATTCGAACATTCCCTCACACCAAACACAAAAATAAACTCAAAATGGATTAAGACCTAAATATAAGGCCAGACACTATCAAACTCTTAGAGGACAAAATAGGCAGAACGCTCCATTACATAAATCACAGCAAGATCCTTTTTGACCCACCTCCTAGAGAAATGGAAATTAAAACAAAAATAATCAAATGAGACCTAATGAAACTTAAAAGCTTTTGCACAGTAAAGGAAACCATAAACAAGAGGAAAAGACAACCCTCAAAATGGGAGAAAATATTTGCAATTGAAGCAAATGACAAAGGATTAATCTCCAAAATTTACAAGCAGCTCATGCAGCTCAATATTAAAAAGCAAACAACCCAATCCAAAAATGGGTAGAAGACCTAAATAGACATTTCTCCAAGATATACGGATTGCCAACAAACACATGGAAGGATGCTCAACCTCATTAATCATTAGAGAAGTGCAAATCAAAACTACAATGAGATATCGTCTTACACCGGTCCGAATGTCCATCATCAAAATATCTACAAACAATAAATGCTGGAGAGGGTGTGGAGAAAAGGGAACCCTCTTGCCCTGTTGGTCTGAATGTAAATTGATACAGCCTCTATGGAGAGCAGTATGGAGGTTCCTTGAAAAACTAAACATATAACTACCATATTACCCAGCAATCCCACTACTGGGCATATACCCTGAGAAAACAATAATTCAAAAAGAGTCATGCACCAAAATGTTCATTGCAGCTCTATTAACAATAGCCAGGACATGGAAGTAACCTAAGTGTCCACCAACAGATGAATGGATAAAGAAGATGTGGCACATATATACAATGTAACGTTACTCAGCCATAAAAAAGGAAATGAAATGAGTTATTTGTGGTGAGGTGGATGGACCTGGAATCTGTCATACAGAGTGAAGTAAGTCAGAAAAAGAAAAACAAATACTGTATGCTAACACTTATATAGGGAATTTAAAAAAGAAAAAAATGGTTCTGAGGAACCTAGGGTTAAGATGGGAAAAAATACACAGACATACTAGAGAATGGACTTGAGGATACACAGAGGAGGAAGGTAAGCTCGGACAAAGTGAGAGAGTGGTGTGGACACATATACACTACCAAACGTAAAATAGATAGCTAGTGGGAAGCAGCCGCATAGCACAGGGAGATCAGCTCGGTGCTTTGTGACCACCTAGAGGGGTGGGATAGGGAGGGTGGGAGGGAGATGCAAGAGGGTTGAGATATGGGGATATATGTATATGTTTAGCAGATTCACTTTGTTATAAAGCAGAATCTACCACACAATTGTAAAGCTATTATGCTCCAATAAAGATGTTAAAAAAATAATACAACAAAATATAACAAACTTGAAGGAAGTGAAAAATATTTGGCCTCACAGAAGAAAGTTTGAGAAACATTGCAGTGAGACTGTAATTTCTCTTCTTCTATCTAATCCTATAGGCAGTTTTACCAGTTAAAAATTTAGTGTCCATAAGTGCACAAAGCAACCTGTCCTTTGTATTTCTTTGACGTGGTAGATTATTTTGATTTAGCAGATTATTTTTGTTTAGTGTTAGTATTCAGGTTAGTTCCCAAATCCTTTGACAAAAATTAAATAATAATATCAATTTCTCTTCTTCTATCTAATCCTATAGGCAGTTTTACCAGTTAAAAATTTAGTGTCCATAAGTGCACAAAACAACCTGTCCTTTGTATTTCTTTAACGTGGTAGATTATTTTGATTTAGCAGATTATTTTTGTTTAGTGTTAGTATTCAGGTTAGTTCCCAAATCCTTTGACAAAAATTAAATAATAATATCAATAATATATTCTAAATGGAGTACCTATACCAGGTACACTGCAAAGTGTTTTACAGTTTCATGGTCATTGCCATTAATCCTTAAAATTAATCTGAACTAGGATTTATGTCAGACAGAAAATAGGGGAGTGAAAAGCTACCTTTGTCTCCTCTTCAGTCAATAACTGGTAAAACATCCACAACACAGTAGGATGTCAGATAATTCCATGCATCTGTACACCTAAATGTGTGTGGATTGGAACACACATAGGAGTTAGAACTGAGGAAAAAGTAGAGTCAGTGTCTGCAATTGTGGACCTCTGGAAGTGGCAGCTGAACCCACAGTTTCAGAACCCATTAGCAGCCAGGGAAGCAGCCCACATATCTCTGGCTTCCCAACCTGACTGGCACCCATGGCCACAGGTAATTAGGCAGCAGCAGCAGTGGGGCCCAGGACCCTGTCCCTCCAAGGGCCCAGGACCTTGCCTCCGTCAAGGCAATGAAACGCCAGGCCCACTCTGGAGCTTTCGAACTTTACAACACTGGGCAGAGTAGAGGTGCTGTGGGACCTTGGATCCACCCCCCGCCCCCACTGCCTCCCCCCACCCATAGAGGACCATGTGTCTTAGGGGATCCCAGATGCAAGGGAAGAATCTACCATCCCAAAGATGACAGCAGCTCTGGAAGAAGCAAGGCAGAAAAGACCACAGAGGCACAAGAAGCAACAATGAAGGCACTGGGATATATCTCTTAGAGAGACAGTGGAGGCTGGAAGTGCCAATTCTCAAATATAGGCAGAGGTTGCTCAGATAAGAGAAACCAAAATCTTGTGTGATCTATCACACCCACTGGAAAACAAAAGAAAGGACTCTAACTTCTAATCTATCATTTAGCTTCAAATGCACCAACAAGTCATCAAGTAACATGAAGAACAACAGTAACACTATACCACAAAAGGAAAATGACGATTGACCAGAAACCAAACTTAAAGTCACAGATTATTGTGACCTACTGATAAAGAATTGAAAATAGCTGTCATGAAGAAGGTCAACGTGATACAAAAAAAACTCAGAAAGACAGTTTAAGAGCTCAGGAATAAAATTAATGAACAAAAGGAATACTTTACCAAAGAGAATGAAACTCTAAAAAAGAACCAAACAGAAATTCTGGAGATGAAGAACTCAATAAATGAGATGAAGAAAGCAGTAGAAAACACTAGAAATAGAGAAGACCATATAGAAGAGAGAATTAGTGCGCTTGTAGAAATCTAGAAATGATACAAGTAGAAGAGGAAAGATAGTAAAGAAAGAAGAAGATATTTAAAAACAGACGTTTTATGAGAGCTTTGACTCTTTTAGGAAGAGTAGCATTAGTGTAATGGGTATTCCAGAAGGAGAAAAGAGGGAGAAAGGAGTAGAGAGATTATTTAAAGAAATCATAGCTGAGAACTTCCCAAATCTGCAGAAGGAACTGAACATACAAGTTCATGAAGCTATGAGAACACCTAATTACCTCAATGCAAAATGATCTTATCCAAGACATATTAAAATTGTCAAAAGTCAATGACAAAGAATTTTAAAGGCAGGCAGGAAAAAAAAAAAAAAAAGGATGATAACCTACAAAGGAATCCCCATAGGCTATCAATAGAAACCCTACAGGCCAGGAGGGAGTGGAATGACATTCTCACAATACTGAAAGATAAAAACTGTTACCCAAGAACACTCTATCCTGCAAATTTATCATTAAGATGTGAAAGATAAATACTTTCTCAGACAAACATAAGCTGAGGGAGTTAATCAGCACTAGACTTGCCTTACAAAAGACTCTGAAAAAACCTCTTCTACCTGAAACAAAATGACAAAAATACACAAAACTTTGAGTAAGATGATAAGTAGAACCAGAAAATTGCAACTCTTTATCCGAATACATTTTTAAACACTTTATTATAGTATAAAGATTAAAGTTAGTGAAAGAAAGGAAATAAAGATCAGACCAGAAATAAATGAAATAGACTAAAAAGACAATAGAAAGATCAATGAAATTAAGAGCTGATTCTTTTAAAAGATTAATAAAATTAATAAACTGTTAACTAGATTCACTAAGAATAAAAGAGAGAAAGCTCTGATAAATAAAATCAGAAATGAAACAGGAGAACAGATACCACAAAAAAGCAAAGGATTTTAAGAAAATATTATGAAAAGCTATACACCAAAAAGTTGGACAACCTAGAAGAATGGACAAATCCTTAGAATCATGCAACCTTCCAAGACTGAGTCATGAGGAAATAGAAACACTGAATAGATCTGTTGCTAGTACAGAGATTGAAAGGGTAATTAAAAAGTTACCAAAAGACAAAAATCCAGGACCAGATAGCATCACAGGTGAATTATATAAAACATTCAAAAATAAATTAATACCTATCCTTTTCAAACTATTCCCAAAAATTGAAGAGAAGGGAACACTTCCTAACTCATTTTACAAGGCAATTATCACCCTGATACCAACAAAGGAACAAGGAACATACAACAGACAAAGGAGAGTCTCTTCAAAAAATGGTGCTGGGAAAAAAATGCAAAAGGAAAGGGAAAGGAAGGGAAGGGAAGGGAAGGATAGGGAAGGGAAGGAAAGAAAAGGAAAGGAGAGGAAAGGAAAGGAGAAGAAAGGAAAGGGAAAAGAAGAGAAAAGAAATGAAACTATATGACTATCTCACTCCATACACAAAAATTAACTCAAAATATATTAAAGACTTGAATGTAAGACCTGAAACAATAAGACTCCTAGAAGAAAACAAACAGTACTCTCTTGTTCTTTGACATCAGTCTTAGCATTATCTTTCTAGATATGTCTCTTCAGGCAAAGGAAACAAAAGCAAAACTAAACAAATTGGATTACATCAAACTCAAAACTTTCTGCACAGCAAAGGAAACTACCAATCAAATGAAAAGATAACCTACTAAATGAGAAAAGACATTTGCAAATGATATATCCAATGAGGGATTAATATACAAAATATATAAAGAACCCATACAACTCAACAATGAAAAAACAAGCAACCTGATTTAAAAATGGGCAGAGGTGCTGAATAAACATTTTCCAAAGAAGACATACAGATGGTCAACAGGCATATAAAAAGATGAGCAACATCACTAATTATTAGGGAAATGCAGATCAAAACCACAATGAGATATCACCACACATCTTTCAGAAGAGCTATTATCAAAAAGATAAGATATAAGGAGCACTGGCAAGGATGTAGAGAAAAGAGAATGCTCATTCACTATTAATGGGAATGAAAATTAGTGCAGCCACTATGAAAGATGGTATGGACACTCCTCAAAAAGTTAAAATAGAACTACCATATAATCCAGCTACCCCACTTCTGGGTATCCAAAGAATATGAAAACAGTAACCCCAAAAGATATCTCCACCCCCATGCTAATCATGGCATTAATTTACAGTAGCAAAGACATGGAAACAACCTAAGTCCCCATCAATGATAAATGGATAAAGAAGAGTGGTATGTATATACAATGGAATACTACTCAGCCATAAAAAGATGAAATCTTGCCAATTGCAGCAACATGGATGGACCTTGAGGGTATTATGCTAAGTGAAATAAATTAGATGGAGAAAGACAAATACCATATGATTTCACTAATGTTTAATATAAACAAACAAACAAAAACAAAATAAATGAATAGACCAAACTGAACAAAACAAGCATGTAGATACAGAGAACCGAGTAGTGGTTACTGGAGGGAAAGGGATGGGGGGAGGTAAAATGAGTAAAGGGGATCAACTGCTAATGGATAGAAAATAAATTTTTGGTGGTGAGCATGTTGTTAGTTATACAGAGGTAGAAATATAATGTTTGTACACATGAAACTTATATTATAAATCAATGTTACCTCAATAACAACAATAAAATAAAATAATTAATCTGAAATAAAGTTATCATCTTGCTTTTAGAGGTGAAAAAAATAATTTTCAAGGAGAATGAGTAACTAGGCTAGAATTATTTAGTGAGCTGTGCTTTAAATCTAGGACTAAGGCATCTCATGATCACTATTCCTATATCCCACATCCCCTTCTTGGTATGGAGATGATGATGACACAAACTAGCTTCTCTGAAGAGATGTTGTTAGGAAAAAACTAAAAGCATATATTTTGAGCTTTCTTTTCTTGCAGACTAACCTGTTCTCAGGGATGTGTAGAAGGCTAATTGTTATTCCTCAGAAAATCTAGAATATAGTTGTGGCAGACAATTCAGTTGCTATCCAACAGCTATTTCTTATATTTCTATCAAACTCTAAAATTATATTGGTCTAAGCATGGTAATCCCATTTCTCTTTACCTGTGATTGGGTTAGGGATGGACATGTGACACAGTACTGGCCAATACGATTTCAAAAGCTGGGAAGAAGGTGCTTTGGGGAATGATTTTGCTTCCTCATAGAAGCAGGTGCTAGTGAAGCATTTCATTTTAGCTCCCTTGAATGTGTGGGAATGTGATGCTTGGAGCTGCAACAGTCATCCTGCAGGTGTAAGGAGAAAAGCCTGAGGGTGAAAACACAGAGGATGGCAGAGTAGAAAGCCAGGAGGAACCTAGGTCCTAACAATGACTAAGCCAGATTTCTTGTTATGTGTAGGGATCTACTGATTTATCACCCAAACCAGGGTCCTTTTGAGAGTGGGAAGGGGCACTAGGAGGAAAAATATAGGAGAAAAGTTGACAAAGTGGGACATGAGATTATCCTAATTATGTTAAATAATTAATTGTCTTTATTGCTTACATGAGTATTCTACTGCTTGCAATGCAATTCAGTCTCAGCTTATGTCGTATATATATAACATATTATATGTATAATACCCATCTATTAAACATATATATATATATATATATATATATATATAGAGAGAGAGAGAGAGAGAGGGAGAGAGAGAGAGAATATTCCCTGCTTACTTTACTTTCCTAACTCATTTTTTCCCCTTCTCTCATTATCCCACAAAAATAAACTATGCTCTCTCTGTTTTTGCACATATTGGTCCTTCTCTCTATTACATCTTTCTCATTGTCTTTACTCTTAATACTTAAGTTATTTCTTATACCACAAGACATAACTGACTCATCCTCTCCTAAGAATTCTCTCAAATCTTGGCACAGTCCGTCTCTTCTTGCTCTGTTCATTCTCTCTGTTCTTGCATCAATATTTTATACTTGTCTGGTTTATCTGTCTCTCCTCACTGCCAGTCTATAAACTCTTAAGAACAAAGATCTGTATTCCCTTAGTATAACACAATATTTGCTTTATAATAGGTACTTGCCAATCATCTGCTAAATAAATTAATGAATGACTAAATTACCAGAATATAATTATGAAGGACCACAATACCTAAAGGACAAATTGTCCTTTACTTTGCTCAAGAACAAAACATAAACATTGGTACATCTCAGAGGAGGGAGAATGCCTTCATACTTTCAGATGGTGGTGGATTATGAAGTTTTAAAACAGTTCAGTAAAGGAGGGTAGAAGGACCTCCCAAGCAAGAGGAACTGTAATGAGTGGTAGAATGGAAAAAGAACACTCAGGATATAAAAGACGTAAAAGACCAGGAGAGAATGAATTTGGTTTGAAAGGTAAGTGGGGTAAAGATATAAACTTTAAAAATTAGATTGAGGATATTGGCATTTCTTTCATTCATTCAATAGAAATTTATTGGATGCCCCCAATGTGCCAGGCACTTTTGTAAGAATGGGGCTTCAGTGATTGAAAAAAAAAAAAAAGACAGAGAGAACAGAACCCCTACTGCTACATGTTAGTGGGGTAGTGAATACCATATATAAACTAAATTGCATGATCTGATAAAAGTGACAAGTGCTATGGGGAAAAACAGCAGGATAAGTGGGATTAGGTGAGCTGGTAGGGAGGGAGGCAATATGCTATGTTAAGTAGGGTGGAAAGTGATACTGGAGCACACAATTTGAAAAGGGAAAGGGCAGAGGCATCTAGAGAGCACATCAGGCTGAGGAAATAGCATGTGCAAAGGTCCCAAGGCAGGAGCAAAGGTGGCATGTTCCCACTGCAGCAAGAAGGCCAGGGCAGCTCAGTGGGCTGAATACAGAGAGAATAGTTGGTAGGAGATGAGAGCAGAAAGGTAACGGGAGGGGAAGATTAAGGACTGTGGCTCTTATGAGGACTTTGACTTTTATTCTGAAATTATATTAATAATGGATAATTTTTTAGCAAGTGGATAAGTACCCGCTTGCTACATGTCTAATGGTATGCTAGAGGCTTCAGCTCATAAAGACCTGAGAATACAGAATCACACAATTAGTGCTAAGGATTTCCTACTTTTCCTTTACTCAAAGAACCTCTAAACTTTTTATTTAAGTGGCATTTATGTACATCCTTCATGTGTAAAATTGATGTAAGCAGAGCCATCTTGGTGAATGTGGGGTGCCACAACCCAGGTATAACAAAAGCCTTTTCAATGGAAGAAGAAGATTATCAATGAAATCATCGTCATCATCATCAACATCATCTTCATCACTGACTAAGAGAATGACAGTAGATAATTAGGTGCTAATAATGTGATATGTTCAGTGTGAAACACTTAGAGAAGTGAAGGAATAAATTTTGATTAGAGTCACAGAGAAGATGCTCAAAAGGAGGTGTGATTTTCCACAGATCTCCTGAATGATGAATCTGTGATGGGGGGATTATCAGCCAGGGAAATATCATGAGCAAGTCAAATGAGCTGTGTAATCTGCAAGAGCCCTTGTTGAATAAGAATGGGCTGGGTGGGATAGAGCAAGAGGTTGACAGAGTCATACAAATAGAGTGGATTGGATTTCATTCTGCAATTAGAGCTAGAAGGATAACAAAGGAATGGTTTGCTTTGGTAGGATTCATTTGGTTACAAACCCTGGCTTAAGCAACAAATGGATTTTTTTTTTTTTTTTTTGCGGTACGCGGGCCTCTCACTGTTGTGGCCTCTCTGGTTGCGGAGTGCAGGCTCCGGATGCGCAGGCTCAGCGGCCATGGCTCACGGACCCAGCCGCTCTGCGGCATGTGGGATCCTCCCGGACTGGGGCACGAACCCGTGTCCCCTGCATCGGCAGGCGGACTCTCAACCACTGCACCACCAGGGAAGCCCCAAATGGATTTTTTTGACTCATGGAACTGAAAAAGCCCTAAGAAACATGTTTCAGATATGGCTGTTTCCAAGAAATCAAGACAGTTAGGATTCCATCTCTAACACTAGATTGTTCTTTCTTTCATGCTAGCTTCATTCTTGGTCAAGGAATCCTCCCACTAGGGCAAGACCAAGAGCATCAAACCGATATCCTACCAAATCTGTAACCCCATGTAAAGGGAGTCTGTCTCTTTCTCCTTACAGTTTTTTACTCAGAAGTCTGAGGATTGACTTTCACTGGACCAGTGACGGTTGGTGTCCCAATCACTAATCACCATGTGGTGAGTCCAGGGTCAAAACCCAACAGCCAGATCAGATGAGGAATAAGACCAGCACCCCTACCTCCCCAGAACCACTGGACTGAGGAGGTGTGGTAGTTCTTTGAACAAAATATGAAGTGCTCTTACCAGACACTGAGCATCAAATAAATTATTTTTCTGAACTTTCAAATGTCCATTACACACCATTTCAAAACAAGTTACTTTCTGGACTTTTTAACTTTCTTGGAAACTCATTCTGCCCATTCTTCCTAGTATAGTTTTTCAAAAAAATAAAATTATAATAGCGTATGAATACATTTTCTTTCTAAGAACAGTAATATATACAAATGGCTTTCGTATCTGTAAGAATATACCATCCAGGGGTAGAGAAAAAAGTAATGTTTCATTTTTTGAATTATTTAAAAGGTGGACTTATCAAGGATCATGGTGCCATGTTTTTAGTTGTATCTTCATGGACTTGAACTACCTTTTGCAAGCTCATCAGTAAAGTTCTACTAAGCTCCCCTGGCTCACCAAGTTCAAAGTTACAATCCAGGTCGATTTTATTTAAAGTCTGCTGACAGCAGTCAGTGAGGAAACATTAAGTACCACTTAAATCTGTTACTGAATACCTCATCAGGAATATACTGGAAGAATAATCTAACTTTGACTTCATTGTAATCCATTACTACAAACTCCCCTTTTGTCCTATTTTCACACAGGTGTCTCTATCTGTCTCGTGAAAAATCCTTAGCTTTTAATATAATGAACAACTGTTCTTTCTGATTCCTGTCAATTAGCATTCAAACCTAAACTCAACAGAATATTAACACAGTAGGGCCACAGTATAAAGCTGACACTGCCTAGCTCCTTGGCATAAATATAGAAGACACAGTTCAAAAAAATCCAAGGGGACTTCTAACAAGAATGTTCCTGAGAGAGGATATTCACATTGGAGGACTGACATTTGGTATGAAGTTGGTTTAAAGCAAAGATTTAAGTATGTGGTTTTTACTCCCAGAATAAAAATTCTCATGTAAATGCCTGGTCTTAAATTCCAGCTGAACCAGGGAACTGCTTTCTTTTTTTTTTTTTCAACTCTCCAACTCTCAGTTTCTGGTCAGCTGAATGGGATGAAAATGATACTATCCTAAAGGATTACTGCAAGAATTGAATGGGAAAATGTAATTAATGCCTTCATCATGAGCCTGATGTTGTTCAAGTTCTCAATAAATCAAAGAGATACTAAAGAAAAAGAGGTGATTTAAGAGTAAACATAGGTTACAAGGTTGTTATACATGAAATGGTCGCAGGTCCATTCTTCCTTGGGAGATGTGTAGCTGACTGTATGTCTATTTGGGAGAAAGGAAATCTCACCTCTTCATGTATGGTGACTCAAAAAAGCCAAAGTAATCTCTTTGGTGACTTTGTCCATTTTCTCCTTTCTTTTTTTCTGAGCTACACTTTTTTTTTTTTTACTTGCCCTGAACAACTTCTAGTTGATTAAGTGCTATTTTATCTGAAGGTCTGCACATTTTTCATTTCAATCACAGCTAAACACCATCCTTTATCATTTTAGCACCTATTTTTTCTCTGCACAAAGCACAGCCACCCTCTTACTGGGAGGAGCATATTGGTAGTGACTAATCTACAAATTATACCATAAAGTATTATTTTCTGTTATGACACTTGTGTGTGTAAAAGCACTGATTAACCTAGGTCAGTCTATGTAACCCACATAAAACAAGACTGAAAAGAGCAAGCAACAGGACAAGGAACTCTGGCGAATTAGGGATTAAAAAAACTAGTTCTGTGATGGGCAGCTAAGGAAGAAATGCATTTATTTTTTGTTTTATGCTAGTGTTTTTTTTTTTTTTTAATGTATAAGACTGAGCAATAGAATTTATGGGAGTCTTTTCAGGCTGGAGATATTTACTTGATCAATGTGCTTCAGACATTTTCATCAGTGCAATTACCAAAAGACATTCCATGGAGCCTGGAAGAATTGCAAAGGATGCATTTCACAATATATGGTAGCTTCTTCCCTAAATCATCATCTTATTTAGTGATATCACCTCTTTTTCATTTGCAGAGTATTTTATATATGGGAAACCAACACTGCTAATATTATCAAGAAATTGGAGAGTTATGGACTAAAGAAGTTTAAGTACATTACGTTCCTTACCAAAAGGTATTGAGCCATTCTTATCAGAAAAGAAAAAATACTGATTGTAATGAATATATGTAAATTACAAATCATTGATAATAATTTTAGAAGTTAATACTTAGATATATCCTAAGATGAAGCTAACAAAAAAGTAATGCCTAGTATATTTCACATTCTGGAGCCTGAGGACATATACGCATGGAAAAGCAATTCATACCAAATTGTTTTACAAGTGTGAAAATTCTGCTAGCCTAAAGCAATAGCACTTCACAATCACACAGGAGAAGCAACACCCGAACATAAAACTTCTGCCCTGCAATTATTCTATAAACCTAATTCAGTTTGCTACTATGGTCTTCTTCACACAGGGGTCTTTTCCTTAAATGGTTGATACTCAGAGGCCAGCATTTGAAATCTGCTACATGTTTTTGGCTCAAACCCAAGCACTCTCTTTAGTTAATAGGCAGAATTCATTCAAATGAATTTTCCACATCCAAGAAATGTAAAGGTGAGAAAATACAGAAAGGCCAAGGATTGAAATAAATGAAACCCTATCCCAGAGAATGGATTCATAATTATAATAGCTCATTTTAATCACTGTGATTGTTTAATATATTATAATAATTGTCTTATCAGTCACAATCGCTTTGTTATAACCAGTGCTCATTTGGGATTTAACATTGTATAGCTCCAGTCTGTACACTTCCCTCACATATCAAGTTGCCTTAATTATGTGGGCAGTCAGACACTCTCTGGAGACAAAAATGAGGATGACTAAACATCAGGTAAGAAGGTGATGTTCACTCCTTCCTTCTTTGTTTCTGCTCAATCCCCTGTAGCCAAAGCCGCATATGCAGCTTTCTCCATCTTTGAGATACTTTAAATGTGAAACGAGTAATTTAGCTGAAAATTTTCAGTTTTTTTTTTTTTTTTGCATGCTTCATATGCTGGGTTAAAACCATTAGCATATAACAAAAATCTGAGCAGATGCAATGCAACAGATTCCTTAAGGGAATCCATATTTTTACATATTTTGTAATAAGGAAACTGTCACTCCCAGATGGTATCGAGCTAATACTGGTGGTTTGCTTGCTGATAACACACTAAAAAATAAAATTAATTGTATTCTATTTGATGACAATGAAGTCATTATCCTATTTACTATATATACTATACTCTTAAAGAAAGTGGATCCAAAAGATCAGCTTCCTGAATGATTAGGTTTATTTAGTTTCTTGGTCTGGCCAGAAAAAAAACAAAAACAAAAATTCAACTTGGATCTTAGAGTTGGAATTCCCTCACACCTGGCACCAAAATGTGCTATGGTTTATAAATGTGGTGAAGTAGAAAAAAAGTGCTATGCTGAATTGTTAACAATATTAGAGAGAAGCCTGGTGGTATAAATACAACATATCAGATATTTCCAATTCTACTTCCCAAAAGAGATATGTGCACTCTTGAAATCATTCTTTCCTAATTTATAGTGAAGCCATCTTTCACAATTCAAGTTCTGGTTGGAAGTCTTGACCAATTACTGCAAATCATACTTACCTGGAAATATGAATAATAGGCCTTAAATTAAAGTCTAATGTTGATACATACTTTGCTGTATTTGCATAGTTATTTTCCATAATAAAACAGTGCATTTTCTTGGTGTGTCTTTTTACCTGCAATCAATTTAGCATAGTTCCTTTCACATGTAACTTCATTATTTGGGACTTACAATAAGTATACAATAAAATGTATTTTTACTTAGCATTCTCCACAACTTTTCTAGACACTATATTCAAAATTATTTTTACAGATAACATGTTCTTAACTTTTACTATAGGTTACCTCCTTTTATTTAAAAGCAAACAAACAAAAGGAAAAAGAAAACTCACATGACTCTATACACTGGTATCTGTCTGTCTGTCTGTCCGTCTGTCTATCTACCTACCTACCTACCTATTTATCTATCTATAGACTTTGTTGTGCTCAAAATCAAAGTATTATTTTGGGATATTTTTGTTCGTGGGGAGCTGAGATTACAATACTGCTTGCTATATTGGTTATGGTATTTTTTCCCAAGTTAAGATTTATTTCTTGTGTAGTATCATAATGAGTATGTTCCCCCTATTGGACAGAACTCAAATCTAGCATAATATAGAAAAATAACCATAGTAAATATGGCCAATTCTTTGGGAGATTTGAAAGCCTGGGAGTCAACTGAATATGTCTTCAGAGATTATGAGCAAAATAATTTTTTTTACATTTATAAACAGTATAAAGTATGTGAATAATAGAACAGATTCACATACATTAAATCTATGTATCATAAATGTTTTAACAGAAAGGCAATTTTTAACCCTGAATCAATATTTTTTTTAATAGTCAGAAGTTACTTAGTTAACAAACAGCTATTTAGTTTGTCACAAGCTAAATTGTAGAAGATCATAATTTCTGTGTAAATATCTATGTGTCTATATGGCATAGATGCAGGTTAGAATTTATTGGAAAGTTATCTGCGATAACGTAAATAGAGCTGACTATATTCTTTCAAATCACATAGGCGTTAGATGTTGTCTCTTAAACAAGATTTCCAGGATGACTAATGCTTGGCATTACTGGATGATGTATACTAAGTTTTCTCATCTATAACACAGTACTGCATGGATAGTCTATAGTAGAGCAGTGGTGTCAGACAAAAGTCATAGGCATGTAAAGATTGGAGAGACCATAGAGATCATCGTTCAGTCTTTTCCTTTTGCAGATAAGAAACTCAAGGCAGAGTTGCATCATGATAACAGAACTGGGACAAGGAGAGTCTAAAGTTTTAATTATTGTTGAAATTTATATACATGTGGGATAGTAAAGGTCAGATAAGATGTGATTCACAAAGCAACCGATTAGCAAACAGATCACAGTAGATTTCAAAATTTCAACTGACTTTAATCTGCCTAACTCATAGCAAGATGACTACTTTAGGAGGAGTGATCATTTCAAGGATATTTCTCTCCATTCCAGGGCTACTGAAAGGCTTTTTGTTTTGTCAAAATCACCAACAGATACAAGAGGCAAAAAGGAAGTTGATCTATCATCACTAGTACCATAATTATCTATTATATGATTTTTTTTTTTTTTTTTTTTTTTTTTTTTTTTTTTTTTGTGGTCTACAGGCCTCTCACTGTTGTGGCCTCTCCCGTTGCGGAGCACAGGCTCCGGACGCACAGGCTCAGCGACCATGGCTCACAGGCCCAGCCGCTCCGCGGCACGTGGGATCCTCCCGGACCGGGGCACGAGCCCATGTCCCCTGCATCGGCAGGCAGACTCTCAACCACTGCACCACCAGGGTAGCCCTATTATGTGATTTTATATATAAAATTACATATATATATATATATATATATATATATATATATATATATATAGTGAAAGCTGTTCTAACATGAAATGAGATCTGGAAATTTTTGTGTTATAACAGTGATTCAAATCACACTCTGAAGTCTTTTTATAGTCTTTGCACTCCATCTCAGGTCCCCAGGTATAATATAAAAGCTAACTTGAATTTAAAGGCAGAGGCTGTGTGGTATGATGGAATGGTCCTGGATTTGGATCCCATAAATAGGGCTTGAGTTTTGCTCAGTTTTTATTTATTTATTTATTTATTTATTTATGGCTGTGCTGTGTATTCGTTTCTGTACGAGGGCTTTCTCTAGTTGCGGTGAGCGGGGGCCACTCTTCATCGCGGTGCATGGGCCTCTTACTGTCGCGGCCTCTCTTGTTGCAGAGCACAAGCTCCAGCCGCGCAGGCTCAGTAGTTGTGCCTCACGGGCCCAGTTGCTCCGCGGCATGTGGGATCTTCCCAGACCAGAGCTCGAACCTGTGTCCCCTGCATCGGCAGGCGGACTCTCAACCACTGCGCCACGAGGGAAGCCCTTTGGCTCACTTTCAATGGGCAGACTGTTAATGTCCAGTAACCTCAGTTTTTTCAGCTGTTAAATGGAGATAAAAATACCTGTTTTACTGACCTTTGCTTGACAGTCCAATGAGATAAGTTATGTGAAAGGGATTAGGACTTTGTTAAGATTCTATACATATGTTAGGATTTATGAAAGTTACAAGTAAGCAGGTCTGGTAGGAGGGCTTTGAGGTCCATGCAGACAATGTAAAATTCCAGCCAGGACACAGAAGGCAGCTCTTTCTCCTCAGCCATGAGGAGCAGCTGCTTACATTCTCCAGTTTGGAATGTGCAGGCTTATGAAGCAAGATTTTAACAGACTGTTTGGCACTGAGTAGAATTTTCCCAAAGACCTGGCAGGAGAATTAGTTTAAGTAATAGTATGTCAAATACTTATCGAGACAAATACTAATTGAAGTTTTAAGCAAATTAGGCTTTGCCTGTGTAATACTAGAAAGGCAACAAGTTTGTCTTCTGCAATTGATTTGTGGGAGGTCTGCCATGTCTTTCCAAAGCATAAATACTATACCACTTTTCAGAGTCTGCACCTGCGCACAGAGTTGAAAAGCTCCTCCAATCCTCAAAGCGCTTTCTTAGGGTAGGAATGTATGACGTTAGAAGCAAAAAACACTTTGAAGGTCACTTTATGTCATAATTAAATTGAATTCAGTTGTGTTACATTCCAGCGCCACATTTTTATTGATACTCTTGGTTAGAGACACTATTTCATACTTACACATTTCTATTCATCTTTAAATCCCTTAAGACCTACTCCATAGCACTTAGTAGGCACTCAATATGTATTAAATCAAGTCACTAAGTTCATTTGTTGCATAGTAAATATTCAGCACCCTTTATGTAGCAGGCACTGGGTGAATTCAGGAAGGACCCATTTTACACTTAATTATTTTATTAATTGTGTGAATAGCAAGTTTCAAAAGTACCCTCAGTCTTTCATTCCAGTCCCCCCTTTGTGAAACTTGAGCTTCTTGTCGAAAAGTAATTTTGAAGAGTAGCCAGTGTATTGCAGAAAAGGAAAAGCTACAATTCTGAACTTGCTATTACAAAGCCATGGCACCTTGGCCCAGCAAGGAAACACCTGCTCTGTCACCGAGAGACAACACCTATATCTCCTTTAATTCACAATACAGGCATTCCTGGGAAGGGGAGGAAAGGGAAAACTGGGCTAAAAGTGAAAAAATTGGATGCCCATTGGATACCTCTGCCACCTAGTAATTGCTCTTGTCTAAGTACTTATTCTTATAAATGGGATTTTAGGACCCTCAATTGGAGGGCTATGTCTTTGGTAGTGTTTCTGTGTGAGGAAGTTTTAGTGTTCTTTACAAATTCAGTGGAGTGCTTTAGAGGTTTAAAAATATATACCTCATCCTAAGAAAACTTAATTGGAAAAGACATTTTCTTGTTCATGCCAGTGAGTTATGTAATTTGTCTAAGTCAAGAGGTCTCATGAATGTTTGCTTCAACAATTTTGAGTTGGCATTAAAATGGCTCTATGAGAATTTGCCAAGACCCCATAATAAACATTAAACATGGGATGTCTTATGTAACCACAATCCTCATGGCAGATTCCTTTTAAATATAAATGCACAGCTGGAGTTAAAAAGATACCACATCTTAAGAGAGTTCTTGATATAACTCATAAGTTAAAAAAAATAACTGCTTCCTTTTATAAATTTTTTCTCTAATGAGTACAGTTATGTGCAGAGGCCATAGAGAAATTAAAGTATCAGACTGCAATAGGAAAAAGGGGGAGGAAGAAAGCTCACAGATTCAAAACAATGAAACCCCTTTGTGTATTACTTTATATGTTTCAAGGTAATTTGATGCATATTATCACACTTCAGGCTTCACAATAACCTTTCAAGTCAGATATTACTGTTCTCAGATAATAAGCCAAGAGAAGTAAAGATGAGATATAATCTTCTGGCTTTAACACCACTGCTTTCTTAGTCTGTCATAGCACTAAGCGAAGCCCACATGGGCAGTGGTTAGGATTTAAAAGATCTTTCTGCTTAACCCCTCTGATGTCCTGACTCTCCTCACTCATTCTTGAAACTGAAGCATGAATAGTATTTTCAACCTAGGGTGTGTTTTTTCTCTTTGTGGGAAATCAACCTAATAGGTTGTGAGGATTTTAAAAAATTATTCATATTTAATATTTACTTGAAAAACATCATCACCAGTAGTTTCAGCAAGGTAGGGAACATGCTTTTACCTGACTGGTCCACTGTTGAACCCACAACACAGAGAGAATTCTTATCACTTAGCTGTGTTCCTAGAAGAAAGGATAAGAGACTGAATCTCAACATGCTCATAATTCAACTTGGAAATGATGGTTCTCTCAGCCATCAAGTTTGTTCCTTCAAATCTGGGCTTTTCTTTTCTGCTTATTTACAACATTGGCACTGAATCAAGATAGTTTATCAATAAATAATTTGCATTTATCTTGTTTACTTTAGTTGACCTACTACGTAAATCTTCTCCTCATTTGATGTTTTACTTTTGAGTGGTGATAATTCATTCTCAGTAGGATTCTGATTCTTCTAACATTTATAGCTACCCAAATATGTGGAAAAGATACAAGGTGCTTTACAACTGACAAGGCATTAATCTCCAGAATATGTACAAATAGCTCATGCAGCTCAATATCAAAAAAACCAAACAACCCAATCAAAAAAATGGGCAAAAGATCTAAATAGGCATTTTTCCAAAGAAGACATACAGATGGTTTAAAAGCACATGAAAAGATGCTTAACATCACTAATTGTTAGAGAAATGCAAATCAAAACTACAATGAGGTCAGAATGGCCATCATTAAAAAGTCTACAAACAGTAAATGCTGGAGAGGGTGTGGAGAAAAGAGAACCCTCCCACACTGTTGGTGGGAATGTAAACTGATACAGCCAATACGAAAAACAGTATGGAGGTTCCTTAAACATTAAAAATAGAGCTGCTGTATGATCCAGAAATCCCACTCCTGGGCATATACCCAAAGAAAACCATAATTTGAAAAAATACATGCACCCCAGTGTTCATTGCAGCACTATTTACAATAGCCAGGACATGGAAGCAACATAAAAGTCCATCAACAGAGGAATGGATAAATAAGATGTGGTACATATATACAATGGATTATTACTCATCCATAAAAAAGAACGAAATCATGCCATTTGCAGCAACATGGATGGACCTAGAGATTATCACACTGAGTGAAGTAAGTCAGACAAAGAAAGACAAATACTATGTGATATTGCTTATATGTGTAATCTCAAAAAAGGCTACAAATGAACTTATATACAAAACAGAAATAGAGTTCCAGATGTAGAAAATAAACTTATGGTTACCAGGTGGTAAGGAGGGGTGAGGGATAAACTGGGAGATTGGGACTGACATATATACACTGCTATATACAAAATAAATAACTAATAAGGACCTACTGTATAGCACAGGGAACTCTACTCAGTGCTCTGTAATGGACTATATGGGAAAAGAATCTAAAAAAGAGTAGATATATGTATAACAGATTCACTTTGCTGTGCACATGAAACAAACATAACATTGCAAATCAACCATACCCCAATACATTTTTTTAAAAAATCATAAAGGTTTTTTTTTTTTTTTAAAGATACAAGGTGTTTTAGTAGACTGAACTCTCCCTGATGCGTTGCTTAGGTCATATTCAAAGTAGCACATTTCTTTTATTAGCTTTGAGTTTTCTCACCCCAAAATGTGAAGTGCAAATAAAGACATCCTGAGTGGGAATATTGTACTGGCTCTCACAGTTTTAGTCTTGAGGAGCCAGTCCTGCTTTATTTAAAGTAGTGCATTATTTGAAGCACTGTTTTGTTATTACAAGCTCACATAATATTGTCCGGTTTCCTTTTAAAATATACATTGTTTATTAATCCCATCACTTGGGTTTATTTGTATTTCTGTTAATAACAATATGTACCTTTTTTCCCCACAAATAATATGTGAATATGGCCTCTTTGTAAAAAAAATATATAAAAACTACAAATAATGCCCAAGTACTCTTTATATAACTCCCACAACCACCTCCCCCCAGGCACTGTTCCTTCAAGAGAAGCACTGATGCTAATGTGTATATCCTTCAAGTCTTCTTCTAGGTACTGGGTTGGCCAAAAAGTTTATGGAAAAACATGAATGAACTTTTTAGCCAACCCGATATATGCATACAATAAACCCAGACTCATGGGAAATATATAATATTGTCTTCTGACTTTTTTTCTAAATTTGTTTTTAGTTTAAGAATATCTTAGTGATTTTGTCCATGGTAGCGCCTGTGGTACAATTTCATCTTCTTAATTGCTTCATAATATTTCAAGGTATGGATATGCCATCTATGCCAGATAATCATCCTGCTACTGACAAATGCTTAAATTAGTATCAATTATTTCCATTATTACCAATAACTCTGCAATGAATATTCATGGATACCATTCTTAGAGTTGCCAGCTTTAGCAAATAAAAATATAGAAAGGAACGTACTTATACTAAAACAATATTGTTGTATCCAAAATTCACGTTTAATGGGCACCCTGTAATTTATCTGTGACACTACTCCTTATGCAGGTGAATGAGTGCATTTTAGACTAGATATCAAAAAATGGAATGGTTAGGTAAATTACACTTGGTTTCTTCAATTTTATAAGTTTGGCCTTCTGTCTTCCTAAATCATAACACCAATTGATACTTTGTTGCATTTTTCCTAATCTCAAGAATTGAAAAGTAGTTAGATTTACAGTTTAATTGCTTTTTGGTGATATGTATGTCTACAAAGATATGTTGACATATATATATATATATATATATATATATATATATATCACTAAAAAAGCAATTTAAATATATGTAATTAAAATATATATCATGGGGCTTCCCTGGTGGCGCAGTCGTTGAGAGTCTGCCTGCCGATGCAGGGGACACGGGTTCGTGCCCCGGTCCGGGA
This sequence comes from Phocoena phocoena, assembly GCF_963924675.1. Taxonomy (NCBI): domain Eukaryota; kingdom Metazoa; phylum Chordata; class Mammalia; order Artiodactyla; family Phocoenidae; genus Phocoena; species Phocoena phocoena. Next base: position 128,511,888 of record NC_089220.1, on the reverse strand, counting down.
AGATCCCACATGCCATGGAGCGGCTGGGCCCGTGAGCCATGGCCGCTGAGTCTGCGCGTCCGGAGCCTGTTCTCCGCAACGGGAGAGGCCCCAACAGTGAGAGGCCTGCGTACCGCAAAAAAAAAAAAAAAAATATATATATATATATATATATATATATATATAATGAAGAGCATGCATATCTTAAGTACACAGCCTGATCTTGCTTTAAAACTGAACATGTCTATACAACCAACCCACAGATGGAGAAATAGGATGTTACCTTTCCCTCTTCCAGTCACTAATAACCCTCTCCCCAATACACAAACACACCAGAGTGCAATCAGTACTCTGACTTCTAACAGCTTAGGTTACTTTTGATGTTTTCTTTTTTTGGGTTTACTTCTTGACATAAATGGAACCATAGCATATGTAGTCTTATGTGTCTGGCTTTTTCCTCTCAACATTGTGTTTGTGAGATTCATCCATATGTGTAGTTTTCATTCATTTTCATTGCTATGTGGTATTCATCTAATTTTGATCTTTCTGTGAAAAACACATAAAAGATTATAACTTTTCCTATGAGTACCATTTTGGTCTCATTCCAAAGACTTGTGTCAGGCAGTGATTTCATTTGTTCCTAAAGCAATTATAAATTATGGTTTAGATATTGTCTTTAATCCAATAATTATTTAGAATTGAATCTTTTTTTCATGATTGGGCTTTAGACTCCATTCTTTCTCCTTTTTGTTGATCAGGATCTAATTTTTCTTGGTGCATATTTATTTTTACCAATTTCAAAATATTACTCTTTCACCCTTTCAAAATCTTAAATTCTAATTTTTTATGAGGTAAGTATTGCTATTCCTAGGCTGTGTATCGTACGTGTATAGTTGGATTTTCTTTCATTAACCAGTTTTAATCTCTCCCTCCAAGTAGGTGAATTTAGCCTATTCACTCATTTTATGAGTACTGATTTTGAAATATTTTAATTCTATTTTAGTAACTACAGAGAAAATTAAGAAACAAATGTATTTTTACACAAATTTTAGAGTTAATCTAGCCAAATCTTCTCCCTGAATCAATCAAGACTCTTGGCCCAAATTTATATGCTAGATTTTTATTTCTACACACCTATCCTCTTGATGTTCTCTTTTTAGTTCTAGGACATTATTGTTTCTTCAACAATTACTATTTATTTACACTTAGATTTCTTTAATATCCATTGCTTCCTATATATACATCTTCTTTTGAGCTCCATTTATGTTCTTATTGAGTATATATTCTACTGTTTCTTCAAAGAGGATCTATGAATATTACTTATGGATACCTGTTTTCCTGGTATTGCTTCATTTTACTTTGCCCTCATATTTGAGAAATAATTTATCAGGATTTAAAATAATAAGCTCCAAATTATATTCCTTGTGGACTTTGAAGATATTTATCCATTCCTTTGAAGATATTTATCCATTCCTTTCTTGTATTTAGTGATCTGATTAAAGCAAATTCTTTTGCATTCTAAGATGCTTTATGTGCTTTTGCCTTTTTGAAACTTTTAGCTTTTTTCTTTTAGTTGGTACTCTAAAATTTCACCAAATGTATTTAAGTGCATGAATGTTTTTGTTTGTTTGGAAAGGAATTGCTTATTCATTTGGCTTGGCACTCAATGCCATTTTTCAAACTGGAGATTCATGTACTGCTTCTGCTCTGGGTCAATTTTTCTATCATTATCTTACCCTTCCCTAACTTTAATTCTCTGTAGGTTCTCTTTCTGCAATTCCTATTATATGGAAGTCAGAAATACTAGAACTATCCTCATTAAATCCTAATTTGTTTTGTATTTTCCATCTTTTAAACCTTTGTTTGCTGCTTTTGAGAATTAGTTCATTTCTATCTTTTAACTACAAAATAATCTGAGATTGTTGTGTTTACTTCAGTGCTCACTTCTTCATTTCTGAGATCTATTGTTGTGATATAATAGGAATACATTTTACATTTCTTGATGCATTTGTATTTTAAAGTCTTATTTCCCCTGCTTTCTGAGATGGTCAAGTGTAAGTTTTTCCACTTGTTGCTTTTTTCTATACCTGTGATTCTTTTTAAATTTAGCAATATTTGATGTTTTGGTTTTGTCCTTATTTTGGTTTTTGCCAGGTTTTGAAGGCAGGTGGTAAGACATAGGACCTGCTGCACTTTTGTACTTCAAATTAATTATTTTCTTTTTATGATAAATCTATCATTGTGTTTGATGAGATTAGAGTTTCAAGATCTGACACATTATGTAAAATGTTCACATTGGAATGATTAGCTTACCCATTTAAAAAGATACCATGTTTTGGTTTTTAATATAAGGTTAAAGGCATTCCTTCTCACCTTAACCTTTTTTTTTTTTTTTCGTACAATTTAAAACTCATTTCTTCTTACTAGGATTAGATAAGAATTACAGTCATTCTGTATCTTCTAGTTAGGAATCCTTGGAAAATTATGTGTTGAGTTTTTTTTTTGGGGGGGGGGCAGTTTTCCCAAATGTGTCTTCTGAGACCATTGGAAAAGATAATGATTCCTGAGCCCATCTTTTAGAAGTTCTCATATGGGTAGTCCAGAGAGATTATTTTTATTCATAGGTGTCCCACATAAATAATCTTACAACCTGGCAAATTTGGGATAAGCAATACTCTTAGAACAGGGGCAGAAATCCACAGAACCTGAATACTCATTCTTTTGGGGCTGGGACACATTTCATTTGGCCAGAGTGATGAGATTACATTGAAGTTTCATCTCAGGTAAAGTTCTGGGTCCTTGCTGGACAAACACTTAGACATCTGCTGAATGTGCTATTTTAATCCCTAATTGATGACGTTTACTGTGTTTTGTGGCACTTGTGATTCAAAATCATGTTTCTGATGCTTGACAGAGAAGGTATGCAGTGCTAAACCACTTCCACCTGCTAAAGTAGGTTGTATCTTAAGCAGGGTTAACTGAAGTACACCATTTGGAAATTGTTTGCAAAAATGCTTCAGTTCTCTCAGGGTGGGGAGGCAGCCTGTGTGCCTTGTAGTTTCTTGAGTGTTTCCAGGCTTAAGCTTGATCTCTAAGTCAATCTACAAGAGAAAGTAGACTGGATAGCAATTGTATACACCTGAACAATTTTTGAACATTGTAGAGTTTTGTTGCCATTTTGATATCACTCCAAACTAATTCTAGTGTAGAATTTTATAACATACTGTGTAATATTGTGCCATTCTCAAAGGCTGATTGCTTGACAGTAAGCAGAAGCTAATAGCTAATTTCGGCTAAAGCTGTTAAAGATAGTGGTAGAAATGGCTTGAATCACGATAGTCAAATCCTGCAGTAAAAAGCTCGCTTTCAACAGTTTATCCTTATCAAGATGGGAGATAGACAAATGTCAAATAGTTTGAAGCTTTAATTTGTTTAAAGCAGGAGTCAAAACTTGGCTTCTGTGCAGGTTATTTATTTGCTTGTTTGTTTACATGTTGGGTGGGGATGAGAAGGGAAGGGGAGGAGAGGATACTCAGATTCCCTGGGATACACATGCCGGCAATGGAAATATTGTAACTAAGTCATGTTGTATTCAGCACATGTATTTATTTATTTATTTTTTCATTACACAATATTTTTAATTTAATTTTTTGAATTACATAATTTATTTTTAAATTGAATTATAATTGTCATATTATATTAGTTTCAGGTGTACAACATAGTGATTCAATATTTTTATACATTAAAAAAGGATCACCATGATAAGTTTAGATATCATCTCTCATCATACAGAGTATTACCATATTATTGATTATATTCCCTGTACTGTACATAACATTCCCATAACTTATTTATTTTATACCTGGAAGTTTGTACCTCTTAATTCCCTTCACCTATTTCATATATCCCCCAACTCCCCTCTTCTCTGGCAACCACCATTTGTTCTCTGTATCTGAGTCTGTTTCTGTTTTGTTTCTTCATTTGTTTTGTTTTTTAGATTCCACATATAAGTGAAATTATACAGTATTGTCTTTTCTGTTTCACTTATTTTACTTTGCATAACACCCCCTAGGTCCATTCATGTTGTTGCAATGGCAAGATTTCATTCTTTTTTATGGCTGAGCTATATTCTATTGTATGTATATAGAATATCTTCTTTTTTAACATCTTTATTGAGGTAACATTGCTTTCCAATGGTGTGTTAGTTTCTGCTTTATAACAAAGTGAATCAGTTATACATATACATATGTTCCCATTTCTCTTCCCTCTTGCATCTCCCTCCCTCCCACCCTCCCTATCCCACCCCTCCAGGCAGTCACAAAGCACCGAGCCGATATCCCTGTGCCATGCGGCACTTCCACTATCTACCTTAGGTTTGTTAGTGTATATATGTCCATGCCTCTCTCTCACCCTGTCACAGCTTACCCTTCCCGCTCCCCATGTCCTCAAGTCCATTCTCTAGTAGGTCTGTGTCTTTATTCCTGTCTTATCCCTAGGTTCTTCATGACATTTTTCTTCTTAAATTCCATATATATGTGTTAGCATATGGTATTTGTCTTTCTCTTTCTGACTTACTTCACTCTGTATGACAGACTCTAGGTCTATCCACCTCATTACAAATAGCTCAATTTCGTTTCTTTTTATGGCTGAGTAATATTCCATAGTATATATGTGCCACATCTTCTTTATCCATTCATCTGATGATGGGCAAATAGGTTGTTTCCATCTCCAGGCTATTGTAAATAGAGCTGCAATGAACATTTTGGTACATGACTCTTTTTGAATTTTGGTTTTCTCAGGGTATATGCCCAGTAGTGGGATTGCTGGGTCATATGGTAGTTCTATTTGTAGTTTTTTAAGGAACCTCCATACTGTTCTCCATAGTGGCTGTACCAATTCACATTCCCACCAGCAGTGCAAGAGTGTTCCCTTTTCTCCACACCCTCTCCAGGATTTATTGTTTCTAAATTTTTTAATGATGGCCATTCTGACTGGTGTGAGATGATATCTCATTGTAGTTTTGATTTGCATTTCTCTAATGATTAATGATGTTGAGCATTCTTTCATGTGTTTGTTGGCATTCTGTATATCTTCTTTGGAGAAATGTCTATTTAGGTCTTCTGCCCATTTTTGGATTGGGTTGTTTGTTTTTTTGTTATTGAGCTGAATGAGCTGCTTGTAAATTTTGGAAATTAATCCTTTGTCAGTTGCTTCATTTGCAAATATTTTCTCCCATTCTGAGGGTTGTCTTTTGGTTTTGTTTATGGTTTCCTTTGCTGTGCAAAAACTTTGAAGTTTCATTAGGTCCCATTTGTTTATTGTTGGTTTTATTTCCATTACTCTAGGAGGTGGGTCAGAAAGGATCTTGCTGTGATTTATGTCATAGAGTGTTCTGCCTATGCTTTCCTCTAAGAGTTTGATAGTTTCTGGTCTTACATTTAGGTCTTTAATCCATTTTGAGCTTATTTTTGTGTATGATGTTAGGGAGTGATCTAATCTCATACTTTTACATGTACCTTTCCAGTTTTCCCAGCACCACTTTTTGAAGAGGCTGTCCTTTCTCCACTGTACATTCCTGCCACCTTTATTAAATATAAGGTGTCCATATGTGCGTGGGTTTATGTCTGGGATTTCTATCCTGTTCCATTGATCTTTCTGTTTTTGTGCCAGTACCATACTGTCTTGATTACTGTAGCTTTGTAGTATAGTCTGAAGTCAGGGAGCCTGATTCCTCCAGCTCTGTTTTTTGTTCTCAAGATTGCTTTGGCTATTCGAGGTCTTTTGTGTTTCCATACAAATTGCGAAATTTTTTGTTCTAGTTCTGTGAAAAATGCCAGTGGTAGTTTGATAGGGATTGCATTGCATCTATAGATTGCTTTGGGTAGTAGAGTCATTTTCACAACAGTGATTCTTCCAATCCAAGAACATGGTATATCTCTCCATCTATTTGTACCTTCTTTAATTTCTTTCATCAGTGTCTTATAATTTTCTGCATACAGGTCTTTTGTCTCCTTAGGTAGGTTTATTCCTAGATATTTTATTCTTTTTTGTTGCAATGGTAAATGGGAGTGTTTTCTTGATTTCACTTTCAGAATTTTCATCATTAGTATATAGGAATGCCAGAGATTTCTGTGCATTAATTTTGTATCCTGCTTCTTTACCAAATTCATTGATTAGCTCTAGTAGTTTTCTGGTGGCATCTTTAGGATTCTTTACGTATAGTGTCATGTCATCTGCAAACAGTGACAGCTTTACTTCTTTTCCGATTTGGATTCCTTTTATTTCCTTTTCTTCTCTGATTGCTGTGGCTAAAACTTCCAAAACTATGTTGAATAAGAGTGGTGAGAGTGGGCAAACTTGCCTTGTTCCTGATCTTCGTGGAAATGCTTTCAGTTTTTCACCATTGAGGATGATGTTGGCTGTGGGCTTGTCATATATGGCCTTTATTATGTTGAGGAAAGTTCCCTCTATGCCTACTTTCTGCAGGGTTTTTATCATAAATAAGTGTTGAATTTTGTCAAAAGCTTTCTCTGCATCTATTGAGATGATCATATGGTTTTTCTCCTTCAATTTGTTAATATGGTTTATCACATTGATAGATTTGTGTATATTGAAGAATCCTTGCATTCCTGGAAAAACCCCACTTGATCATGGTGTATGATCCTTTTAATGTGCTGTTGGATTCTGTTTGCTCGTATTTTGTTGAGGATTTTTGCATCTATGTTCATCAGTGATATTGGCCTGTAGTTTTCTTTCTTTGTGACATCTTTGTTTGGTTTTGGTATCAAGGTGATGGTGGCCTTATAGAAGGAATTTGGGAGTGTTCCTCCCTCTGCTATATTTTGGAAGAGTTTGAGAAGGATAAGTGTTATCTCTTCTCTAAATGTTTGATAGAATTCGCTTGTGAAGCCATCTGGTCCTAGGCTTTTGTTTGTTGGAAGATTTTAAATCACAGTTTCAATTTCAGTGCTTGTGATTGGTCTGTTCATATTTTCTATTTCTTCCTGATTCAGTCTTGGCAGGTTGTGAATTTCTAAGAATTTGTCCATTTCTTCCAGATTGTCCATTTTATTGGCATAGAGTTGCTTGTAGTAATCTCTCATGATCTTTTGTATTTCTGCAGTGTCAGTTGTTACTTCTCCTTTTTCATTTCTAATTCTATTGATTTGAGTCTTCTCCCTTTTTTTCTTGATGAGTCTGGCTAATGGTTTATCTATTTTGTTTATCTTCTCAAAGAACCAGCTTTTAGCTTCATTGATCTTTGCTATTATTTCCTTCATTTCTTTTTCATTTATTTTTGATCTGATTTTTATGATTTCTTTCCTTCTGCTAACTTTGGGGGTTTTTTTGTTCTTCTTTCTCTAATTGCTTGAGGTGCAAGGTTAGGTTGTTTATTTGAGATGCTTCGTGCTTCTTAAGGTGGGTTTGTATTGCTATAAACTTCCCTCTTAGAACTGCTTTTGCTGCATCCCATAGGTTTTGGGTCATTGTGTCTCCACTGTCATTTGTTTCTAGGTATTTTTTTTATTTCCTCTTTGATTTCTTCAGTGGTCACTTCATTATTAAGTAGTGTATTGTTTAGGCTCCATGTGTTTGTATTTTTTACAGATCTTTTCCTGTAATTGATATCTAGTCTCGAGGCATTGTGGTCGGAAAAGATACTTGATACGATTTCAATTTTTTAAAATTTACCAAGACTTGATTTGTGACCCAAGATATGATCTATCCTGGAGAATGTTCCATGAGCACTTGAGAAAAATGTGTATTCTGTTGTTTTTGGATGGAGTGTCCTATAAATATCAATTAAGTGAATCTTGTTTAATGTATCATTTAAAGCTTGTGTTTCCTTATTTATTTTCATTTTGGATGATCTGTCCATTGGTGAAAGTGGGGTGTTAAAGTCCCCTACTATGAATGTGTTACTGTCAATTTCCCCTTTTATGGCTGTTAGTTTTTGCCTTATGTATTGAGGTGCTCCTATTTTGGGTGCATAAATATTTACAATTGTTTTATCTTCTTCTTGGATTGATCCCTTGATCATTATGTAGTGTCCTTCTTTGTCTCTTGTAATAGCCTTTATTTTAAAGTCTATTTTGCCTGATATGAGAATTGCTACTGCAGCTTTCTTTTGGTTTCCATTTGCATGGAATATGTTTTTCCATCCCCTTACTTTCAGTCTGTATGTGTCTCTAGGTCTGAAGTGGGCCTCTTGTAGACAGCATATATATGAGTCTTGTTCTTGTATCCATTCAGCCATCTGTGTCTTTTGGTGGGAGCATTTAGTCCATTTACATTTAAGATAATTATCGATATATATGTTCCTATTCCCATTTTCTAAATTGTTTTGGGCTCGTTATTGTAGGTCTTTTCCTTCTCTTGTGTTTCTTGTCTAGGGAAGTTCCTTTAGCATTTGTTGTAAAGCTGGCTTGGTGGTGCTGAACTCTGTCAGCTTCTGCTTGTCTGTAAAGGTTTTAATTTCTCCATCAAATCTGAATGAGATCCTTGCTGGGTAGAGTAGTCTTGGTTGCAGGTTTTTCTCCTTCATCACTTTTAGTATGTCCTGACACTCCCTTCTGGCTTGCAGAGTTTCTGCTGAGAGATCAGCTGTTAACCTTATGTGGATTCCCTTGTGTGTTATTTGTTGTTTTTCCCTTGCTGCTTTTAATATGCTTTCTTTGTATTTAATTTTTGACAGTTTGATTAATATGTCTTGGCGTATTTCTCCTTGGATTTATCCTGTATGGGACTCTCTTTGTTTCCTGGACTTGATTAACTATTTCCTTTCCCATATTAGGGAAGTTTTCAACTATAATCTCTTCAAATATTTTCTCAGTCCCTTTCTTTCTCTCTTCTTCTTCTGGAACCCCTATAATTCAAATGTTGGTGTGTTTAATGTTGTCCCAGAGGTCTCTGAGACTGTCCTCAGTTCTTTTCATTCTTTTTTCTTTATTCTGCTCTGCAGTAGTAATTTCCACTATTTTATCTTCCAGGTCACTTATCCGTTCTTCTGTCTCAGTTATTCTGCTATTGATCCCATCTAGAGTGTTTTTAATTTCATTTATTGTGTTGTTCATCATTGCTTGTTTCATCTTTATTTCTTCTAGGTCCTTGTTAAATGTTTCTTGCATTTTGTCTATTCTATTTCCAAGATTTTGGATCATCTTTACTATCATTATTCTGAATTCTTTTTCAGGTAGACTGCCTATTTCCTCTTCATTTGTTAGGTCTGGTGCATTTTTATCTTGCTCCTTCATCTGCTGTGTTTTTCTGTCTTCTCATTTTGCTTATCTTACTGTGTTTGGGGTCTCCTTTTTGCAGTCTGCAGGTTCGTAGTTCCTGTTGTTTTTGATGTCTGTCTCCAGTGGCTAAGGTTGGTTCAGTGGGTTGTGTAGGCTTCCTTGTGGAGGGGACTAGTTCCTATGTTGTGGTGGGTGAGGCTGGATCTTGTCTCTCTAGTGGGCAGGTCCACATCTGGTGGTGTGTTTTGAGGTGTCTGTGGACTTATTATGATTTTAGGCAGCCTCTCTGCTAATGGGTGGGGTTGTGTTCCTGTGTTGCTAGTTGTTTGGCATAGGTTGTCCAGCACTGTAGCTTGCTGGTCATTGGGTGAAGCTGGGTGCTGGTGTTAAGATGGAGGTCTCTGGGAGATTTTCGCCATTTGATATTATGTGGAGCTGGAAGGTCTCTTGTGGACCAGTGTCCTGAAGTTGGCTCTCCCACCTTAGAGGTAGAGCCCTGACTCCTGGCTGGAGCACCAAGAGCCTTTCATTCACACAGCTCAGAATAAAAGGGAGAAAAATTAGAGAGAATTAGTAGAAGTAGGAAGAAAGAAAGACAGAGAGAAAGAAAGAAAGGAGGGAAGGAAGAAAGGAAGGAAGGGAGAAAGAAAGAAAGAAGAAAAGAAGGAAAGAAAGGAGGGAGGGAGGGAGGAAGGAAGGAAGGAGGGAAGGAAGAAAAAAGACAGAAAGAAAGAAGATACAGTAAAATAAAAAAAAGTATAATAAAGTTATTGAATTAAAAAATAATTATTTAGAAAAAAAAAAAGGGACAGATAGAACCTTAGGACAAATGGTGGAAGCAAAGCTATACAGACAGATCTTACACAGAAGCATATACACACACCCTCACAAAAAGAGGTAAAGGGGAAAAAATAATAAATCTTGCTCTCAAAGTCCACCTCATCAATTTGGGATGATTCATTGTCTAAAGGAGGGAAGAAAGGAAGGAAGGAAAGAAAGAAAGAAAGAAAGAAAGAAAGAAAGAAAGAAAGAAAGAAAGAAAGAAAGAAAGAAAGAAAAGTATAATAAAGTTATTAAAATTAATTATTAAGGAAAAAATTAAAAAAAAAAAAACAATGGACGGATAGAACCCTAGGACAAATGGTGGAAGCAAAGCTATACAGACAAGATCTCACACAGAAGCATACACATACACATTCACAAAAAGAGGAAAAGGGGAAAATATCATAGATCTTGCTCTCAAAGTCCACCTCCTCAATTTGGGATGATTCGTTGTCTATTCAGGTATTCCACAGATGCAGGGTACATCAAGTTGATTGTGGAGCTTTAATCCGCTGTTTCTGAGGCTGCTGGGAGAGATTTCCCTTTCTCTTCTTTGTTCTCACAGCTCACAGGGGCTCAGCTTTAGATTTGGCTCTGCCTCTGCATGTAGGTCGCTGGAGGGCGTCTGTTTTTTGCTCGGACAGGACGGGGTTAAAGGAGCCGCTGATTCAGGGGCTCTGGTGCACTCAGGCCAGGGGGAGGGAGGGGCACGGCGTGCGGGGCGGGCCTGCGGCAGCAGAGGCCAGCATGACGTTGCACCAGCCTGAGGCCCGCTGTGCTTTCTCCCGGGGAAGTTGTCCCTGGATGCCGGGAACCTGGCAGTGGCGGGTTGTGGATAGTGACCTGTGCTTGCACACAGGCCCCTTGGTGGTGGCAGCAGCAGCCTTAGCGTCTCCCGCCCGTCTCTGTGGTCCGTGCTTTTAGCTGCGGCTCGCGCCCGCCTCTGGAGTTCCTTTAAGAAGCGCTCTTAAACCCCTCTCCTTGCGCACCAGGAAACAAAGAGGGAAGAAAAAGTCTCTTGCCTCTTCGGCAGGTGCAGACTTTTCCCCGGACTCCCTCCCGGCTAGCCATGGTGCACTAACCCCTGCAGGCTGTGTTCAAGCCGCCAGCCACAGTCCTCTCCCTGTGCTCCGACCGAAGCCCGAGCCTCAGCTCGCAGCCCCGCCCACCCCGGCGGGTGAGCAGACAAGCCTCTCAGGCTGGTGAGTGCTGGTCGGCACCAATCCTCTGTGCGGGAATCTCCCCGCTTTGCCCTCCACACCCCTGTTGCTGTGCTGTTCTCTGCAGCCCCGAAGCTCCCCCCTCCGCCTCCCGCAGTCTCCGCCCGCGAAGGGGCTTCCTAGTGTGTGGAAACCTTTCCTCCTTCACAGCTCCCTCCCACTGGTGCGGTTGCCGTCCCTATTCTTTTGTCTTTTTTTTCTTTTGCCCTACCCAGGTACGTGGGGAGTTTCTTACCTTTTGGGAGGTCTGAGGTCTTCTGCCAGCGTTCAGTAGGTGTTCTGTAGGAGTTGTTCCACGTGTAGATGTATTTCTGGTGTATCTGTGGGGAAGAAGGTGATCTCCGCGTCTTACTCTTCCGCCATCTTCCCAGCACCCCCCCAGCACATGTATTTATTTACCATTAACCAATTAATTTTCAAAGTCATGACACTTGAGTTACTATTTGTTAGTTGTCTGTGTAACATTTTCTATATTTTATGGAAGTAAAGAAAAAAGAGGAGTAGTTATGGGGAGAAAGTGGAAATACTAGTTTTAAGGAAAAAGTTTAATTTAAACTAACTTTAGGTTGAATCAAAGGTTTTCCCTCTCCCCAATGGAATGATATTATAATCTCTGCTGGTGTAATCAGACCTGAAAACTTTGAGAAGGGCTCATCAGGTAATCCTGGAACCCTGGTCCAGGCTTCAGAAACAAAAGTCCCAAGGTTGTGACTTTACAGGACTTTGATGTCTCTAATAAATTAAGTTTAATAATTATACCATCATTAATTATAGTGATAAATAATATGATTAAATACATTAAAAATTATAATGATATTCATGCTTACAGTAAGAAATTGAATAGCTAAGGAAAAATAGAAAAATATCATCCTAAGTAACTTTGGGGCTCAGGCTGGTATATCACCTTAGTGTGTTTCCTATGCACATTTCTATTAGAATTATTTTCTTACTAATATCAGAAAAGCTATCACTAACTGACATTGACTTAGGTGCCCCATGTCCTTGCCTAAGGAAAAACAAAATAAAGCAAAACGAGGACTGAGAGTGATAAGGCTTGATTCAGGACTCAGATGACTAGTACCCAGTCTTCTCTCCACTGTCCTCTGCTTGCCCAGAAATGCCCACCTTCTCACACAGGTCCTTCCCTTAATGAACCAACATGGCTGCTGAGTTCAAAGAGCTTTCCACCTTTAGGATGACTTTATAGTGGTGAAATGTTTGTATTGAATAATGCTTTAAAAGGCTCTTTTTACTTTTTTTAAGTTGGAGGGAGAAATGGATATGAATTCTGCTCTCTGAGTAAGATGTATCTTCTCTCACCTGAAACACTCTTACAGGTGACAGTGCTCAGTGAAACCTAAAGTCACAATTGTTGGAATTACTTGCTTTTTAAATTTCAGTTGTCACATCAGGATGCTCATTTTCAGGAGGAATCCTTTACTTAGTGGCATTTACTCTTCCCTCTTTCTTTGAGGAATAATCATAGTAAACTGATGATGACAAAAGCAGTTAAATATTTCTGTGGTTTGAAATAGTTTTTCTCAGCCTGTAAAGATTCCAAAAATTGAGGACTCAGGAACTCGATGTTAGACCTTATGTGTGTTAGCTTCTTGAAGCACAAATGGGAATGATAAAACCACTGGACCAGAGCTGTGCTGGAGATTGAAATAACGCTAACATAGTGAAGATGCAAATGCTTTTTCATTGTTCAAGCACCATAAAAACTTATGAAATCATTTTAGATGACACAGAGCATATCTACTAATCTTAGGTATAAAGACTTTTTTTTCCTGAACATAGCAGGTAGCCACTTTTAAATATTGAAGTATTTTGGTCTATAACTTGCACAAAATTTCATTAAAATTCATTACAAATCACGAAACGTAATTCCACTGGGAAACTTGGGCTGCAGCTTATCTTTCTGGGTTCATGGTCAAGATCTCAATCACAATAAGTTTATGTCGCCTTTCTACAATACAACACAATCTGGTGTTGTGGGAAAAATGCCAGACCAGATGTTATAAACCAGAGCTACTTGTATGAGCTGGGACTTTATGAAACATCTCTGGAGCTCACTGTCCTCATTTGTAAAATGGGAGGGTGACACTACAGATTCACTTATATCACTTTTTCTTTTAGGGTTCTATTACTCTATAGACAATCCTTGATTTACAGTGGTTCTACTTAACAATTTTTTGACTTTACTATGTTACAAAAGCAATATGCATTCAGTAGAAACCGAACTTCGAATTTTGAATTTTGATCTTTTCCCAGGCTGGCAAGATGTGATACGTTATATTTTTTGTTTTGTTATGTTTTTGTTTTTGTCTCTGCAGTACGTGGGCCTCTCGCTGTTGTGGCCTCTCCCGTTGCAGAGCACAGGCTCCAGACGCACAGGCTCAGCGGCCATGGCTCACGGGCCCAACCACTCCGCGGCATATGGGATCTTCCCGGACTGGGGCATGAACCCGTGTCCCCTGCATTGGCAGGCAGACTCTCAACCACTGAGCCACCAGGGAAGCCCTGTGATATGTTATATTTGAACTGGAACTGCCAGATGATTCTTCCTAAACAAAAGTATTAAACTTTGAGGGAAATTATGATTACAATATCACTAATCCCTATTTAATTCCAAGCACAGGGTGCTACTGCATTTTTAAAATCTTTTCCACTCTCATTATTACCACTACCTTTATTATTATTGTTCTTAGATAACATTTATTGAGCACTAACTGTGTGCTTTGCACCCCTCTAGTTACCTTATCTCATCTAATCCTCACAATAGCATTCCAAAGTAGATACTATTACTAGCCTCATTCCATGGTTTAGGAAACAGGATTAGGGAGTTTAGAAAACATACCCAAGATGATAGAGCCATTAAACTGCTCCAGGAGGAGTCAAATGCAGTGCTTATTGTCCTCAGACTTGAGTTTATATTTCCAAGCTTTTAAAAGTTGAAAGAAACCAGTGTTCCTTGAGTGCTGCTATATACCAGTAATTTTATATTCAATGTCACTTATTGGATTAAAATTATATTACACTGTCTTAGTCTGTTCGGGCTGCTGTAACACAATTACCATAGTCTGGATAGCTTATAAACAACAGTAATTTATTTCTCACAGTTTGATGGCTGAGAACTCCAAGATCAAGGCGCCGGCAATTTCAGTGCCTTGTGAGGGCCCGCTCTGATTCATAGATGGTGTCTTGGCACTGTGTCCTCACATGGAGAGATGGAGGAGAGAGCTCTCTGGGGTCTCTTTTATAAGGGCACTAATCCCATTCATGAGGTCTTTACCCCCATGACCTAATCATCTCTCAAAGGCCCCCATCTCCTAATGCCAACATGCTGGAGATTATGTTTCAAAATTAATTTGGGGGGACATAAACATTTAGTCTACAGCAAATACTAAATCAAGTTTGGAGAAAGGAAACACACAAAGTACCTACAATTTACCGAACAGTGGAAAACTTTGTTTTCCTGTTATATACTCCCTTAGTCTTTATTAATATACATGTAAATTTATATAATTATAATTACATTGCCTATATCATAGTTTGTTTTTTTTTTCACTTAGTGTCACACTGTAAACATTTACTGTGGCAACATGGTTACTATATTTTTTTCCAGCTTTATTGAGAAATAATTGGCATACATCCTTAAAGTTAAACTGCATAAGTTTAAGATTCACAGCATAATGGTTTGATTTATATATATTGTGAAGTGATTATCACAATAGGTTTAGTTAACATCCTCCATCTCACACAGAGAGAATAAAAAGAAAAGAAAAAAAATTCTCCCTGTGATGAGAACTCTTAGGATCTACTCTCTTAACAAGTTCTGTATATATCATATAGCAGTGTTATCTATAGTCATCATGTATATTACACCCCTAGTACTCATTTATCTTATGAATGGAAGTTTGTACCTTTTGACTGCCTTCATCTGATCCCCACTCCCCTCACCCCCTGCCTCTGGTAACCACAAATCTGATCTCTTTTTCTATAAGTTTGGTGGTTTTGTTTTTGTTTTTGTTTTTGGAGATTCCACATATAAATGAGATCGTACAGTATTTATCTTTCTCTGGTTGACATTTCACTCAGCATAATGCCTTCAGCATCCATCCATGTTGTTGCAAATGGTAGTATTTTCTCTTTTATATGGCTGAGTTATATATATATATATATATATATATATATATATATATATATATACATATACATATACATATATATTTATATATCTCACAACTTCTTTATCCAATCATCCACTGATGGACAATAAGTTTTTAAAATTATTTTTAAAAGGTGAAAATAAATGCATGAAAGAATTTGTGGAGCCATTCATTTATTGTTGGACATTTGATAACAAGTATAGTTTCAATATAAAATACACTGAAACTTTAATTGTAAGTTTATTCTCAAAGTTTAATATGTAACTGCTCTGTGAATTATTTTGATCTATATTTGCCTATATTATTTTCATAAAAGTATAAACAAGTAATAAAAATACCCTTAAAGCCCATTACATATTTTTCTTTCTATTTTAAACATTTGAATTATGAATAATTTTTAAAATCCATAGTTTTAACAAAATTTTTTTAAAAATCCAAGAAAATAGTCTCCAACCATTGACAGAATGTAGTTCTTTGATTTGTAATCTATGGACTGCATACATTTGGGTTTAGTAAGAGAAGCCAATAACTTGGAAAATGACAAATGCTAAAAATTTTACTATTATATTTTGACCAAACTGAATTTATATTATATATTATACATAATATAATCATAATAAAATATATTATTTAATAGTATTATATAATAATATACAATAATATATAATAACAATGGTATCATATAATAATGTATTACATATTACTATATAATATATATTTTTATATATTATGCATATAATATGAATGTATATACTAATCTTTTTCTTCATCGGTTCTAGATTTAAAGTCATAGCTATGAAAATTTCCCCATCATCCATGTTATAAAGTCATTCAACCATGTTTTCCTCAAGTGCATTATTCATGTAGAATTTATCCTGTCATAAGTTCTGAGGAATAGATCTAATCCTAAAGGCTATCCAGATATCCCAAGACATCTTTTAGATAAAATTCATTTCTTTCCTATCTAATTTTGATGTCACAGTTTATTGTGCAATAAATTTCCATATACAATTAACTTTCTGTCTGAATTGTCTATTCTCTTACTTTGGTTGCCTATTAGTATAACAATTCCATATTACTTTAATATAAAGTGTATATAATATGCTTTGAAGCCTGGGAAAGCTTCCTCCTTTCCATTTTTTTGTTGTTTATTTAGTCTTTAAATAAAATTTACAACACATCTGTCATTGGAAAACAATGTGATATTTTTAATTGAAATAGCATTAAATTTCCAACTTATGAGGAACTGACATCTTTATGAGTATCCTATCCAATAGGCATAAAGCTTCAGTTAAGAAAGATGAATAAGCTCTAGAGGTCTGCTGTACAACATGATACTATAGTCAGCAGTAATGTACACTTAAAAATTGTTAAGAGGGGAAATCTCATGTTAACTGTTCTTGCTAAATAAAAATATGTGTATATATATATGCTTTATATCTTTAAAGGATTTTTGAAACTTTTCTTAGATTCTGAACGTAAGCCCAGAAATTCTTTAAATGTAAGAATCAAATTGAAAACATTTTTAATGGATAATAACTTTGTTTATGGTGGTCTAAAACTATAAAAGCCTTTACAGTGTCACAAGATTAGCTTCATCATCCACATATACTTTCAAAACAAACAGGCAACATCATCTGCCATTCTAGATCATGAATGTAGTCTCTGAAAGTTTTGTTTCTTTTGTTGATTTGTGGCTCTTCAAGCATTATTGGAACATAATTTAATAAACCCACTACATATAATATCCTCAGGTATGTAATGACTTTGCTAATTATTCATTTGCTGAGCAGTCTAAAATTCTCCCTCTTGTGTAACCAATGTTAAGGCTGTAAATCAATCAACCAGTACAAGCAAACTTACTTTTAAACTTGATTTACCTGAGGAGAGTGGAGAAAGCACCTTAAAAATGGACCTTCTAATAAGCTGTAATGTAAATCAGCATTAGTTTATAAGCTAGCATCATTAATTATCTTTTTTTAACAATAGCAGGTTGGTTGGAGAATCATAGATCTTCATTTATAAGACAGAGTGGTATAACAATATTATATGAAATAGCATGATTTATTGAACTTGGGAGTTTCAGTAAAAGGCTGAATGGCTTTCAAATCCAGTAAGAACTGTCTCTTTGATTGTCACATTTGATCTAGTGGGAACTGTCACTGTTTCCTGCCAAGAAAATATGTAATATAATTTCTGCAAAACCTCTATGGCTTCCTGTCTATCACTGAGCTTTGTGAATCATTTATTCCCACTCTCTCCTTAAAAATGTGTGTGAACCAGGATGCTTCCTAGTATTTCCTGACTGGCTGCCTTGTGGAGAAAAATATAGAAAACTTAAACTTCACAATTGCCAATAATGAGCAATCATTACTCAAATTACTCCAAGCACTGATTAGGTTTAAAGTAATGAAGAAAGCACCATAATCAATCATCATCAACCCAAAGGAAGTCAGTCTGTGTGGAGAAACCCTAGGAACTAGCACAGGGCTCCACCTACAGGGTTCCAGGGGCAGAAGAATGGCAGGCCAACTTCAGGTCACATGTACCCTGTACAGCATGCTGCTTCTCTATGCTGGTCACCCCCACTGCCTGCCCAGAACTCTGAAAGGAGGAAAACTAAATTCAAAGTCTCTTTCCAAACAAGCAGTCCTGATTGAATCACAGTGTGAACTGTGGTGTCACATGCCATCATTAAAAAAATAATAATAAACACAAGTATTAAGGCAATCATACTACACAGGAAAGATTAGATAATAGGTAGATTGACATAAAGGTAAATAATAAAATTTTCAACTATGCTACAGGGTGGCCAACCACCTTAGTTTACCAGAATTGAGGGGTTCTTAGGATATGAAATTCTCAGTTTTAGAAACAGCACAGTCCTGGCAAACAGGGTCGAATTGGTCACCCTACTGTGTTACCAGCTTTCCAAGGAAGTGATGCTTTAAAATTCAGTTTATATTAATTATGGGGAGGGCTTAGAAGATCATCAGTAGCAAATTCTTTTGCCTGCTTTTTATTGCAAAAGAGAACAACTTTATTAGTGAGCATAAAATCCTCTTGGTAAGGGCCTGTGCAATATTTGGTCTCCACCATTTAATCAGGAAAGCTGCATAGCCAGGAAATTCTTCCTTGCCATGTGCAAGGAAGTTTTAAGTTTTGCCACACATGCCAATTTATTGGCATTCTGAATATCTGAGAAGCAATTTCAATGACCCCTTTAAGTATAAGCATGAGTCAGTTTAAGAGACCCCAATAAGGTCACACAAAAAGGAAATTAAAGTTACCAAACCCACCTAAAAAATTTGTGATCACAGATGGATATATATATATATATATATATATATATATATATATATATATATACTGTTGGGGGGACCATACAACAAATAAGCATTTGTTGGTCCATAACTGGTTGTATTCTGCCTAGTAATATTTTACTAAGCAGATATTATTCAAAAGAGAAATCAACTGATTACCTAATTTAAATGCATATGTGAGTGTGTGTTTAGTTATGGTCTGATCCATAGTGTATAATGAACATAAGACAAAAATATGTGCAATCTTTTCCTAGTTTTTGACATAAAAAGTTGGTTAGAAAAGCAATAGAATAGCAGGGGGGTTCAAAAAGATGAATTATATTTTAAAATATTCTTGAAAATATTTACAAAATTTCATGCTAATGGTACCCGTAATTGAACTGCAATGTCATGAACAGCTTCATAGAGCTAGGTTCTCAGAGACAATGACAGAACTAGTCTTTTTATATGAAGAGTTTCTACATTACCCTTATTTAAAATGTATGTGGACCGTCCATCTTTGACAACAATAATAATAAATTATTTCCATGGTAACCCAGGGATAGAACCAAATAGATGTCATCTCAGCATAGCGACAAAGGGGACTACAGAGGAAGTCCCTTTTCAATGTTTTGGTCAAGATACTGCATTGTAAACATTTTGAAACTAAATCATCATGACCGTGACTGAAGGTTATCTGACTGTTAGAAAATAAATTGTCTGAGGAGAGGTAAAAATTAATTTTGGGGGCAAAATGAGAAATAACAATAAAGGAAAAGAAAATATCATCTACATAGGGTTGGCATATAAGGATCAGAAACTTATTTGCATTCTTAACAGTAAATTAATAATAAAAACTAAAATAACCCTTTGTCAACATGCCAAATCCTAATGAGGAGTCTGTGCTGAAAGAGGTTACAAAGACATAGATTCAATTTCCATGTAAAACAATCAGCAATAATATTATGTCAACAATTTTTTTGTCATTCTCTTTGGTAGTTTTTGTTAACCTTGAATATCAGCATATTGCATTATTTGGTAGATACATTCTTGTTTTTTTTTCTCTCTATTGAATTAAGTATACCTACTCTTGACTGGACAATATCCAGATAATGGACCTGAATTCCAGTTACTTAATGTTTATAACCACAACATTTATAGTAGCTATTCACACACACTCTTTCTCAGGTATAAACTAAATTATCTTTCAAGTTCAGGCACTTAATAATGCTAAATTTCAATACGTCTGTGCTGGGGCTACCAAAAAGACGGTGTAGGTTAGGAAAAGAACAATATCATGGACTAACTAGTCTTCCCTTATTGATTGAGTGTTTGGATTAAGTGAATCCAAATCTTTGAACAACTAGGAAAGCAGGATGGTGAGAAAAGAAATCACATTTAACACAAAATTATAGTTACTATAACAATAACATTAATGATCATAAAATTATGACAATGATGCTGAACAAATTATTACATACTCTGGTCACTCTTCGTGGTACTTTGCATACATTTTCTTATTTACTCTTCACAAAACCACTTCAGTGTTACTCCAATTCTCCGTGTTTTCTAAGTAGGAATACTGAATAATTTAGCCAAGGTAAAAATAATGATTAAATTAAATTCAGAATAAAATTATCTCTTGCACATTACCTGGATCTAAGTGAATTGTTGTGGAGCTGCATTTGGGATTAGCTCACTTCTCACATATCTGGTGCCACAGATGAGTCAAGTAGGTCAGGGAGCCTCCGCCCAGGCCACCATGACACCTCAAGGAATGACCATCAGACCATTTCTCTCTTTAAAGTGGGGGCTGGAAATTATGACAACCCAGGGGATTTTACCTTACTGGGGGGCAGTCACAAATTGTTTATTCATCCCTACAACTGAGAGTTAAGCAAAGCTTGAGAATCATAAGGTGATAGCACAAGTGCAGATTCACTTGGGAAGAGAAGGGACTGGGGCAGGAATAGAAGTAAATCTATACAGTGAATCTTGACTTTTGGTTTATTTCCTCAAATGTAATACTAAATCCCATAGCATCGTAAAATTTTTAATTATTTCATGTAAATTTGGTTGCAGTTTCATATCACAAAAATTCTTTAAATCAGATGAATAGTGCAGGATATGCAATAAAACAGAAAAAAAATAATAGTTTCCAAAGTCATGGCAGGATTATTAAGGGGAGATCCCTAGAGCATGAGCCTCACATAGCCAAACCATGTGTGTCCTACTCCCCAGTAATTGTTTTTTGTCACAATGTTGGTATGTTATAATATCTGATCTGCTGTATTAGTACCACTCTTGTGACACTTAGACCTGCTGTATAACTTTATATCTATATTAATTGCATCAATGAAAGATATAAATATAATTTAAAGACAATGTTGAGAGCTAAACTTTAAAACTCCTTAACAGGGCTTCCCTGGTGGCGCAGTGGTGGAGAGTCCGCCTGCCGATGCAGGGGACATGAGTTCGTGTCCCGGTATGGCAAGATTCCGCATGCTGCGGAGCAGCTGAGCCCGTGAGCCATGGCCGCTGAGCCCGTGCGTCTGGAGCCTGTGCTCCACAGCAGGAGAGGCCACAACAGTGAGAGGCCCGCATACCACAAAAAAAAACCCAAAAATACAAAACTCCTTAACAAGCCAAGTCACCAAAGAGAGAAGAAAAAGTAATTCACCTTCATTTAACAATAGTAGAAAGTAAAATCATCTGCCATAAAATGCCTTAAATATAGATGTCGTGTTTTGAAACGTAACCCCTTTTTTGCAACATCAATGACCAGCTGTTTTTACATTCCTTTCTCTTTGTGCTTGATTGTCCCACCCCTTTAATGGGAAGAGATTTATTAACTAAGCTAGGGACCACTCTGTTTCTTGAGGGGCAAGAGAACCACCCTCATCACCAAATGATTCCAACAGAAAGTGGAAAGGAACAGATTGAATCTGGAGCTGAAATAAAAGCCTCACTAGACACTGGAGTATAAAATATCAAGGTTCTGGGCTTGGCCAAAGATATCCAGCTGGTAATTATTAAGCTTAAAAGGATTATAGAGTGTCTAAATCTAAGGTGAAAATTTCTTAAACCTAGGGAAGATCCTCAAAAGTGTTTGTAAACAGATTACCAAAGTGGGAGGCCACTGATCTAACTAAAGTAACCATAGCTGATATTCAGAGCCGGGTAGAAATTTGGGGGGAAACCTTCTTACTTAAGCAAAATGAGGGAAAGTAAAACCTTACAACATAGATGAATGGGTATACCAGTCCTTTGGTATCATTGAGGTGGCCACCCAATTCTTTGAGGAAAAAAAAAGAAGGGCTTCCCTGGTGGCGCAGTGGTTGACAGTCCGCCTGCCGATGCAGGGGACACGGGTTCGTGCCCCGGTCCGGGAAGATCCCACATGCCAGAGAGCAGCTGGGCCCGTGAGCCATGGCCGCTGAGCCTGCGAGTCCAGAACCTGTGCTCCACAATGGGAGAGACCACAACAGTGAGAGGCCTGTGTACCGCAAAAAAAAAAAGAAGAAGGAGAAAAAGAAATGTTTTTCTGGCCTCAAGTAAACAAAATCATCCTAGGAGGAACTTATCTCCACCATCTTTTTAAAATGCAAATTTTAAAAAAGGGGGTAAAGTAATTTAAAACTTGACTTGTCAAGGATAAACAGAAATCCTAAGTGTCTTTTCTGTAAACATTAGTAAAAGGGGTTTAGTCATCTAGACCTTGATTTGTTCCCTCTGCCTGAATCCTAACTTGAATCCAGCCCCTTGTAACTGATAGGCTTTACACTGTTGTACCGGACTCAGGGCTGAATTTTTGAAATGAAAACTGTGAGGTTCCTGTGTTTTTTTGTGTGTTCAAATGTATCAGTGTATTTGTAGATGTATGGTATTACCAAAATTAATTTGTGAAAGAGCTCTACTTAATTGACTTAAAAAATTAAGCATTTATATAAATACTAAGGAATGTAAAACTGGCCAGAATGATTTTTGGGTTCACGTGACCTAGGAAATACTCAACATTAAATTAATATCTTGTATTGATGGTGGCTTAACCTTGTTGGTTTGATTAATATAGACGTTTCTTTAGAGTCATCAGTGTTAAATATAATACTTCTGTTGTACCTAGGTTTACTAGAGGTCAAATCAGAACTTATTATATCTATTGCAAATTTGTCAACAAAAAAAGTAACTCGATGTGAAAAAAAAAACTTTTAAGGAAAGTAAAATGTATGTTTTCAGTAAAAGACGGTGTGAGGATTAAAAATCATATACTAAAAATGGAGTTGTACATGATCAGGATTTTCTAAGATTGGATTAAATCTAGTTAGGCAAATGGATTTTGCTGGGAATGGGCTAGGACAAGACTGGATTTGGTTCTCCCTCCAAAGTTTTCTTGAAATGCTGCTTTCGATAACAGGTTGTATAAATTTCTCTGCCTTTAAGTGATCTGTATTTGCTTCTGAGATCTCTTTTAACTTTAGTTAAGGAGTAAGTATTGTCTTAAAATGACCTATGATCTTATTTGACCAAGTATTTTAAAACTTTTCGACAAACTTCCCAAATATCAAATTTTAAAGTTCTTTTGACTTTCAGTTAACTTTGGTATGAGTTACAGGGCCCCTGAGGTATCTCAAAATAAATAAATAAATAAATAAATAACATTGTTTTGTATGTTAAATCAAATATAATCAGATGTTTAAAAAAATATTCTTTTAAAACATAATTCCAAATTCCATTTACATGTGGAAAGCTCATACAAATTAATAGGATAAAAAACAATGATAGCCCTCTCCTCCACACCATACCATAAAATGAAGGGCTAAGAACATGAAAAGGTAACTCACAGAAGTGGCTAATAAAAACAAAAATTGCTTTGTACCATTAATGAAGGAAATAAATATATACTAAAGCCACTATAAGATAACAGCTTATTTGTTGTTTGCTTGTTTTACCTAACACATTAGCAAACATTTAGATGCAAGAGTATTCAACATTGGGACTTCCCTCGTGGTCCAGTGGTTAAGACTTTGCACTTCCAATAAAAGGGGTGTGGGTTTGATCCCTGGTCAGGGAACTAAGATCCCACATGCTGCGTGGTGCAGCCAAAAAATTTAAAAAAATAATAATATTCAACATAGATGGAGTACAGTTAGGCAAACACAACTTTTTTTAAAAAAGCAATTTGGCTGATATATTAAAATTTCTAAAATGCACATATTCTCTTATCCACTAATTCCATTTCTAAGGATTATCATAAAAATTTTTATAAATTAGAACAAACTTTATGGCAAAGATATTCATGTGGAATTATTTTAATAGTGAAAAATTGGAAAAAACAAACAGTAGGCAATAAATATTACTGGAGGTTAATGTAGTAACAATAACTATAATTTATTTATTAAGTGATTTTTAGGTGTTTGCAAACATGCCAGATTTTTAGCCTACATGATCTCAAACCTCCTAAAAATGCTGTGAAATAGATAAAAATATTTTACCCATTTTACAGATGAGGAAGTGGAACTCAGAGAAATTATGTGACTTTCCCAAAATATCCAGTAAATAGTGGCTGGTCAAGGATTCAAACCAGACTCATCTTATTCCAGAGCCTGTGTTCTTCTATATCGCCTGCCATATAATGGAACAGTGTAAGCTTAGTTAAAGTTATCATTATAAAAAGCCTTTAGTGACCTGTTGAGAGCGTGATGGGACAGTAAGATGTAAACTACTACATGATATGCACTGAACCAATGATCATTGAACAAGTATTACATTCAAGGCACTTGTATCCTGAGTTCAGAATGAGAGAGAGCTCAAATATTTTTTTTAAAAAAATGAAAATTCTGAAAAAGACCTGAAAATTTGTTAGTAAAAATTTGGGGTGGGGAGAGGTAGCAAAAATAATGGTAGTTTTAATATTCTTCTTTACTCTCTTTTATATTTTCCAAGGGTATGCAAAATGAGAAATAGCTTTGTGGAGTCCCAAGGACTGTGATTCCACTATGGCCATACTTCAGTTCCTTGGTTGTCTGGGCAGTTAAGGATGGTGAGTTTAGCTCTTGTTAACCTAGATTGCACACCAAGTTTATTTTTTGTTTGGATATTAGCTGCTAACTTATTTATTTGTTTTTAACAACCAGTAACAGGGTTATCTCAGCCCAAATGGGCGCTCATTATTTCCATGGCTTCCTGATCTATGACATTTTCACACCAGATCCCCACAATTCAACTCCTTTAAATAGTGTAGTTTATCCATTTGGTTTCCTCTTTCTTATGGTTCCCTTGACATGTTCACTTGAGAAAGACAATGAGTTCCTATTAAAACCACCCAAAGCCTTTCCACACCAGCCTCCCAGAAAACAAGCAATTAGAGGAATACCAAGAATTCCAAGTTAGCAAAACTTAGTAAATATGCAAATACACATCTAATTCACTGGTTTTTAAATAATTAAAACAGTGCATTGATTTGTACATTCTCTATTCCCAATCAGAGTTATTCTTGCACATCTTAGATCATTTTATTAACTCAGTTAAAATTCTATACCATGATTTGTAATTTCTCTGCCACAAAAAGTCAAATTTCTGTTGGTCCAAAAGACTCTGATCTGCCCCACCCCCAGCCAATCTCTTTCCCTAAGTTCCCCATTGCCCCTCCCAACCCCAGCTGCACTGACTCCCCCCTCCCTACCCCGTATCCTCCAACATGCCAAGTCCACTCGTGGATAAAGTCTCCATCTGCCTGTTCCCTCTGCCCACCGTGCTTGTTTTCCAGATTGGTTAACTTCTTCAAGCTTCCTAACTACCTTAACTATCATATTTAATAATGCCACCCACCTCCCTCCACGCTGCACTCCTCATTCCCCTAACCATACTATCTATGATTTTTACTCTGTTTTTCAATAAGGGATACTTATAACCTTGTAACATTATATATTTAACTCATTTCCTGTTCATTATTTGTTTCCCATCATTAGAAGGTAAACTCCTGGTGGGTAGACATTCTTTCATCTCTATTGTTGACTGATGTATACATCAGCAGCCCAAATACTCATGTGTACCAGAACAGCCTCTGGCATGTAACAGGTACTCAATACATTTTGGTTGCATGAATAAATATTACTGCTGGCTGATATACAAGTGAAAGTACAAATGGCTGCTTAGTCCAAATGTCTATATCATATCCAAGTCCAATACGAGGTCTTGCTAGTAACTTCAAAGCTATAGCCCTATCATGCTCCAGCTATTTTTTAAGGAAATATACAATCATCCACATACCCAATCCTGTGCTGCCACCACACAAATTATAAAAATGAAATACTTGTGGTGGTTGACTTATAGTGTGTTCTTTAAAATGCACATTTCCATCCTGTATAAACTTCATGTAAGACCAGAAATTTGAGGAAGCTGCCCCAGTTTCTTACCTTAGCCCAAAATATAGTCTTTAGTCCATTCTACTCTCACACATGCTTTTTCTAAGCTCCGGTCCATTCTAGAAACATTGTAATCAAAGTAAAGGAAGTTCTTCCTCCTCCTGCCCATTGTCAATTAATGATGCCTCATTAGACAAATCATTTGGAACGCTGATGAGGTTTTCCTGAACACAAAGGCCAGGCTGATTGATTGTTTTTCCACCTGTGGATCTTGGGTGAATAGCCAAAGGTTATCCCAGTTCTTAGGGGCCTCCATTGTGTCAGCAAAAATTAGCAAGAAAGTGGCCAAGTTGTCAATAGAGCACAGAGACAATTAGTTAATGATTAGGGAGCTAGCAGTTGGGAAATTGATAACAAAATGAGCCATCTTGGCTACATTTGCATGCATTTAGAAAATCTATAGCACGGTAAAAAGTATAATACCACAGAGAGAGAAATGATGTGCTTTGAAACCAAATTAAACAAGAGAACTTAATCATGAGCAGAAATTTGCACAACTTGGTAGAAGGTCATGGCTATGTCAGAATGATGCAGTAACACTGATCAAATAGATTAACCCCAACTGTGAGATTTCTCTTACCTTTACATAAGGCCTCCCTTCTGAATTTGGATTGATTGATTGATTAATTCATCATATATTTATTGAGCACCCATATGGGCCAGATGATTTATGTTTTAGGCATCATGGAAAAGAAGATCAAATGAGATAGTCTTGGTCCCTGCCCTTAGAAAGATGAAATTCTGGTAGGGAAGTCAGATTTTAAAAAGAAAGAGACAATCAAACTACTTACAATTGTTGTAAGTGTGTTTAAAATATCCTAGTTATACTCTGGGATGGTTGGAAGGGAGAGTCCCTTCAGATATTTAGGAATGAAGATTAATAATCAAAATTTAAAGTCTATGCTTTAATATATTTTTCTCCTTAGAGAGTGGAAATTCTTAGGTATCCCTCCGTAGGTCACATGGCATTTCTAACAGAACAGCAACTAGAGTGAGGCTGATGGGACCTTAATTGTTGGAAGTGTCAGAAGTGAGGAAGTGAGTCAGCTTGGATTTATCTTGCAGTATTTAAAATTCTGCTGTGGCTTTAGCCTAAGGGTATATCTACAGCGACTGGAAATGACGGGGGTGTCTGCGGTCATTTTTCTTACAGTTTGTAAACAACTTGAACCTTCTGTTATCGTTTAAACGGCAACAGTGGGAAATTGTGCAAATTCAAAGTAACACTGCACATGCGACAGGAAAAGATTTTCAAATGTTAGGAGGATTGTGCCAAGCAGAGATGCCACAGCACTCCCTGTCACCTTGGACAAAAGTCTTCTATCCCACACCAAAGAGTGGGTAAATTGTGAGGAAATTCAAGTCATGAAGTCACAGGGACAAAAAATTCTAGAACTAGAAAGAGCTGTCTTGAAATCGTCTAGTCTTTCATCATTTCACAGGGAAGTCTCCACGGCCAAGTTCCTTGGGGGAAGATCCAGCCTAGAACCCACTCCTGCTAACTCCAAGACTGGTAAAGCCCAAGCCAGAGAGTCAAAGGCCAGGTATTGTAATGCCAAAGAATATGAAATATCGAAGTTTCCAGCTAAATGCAAACCTGTTACATCCGTACACTTAGGTAAGTGTAATTTCATTTCAAACCAATATTGTTCCTCTGACTCGCATACCCAAACCCCTGAGTAAAATATATTCCTGCGAAATTTATTTTTACTTCCTCACAGGCCCATTTATATACAGTTAAATTAGTTATCCAGCCAATTCTCTTCCATATGAAAGCAGAAAATTGATTTAGCTGGTGGTTTTCATCTGTTAATTGGATTTTTTCTGCAAAGACACATCTTACTTTTTCTTTTTCTTGCACTTTTATTTTTCATTTGGAGGAAATATGTGAAAAGGTGATGTTTTGTTTATTAAAATCTCAACTCATTCTCCTAAAAATAAAGCCTTTTATTATTATTATAAAGTTATCTCTAGATATGAATTTATAATGATGTCTCCACTATTTTCTCAGCTGACAGGGCCAATGTAGCCACAAAGAAAGTCATCAACTCCTTAGATTATTAATAAAGTATACAATTCCATTTGAACTTATTCTGTACAATTCCAAATCAACTGATTCATTCAATCTTTCACTCCATTTAGTATATTGCATGAAGGAATAATTTGGTTTTATAGACATAAACTATGCCTTTCTTTGAAATGACCATTTGTTATAATTCCATTGAAATGTTTGACTCCATTCAGGTGGTGAATATGGAAGGTGGGAGAGAAATATATATGCTTAGAGTTTTCCATCTTATCTGTTCTCCATTTTTTTATAATAATTTAAAAAATCTGTTTAAAAAGCTCTATTTCTAGTTGAGCATATGACCAAATACATAAAAACTACATTTCCCAGGTTAGATAGATAGATAGAAAGATATAGATATGGATTGGAGATATAGTTATAGACAGATTTTTATAAGGTTTTGGCTCACACAATTATGGAAGCTAAGAAGTCTCTTGTTCTGATGCTTGCAAGCTGGAGACCTGTGAAAGCCAGTGGAAGGGTTATAGTCTGAGTCCTAAGTTCTGAGAACTGGTAAGCCAATGGCATTAGTCCCAGTCCAAGGGCAGAAGAAGACAGAGAGAGCAAATCCTCCCTTCCTCTGTCTTTTTGTTCTATTCAGGCCCTTAATGGATGGGATGAGGCTCACCCACACTGGGAGCACAATCTGCCTATTCAGTCTACTGGGTCAAATGCTAATCTCATTCAGAAGCACTGTTGGTGGGAATGTAAATTGATACAGCCACTATGAGGAACAGTATGGAGGTCCCTTAAAGAACTAAAAATAGAACTACCATATGACCCAGCAATCCCACTACTGGGCATATACCCTGCAAAAAACATAATTCAAAAAGAATCATGTACCACAATGTTCATTGCAGCTCTATTTACAATAGCCAGGACATGGAAGCAACTAAGTGTCCATTGACAGATGAGTGGATAAAGAAAATGTGGCACATATATACAATGGAATATTACTCAGCCATTAAAAGGAACAAAACTGAGTTATTTGTAGTGAGGTGGATGGACCTAGAGTCTGTCATACAGAGTGAAGTAAGTCAGAAACAGAAAGACAAATACCGTATGCTGACACATATACATGGAATCTAAGAAAAAAAATGGTCATGAAGAACCTAGGGGTAAGATGGGAATAAAGACACAGACCTACTAGAGAATGGACTTGAGGATATGGGGAGGGGGAAGAGTAAGCTGTGACAAAGTGAGAGAGTGGCATGGACATATATACACTACCAAACGTAAAATAGGTAGCTAGTGGGAAGCAGCCACGTAGCACAGGGAGATCAGATTGGTGTTTTGTGACGACCTAGAGGGGTGGGATAGGGAGGGTGGGAGGGAGGGAGACACAAGAGGGAAGAGATATGGGAACATATGTATATGTATAACTGATTCATTTTGTTATAAAGCAGAAACTAACACACCATTTTAAAGCAATTATACTCCAATAAAGATGTTACAAAAAAAAGAAGCACCCTCAAAACATACCCAGAAATAATGTTTAACAAAGTATCTAGACACCCCATGACCAGATCAAGCTGACATAAGATTAACCCTTACAGAAGCTTGTTAATAAAAGTCCTGTCCAGTGAGATTAAAGTAAAGACCCTAACAGGTATTCTTGAATTTAAGTCATGCAGCCATCTCCACCCTTTTCCCTGTGATATTATCATGATAGATAGAGGTGGAGAGCTCTGTTGAGTCATGCTTTGGTGATCACAGAACCACTGTGGTAACCCTGGATTTGCCTACATTTTTAGAAGGGGAAAATAAACTGTCTAGTTTAAGATACTGTTATTTTGGGTTTTCTGTCACTTGCAGTTGAGTCTAATATTAAACTGTTTATGATGGAAAAAGAGAAAGAAGGGTGGCAGGAGAGAAAAATACATGAATGTATACTGTGCATTTATTATTGCTTTAAATAGGTTATTGGAATTAATAACCACAGCAAATGACATAATAGCTATTGTGATCCCCATTTCAGGAAGGAAGAGATTGATACTCAGAAAGGTTAAATATCCTTTCTGAATTTATATAACTAGGATATGACAGAGCTTGGTTTTTCTACCAAGTTCACTGACTCCAAACCATGCTTTGTTTCCTCCAGATGGTACAGCAGTGCCTCCCAGAACTCTTTAGAAGTTCGTTTTATTACTAAGGTGAAGTGGTAGAATCAGTTTTCAGTGCTCAGGGTCTGTAATGTTTCATACCAGACTTTAGTGTCATCAAAAGGCTGAAATGAAAGTGAAGACTGTATTATCAAATATATTCATCCCTTGAGGGACTTCTTAAGTCAGAATATTGCACTACAGGCAAAATATATACAATTTTAATTTTAAAATAATTGAAGTGTGTCAAGAAGTGAATGGGTCTCTTATTTCAATATCTTTTAGAGAATAAACTTTGAGTTAAATTTAACAGTTTGTTTTCCTCTTCTGTGAGAGCTACATACAAAATTTTGTTATCTAATTACCACATCAAAGTGACTGCTTTGTACTTGTCCAATCATTCTGTTCACCTTATTAGCTTAGAAAAGTTCCTTATGGTCCTTGTGGTTTAGGAATATTTTCAAATACTTTATAGTGTGGGGATTTGTCAAGGTTTGTTTCAGGTTTATTTTCATTCTCTGAGCCTTTACAGATGACTCCTTCCCATTCCAAGGGTCTTAGCTGAATTGTCCAGCACTATTAACATACTATAATAAGAGACTTTAACTTCATTGGGTTACCAGAGAACACTATGAATTCCAAAGTGAGCCTTTAGAAGACAGACATAGAGAGATATAGAAGATACGGGTTATCTTCTGACCCACTTGCCTTTCCATTGATGTTCAGATACTTGACTTTCTGTGCCTCACTGCTTTGACCTACAAGCATCCAATTATTTTCAATTTAGATATACTTGTCACCACCTTTGCTTTTCAACCCTGAGCATGGGTTTCCTAAGTTTCAAAAGGAAATTGATGCTGAAAAGAATAAGGGGAGGCTTGTAGATGTCTGACTCTTTTTCTTCTTCTTCCACAAATTATAGTAGCTTAAATTCTGACCAGACAGGTTGATCTAACTAGAAAGAAAGTGTGCTATGAAAGCAACCCAAAGGTCGTATCGGTTCAAGGCGAATGACACAGGCAATAATGTCATCCTCAGTTCTTTCTTCTCCTTGATATTCCACACCTATCGGCCATCAAATTCAGTTGGCTTCATCTCAGAAACATAATTCTAATAATTTCCTTTCTACTCTTCAATGCCACTGAATTTGTCCAGAAATTTTAAATATATATATATATATATATATATATATATATAATTTGTTAGTTTTCTAGTTACTTTGTGTTTACATAGTTCATATCAGTTTGGCTTGACCAGACAAGTCAGTCATATCTGACCACTCAACACATGTTTGTTGTCTGGCTGAATGAGTTGCTGTGTTCAGCTCTGCAGAAATGGTATATGAAAGTGTTCAATTCTTGTTATCACACTTCAGCCTATTCAAGGAATAGTTCAAATTTTATCAAAACCTATTTTTTAATGGTCCAATTAGCAAAAATCATAATATTTTCTCATAAGTAGCTGACATACCATGGTGCAGCATCTTATGAGTCTTCCCCAAGGACTATTGGAAAGTTCAAGTATGCTTAAGGGAGAGATTTAGTACCCCTCTATAGGATTGTGTTACCATCTCAGAAATGCTCTTTGATTTAAAACTGGCAGTTTATGTAAGGTTATAAATTATAGAGCAAATCATGATAGGCAAGGGGAATAAATATTATACCTGAGGGTTTGCAAAACAGTCTCTAGACACTAAAGAGCTTTAAATCAGCTAGTCTTGCTTACTTTCTGTTCTCTATAGAATATTGGCCAAAACATGGGGTTTTGAAGGAATATTTCTAAATATTTGATACTACTATTTGTATTACTATGCAGGAAAACTGTTTACTGTAGTTATATAAAGTCTTGGATAAAGATTATTTCCTATCACTCTTTCTACTAAAAATTACTTAATTTTAATAAGTTCAAAATACTTATGATTGTTTAAGATAAATTAATTGTCCAAACCTTAGGAGGGTTAAAAGTGCAAATTAATATTTTCCAATCATTAACAGTGGAAGAATATTCTGTGCAAAAGAAGAAGCCACAGTTTCAATCAGAAAGCAGAGGAATAACAAGTGCTCTCTGTGGGCAAGTTAGAAACTCTACAGTAACTACAATTATATTGTTCTTGGTGAGTGGAAGCCCATGTAGATGAACCTATGAAAAATCACAAATACCTCTGTAATAGCCATGAGACCATTGGGCAAACACAGGGGAAGAAAGCTGAATAACATGCCTAAAATAGACCATCAATTTATTTATTTGTTTGTTTATTAAATGTTTAATTTTTTATTGTGTCTTTTTCTCTTTTCTCCAGCTTTATTGAGATATAATTGACATATAACATTGTATAAGTTTAAGGTATATAATATGTTGATTTGATACATATATATTGCAACATGATTACCACCATAGAGTTAGCTAACACTTCCATCGCATCGAATAGTTGCCATTTCTTTTTGTGGTAAAAATATTTAAGATCTACTTTCATAGCAACTTTCACATATACAACACCATGGTGTATATTACATCACCAGAACTTACTCATCTTAAGCTGGAGTGTGTACCCTTTGACTAATATCTCTCCACTTCCTCCAACTACCAGTCCCAGTAACCAACATTCTACATTCTGTTTCTATGAGTTCAGCCTTTCTAGAATCCACATATAAGTGATATCCTATAGTATTTGCCTTTCTTGTGTCTGACTTATTTCACTTAGCATAATGCCTTCAAGATTCATCCATGCTGTTGCAAATGTCAATATTTCTTTTTTTTTCTCATGATTGAATAATATTCCTCTCTGTGTGTGTGTGTGTGTGTGTATCACATCTTTTTTCATCATCTGTTAATGGATACTTAAGTTGCTTCCATATCTTGGCTATTGGGAATAATGCTGAAATTGGACATGAGAGTGCATATAACTCTTTGAGATCCTATTTTCATTACCTTTGGATATATACACAGAAATGAGATTGCAAATCATAAAATAATTCTATTTTTAATTTTTTTAGAAGCCTCCATATTGTTTTCTATAGTGGCTCTGGTAACTTAAATTACTACCAACAGTACACAAGGATTTTCTTTTCTCTGTATCCTTACCAACACTTGTCACCTCGTATTTTGTGTGTGTGTGTGTGTGTGTGTGTGTGTGTGTGTGTTTTGATGGTACCCATTTTAAAGGTGTGTGGTGATATCTCATTGCAGTTTTGTTTTGTTTGTTTGTTTTTTTGTGGTACGCGGGCCTCTCACTGTTGTGGCCTCTCCCGTTGTGGAGCACAGGCTCCGGACGCGCAGGCTCAGTGGCCATGGCTCATGGGCCCAGCCGCTCCGCGGCATGTGGGATCTTCCCGGATCAGGGCACGAACCCGTGTCCCCTGCATCGGCAGGCAGGTTCTCAACCACTGCGCCACCAGGGAAGCCCTCATTGCAGTTTTGATGTGCACTTCTCTGATGAATGATGATGCCAAGCACCATTTCATGTACCTCTTGGCCGTTGATATGTCTTCTTTGGAAAAATTTCTATTCAGTTCCTTTTCCCACTTTAAATAAGATTTTTTTTTCTGTTGAAGTTATTTAAAATAAATAAATAACTCTGTATGAGTTATTTATTTTAGATATTAGCTCTTTATCAGATATATGATTTGCATGTATTTTCTCCCATTTCATAGGTTTCATTTCATTGATTCGTTTACTATGCAGAAGCTTTTCAGTTTTTTGTTGTCCTGTGTATTTATTTTTGTTTCTATGGCTTATGCTTTTGGTGTTATATCCAAAAAATCAGCTCCAAGACCCATATCAAGGAACATTTTCCTTAAGTTCTCTTCTAGGAGTTTTACAGTTTCCATTTTTTTATGTGTAAGTCTTTAATCCATTTCGAGTTACCATTTGTCAGTGGTGTAAAACACAGGTCCAGTTTAACTGTTCTGCATGTGATTATCCAGTTTCCATTAACCCACTTATTGAAGAGATTATCCTTTCCCCATTTAATATTCTTGTCTTTCTTGACAAATATTAGTTAACTGTACATGCAGAGGTTTATTTCTAGGTTCTCAGTTCTGTTCCATTGGTATATATGTCTATTTTTATGCCAATACCATACAGCTTTTTTTTTAACATCTTTATTGGAGTTTAATTGCTTTACAATGTTGTTTAAGTTTCTGCTATATAACAAAGTGAATCAGCTATATGTATACAAATATCCCCATATCTCCTCGCTCTTGCATCTCCCTCCAAACTCACTATCCCACCTCTCTAGGTGGTCACAAAGCTCCGAGATGATCTCACTGTGCTATGCAGCTGCTTCCCACTAGCTATCTAATTTACATTTGGTAGTGTATATGTGTGCATGCCATTCTCTCACTTCGTCCCATCTTACCCTTCCTCCTCCCTGTGTCCTCAAGTCCATTCTCTAGATCTGTGTTTTTATTCCTGTCCTGCCCTTAGGTTCTTAAGAACCCTTTTTTTTTTTAAGATTCCATATATATATATATATATATATATATATATATATATATATGTTAGCATACAGTATTTGTTTTTCTCTTTCTGACTTACTTCACTCTGTATGACAGACTCTAGGTCCATCCACCTCACTACAAGTAACAGTTTCTTTTCTTCTTATGGCTAATATTCCATTGTATATATGTGCCACATCTTCATTATCCATTCATCTATTGATGGACACTTAGGTTGCTTCCATGTCCTGGCTATTGTAAATAGAGCTTCAATGAACATTGTGCCACTTGACTCTTTTTGAATTATGGTTTCCTCAAGGTATATCCCCAGGAGTCAGATTGCTGGGTCGTATGGTAGTTCCTTTTTTTTTCTTTTTAGAAATGGTTTTTTTTTTGGATTTTATTTTATTTTTTTTATACAGCAAGTTCTTACTAGTCATCCATTTTAAACACATCAGTGTGTACTGATGTGATGTCAATCCCAGTCTCCCAATTAATCACACCCCCACCTTCTCTCCCCACCTCTTTCCCCCCTTGGTGTCCATAAGTTTGTTCTCTACATCTGTGTCTCAATTTCTGCCCTGCAAACCAGTTCATCTGTACCATTTTTCTAGGTTCCACATATATGCGATAATATATGATATTTGTTTTTCTCTTTCTGACTTATGTCACTCTTTATGACAGTCTCTAGATCCATCCATGTCTCTAAAAATGACACAATCTTGTTCCTTTTTATGGCTGAGTAATATTCCATTGTATATATGTACCACATCTTCTTTATCCAGTCATCTGCTGATGGGCGTTTAGGTTGCTTCCATGACCTGGCTATTGTAAATATTGCTGAAATGAACATTAGGGTGCATGTGTCTTTTGGAATTATGGTTTACTCCTAGTATATGCCCATTAGTGAGATTGCTGGGTTGTACGGTAGTTCTACTTTTAGTTTTTTAAGGGACCTCCATACTGTTCTCCATAGTGGCTGTACCAATTTACATTCCCACCAACAGTGCAAGAGGGTACCCTTTTCTCCACACCTTCTCCAGCATTTGTTGTTTGTAGATTTTCTGATGATGCCCATTCCAACTGGTGTGAAGTGATACCTCATTGTAGTTTTGATTTGCATTTCTCTAATAATTAGTGATGTTGAGCAGCTTTTCATGTGCTTCTTGGCCATCTGTATGTCTTCTTTGGAGAAATGTCTATTTAGATCTGCCCATTTTTGTATTGGGTAGTTTTTTTTTTTTAATATTGAGCTGCATGAGCTGTTTACATATTTTGGAGATTAATCCTTTGTCTGTTGCTTCATTTGCAAATATTTTCTCCGACACTGAGTGTTGTCTTTTCGTCTTGTTTATGGTTTCCTTTGCTGTGCAAAAGATTTTAAGTTTCATTAGGTCCCATTTGTTTATTTTTGTTTTTATTTCCATTAATCTAGGAGGTGGTCAAAAAACATCTTGCTGTGATTTATGTCAAAGAGTGTTCTTCCTATGCTTTCCTCTAGGAGTTTCAAAGTGTACGGTCTTACATTAACATCTCTAATCCATTTTGAGTTTATTTTTCTGTATGGTGTTAGGGAGTGTTCTACTTTCATTCTTTTACATGTAGCTGTCCAGTTGTCCTAGCACCATTTATTGAGGAGACTGTCTTTTCTCCATTGTATATCCTTGCCTCCTTTGTCATAGGCTAGTTGACCATAGGTGTGTGGGTTTATCTCTGGGCTTTCTATCTTGTTCCATTGATCTACATTTCTGTTTTTGTGCCACTACCATATTGTCTTGATGACTGTAGCTTTGGAGTATAGTCTGAGGTCAGGGAGCCTGATTCCTCCATCTATGTTTTTGTCCCTCAAGACTGCTTTGGCTAATTAGGGCCTTTTGTGTCTCCATAAAAATTTTAAGATTTTTTTGTTCTAGTTCTGTAAAAAATGTCATTGGTAATGTGATAGAGATTGCATGGAATCTGTAGATTGCTTTGGGTAGTATAGTCATTTTCACAATATTGATTCTTCTAATTCAAGAACATGGTATATCTCTCCATCTGTTGTTATCCTTTTTAATTTATTTCATTAGTGTCTTATAGTTTTCTGCATACAGGTCTTTTCTCATCCTAGGCAGGTTTATTCCTAGGTATTTTATTCTTTTTGTTGCAATGGTAACTGGGAGTGTTTCCTTAATTTCACCTTCAGATTTTTCATCATTAGTATATAGGAATGCAAGAGATTTCTGTGCATTAATTTTGTATAATGCAACTTTACCAAATTCATTGATTAGCTCTAGTAGTTTTCTGGTGGCATCTTTAGGATTCTCTATGTATAGTCTCATGTCATCAGCAAAGAGTAAGAGCTTTACTTCTTTACCAATTTCTATTCTTTTTATTTCTTTTTCTTCTCTGACTGCCATAGCTAGGACTTCCAAAACTACGTTGAA
Organism: Phocoena phocoena; assembly: GCF_963924675.1. Taxonomy (NCBI): domain Eukaryota; kingdom Metazoa; phylum Chordata; class Mammalia; order Artiodactyla; family Phocoenidae; genus Phocoena; species Phocoena phocoena. Next base: position 128,474,698 of record NC_089220.1, on the reverse strand, counting down.
TAATACTGGTGAGAGTAGACATCCTTGTCTTATTCCTGATCTTAGAGGAAATGCTTTTAATTTTTCACCATTGAGAATGATGTTTGCTGTGGGTTTGTGGTATATGGTCTTTATTATGTTGAGGTAGGTTCTCTCTATGCCTACTTTCTGGAGAATTTTTATCATAAATGGGTGTTGAATTTTGTCAAAAGCTTTTCCTGCATCTTTTGAGATGATTGTATGTTTTTTATTCTATTATTTGTTAATATTTAATATGGTGTATCACATTGATTGATTTGTGCATATTGAAGAATCCCTGCATTCGTGGGATAAGTCCCACTTGATCATGTTGTATGACCCTTTAAATATACTGTTGGATCCTGTTTGCTCATATTTTGTTGAGGATTTTTGCATCTATATTTATCAATGATATTGGTCAGTAATTTTCTTTCTCTGTAGTATCTTTGTCTGGTTTTGGTATCAGGGTGATGGTGGCCTCATAGAATGAGTTTCGGAGTGTTCCTGTGTCTGCAATTTTTTAGAAGTGTTTGAGAAGGATGGGTGTTAGCCCTTCTGTAAATGTTTGACAAAATTCACGTGTGAAGACATCTGGTCCTGGACGTTTATTTGTTGGAAGATTTTTAATCACAGTTTCAATTTCATTACTTGTAATTTGTCTGTTCATATTTTCTATTTCTTCCTGGTTTAGTCTTGGAAGGTTGTACCTTTCTAAAAATTTGTCCATTACTTCCAGGTGGTTCATTTTATTGGCACAGAGTTGCTTGTAGTAGTCTCTTAGGATGCTTTGTCTTTCTGTGTTGCCTGTCGTAACTTCACCTTTTTCATTTTTATTTTATTGATTTGAGTCCTCTGCCTCTTTTTCTTGATGAGTCTGGCTAATGGTTTATCAATTTTATCTTCCCAAAGAACCAGCTTTTAGTTTTATTGATCTTTGCTATTGTTTTCTTTGATTCAATTTCATTTATTTCTGCTCTGATCATTATGATTGCTTGCCTTCTGCTAACTTTGTGTTTTGTTTGTTCTTCTTTATCTAGTTCCTTTAGGTGTAAGGCTGGATTGTTTATTTGAGATTTTTCTTGTTTCTTGAGGTAGGCTTGTATAGCTATAAACTTCCTTCTTAGAACAGCTTTTGCTGCATCCCATAGGTTTTGGAACCTCGTGTTTTCATTGTCATTTGTCTCTAGGTATTTTTTGATTTCCTCTTTGATTTCCTCAGTGATCTCTTGGTTATTTAGTAACATATTGTTTAGCCTCCATGTGTTTGTGTTTTCTATATTTTCTTCCCTCTAATTGATTTCTAATCTCATAGTGTTGTGGTCAGAAAAGATGCTCAATATGATTTCAGTTTTCTTAATGTATAACCCAAGATGTGATCTGTCCTGGAGAATGTTCCATGTGCACTTGAGAAAAAAGTGTAATCTGCTGTTTTTTGATGGAATGTCCTATAAATATCAATTATATCTCTCTGGTCTGTTGTGTCAATTAAAGCTTGTGTTTCCTTATTAATTTTCTGTTTGGGTGATATGTCCATTGGTGTAAGTGAGGTGTTGAAGTTCCCCACTATTATTGTGTTACTGTTGATTTCCTCTTTTAGAGCTATTAGCAGTTGCTTTATGTATTGGGGTGCTCCTATGTTGGGTGCATATATATTTATAATTGTCATATCTTCTTCTTGGATTGATCCCTTGATCATTATGTAGTGTCCTTCCTTGTCTCTTGTAACATTCTTTATTTTCAAGTCTATTTTATCTGATATGAGTATTGCCACTCCAGCTTTCTTTTGATTTCCATTTGCATGGAATATCTTTTTCCATCCCCTCCCTTTCAGTCTGTATGTGACCCTAGGTCTGAAGTGGGTCTCTTGTAGACAGCATATATATGGGTTTTGTTTTTTTATCCATTCTGCATGCCTTTGTCTTTCGGTTGGAGCATTTATTCCATTCACATTTAAGGTAATTATAGATGTGTATGTTCTTATTACCATTTTCTTAATTGTTTTGGGTTTGTTTTGTAGGTCCTTTTCTTCTCTTGTTTGTCCCACTTAGAGACGTTCCTTTAGCATTTGTTGTAGAGCTGGTTTTGTGGTGCTGAATTCTCTTAGCTTTTGCTTGTCTCTAAAGCTTTTGATTTCTCCATCGAATTTGAATGATATCCTTGCCAGGTAGTGTACTCTTGGTTGTAGGTTCTTCCCTTTCATCACTTTAAGTATATAATGCCACTCCCTTCTGGCCTGTAGAGCTTCTGCTGAGAAATCAGCTTTAATCTTATGGGAGTTCCCTTGTATGTTATTTGTCATTTTTCTATTGCTGCCTTCAATAATTATTCTTTATCTTTAATTTTTACCAATTTGATTACTATGTGTCTTGGCATGTTTCTCCTTGGTTTTGTCCTGTATGGGACTCTCTGTGCTTCCTGGACTTGGGTGGCTATTTCCTTTCCCATGTTAGGGAAACTTTCAACTATAATTGCTTCAAATATTTTCTTGAGTCCTTTCTCTCTCTTCTCCTTCTTGGATCCCTATAATGTGAATATTGTAGCATTTAATGTTTTCCCATAGGTCTCTTAGGCTCTCTTCAATTCTTTTCATTCTTTTTTCTTTATTCTGTTCCACAGCAGTGAATTCCACCATTCTGTCTTCCAGGTCACTTATCCTTTCTTCTGCCTCAGTTATTCTGCTATCTAATCCTTCTAGTGTGTTTTTCATTTCAGTTATTGTATTGTGCATCTCTATTTGTTTGTTCTTTAATTCTTCGATGTCTGTGTTAAACATTTCTGGCATCTTCTCAATCTTTGCCTCCATTCTTTTTCCGAGGTCCTGGATCATCTTCACTATCATCATTCTAAATTCTTTTTCTGGAAGGTTGCCTATCTCCACTTCATTTAGTTCTTTTTCTTGGGTTTTATCCTGTTCCTTCATCTGATATGTAGTACTCTGCCTTTTCATTTAATGTGAATGTGGTTTTCATTCCACAGTCTGCAGGATTGTAGTTCTTTCTTCTGCTGTCTGCCCTCTGGTGGATGAGGCTATCTAAGTGGCTTCTGCAAGTTTCCTGATGGGAGGGACTGATGGTGGGTAGAGCTGGCTGTTGTTCTGGTGGGCAGAGCTCAGTAAAACTTTAATCCACTTGACTGCTGATGGGTGGGGCTTGTTTCCCTCCCTGTTGGTTGTTTGACCTGAGGTGACCTAACACTGGAGCATACCCGGGCTCTTTGGTGAGGCTAATGGCAGACTTTGGGAGCGCCCATGCCATGGAGAACTTCCCAGAAATTCTGCTGCCAGTGTCCTTGTCCTCACAGTGAGACACAGTAAGCCCCCCAACTTTGCCAGAGACCGTCCAACACTAGAAGATAGGTTTTGTTCAGTCTCCTATGGGGCCACTGCTCCTTCCCCTGGGTCCCAATGCACACACTACTTTGTGTGTGCCCTCCAAGAGTGGAGCCTCTCTTTCCCCCTGTTCTGTCAAAGCTCTGCTATCAAATCCCATTAACCTTCAAAGTCTGATTCTCTAGGAATTTGTCCTCCTGTTGCTGGACCACCAGGGTGGAAGCCTGACGTGTGGCTCAGAACCTTCACTCCAGTGGGTGGACTTCTGTGGTATAAGTGTTCTTCAGTTTGTGAGTCACCCACCCACCACTTATGGAATTTGATTTTATTGTGATTGTGCCACTCCTACCGTATCATTGTGGTTTCTCCTTTGTCATTGGATTTGGGATAGCTTTTTTTGGTGTGTTCCAGTGTCTTCCTGTCGATGATTGTTCAGCAGTTAGCTGTGATTCCAGTGTTCTTGCAGAAGGGAATGAGAACACATCCTTCTGGTAGTTCTGTTATTAGGATTTTAAGGAATCTCCATACTGTTCTCCGTAGTGGCTGTATCAATTTACATTTCCACCAACAGTGCAAGAGGGTACTCTTTCCTCCACAACCTCTCCAACATTTATTGTTTGTAGGTTTTTTGATGATGGCCATTCTGACTTGTATGAGGTGATGCTTCATTGTAGTTTTTATTTGTTTTTTGTTGTTGTTTGTTTTTTTTTTTTTAAAGAATGTATATTATGCTGTTGTTGGGTCAATTAAGTCAAGCTTTTTTTAAAATTAATTTATTTATTTATGGCTTTGTTGGGTCTTCGTTTCTGTGTGAGGGCTTTCTCTAGTTGTGGCAAGCAGGGGCCACTCTTCACTGTGGTGCACAGACCTCTCACTATTGTGGCCTCTCTTGTTGCAGAACACAGGCTCCAGATGCACAGGCTCAGAAATTGTGGCTCACAGGCCCAGTTGCTCCACGGCATGTGGGATCTTCCCAGACCAGGGCACGAACCTGTGTCCCCTGCATTGGCAGGAAGACTCCCAACCACTGCGCCACCAGGGGAGCCCCTCATTGTAGTTTTGATTTGCATTTCTCTAATGATTAATGATGTTGAGCAACCTTTCATGTGTTTGTGGGTAACCTGTATATATTCTTTGGAAAAATGTCTATTAAGGTCTTCTGCCATTTTGGGATTGAGTTGTTTGTTTGTTTGTTTGTTTTTTGATACTGAGCTGCATGAGCTGCTTGTAAATTTTGGAGATTAATCCTTTGTCAGTTGCTTTATTTGAAAATATTTTCTCCCATTCTGAGAGTTGTCTTTTCATCTTGTTTATGGTTTCCTAAGCTGTGCAAAAGGTTTTAAGTTTCATTAGGTCTCATTTGGTTATTTTTGTTTTTATTTCCATTTCTGGAGGAGGTGGATCCAAAAGGATCTTGCTGTGATTTATATCATGGAGTGTTCTGCCTATGTTTTCCTCTAAGAGTTTTATAGTGCTTGCCTTACGTTTAAGTCTTTAATCTATTTTGAGTTTATTTTTGTGTATGGTGTTAGGGAGTGTTCTAATTTCATTATTTTACATGCAGCAGTCCTGTTTTCCCAGCACAACTTACTGAAGAGGTTGTCTTTTCTCCATTGTATATTCTTGCCTCTTGTATCAAAAATAAAGTCTGTGTGAGTTTATCTGTGGGCTTCCTATCCTGTTCCATTGATCTATATTTCTGTTTTTGTGCCAGTACCACATTGTCTTGATTACTGTAGCTTTGTAGTATAGTCTGAAGTCTGGGAGCCTGATTCCCCCAGCTCCATTTTTCTTTCTCAACATTGCTTTGCCTATTTAGGGTCTTTTGTGTTTCCATACAAGTTGTGAAATTTTTCATGTTAGTTCTGTGAAAAATGCCATTGGTAGTTTGATAGGGATTGCATTGAATTTGTAGATTGCTATGGGTAGTAGAGTCATTTTCACAATGTTGATTCTTCCAATCCAAGAATATGGTATATCTCTCCACCTGTTGGGATCATCCTTAATTTCTTCATCAGTGTCTTACAGTTTTCTACATACAGGTCTTTTGTCTCCTGAGGTAGGTTTATTCTTAGGTATCTTATTTTTTTTGTTGCAGTGGTAAATAGGAGTATTTCCTTAATTTCTCTTTCAGATTTTTCATCTTTAGTGTATAGGAATGCAAGAGGTTTCTGTGTATTAATTTTGTATCCTGCTACTTTACCAAATTCATGATTAGCTCTAGTAGTTTTCTGATAGCATCTTTAGGATTCTTTATGTATAGTATTATGCCATCTTCATACAGTAACTGTTTTACTTCTTCTTTTCCGATTTGGATTCCTTTTGTTTCTTTTTCTTCTCTGATGCTGTGGCTAAAACTTCCAAATCTATGTTAAATAATAGTGGTGAGAGTGGGAAACCTTATCTTGTTCCTGATCTTAGAGGACATGGTATGAGTTTTTCACCATTGAGCATGATGTTGGCGGTGGGTTTGTCATGTTTGGCCTTTATTATGTTTAGTTAGGTTCTTTCTATGCCTACCTTCTGGAGGCTTTTTATCATAAGTGGGTGTTGAATTTTGTCAAAAGATTTTCCTGCATCTATTGAGATGATCATGTGGTTTTTCTTCTTCCATTTGTTAATATGGTTTATCACATTGATTGATTTGCGTTTTTTGAAGAATCCTTGCATTCCTGGGATAAACCCCACTTGTTCATGGTGTATGATCCTTTTTATGTGCTGTTGGATTCTGTTCGCCAGTATTATGTTGAGGATTTTTGCATCTATGTTCATCAGAGATATTGGCCTGTAGTTTTCTTTCTTTGTGACATCTGTTTGTGGTTTTGGTATCAGGGTGATGGTGACCTCATAGAATGAGATTGGGAGTGTTCCTCTCTCTGCTATATTTTGGAAGAGTTTGAGAAGGATAGGTGTTAGCTCTTCTCTAAATGTTTAATAGAATTTGCCTGTGAAGCCATCTGGTCCTGGGTTTTTGTTTGCTGGAAGATTTTTAATCAGTCTCAATTTCAGTGATCCTGATTGGTGTGTTTATATTTTCTATTTCTTCCTGATTCCATCTCGGAAGGTTGTTCTTTTCTAAAATGTGTCCATTTCCTCCAGGTTGTCCATTTTATTGACATAGAGTTGCTTGTACTCTCTCATGATCCTTTGTATTTCTGCAGTGTCAATTGTTACTTCTCCATTTTCATTTCTAATTCTACTGATTTGAATCTTCTCCATTTTTTACTTGAGAAGTCTGGCTAATGGATTATCAATTTTGTTTATCTTCTCAAGAAGCAGCTTTTAGTTTTATTGATCTTTCCTTCATTTCTTTTTCATTTATTTCTGATCTGATCTTTATGATTTCTTTCCTTCTGCTAACTTTGGGTGTTTTTTTTTTTTTTTTTTTTTTTTTTTGTTCTTCTTCTTCTTCTTTCTCTAATTGCTTTAGTTGTAAGTTTAGGTTGTTTATTTGAGATGTTTCCTTTTTCTTGAGGTAGGATTTTATTGCTATAAACTTCCCTCTTAGAACTGCTTTTGCTGCATCCCATAAGTTTTGGGTCATCGTGTTTTCATTGTCATTTGTTTTCCAAGAATTTTTTGCTTTCCTCTTTGATTTTTTCAGTGATCTCTTGGTTATATAATAGTGTATGGTTTAACCTCCATATTTATATTTTTTACAGTATTTTTCCTGTAATTGATATCTAGTCTCATAACATTGAGGTCAGAAAGGATACTTGATATGATTTTAATTTTCTTAAATTTACCAAGGCTTGATTTACGACCCACGATATAATCTCTCCTGCAGAATGTTCCATGAGCACTTGAGAAGAATGTGTATCCTGTTGTTTTTGGATGGAATTCCCTATAAATATCAATTAAGTCCATCTTGTTTAATGTGTCACTTAAAGCTTGTGTTTCCTTATTTATTTTCATTTTGAATGATCTGTCAATTGGTGAAAGTGGGGTGTTAATGTCTCCTACTATGATTGTCTTACTGTTGATTTCCCCTTTTATGGCTGTTAGCATTTGCCTTATGTATTGAGGTGCTCCTATGTTGGGTGCATAAGTATTTACAATTGTTATATCTTCTTGGATTGATCCCTTGATCATTATATAGTGGCTTCTATGTCTTTTGTAATAGTCTTTATTTTAAAGACCATTGTGTCTGATATAAGAATTGCTGCTCCAGGTTTCTTTTGATTTCCATTTGCATGGAATATCTTTTTTCATCCCCTCCTTTCAGTCTGTATGTGTCCCTAGGTCTGAGGTGGGTCTTTTGTAGACAGCATATATATGGGTCTTGTTTTTGTATCCATTCAGCCAGTCTATGTCTTTTGGTTGGAGCATTTAATCCATTTACATTTAAGGTAATTTTTGATATGTATGTTCATATTATCATTTTCTTAATTGTTTTGGGATTGTTTTTGTAAGTCTTTTTCCTCTCTTGTACTTTCTGCCTAGAGAAGTTACTTTAGCATTTGTTGTAAAGCTGGTTTGGTGGTGCTGAATTCTCTTAGCTTTTGCTTGTCTGTAAAGATTTTAAATTCTCCATCGAATCTGAATGAGATCCTTGCTAGGTAGTGTAATCTTGGTTATAGTTTTCTCCCTTTCATCATTTTAATTATGTACTGCCACCCACTGGCAGTGTTTCTGTTGAAAGATCAGCTGTTAAACTAATGGGGATTCCCATGTCTGTTATTTGTTGTTTTTCCCTTTCTGCTTTTAATATTTTTTCTTTGAATGTAATTTTTGATAATTTGATTACTATCTGTCTTGTCATGTTCTTCCTTGTCATGATTTATCCTGTATGGGACTCTCTGTGCTTCCTGGACTTGATTGACTATTTCCTTTCCCATATTAGGGAAGTTTTCAACTATAATCTCTTCAAATATTTTCTCAGATCCTTTCTTTCTCTCTTCTTCTTCTGGGACCCCTATAATTTGAATGTTGGTGCATTTAATGTCCCAGAAGTCTCTGAGACTGCCCTCGATTCTTTTCATTTTTTCTTTATTCTGCTCTGCAGTAGTAATTTCCACTATTTTATCTTCCAGGTCATGTATCTGTTCTTCTGCCTCAATTATTCTGCTATTGATTCCTTCTAGAGAATTTTTAATTTCATTTATTGTGTTGCTCATCATTGTTTGCTCTTTAGTTCTTCTAGGTCCTTGTTAAAAGTTTCTTGTATTTTCTCCATTCTATTTCCAAGATTTTGCCTCTTTACTATCATTACTCTGAATTCTTTTTCAGGTAGACTGCCTATTTGCTTTTCATTTGTTTTGTCTGGTGGGTTTTTACCTTGCTCCTTCATCTGTTGTGTGTTTTTCTGTCTTCTCACTTTGCTTAACTTACTGTGTTTGGGGTCTCCTTTTCACAGGCTGGGGGTTCATAGTTCCCATTGTTTTTGGTGTCTGCCTCCAGTGGCTAAGTTTGGTTCAGTGGGTTGTGTAGGCTTCCTGGTGGAGGGGACTTGTGCCCGTGTTCTGGTGCATGAGGCTGAGTCTTTTCTTTCTGTTGGGCAGCACTGCCTCCAGTGGTTTTCTGGGGGGTGCCTATGACATTATTATGATTTTAGGCAACCTTTCTGCTAATGTGTGGGGCTGTGTTCCTGTCTTGCTAGGTTTTTGGCCTAGGGTGTCTTTCTGGTCATTGAGAGGAGATGGGTCTTAGCGTTGAGATGGAGATCTCTGGGAGATCTTTCACCATTTGATATTACATGATGCTGGGAGGTCTTTCATGGACAAATGTCCCGAACTGGGCTCTCCCACCTCCGTGGCACAGACCTGACACCTAGCCAAGGCACCAAGACCCTGTCAGCCACACATCTCAGTAGAAAAGGGAGAAGGAAAGAAAGAAAGAAAGAAAGAAAGAAAGAAAGAAAGAAAGAAAGAAAGAAAGAAAGAAAGAAAGAAGAGAAAAGAAAAGAAAAGGAAGTTATTCAAATTTTAAAAAATATTAAAAATCAAATTTAAAAGTATTAAAGAAATAAGGAAAGAAGAGAGCAACCAAACCAATAAACAAATTCACCAAAGATAACAAGCACTAAAAGCTATAGTAAAAAAACAAAACTGAAACAAACTGACAGACAGAACCCTAGGACAAATGGTAAAAGTAAACCTCTACAGACAACATCACACAAAGAAGCATACACATACATACTCACAAAAAGAGAAAAAGGGAAAAAAAAATATATATATATATATATAAGCAAGGGAGCAACCAAATCAATAAACAAATCTACCTGTGATAATAAACTCTAAATACTAAACTAAGCTAAACATAAAACCAGAAACAGATTAGTTGTAGAAAGCCTATGCCCAGTCTACAGTAGCTCCCAAGTTCCACCACCTCAATTTTGGGATGATTCATTGTCTATTCAGGTATTCCACAGATGCAGGCTGCATCAAATTTATTGTGGAGATTTAATCCACTGCTCCTGAGGCAGCTGGGAGATATTTCCCTTTCTCTTCTTTGTTCTCACAGCTCCTGGCGTTCAGCTTCGGATTTGGCCCTGCCTCTTCATGTAGGTCACCTGAGGTTGTGTATTCTTCACTTAGACAGGATGGTGTTAAACTAGCAGCTGATTAGGGGGCTCTGGCTCCCTCAGGCCAGGGGAAGGAAGTGTAGAGAATGAGGGGTGAGCCTGCAGCGACAGAGGCCAGCATTACTTTGCACCAGCCTCAGGCATGCTGTGTGTTCTCCTGGGAGAGTTGTCCTTGGATCTTGGGACCCTGGCACTGGCGGGCTTCACAGTCTCCCAGGAGGGGAGGTGTGGATAGTGACCTGTGCTTGCACACAGGCTTCTTGGTGGCTGCAGCAGCAGCCTTGGTGTTTCATGCCCATCTCTGGTGTCCGTGCTGGTAGCTGTGGCTCGCACCATCTCTGGAGCTCGTTTAGGTGGTGCTCTGAATCCCCTCCCCTCGCACACCCTGAAACCATGGTCTCTTGCCTCTTAGGCAGGTCCAGAGTTTTCCCGGACTCCCTCCCAGCTAGCTGTGGTGCATTAACCCCCCATTTAGGCTGTGTTCAAGCAGCCAACCCCAGTCCTCTCCCTTGGATCTGACCTCCGAATCCCTAGCCTCAGCTCCCAGCTCCCACCTGCCCCAGCAGGTGAGCAGAGAAGCCTCTCAGGCTGGTGAGTGCTAGTCAGCACTGATCTTCTGTGTGGGAATCTCTCCACCTTGCCCTCTACACCCCTATTGTTGTGCTCTCCTCTGTGGCTCTGAAGCTTCCCCCTCCCGCCGCCCACCCCCTGTCTCCACCAGTGAAGGGGCTTCCTAGTGTGTGGAAACTTTTCCTCTTTCGCAGCTCCCTCCCAGATGTGCAGGTCGCATCCATATTCTTTTGTCTCTGTTTTTTCTTTTGCCCTACCCAAGTACATGGGGAATTTCTTGGCTTTTGGGAAGTCTGTGGTCTTCTGCAAGCATTCAGTAGGTGTTCTGTAGGAGTTGTTCCACACGTAGATGTATTTCTGATGTATTTGTGGGGAGAAAGGTGATCTCCATGTCTTACTCCTTTGCCATCTTGAAGTTCTCTCCTCCCATACAGCTTTCGATTACTATATTTGTGTAGTATAGTTTGAAATTAGTTAGTTTGATGCTTCCTGCTTTGATCTTCTTTCTCAGGATTGCTTTGGCTATTCAGGGTCTTTTCCAGTTCCACACAAATTTTAGAATTGTTTTTCTGCATCTGTGAAAAAATGCCACTGGAATTTTGATATAGAGTGCACTGAATAATGACTTTTGTTTTTTTTTTTTTTTTAAAACATCTTTATTGGGGTATAATTGCTTTACAATGGTGTGTTAGTTTCTGCTTTATAACAAAGTGAATCAGCTATACATATACATATGTTCCCATATGTCTTCCCTCTTGCGTCTCCCTCCCTCCCACTCTCCCCATCCCACCCTTCCAGGCTGTCACAAAGCACCGAGCTAATATCCCTGTGCCTTGCGGCTGCTTCCCCCCAGCTATCTACCTTACTACGTTTGTTAGTGTGTATATGTCCATGACTCTCTCTCGCCCTGTCAAAACTCACCCTTCCCCCTCCCCATATCCTCAAGTCCGTTCTCCAGTAGGTCTGCGTCTTTATTCCTGTCTTACCCATAGGTTCTTCATGACATTTTTTTTTCCCTTAAATTCCATATATATGTGTTAGCATACGGTATTTGTCTTTTTCTTTCTGACTTACTTCACTCTGTATGACAGACTCTAGGTCTATCCATCTCATTACAAATAGCTCAATTTCATTTCTTTTTAAGGCTGAGTAATATTCCATTGTGTATATGTGCCACATCTTCTTTATCCATTCATCCGATGATGGGCGCTTAGGTTGTTTCCATCTCCGGGCTATTGTAAATAGAGCTGCAATGAACATTTTGGTACATGACTCTTTTTGAATTTTGGTTTTCTCAGGGTATATGCCCAGTAGTGGGATTGCTGGGTCATATGGTAATTCTATTTGTAGTTTTTTAAGGAACCTCCATACTGTTCTCCATAGTGGCTGAACCATTTCACATTCCCACCAGCAGTGCAAGAGTGTCCCCTTTTCTCCACACCCTCTCCAGCATTTATTGTTTCTAGATTTTTTGATGATGGCCATTCTGACTGGTGTGAGATGATATCTCATTGTAGTTTTGATTTGCATTTCTCTAATGATTAATGATGTTGAGCATTCTTTCATGTGTTTGTTGGCATTCTGTATATCTTCTTTGGAGAAATGTCTATTTAGGTCTTCTGCCCATTTTTGGATGGGGTTGTTTGTTTTTTTGTTATTGAGCTGCATGAGCTGCTTGTAAATTTTGGAGATTAATCCTTTGTCAGTTGCATCATTTGCAAATGTTTTCTCCCATTCTGAGGGTTGTCTTTTGGTCTTGGTTATGGTTTCCTTTGCTGTGCAAAAGCTTTGAAGTTTCATTAGGTCCCATTTGTTTATTTTTGTTTTTATTTCCATTACTCTAGGAGGTGGGTCAGAAAAGATCTTGCTGTGATTTATGTCATAGAGTGTTCTTCTTATGTTTTCTTCTAAGAGTTTGATAGTTTCTGGCCTTACATTTAGGTCTTTAATCCATTTTGAGCTTATTTTTGTGTATGGTGTTAGGGAGTGATCTAATCTCATACTTTTATATGTACCTGTCCAGTTTTCCCAGCACCATTTATTGAAGAGGCTGTCCTTTCTCCACTGTACATTCCTGCCTCCTTTATCAAAGATAAGGTGTCCATATGTGCGTGGGTTTATCTCTGGGCTTTCTATCCTGTTCCACTGATCTATCTTTCTGTTTTTGTGCCAGTACCATACTGTCTTGATTACTGTTGCTTTGTAATATAGTCTGAAGTCAGGGAGCCTGATTCCTCCAGCTCCTTTTTTCGTTCTCAAGATTGCTTTGCCTATTCGGGGTCTTTTGTGTTTCCATACAAATTGCGAAATTTTTTGTTCTAGTTCTGTGAAAAATGCCAGTGGTAGTTTGATAGGGATTGCATTGAATCTGTAGATTGTTTTGGGTAGTAGAGTCATTTTCACAATGTTGATTCTTCCCATCCAAGTACATGGTATATCTCTCCATCTATTTGTATCATCTTTAATTTCTTTCATCAGTGTCTTATAATTTTCTGTATACAGGTCTTTCGTCTCCTTAGGTAGGTTTATTCCTAGATATTTTATTCTTTTTGTTGCAATGGTAAATGGGAGTGTTTTCTTGATTTCACTTTCAGATTTTTCATCATTAGTATATAGGAATGCCAGAGATTTCTGTGCATTAATTTTGTATCCTGCTACTTTACCAAATTCATTGATTAGCTCTAGTAGTTTTCTGGTAGCATCTTTAGGATTCTCTATGTATAGTATCATGTCATCTGCAAACAGTGACAGCTTTACTTCTTCTTTTCCGATTTGGATTCCTTTTATTTCCTTTTCTTCTCTGATTGCTGTGGCTAAAACTTCCAAAACTATGTTGAATAAGAGTGGTGAGAGTGGGCAACCTTGTCTTGTTCCTGATCTTCGTGGAAATGCTTTCAGTTTTTCACCATTGAGGATGATGTTGGCTGTGGGCTTGTCATATATGGCCTTTATTATGTTGAGGAAAGTTCCCTCTATGCCTACTTTCTGGAGGGTTTTTATCATAAATGGGTGTTGAATTCTGTCAAAAGCTCTCTCTGCATCTATTGAGATGATCATATGGTTTTTCTCCTTCAATTTGTTAATATGGTTTATCACATTGATAGATTTGCGTATATTGAAGAATCCTTGCATTCCTGGGATAAACCCCACTTGATCATGGTGTATGATCCTTTTAATGTGCTGTTGGATTCTGTTTGCTAGTATTTTGTTGAGGATTTTTGCATCTATGTTCATCAGTGATATTGGCCTGTAGTTTTCTTTCTTTGTGACATCCTTGTCTGGTTTTGGTATCAAGGTGATGGTGGCCTCGTAGAAGGAATTTGGGAGTGTTCCTCCCTCTGCTATATTTTGGAAGAGTTCGAGAAGGATAGGTGTTAGCTCTTCTCTAAACGTTTGATAGAATTCACCTGTGAAGCCATCTGGTCCTGGGCTTTTGTTTGTTGGAAGGTTTTTAATCACAGTTTCAATTTCAGTGCTTGTGATTGGCCTGTTCATATTTTCTATTTCTTCCTGATTCAGTCTTGGCAGGTTGTGCATTTCTAAGAATTTGTCCATTTCTTCCAGATTGTCCATTTTATTGGCATAGAGTTGCTTGTAGTAATCTCTCATGATTTTTTTATTTCTGCAGTGTCAGTTGTTACTTCTCCTTTTTCATTTCTAATTCTATTGATTTGAGTCTTCTCCCTTTTTTTCTTGATGAGTCTGGCTAGCGGTTTATCTATTTTGTTTATCTTCTCAAAGAACCAGCTTTTAGTTTTATTGATCTTTGCTATCGTCTCCTTCATTTCTTTTTCATTTATTTCTGATCTGATTTTTATGATTTCTTTCCTTCTGCTAGCTTTGGGGTTTTTTTGTTCTTCTTTCTCTAATTGCTTGAGGTGCAAGGTTAGGTTGTTTATTCGAGATGTTTCCTGCTTCTTAAGGTGGGCTTGTATTGCTATAAACTTCCCTCTTAGAACTGCTTTTGCTGCATCCCATAGGTTTTGGGTCGTTGTGTCTCTATTGTCATTTGTTTCTAGGTATTTTTTTATTTCCTCTTTGATTTCTTCAGTGGTCACTTCATTATTAAGTAGTGTATTGTTTAGGCTCCATGTGTTTGTATTTTTTACAGATCTTTTCCTGTAATTGATATCTAGTCTCATGGCGTTGTGGTCAGAAAAGATACTTGATACAATTTCAGTTTTCTTAAATTTACCAAGGCTTGATTTGTGACCCAAGATATGATCTATCCTGGAGAATGTTCCATGAGCACTTGAGAAAAATGTGTATTCTGTTGTTTTTGGATGGAGTGTCCTATAAATATCAATTAAGTGAATCTTGTTTAATGTATCATTTAAAGCTTGTGTTTCCTTATTTATTTTCATTTTGGATGATCTGTCCATGGGTGAAAGTGGGGTGTTAAAGTCCCCTACTATGAATGTGTTACTGTTGATCTCCCCTTTTATGGTTGTTAGTATTTGCCTTATGTATTGAGGTGCTCCTATGTTGGGTGCATAAATATTTACAATTGTTATATCTTCTTCTTGGATCGATCCCTTGATCATTATGTAGTGTCCTTCTTTGTCCCTTTTAATAGTCCTTATTTTAAAGTCTATTTTCTCTGATATGAGAAGTGCTACTCCAGCTTTCTTTTGGTTTCCATTTGCATGGAATATCTTTTTCCATCCCCTTACTTTCAGTCTGTATGTGTCTCTAGGTCTGAAGTGGGTCTCTTGTAGACAGCATATATAAGGGTCTTGTTTTTGTATCCATTTAGCCAATCTGTGTCTTTTGGTGGGAGCATTTAGTCCATTTACATTTAAGGTAATTATCGATATGTATGTTCCTATTCCCATTTTCTATATTGTTTTGGGTTCGCTACTATAGGTCGTTTCCTTCTCTTGTGTTTCGTGTCTAGAGAAGTTCCTTTAGCATTTGTTGTAAAGCTGGTTTGGTGGTGCTGAACTCTCTCAGCTTTTGCTTGCCTGTAAAGGTTTTAATTTCTCCATCAAATGTGAATGAGATCCTTGCTGGGTAGAGTAGTCTTGGTTGCAGGCTTTTCTCCTTCATCACTTTCAGTATGTCCTGCCACTCCCTTCTGGCTTGTAGGGTTTCTGCTGAGAGATCAGCTGTTAACCTTATGGGGATTCCCTTGTGTGTTATTTGTTGTTTTTCCCTTGCTGCTTTTAATATGCTTTCTTTGTATTTAATTTTTGACAGTTTGATTAATATGTGTCTTGGCGTTTTTCTCCTTGTATTTATCCTGTATGGGACTCTCTGTGCTTCCTGGACTTGATTAACTATTTCCTTTCCCATATTAGGGAAGTTTTCAACTATAATCTCTTCAAATATTTTCTCAGTCCCTTTCTTTCTTTCTTCTTCTTCTGGAACCCCTATAATTCGAATGTTGGTGCGTTTCATGTTGTCCCAGAGGTCTCTGAGACTGTCCTCAGTTCTTTTCATTCTTTTTTCTTTATTCTGCTCTGCAGTAGTTATTTCCACTACTTTATCTTCCAGGTCACTTATCCGTTCTTCTGCCTCAGTTATTCTGCTATTGATCCTATCTAGAGTGGTTTTAATTTCATTTATTGCGCTGTTCATCGTTGCTTGTTTCATCTTTAGTTCTTGTAGGTCCTTGTTAACTGTTTCTTGCATTTTGTCCATTCTACTTCCAAGATTTCGGATCATCATTACTATCATTATTCTGAATTCTTTTTCAGGTAGATTGCCTATTTCCTCTTCATTTGTTAGGTCTGGTGGGTTTTTATCTTGCTCCTTAATCTGCTGTGTGTTTTTCTGTCTTCTCATTTTGCTTATCTTACTGTGTTTGGGGTCTCCTTTTTGCAGGCTGCACTTTCGTAGTTCCCGTTGTTTTTGATGTCTGTCTCCAGTGGCTAAGGTTGTTTCAGTGGGTTGTGTAGGCTTCCTGGTGGAGGGGACTAGTGCCTGTGTTGTGCTGGATGAGGCTGGATCTTGTCTCTCTAGTGGGCATGTTCACGTCTGGTGGTGTGTTTTGGGGTGTCTGTGGCCTTATTATGATTTTAGGCAGCCTCTCTGCTCATGGGTGGGGTTGTGTTCCTGTTTTGCTAGTTGTTTGGCATAGGTTGTCCAGCACTGTGGCTTGCTGGTCGTTGAGTGAAGCTGGGTGCTGGTGTTAAGATGGAGGTCTCTGGGAGATTTCCACCATTTAATATTATGCGGAGCTGGGAGGTCTCTTGTTGACCAGTGTCCTGAAGTTGGCTCTCCTACCTCAGAGGCAGAGCCCTGACTCCTGGCTGGAGCACCAAGAGCCTTTCATCCACACAGCTCAGAATAAAAGGGAGAAAAAGTAGAGAGAATTAGTAGAAGTATGAGTAAAGAAAGAAGGAAAGGAGGAAAAGAAGGAAGGAAGAAAGAAGGAAAGAAAGGAGGGAGGGAGGGAGGGAGGGAGGAAGGAAGGAAGGAGGGTAAGAAGGATAAAAGACAGAAAGAAAGATGATACAGTAAAAATAAAATAAAGTATAATATAGTTATTGAATTAAAAAATATTTAAAAAAAAAAAAAAGGGACGGATAGAACCTTAGGACAAATGTTGGAAGCAAAGCTATACAGAGAAAATCTTACACAGAAGCATACACATACACCTTC
The DNA here is from genome assembly GCF_963924675.1 of Phocoena phocoena. Lineage (NCBI taxonomy): Eukaryota > Metazoa > Chordata > Mammalia > Artiodactyla > Phocoenidae > Phocoena > Phocoena phocoena. Next base: position 128,457,674 of record NC_089220.1, on the reverse strand, counting down.
ACAAAAAGAGGTAAAGGGGGAAAAATCATAAATCTTGGTCTCAGAGACCACCTCCTCAATTTGGGGTGATTCGTTGTCTAAAGGAGGGAAGGAAGGAAGGAAAGAAAGAAAGAACGAAGGTAAAGTATAATAAAGTTATTACAATTAAACTTAATTATTAAGAAAAAGAATTTTTAAAAAAAAATCATGGACAGATAGAGCCCTAGGACAAATGGTGGAAGCAAGAGTATACAGACAAGATCTCACACAGAAGCATACACGTACACATTAACAAAAAGAGGAAAAGGGAAAAAAATCATAGATCTCGCTCCTAAAGTCCACCTCTTCAATTTGGGATCATTCCTTGCCTATTCAGGTATTCCACAGATGCAGGGTATATCAAGTTGATTGTGGAGCTTTAATCCGCTGCTTCTGTGGCTGCTGGGAGAGATTTCCCTTTCTCTTCTTTGTTCTCACAGCTCACAGGAGCTCAGCTTTGGATTTGGCCCTGCCTCTGCGTGTAGGTCGCTGGAGGGCGTCTGTTTTTTCGCTCAGACAGGACGGGGTTAAAGGAGCCTGTGATTCGGGGCCTCCGGCTCACTCAGGCCGCGGGTTGGGGGATGGGGGAAGGAGGGGCACTGCGTGCGGGGCGGGCCTGCGGCGGCAGAGGCAGCGTGACGTTGCGGCAGAGGCCGGTGTGACGTTGCACCAGCCTGAGGCCCGCCGTGCGTTGTTCCGGGGAAGTTGTTCCTGCATCCCGGGAACCTGGCAGTGGCGGGCTGCACAGGCTCCGCGGAAGAGGGGTGTGGAGAGTGACCTGTGCTCGCACACAGGCCCCTTGGTGGTGGCAGCAGCAGCCTTAGCGTCTCCTGCCCGTCTCTGGGGTCCGCGGTTTTAGCCGCGGCTCGCGCCCGTCTCTGGGGTTTGCACTTTCAGCCGCGGCTCGCGCCCGTCTCTGGGGTTCGCGCTTTTAGCCGAGGCTCGCGCCCGTCTCTGGAGATCCTTTAAGCAGCGCTCTTAAACCCCTCTCCTCGCGCACCAGGAAACAAAGAGGGAAGAAAAACTCTCTTGCCTCTTCGGCAGGTGCAGGCTTTTCCCCGAACCCCCTCCCGGCTAGTCGTGGTGCACTAACCCCTTCACGCTATGTTCAAGCCGCCAACCCCAGTCCTCCTCCTGAGCTCCGTCCAAAACCAAGACCCGAGCCTCAGCTCGCAGCCCCGCCCGCCCCGGCGGGTGAGCAGACAAGCCTCTCGGGTTGGTGAGTGCTGGTCAGCACCGATCGTCTGTGCAGGAATCTCCCCGCTTTGCCCTCCACACCCGTCGCTGTGCACCACTCCGCGGTCCCGAAACTCCCCCCTCCGCCTCCCGCAGTCTCCGCCCGCGGAGGGGCTTCCTAGTGTGTGGAAACTTTTCCTCCTTCACAGCTCCCTCCCACTGGTGCAAGTGCCGTCCTTATTCTTTTGTCTCTGTTTTTTCTTTTTTTCTTTTGCCCTACCCAGGTACGTGGGGAGTTTCTTGCCTTTTGGGAGGTCTGAGGTCTTCTGCCAGCCTTCAGTAGGAGTTCTGTAGGAGTTGTTCCACGTGTGGATGTATTTCTGGTGTATCCGTGGGGAGGAAGGCGATCTCCGCGTCTTACTCTTCTGCCATCTTCAAGGTCCCCCATGACTTTTGATTTTATAGACATTTTACCAATATTAACTCCTTCAATCCATGAATCCAAGATACCTTTCCATTATTTTGTGTCTTTTTAAATTTCTTTCCTCATGGCCATAATTTTCAGCATACAAAACCTCCTTGGTTAAATTCACTCGTGTATTTTTGTTTGTTTGTTTTTGATGTTATTGTGAACAGGATTATGTTGTTCCTTTTTCAGATAATTTTTACTAGTGTATAGAAATGTGACTGATGTCTCTGTGTTGATATTGTAGCCTACAACTTTGTTGAATTAGTTTATCAGTTCTAATAAAGCTTTTTTTTTTTTTTTTTTGCAGTACACAGGCCTCTCACTGCCGTGGCCTCTCCCGTTGTGGAGCACAGTCTCTGGACATGCAGGCTCAGTGGCCATGGCCCACAGGCACAGCCGCTCCGTGGCATGTGGGATCTTCCCAGACCGGGGCATGAACCCATGACCCCTGCATCGGCAGGCGGACTCTCAACCACTGCACCACCAGGGAAGCCCTCTAATAAAGTTTTGGTGGAGTCCTTAGGAGTTTCTATATATAAGATCATATTTTCTGCAAATAATGACAATTTTACTTCTTACTTTAAATTTGGACAACTTCTATTTCTTTTTCTTGCCTAATTGCTCTGGTTAGGACTTACAATACTATGTTGAATAGGAGTGGTATGAGTGGGCACCCTTGTCTTATTCCTGATCACAGAGGAAAATCTTACAACTTTTTACCATTGATGTTAGCTTGTCATATATGGCCTTTATTAAGCTGAAGTATGTTCCTTTTATACCTAATTTTTTAATGATTTTTATCATGAAAAGATATTGTATTTTGTCAAATCTTTTTCTTCATCAGTTGAGATGGTTATATAAAATTTATCTTTCACTCTATTATCTTAATATATCATATGTATTGATTTGTGGATGTTGAGTCATCCTTGCACGGCAGGGCTGAACCCCACTTGATCATGGATGATCATGTATGATGATCCTCATGTAAAAGGATCATGGATGATCCTCATTTAAAAGGATCATGGATGATCCTTTTAATGTGTTGTCAAATTCAATTTGCTAATACTTTGTTGAGAATTTTTGCACATATATTCATCAGGGGTATTGGTCTATAGTTTTCTTTTCTTGTAGTGTCCTTAACTGGCTTTAGTATCAGGGTCATGCTGGCCTTCTAAAATAAGTCTAGGTATGTTCCCTCCACTTCCATTTTTTGGAAAAGTTTGGGAAGGATTGGCATTAGTTCTTCATGAATGTTTTGTAGAATTCACCAGTGAAATCATCTGTTCCTGGGATTTTCGGTGCTGGGAGGTTTTTTGATTACTGATTCCATCTCCTCACTCATTACAGGTCTGTTCAGATTATCTATTTCTTCCCAATTCAATCTTTGTAGGTTGCATATTTCTTGGAATTTATACATTTCACCTAAGTTACCCAATTTATTAGTGTATAATTCTTCATAGTAATCTCTTGTGATACTTTGCATTTCTGTGGTATCAGTTGTAATTTCTCCACTTTCATTTCTGATTTTATTTATTTGAGTATTCTCTCTTTCCTAGTCTAGCTAAAGGTTTGCCAATTTTTTATATATCAAAACATGAGCTTTTAGCTTTTTTAAACTTTTGTTTTCCTCATCTCTATTTTATTTATTTCTGCTCTTATATTTGTTAATTCCTTCCTTCTCCTCACATTGGGCTTAGTTTGTTCTTTGTGTTTTAGCTCCTTGAGGTATAAAGTTTACTTGATTATTTGATATTCTTTTTTTCTTAATGTTGACATTCATCTCTCTAAACTTCCCTCTTATTCTAGCATCCCATGAATTTTGATACAGTTATCTCCATTTTTGTTTGTTTCAGGATTATTTTTTATTTCTCTTTTGATCATCTTTGATCCATTGATTGTTCAAGAGAGTGTTGTTTAATTTGTATATATTTGTGAGTTTTCCAGCTTTCCTCCTCGTACATTGTTCTAGTTTATAACATTGTGGTCAGAAGAGATACTTGGTATGATTTAAATCTTCTAAAATTTTTAAGACTTGTGTAGTGACCTATCACATATTCCCTGTGCACCTGAAAAGAATGTGCATTCTGTTGCTGCTGGATGGAATTTTTTTTACATCTGTTAGACATTTGATCTAAATTAAGGTTCAAGTCCAATGTTTTCTGGTTGACTTTCTAATTTTAAGGGTCCCCTTCTTCCCAATAAGAGACACTGAAAAGTTGTGAATTCAGCTTGCAGTGTTATTCAGTCCCCTTCAGGATTAGCTTTGGGGTTTGTTTTTCAGGAGTCTTAATCTGTGGCTACAGGAGACAAGGGTTTATTGTCAGTTAGTCATAAAAGTTTTTGGTTCCTTATCCACATCTCAAGTTGGGAATTTAAAGCCTTGAACTTAGAAATTTTTTTATCCAAATTATCCTTTGTAAACAGCAAGTCCAAATGCCATTATACTCTTTATTTTAATCAAAAAACATGTTACTTGTTATTAGCTACTTGCTCAAAGCCTTGCCTTCTATGGGCACTTGACTCCAGATGATCATAGATGATAACCTATGTAATGTGTAGCCACTGCATGCCATAAGCCACCCTGTCCCACTTATAGGTAACATCAAAATCACCTATATATATATTTTTTATGTCTAGTCAGCTCAGAGAACCAATCTCATCTTTAAGGTTCTGGTCCTGTGGGATCATTTCTAGGAACAATAACTGTACTAGTCAGAGTTTACTCAGGGAAGTAGAGCCACAGAAAATGTTAGAGGAGTAAGGGATTGATTATAGAAACTAGACCTTCCTTATACAAATGAGGGCAGAATGGGGAAAAGAATGTCTGGAAGGGATAGTCAGAGACTAAAGGGACGCTAACCAATTTGTCTGGAGTGCTGGTATGGGTGAAAAATTGGAGCTTAAAGGGAAATCTGAGATGCCACGTATGTTGAATACTCAATTAGAATCATGCAGGGGGAGCTAACAAAAGGGTTATTGGGAAGTTGTTGCTGCTGTGTAACTACTCTTTCTGTGGATCTACAGTCAAACATCTGATGGTGGGTCTAGGGTTGCTGTTGGGGAGCAAAGAAAATAGTCAAGATGAGCTGGGTGTGAAGTACAGGGGAGCAAGGAAATCTGGTATCCATACCAACAGGTGCCCTTGTTTCTTTATCACTGTATCTGATTATAACCTTTTACTTCACTTCTGTTTTCTAAGCTCAGCATGTTCTTCTTTTGGCCAACTGTAGCTCAGAACCATACAGAGAAAGTGATACTGAAATATGTATTTTCCACATTAACCAAGTAGAAGATAGCATAATCCAGCATTGGAGGTGCAATAGAAAGTGTAAAAAAGGCAAATATCATCCCTAGGTCTGATAATTTCTAGTTGTATGCTCTTAGGCAAGGTGTATCATCTTCTTGGTCCTTGTTTTCTTCTTCAGTACATGAGGAGCAGTATGACAGTTCTGTCTTACAATATGGAAAGCAAAATGAGATGACTTTGGGGGTGCAACAAAATGCAAACTAAGTTAAACACATGAAGGAGAATATTTTTCTTTTTCATTAATTGCCTTGTATTAATTTCTGCAGCATGCAAGATCCACCCAAACTACCTAACTCCTAAAAGATATTTCATAGTGATAGATCATATGATACTTAAAGAGCAAGCAAAGAAAATAAATAGCTTTTGAAGCTAGATCTGGATGTAAATGCTGACTATCAAACTTACTATTCATATAACCTGGAGCAAGTTACTAAATCTCTCTAAGTTACTAAAACTATAAAACTGGATAATAACACCTTACTGTTTAGAATTATTCTAGGTATTAGAAATAATATATTGGATAGTTACCCACAGATAACACTTAATAAATGTTTATTATTTTTATTATTATAATTCAGCCTGCAGATTACCAAGGTGCAAGAATGAAATTCACCCCAAGACGTTTACCTGAGCTCTTAGAAAGTAAATATATGTGTGTCTACCACTAAGCACTCCCTCAGATGATTCATGACATATTCACCTAGATTTATTTTTTTAATCTCTAGTGCCTAGTACAGGACCTGAATCATAATAGGCCCTCAATAACAATCTATAAAACAGGACACTGAAGACTTGTCAAAAATGAATGAGCTGCCATTTTGCCTACTCCAAAATAAACCCATCGGAGATCTCCTCCGATTGAATGTTTGTAATATCTGCATTTCCCTCTTTAGAGTTCTTATGTGAGGCCTGAGACAAAAATCTATAAAACTTAGAAGTATACGAAGAATGGTCCAAAAAAATCAGTACCAGGTAACTTAGTTCTCACACTGAAAAAAATGAGTATTGGTTCATCAGTATGTTATACTGATGAATCAATACTCAAGGTATATATGTTTTATATACCTTAATTCTGAAAGAGGCATCCTCCTCCTAAAATATTAATATTTTAAGTTAGAAGTTTAGAAGTTTGAAGTTTGTCCTAAAACTAACTAATATAAAGTAAAACAGCCATTCTGTCATGAATAGCTGACTCAGCTTGCCCATGAATAATATAAACTGTGTGTTGTGATGAGTCAAAAAGACATAACTTGGGATCAGAGTTATTGAACAGATTTTTTTTTTAAATCAGAACAAGTTCCTGGAACTTGATACATACCACAAACAGTAAAAGACATGAAAATTGTTCTTTCTCACTTGTTCTTTTAAAGCTTATAAGAAACACTTTTTAAATGCACGGTATATTCCCCCAAAGTACCATTAGTCTATCAATGCATTTGCCCAGGATACCAAGAGGCTGCTAATGAAGAGTCCAAAGAGCTGTGAAAAATCTTACTTGTAGGCTATGCCATGGCATTGATTGATTTCTACTAAAAGTTGTTCTTTTTAAGACATTTTGAACATTAAAGAACTTGCTAAGGATCAGGCTTATAAAGGTTACTTTTTATTTGCTTTGATGATTTCTTAAAGGTACTATTTATTATACTATACTATCCTCTTTAGAGGGCATATTTCATGGTCTCAGTACTAGTGATAGCTATTCTTTCTTGAATAAAGGGTTTATGTTTTCTTAGAGACAAAGTCAAAAATAAGAACATTAGAATTATTTTTAAGGACATAAATATTAATATTTGAATAACAATTATATTTCTATAGAGTGTCCTGTTAATAAAGCACTTTCACATTTACTCTCATTAATATATTTAATTTTTGGTAACATTTTAAGGACAATTTTATTTCTCTATTTTCTATAAGGTAATGCCAGGACACAGAGAGGATAAATAAATTTCTCAAAAAAATTCAATTAGTGGAAGAGCTGAATGACCATCTAAATTTTCAATCCTAAAAATACTTGGGGCCCTTCCTAGTTTTCCATTCTTTAAAACAAGTGAAGTCATTGTTTACAACGTAATTCTTTGTCTTCTTTGACATTTAAATCAGAACCAAACTAAAACATGAAAACTGTCATGTGAATTAAAGGTTGGCCCTTGTTCATTCTATTGCCTACTGCCTGGTCCCCAGTTCTCTGTTAGCATCCATTGTTCTGAATAGAGTGCTGGAAACTAAAAGTTTGTTTTTCCAGCAGAAAAAGTGTGTCCCCTCTTATTAAACTAAATTGTTTGACCTAGAAGCAACAAACAGGTTAAGTTATTGACTCACCAAAACAGTGACCATGATTTTTCTTTCTATTAGGAATATTATGGGTTGCTGAAACTCCATGTAATGGATGTAAAAGTCAGCAACAAAAAGAAAATGCCTTAACTAGTAATGACTCTATTTTCTGCCAACACAAACACTATCCCTAATGCAGCAATGAAAGATGCTCTTAGCAGAAACAGGCCAGATAGATATGAAATCCAACTTACAGAAGGAATATATTCTAGAGAGAAGAAATTGTTATGCTGGTGAGTCAGTCTTATGATATAGATGTGAAATGACAAAATGACTCATAGCTGTTGGTACATCATGCTTCAAACTGGTTTTAGCATGACTGATCCTCACATTTGAAACATCTGCACATCACTGGAAATCTCAATCTGCTTGAATTTCAATACATGTGAAAACAAAGCCCACCCTGATTTTGTCTTCTGTCCCCACACTTAGTTCTTCATAGCACCCAGAAAGTTCATTTAAAAATAAAAATAAGTTTATGTTACTCTTCTGCTTACAATCCTCCACTATCTTCCCACCATACTCAGAACACACTCCAGACTCTAAAAACTCAATACTGATTTGTCCCTGCCTTCTCTGACTTCATTTCTCATGTTCCCCTCTAGCTCACTGGCCTACTCTCTGATCTGCAACATATCAAGCTTGTTCCCATCCATAGCCTGTGTGTTGAATATTTCCATCAGGAGTGATCCACCACCTTCTCCCCACCCCTCCTTTTCTTCTTGTATCTCAGTCTCACATTAAACATCAACACATCAGAGAAATATTTTCTAACCACTCTACAAAAAATGTCCTCCAATTCTATTTCAATTTACCCTGTATAATTTTCACAGCCGGATGTTACTCTTTGAAATGATTTTATTTATGAACATATGTACTTGTTTACTTATTAATGTTTTATTCTCTATCACTATGGGTAAGTTCTATGAGAAGAGAACACATCCATCTGGTTTATATCTGTACTCCCTGCCTCTAGAATAGTGCCTGATACTAGAATGAGGAGTGGTGGACAGTGACAGGGGTTAAGATTGATATATTATGGGAGGCTGTGGGTTATTAGAAGTGAGAAGGAAAGATTAGAGGCACTTCAGAACCTTGATGACATTGGATAGATCCTATGTCTCCCTCCCCAAGTGGGACAATTAACCTTGTACACCCATTAGAAGGAATCCTGTCATACTTTCTACCTCTGCTATGTTATTCATTAACAAACCAAAACTCCCAGATCACTCATCAATCCCATACTCTAAGTCCTGCAGAAATGGATATTATCCAGTCTGATTCAAGCATTCACCTCTCCCATTCCAGACCCTTCCTCTGAGTCTTTTGGAATACATGACCTATCATTTGTAAAACAACCATTATCTACACATTATGAATGTTTCCTTCACATATACCTACTCTGACCAAAAATCTTCTTGCTCCTTGAGAATACTTTTCTCATCCCACTAACCCTTTCAAATGTGGACTATTTTCACTTGCATTCCTTTGACCAATTGATTGTAGAGGGTATATGTATACAATTAGTGTTTCCATGGTTCACTGTCACTTTCTTAAACTCGACTTCTATCAAAATTCATGGTAATGTCAATATCTATATACAATGTTGATATCAGTATACCTTGGCCTCTCAGTTCCTTGAGCAGCTCACCTCTAAGAATCATGCTTTACATCCTATATCTGAGTCTTCCACTTATAAAGTTATACCCTAGACCTTGTCATTAGCAACAATTTATACCACCTTCATCATCTCTATCTAAAACATCTGATCCTTCCTTATTACTTCTAATAACCAAAAGTTTCCTACAATACATCAAACCTGAAACCTTCTACTGTCCATTTGACCTCATTCCTCTCTTTCTTATTTATACAGCCTAGACTGTACAGACTAACACAGTGGTTCTCAAAGTGTGGTCTTCTGACTGGCAGCATAGATATCACCTGTGAGCTTATTAGAAATGCAAATCCATGGGCCCTACCAACATCTATTAATTCAGAATGTCCATAGATGGAAGCCAGGCCTGGGTTCTGCCTCTCCTCTGACCTTATCTCCTACCAGTGCCACCCCACTTGCCGCCCTTGCTCACTGCCGTGAAACTAGGTTCTCTGCTACTCCTCAAACATGTCAAGCTCCCTTCTGCCTCTGGTATTTTGCATTCTTCCCTCAAATCATTTCATGGCTCTTTCCTTCACTTTTTTCACATCTTTGCCCACATGTGAAGAGAAATATCAGTAAGGACTTTCCTAACTACCCTATAAAAATGCTAATAGCCACATCATTTCCTACCTCAACACCACCATCTCTCTTACTACGCTTGATTTTTTACTTTGCCTTTACCATCTGATATATATTTAGCAATTTATTCAATTACTTTTTATTGTCTATCTTTTCCCAACTAGAATATAAGTTCAACGAGGGCAAGGGCTTTGACTTTTTTGTTCACTACTAACTCGCTGGTGTCTAGAACAGTGTCTAGTATTCCAAGGGTACTTAAATATTTGTTGGATGAATATTGAATGACTGAGTCTTTTTCTCTCTTCATCAGTCTAATCCTCCTCTGATCTCTTATTGCAAATACACATCATCTAGTTGGCAAATTTCAAAAACTTATGATGAACTGTGATTCCTCTTTCCATTGCACTGAAAACTCTTCAGTCTCCAAAATCTTAGACTCCTCTCCCTTCACCATAATATCATTCAAAATTTTCCCTTGGTAATATTTGTTATTTACAGCTGTAGACTAGCTGGCCTTTACTACTGGCTCATTCAGTTTCTGTTACATGATTTTTCAGGTACTCAGCCCTTCTATCAATCTGTCCTCTTCTATACTGTCACTGTATATTTCTAATCTTGTGATTTTTGGCTTGAAAAGCTTACATGGTTCTCATGGCCAGACAGTGCTCAAACCATTTACAGTAAAATACTAGTTTTATAAGAAAGCAAAAAGTAACACACCGTTGTAAAACAATTATACTCCAATAAATACATTAAAAAAATACTAGCTTTATTCCTCAATCTATTCCAGATTAATATTTTTGTAAAACATAATTTAAAACAAATGAAAAACAAGAAACCTACAAAATATAAGCTAAGTGTTTGTTGTTAAATTTAGCAGATATAAAATTAAATTTTAACTAATATAATTTGAATGAAATAATAGGGGAAAAAGAAATTTCAAAACTGTACACTTTGGAAAAACACCGTACACTTTAGTCATTAAAGTATAATTATGCACAAAATATATAGAAAATATTTATCACACTTATAACTTTCAGTTGTTCTGCAGTCTGAAACAAACAAAATAATAAAGCAAACTGAAAACACCCATGTGTAATGCCTGTAAGTATACTTTGAACAATTACACAAGTATGTCAATACCTAAAATTGTTAATGTGAAAAAATAAACTTGCTTCTTGCTTAACTCATCTAATCTGCATTGCAACCCTGGGGTTGCAGATTGATAGCAACCTTACCTGCACAGGATAATGAATATATAAATGTTTTTTTAAGTTTTTTGTTTTAACAGTATTCACAGGAGTATTAGCGGTACTCAGTACTCATACAGTATGTTGATGGGAATGGAAGAAGAGATTTTAAAGAAGAGATTTTAAAGCAATTTCGACAGCTCAAAATATTTATTTTTTTCCTTTTATTCAAAATGAACAAATCATGCCATATTTTCAAAAGTGATTTTTAACTCTTGGTCAGTAGAAAGTTTCAATAATTTATCCTGGAATGCCAAATTTAAATTATATTTTGATGTAAAAGGTAAATTTTAGATCCATGAATTTCCTGTGTATTAGTCTATTTTTGATGAAAAATAAAAAAATTAGAACTTTTTATCAACATGTCAGTTGTTCTGTTATAACCTACAACCTGTTTGAATGTGCAATAGGAAGGCCATCATGGCTTCCTTAAAATCATTGCTACTTATGAAACCTGATGAAACAATCTATAGAACTCTGTTCTTCCCATCTTTGAACTTTGTATCTGCCCTTTGATCTTACCTTCCATTTGCAGGGGAATGTTATGATTAAATTAAAATACTAAAGATATATAAGAAATAAACAAACCTGGCTGTTCATTGCACATCTTTAAAAAAAAGTTGGGACTGAACTGGTTACTTCTCTTGCAGAAACCCTAAGAATGCACTCTAGAGTTCAAACTTTTGCAACACAACATTTTTCTCTCCATAAACCATCATACCTCAGCACACAATAAGTTGTTCATGACCAATTTCCATGTTATTACATAATAATGAGAATACTTCCAATTTAATAATTGTGTAATTCACATTTTTCACTATGTCACTAAGTCACAGTTTGATTCAGCTCAACTTTTTTCAAAACATTCTCAGTGAAGGAAGCAGTGCATTGATTTATTTTCCAGTGTAAACTTAATCTAGGCAATACCTCATTGTTTTCTTTGCATAGCAACAGTGCCATCAAATGAATACACTCCTACACAAAATAAGTACAAAACCACATTTGCTGATATGTATCATGGGCTTGGATGTTAAGGCAATGTGGATATACTATAAAATTTCATGAATAGTTATTCTCAATGGCTGGACTTATTTCATCACAGACTGCTGACCACATGTCCGGCATGCATACACACTTGCTGTAGCACTGTTCTAAATGCTGATTTCACATCTTCTCTCCTTTTTCTCCCCAGTACCTGTTCTCCCTCCCTCCTCTCAATTGATTACCTTGCTTTGTGTTTCACTGAGAAGACTGAAGCAATCAGAAGAGAATTTCAGTCTTCCACTATATGTCTACCACCTGCCAGCACTGGCCCCACACATTTTGCTTTTACACCACCTTGGTCTCAGCCAATCGCTGTTCTTGTGTATTAGGTCCCATCCTTCCTTGTCTACTCAAAGACATCACTCCAATAATTCTCCACTCTGTCATACTCCTGTTTTCAATTGAATTTTCCCCATTATATACAGCCTGTTACTTTTTAATTTGAAAGATTATACACACGCCTGCTCGTGTGTGCACGCAAACACACACATATACACACGTATATCCTCACTTCTTTTTCCAGCTATTGGCTTCATTTCTTTGCTTCTCTTGGCAAATGAAAGCCTTGAAAGATTTCTGTATATGCATTTCTTCAATTAATCTTTTCCTTCTCTTTTAAGCCCTCTTTAACCAGGCTTTCACTTCCATTTCTCCAGCAGAACTACCCTCCCCTAGGTCACCAACAACTTCCACATTGCTAGACGTGGTGGTCCATTCTCAGACTTCATCTTACTTGAGGCACAACTTGCATTATTTTTTGACACTTCTCTATTCATTCTCATTGCCTTGATTGTCTCATTCAATTTCAAGGTTTTAAATACTCCCTATATGACAATGACTCACGTTGTTACATGTTTAGCTCAGATCTCCTTTGGGATCCCAGGTTTGCACATTTCCACCCCGCTGGCAACCTCCACCCTGATGTCTAACGTGCAGAACTAATATCAGTGGATAGAAGCTACATTCACTCAGTGGCTGAGGCAAAAGTCTTCCTTGAGGTCTTTCCCTCAGATGTCACATCCAGTCCCTGAACAAATTCTGTTGGACCCATATCCAAAGATAGGCAGAACTTAACTACTTCTCATTTCTGGAACTACCAGATTGAACTAAGCCACTGTGTTTGCTCACCTGGATTATTGCAATAACATCCTAACAAGTCTCCAGGTTTGTATCTTTACCCTCCTCTTCAGTCTATTATCAGTGAGCAACCAGAATGAGCCTTTAAAAATACAGGTCAGTTCATATCACTCCTCTGTCCAAAACCCTGGATTATCTCCCTGTTTCACTCCAAGAAAAATCCCCAGTTCTTACAATAAACAGCCTACAAGATCCTAAATGATCTTTGCTCTCCTTGTTACCTCTCTGACCTTTTGTTTTCCTTCTACTCTCCTGACGTCTCAAACCCTCACAGTCCCCATGGACCCTTTACTTTTTTTGAGCATACCAGCCACACATTCTTTCCTCTACGTGAAATGTTCCTCCTTCAGATATTTTCTTGGTTAATTCCCTCACTTTCTTCAAGTCTTACCTCAAATATTGATATTATCTTCTTAATAAAGCCAATTTCAACCAACTTATTAAAGACAGCAACTTCCCCTTCCTGCCCAGGCATCCCACTCACAGTTAAAAATTATTTATTTATTATATTTATTATTTATTTTTTGTCTTTCTCCCAAATAGAATTTAAGCTCCTCAAAGTAGGGATTGTTTTTGTTTTCACTCACTGACACATTTCAAGTGCCTAGAATAGTGCTCTTTGCATAATAGGAAAAATATTGATTGAATGGATAAATTATTGAATAATTAATGAAAAAGTAAATCTTCTACATGAGACTTAAAAGAAAGGGCCCACTAAATGCTCAGAAAAATAAATTAAATAATGCCACATTTAGGAAATTATACAATTTCACAACACAAAGGATAGAGAGAAAAACATAATTTATGGGGAGAAAGCACATGTCACAAAGAATGGCAGGACAGTATGTCACCTACAAAGGAAGTAGAGTCAAGCTGGCATGGTTGCTAAGAACATGAATGAATGCCTCCAGTGTCCTGAGGAGAAAATCATTGTCTCAAGCAGACTGTTAATCAAGTATGAGAAAAGTATGAAGAAGTTTTTTAGAGGTAAAAATACTTATACTTTGCTTCTATTGAACCATTCTTTGGAACTTAATGAAATATATACCACAGTAAATGATGTTAGAACCAGATCTGTGTATCAAGATACAAAAGATCAGGGCTTCCCTGGTGGCACAGTGGATGAGAGTCTGCCTGCCAATGCAGGGGACACGGGTTTGTACCGCGGTCCGGGAAGATCCCACAGGCCGCGGAGTGGCTGGACCAGTGAGCCATGGCCACTGAGCCTGCGCGTCCGGAGCCTGTGCTCCGCAACGGGAGAGGCCACAACAGTGAGAGGCCCGCGTACCACAAAAAAAAAAAAAAAAGATACAAAAGATCTGCAGGAGAAGGATGGAAGATCCCAATGTGATCCTCAGAGCTTCCAACCCAGGTCAATGCAGGAGGATGGATGGCTCCAGGAGAGAGGTTGATTTCTGGGTGGAGGGGAAATAGGGTTATATTACGCTTGACATATTGAAAGAAGACATGCTGCTATAAAGTCAGAAAAAGACAAATGGAATCTCCAAGAAAAATAAAATAGAAACAAAAAGTTTGTAATCACGACAAACTAGGAATAAGTTCATATTGTCAAAAAGTCTTAATTAATATTTATTGTTTTTTAACTTTTAAAACCAACTTTTAGAAACCATAGCAGATTTTATTGTGGAAATACACAAGGGACTAAAAAGCTCAACAATGCTGACAATGTTAAAGTGAAAATAGATTACAGAATATGGGCACTAAAGGGGGATGACAAGGAAAAGGTGGGATTACAAATTAGGGAGCCAGGAGTTACTCTAAAATTGATGGGAGAAGATAATAGGGAATCAATACATAAGGGCTAAATATAACATGTCAAGAAATAACCACTAAAAATATAATTTAGAGATGTGGCAATGGCCCCTAAAGAACAACATGGTAAATGGTGAAAAAGGGCTGCCTGTGAGAAGCAGGGTCAGGAACAGTCTAGGGATGCTTCGTTTTAGACATGTGGACTGCTAGGAACCCTCAAAGTATTAATATGCATTTAAACTACTCTTTAATAGTAGCTGCTATATGGAAGGGTCCTCTGACACTGCTATGACCAAAGGAAATGTGAAACTCCTTGACTTCTAAGCCTTTCCAAACGACATGATTTAACTGCATGCCTGTGCTACTTCAATAGACATTTTTTAAGATTAAGTTTAAAAAGGTTATAAAACAGTGCTTTGATTATGGGCATTGTGCACTCATGGGTGCATACAGCAACCATTAGTCTATTCTGTAGTCCCCCTAGAATAATGGATTGTTAATTGTCATCCAGAACATGTTATCATCCTACAGGACTTGCACCATTACTGGAATTGCCTAGGTGCTTGACAAACATGTTCAATAAATTTTTTAAAAAAACAATGTTTCATTTTTTCCTTTTCAATGAAAAGCTTCAAGATTCTCAAAAACTTTGATTCCTCTAACAAAATTACATATA
Source organism: Phocoena phocoena (assembly GCF_963924675.1). Classification (NCBI taxonomy): domain Eukaryota; kingdom Metazoa; phylum Chordata; class Mammalia; order Artiodactyla; family Phocoenidae; genus Phocoena; species Phocoena phocoena. The sequence continues at coordinate 128,442,257 of NC_089220.1, read as the reverse complement.
TGTGTGTATATTATATATATATACACACACATACACATATATGTGTAATGTGTATAATCATATCTTTTAAAAGATCATTTCTCTATACTATAGACTCAATATTTGAGCATCCTCATTTCTATATATTGTCTTGCACATGATGAGCACTGAGTAAATATGTGCTGCATGAGGGAACGGTAAATAAATTGGTTGTGTTAGTACATGTCAACGGATCATTTTCTGTAGCTACTCTAATAGAGATAAATCATTTGCTTAATGGAGACTGCAAATGATAAAGACCAATTCCATCTTGATTTAGAAAGAGCATGCTCATAAATCTGAGAACATTGTATAACCAAGACAGTCCTTCAAATCACTCTGCATGATGATAATAATAATAACAGCTAACTTTTAGTAAGTATACACTCTGTGCTCGGCATGGTCCTGAGCTCTTTATGTTTATGAAATCATTCAACTCTTACAATCACCCCATGAGGTGGACATTATTGCTGGGTTTTCATCCTTATTTTACAGAAGGAAAAATTGTGAATTAACTTGATCAAAGTCATCAGAGAGGATATGGTGGAGCCAGATATCAAACCTGGGAAATCTGTGTGAAATAAAGGGTTTTACATGAGATCATCCTGGGACAGTTATCACTTTACTAGGCAGGCTCACACTTCATTTTAGACATGCAGCCTGATAGGAAAATTCAAATTAATAATATCCAATTAAATTATTCTTTAATAGCTACTCTTTGAAAAGGTCCTTTGGCAAGCTATGACCAAAGGAAAGGGGGTGTGTGTGTGTGTGTGTGTGTGTGTGTGAAACTCTGGACAACGAGGAATCCCACTCAAAGGGGTGAGTCATCCTAAGAAAGTCCACTGGTCTCCCTATGTGTCCCTACAGCAGCATCTTCATTTACACTCCCTGAAAATCGTTGTTTTGAAGAGTCTGCTGTCTCACATTTTCATAATACCACAAATCCTTGTTAGTACAAATGAAATATCTATTTACTCATCTACCTCTGATATGCCTATGGAGACACCATCTACAAATCTACCCAAAGTCCTAGGCAGCACCTCACAATTCAGAAGCTTCTTTCAAAATATATTAATATTTGAACAAATAATCAGATCTTAGTAGAAAAAACAACTAACTCAAATAGCTGATAGTTCAAAAAACTGTTTTCACATATACTGCACAAGGGAAAATACACTGAATGATTCCAGAGGGTCAATACTGGTGAAAACAGAGAACACAGTCAATTCTGTGGGAGCAAAAAAAACACTCAACTGTGTATCTGTCAATCTTAGTCTCCCAATTTATCCCTCCTCCCTCCCCACTTCCCCCCCGGTAACCATAAGTTTGTTTTCTACATCTGTGACTCTATTTGTTTTGTAAATAAGTTCATTTGTACCATTTTTTTTTAGATTCCATATATAAACAATATCATATGATATTTGTCTTTCTCTGTCTGACTTATTTCACTTAGTATGATAACTAATAAGGGCTTACTGTATAGCACAGGGAACTCTTCACAATAGTCTGTAATGACCTACATGGGAAAAGAATCTAAAAAAGAGTGGATGTATGTATATGTATATGTATAACTGATACACTTTGCTGTACAGCAGAAACTAACACAACATTGTAAATCAACTATACTCTAATAAATTTTTTTTTAAAAAAGAATTCAGCTGAATGGGCAACCAGTATACAAATCAAGGTAAAATCATTAAATTCAACTGTTAGAAATATTACAATGATAACTTTAGCTTTTCTTTTTTTTCCCTCTTTTTCCCTTTCCTTATGTGTATCCTTTCAATCAGTAGCCAGAGTTCTGAGATCACCAATAAATTCCCAACATTGGAAAAATAGCAATAGTGAAGATCTTTTCATACTTTGAGACTCATTATTAAAATTACCAATATCCACAACTGGGTTCTTGAGCGTAAGTAATCAAATGTTGCAGGTCTTCTTAAGGAGGTAAACATGTTTATTAACCACTAAGCACCAATATTATGATAGTTTAGGTCAAGTGTTACCAGTTCATACTAGTGAGACAGAAGCTGTTTCTCCTTTCTGAGCCTCTCACTGCACATGTTTGTTGAATTTCTGATAACCTTAGTGCTTGTATTAACACCTTTGAGTTATTGCAGGTGATAGAAACCCCAATTCCCTGTCAGCTCTCAAAACAAACCACCCCAGATTATCCACATCCCTTTCTTTCCAGCTGGTGTGATAAAATGAGTGAAGAGAAATACAGAGCTAAAACTTTATTTAAGAAAGATAGAAAGCTGATTAACATTAGTGAGGTGACCATCTGTTTTTTTCTGGATGCTGAAAGAGTTAAGATCAGGGCCTTTCAACCTGTAAAATGACCTCATGAATCATGACTTCTTCAGAAATCAAGAGTTTGTCAGTGAATTAACTAGAACAGGCAATATATGTTTCCTAAATAAATGTTTGCCCCACTACAAGCCAGAGGTCCCAGAAAGTTTGACATTTCAAAAATAAGGTTTGTGTTATGCCTAGTGAGCTCATATCTATACCAAATGCAAATCAATGTCCAGAAAGTGCTTGAGGCATTTTAATTGAAATAATCAAAGAAAGTTTAAAGGTGTGTAAATGTTTTGTTAGCAGTGATATTGTCAGGCACACACATTTTAAAAAATATTCAATCCAGTTTAAGAAGAACTACACCTTATTGTATAGAAAAGATATTCCTGAGGTGCTGGGTCTTACCTGTCTAGGTATAGATAGCAGAGTCCTTGGTGTATACACACATGTATGTGGGGCTGGAGAAAACTGAACCGGGACTAAGGAAACATTCCTTTGAGTACACACAGCCACCCACTGGCTGCTGGACTTAAAACCCTAGGTTCCTCTGAACAATAATATGTCAGGTTACTCCCTTCCCTGCTCGAAGCGGGTGGGGAGAGCTGACTTGTACAGTTTGAAAAGATGGTTTATAGCTGAAGCTACTTGACTTTGACTTTTGGGGAGTGGGGGAGGGGACAACTGGCCAAAGAGTCTTTCATTTTTAGCTCATCATTGTAAGGAGGGGCAACTCTGGTGCAGTCACTTTTGCACTTTGGGAGATCTGGACTGAAATTAATCAGAGGTGAGATATGGGCATGTTTTACTGGTGAAAAACAATGCAGGGTGAAGACATCCGCACACTTACATTTAAGGGAGCATATCGCAGTGCAAATTGGGTCATCTCAGGAAATATAAAAGCATTATTCCTCTGAGATTTGAAAAAAGTGTAATTACTTTTTCTACCAAGCATGATTCTTTCCAGTGACCTTCATTTTTGTTTTCTGGAAGTGAAAAGAGGTTTACATTAAAAAGGCATTTCCTCTGACTCTGTGTCCTTGAGCTGCACAAAATGTAAACCATTCCCTCCTTCCCTCTTTTGAAGAAAAAGGAGGCTTCAATCTTTCCTTCTGAACACGGTCTATCTAAATAAGGAGATGGAGTCCCATCTTTTCTATCAGCCCCATTGTTTGACTTGTCAGTAATAACACTTGAGCTGAAATTGTACAGGCGTCCTGCTAATTTAGTAATTATTGACATGGTGCTGAGCAGGAAATGATAGCAAACAGAAGGAACTGTTAAGGAGAGATGAAATAAAAGATGTTCATATCATTGTTGAATAATGGTTGAGATCATTTTGTGCTTTAAGTAGGCCCAAGACACCTTTTTCCATTTTCCTGAAACATTTATAATTTATGCTTTGTAATAGTTCCAAATATTTTTAGGACACTGGACTTTGTTTGAGAATCTTGCCAAACTGAATGGGGATCACGAAGCACACACACAGATGAGTGGGTGATGTGACCTGCTGCAGCTTCCCATTTAAGCGACAGCCCCTTTCAATCTCAACCTGCCTCTCCTCCTAATGCTTTCTTTTCTGCCCTTCTCCTTTTTAAAATTTGCATTTCTATTTATTGTCATCTTAGCTCTAGCTAAGGTCTTTGTTGCTAGGATAGGCGATGCAACCCATGGAGTTACAGCTATAGATGGCATCTTTAATTAATTATTTATTTATTTTAATTTGGAGCCTTTGCATAGCTATAGGAGCTCCCCTAAAGTTTGGTAAGCATGGGTTTGAATGGCTCATTTTTTAAAAATTGCATATTTGTGAATTTATGTAATTGTACCAGAGCAATGCACACGTGTGTATTAATGCATGTGATGACAAAAGTCATAACAATATTGAGACCAGAGTATACAAACTTGGAAATGATTTGCTAAAAGAATATAAATATGGACTCAGAAAATGCAGTGTATATTTTCATAATGCTGATATTGGAGAACAAGAACGATAGCTTTTGTGGGGGGCAATACTGTTACCTGGCATTTACTATTATGTAATGATTTTGTATCAGAATATAATTTGCCAAAGTTAGAGGACAAAGCCCTATAGCATAATAAAATGTGTTGAATTTGTTTGTGCTACAACAAAGTTGTATGGTATTACATTTTCCTCAATGTACTCTGTAATCAAATCACCACAATTTTTTTTTTTTTTTTTCTGGTACGCGGGCCTCTCACTGCTGTGACCTCTCCCGTTGCAGAGCACAGGCTCCGGACGCGCAGGCTCAGCGGCCATGGCTCATGGGCCCAGCTGCTCCGCGGAATGTGGGATCTTCCCGGACCGGGGCATGAACCCACGTCCCCTGAATCGGCAGGTGGACTCTCAGCCACTGCACCACCAGGGAAGCCCTCAAATCACCACAGTTTTAATAAGAACTGGAAACTTTTATTTTTTTTAATTCAGCATTATTAGCTTTTAAAATGCTTCACCAAAAGGGGTACAGATATATGATATAATAAAAATATGTAAAGCAAATAAGAATAGAATAAAGGATGGGAAAGAAAGAAACCTAGATGTCTTGAAGAGCTGGGTGGTGGAAGATTGTGATGAAAATGACAGTAGCAATGCTTATTTACAATAAGAAAGAAGCTAAGATGTGTCTACCACCTTCATGTGCCAGGTGCCATCTGTAGCACTTACCATGAAGTAACTTATTTACTCCTCTAACAAAATATATTTTTCATATTTTACCAAGGAGTAATCTGACACTCAGAGGGGAGGTTCAAAATGTCCAAATTCATGATTATGGTTTTAGCAGTCATTGGCTTTTTACCTGTCTGATTTCTGAGCCAGAGCTCTCAAACACTACACTATTTTGCTCCTTCTAACTTTCTTCTCTTCTTTATGTTCCTATTTTTCTATGGTTGGCATTATTACTATAGGGATTAAACAAAACACAGACAATTAAAAAAGCACCTAGCATAATATGAATTTACAATAGGTCACATCACATCTCACTGCTATTCTATTATCTAGTTCCTTATACTACTATATCATTTTTTTCCTGTGGCCTTCACATTTTTAAAAACTCCATTGTATGTTTAAATATAATAATGTTGGAGAAATAGTTCAAGTACTAAAGTACCAAATCAATGGGGAGGTGCCAGGGATAAACAAGCAAAAATTTTAACTGTTATGTATCTGAGAAAAACACCTGCCCATTAGAAACAGAAAAGCATACTTAGCTAAATATATTTTGGAAGAATCATGTCATACTTGTACACAGATAACCTAAAAGTGTTTTCATTCCATTGAAAAGTGACATACTTAAAAATTCCTGTTTGGTCGTGTCACAAAATAATCCCTTTCATGATGTTCTGTTGAGTTGTCAGGCTGCACAGTCACAGTCAGCACAAATGGAGAGTTGTTAGTTTCATTTGTCTCTACTGCTATGTAGATAAATTTCTCAGCTCAGTTTCTGGGCTAGTTGTGGTCAGAACAGTCTTAATAAGTACAGAGACAGTCTACTTAGGAATTCAAAATACAATTGATTAGGGCTACCCAAGCTGTCCCGACATTCCTTTCTCCAGGAAGTGTATTATGTAATGTAGGCAAGCTGAAAAAAAAATTGTTAGATGTCATTGTGTGAACATCCATATATATACATATATGTATTCTTACCCTCTATGTAAAAGGTTATGTCAGTTTATTATTCTATCTCGAGATAGCTTGAATCTCAAGATACGTGATTTTACCTGCAGTGTACTGGAATCTACGTCCCAATCAATTGTTGACATGTGATATAAGGGAGTGGCACAGAGAGCCCTAATAATGGCTGTTGGAAGTAACAAGTCAAAGCCCTTCCATCAGTGCCAGGGCAAGCACCCTACAGGGTTACTTAAAGAATCTCAGGGATAAGTGTTTACAGTTCCTTGATCTGTAAGTTCCAACATATTCATATTAGACAAAGGCCTATCACATTCCTATTATTTCAGTAGAGGTGATTCAATTGAAGATGTTTTAAAGCTATATTTATTTTAAGAGTAAATAAATACTTCAGCACCATTTTTTGAAGAAAAAAAAACTTGATATTCCTGTTATCACTGAAGACCTAATATGTCTGATTTTTCCCTCTGTTTAAATGTTTTTAGGACATATTCATCACCCTGTATCCCTGTATCCTGGCATCTTCTCAGTTGTAAAGGCAAGTGAACTGAAGTAATTTGTCTTCATGGCTGGTTCTGATCAGTTATAGCTATAGATGGGTGTCGCCTCGCCATATGATCCCATAGTATTTTGTACAGATTGTAGAGTGTACGTCCCTGTAGGTTCCTGTCTTATGCAAAGATTTATGAACAGAAGACCTAGTTTGTGTCACCCGTCTTTGTATCTCTAGCACCCAGCTCCAAATGCCCTCTTCCTCACTATGAATACATGCAGGACAGGACAAAGATCATATTCTTTATGTAAATAAATGAGTAATCAGAAAAGACTATCTTCATTTAGAAGAGTCTGTTATTAGGAAGGGAAATAATTGAGGATGACAGAAGTAATGCCCCATTTACAATTTGGGTGCATGCAAGTTTAGCTCAGAATCCAGGCTGAAAAAGTTGAATGCACGCAGTGATTGCGTTGAGTCCAATTTTTACATTCAGAGCTATGAAAGACTGATTTCAGAAAGACTGATTTTTGCTGGAAGTTCATAACAAGGATGGACTACTGCCGGGCTTTCCACTATCCCTGCTGCATCTCCACCCAGGAACAATTCTCCTACCATGTGGCCCTTATATTTTCCTTCCACAGGTGAAGCCCAGCAGCTTGTGACCTGCCCACAACAACTAGCGCTGATTGGACCAAGTGTGAACCAGCAACTTTAGTTGATGTATCAGCTGGTCAGAAACCTATCATCCGTGAGGTCTGAATCAAAACCACGAGATGGCTAATTAGATTGGTTCAAGTGGCAAATAGATGGGTTGGAGAAACTAGTGGCAGGTGACAGAGAAACTGTGTTATGAGGATCAGGTTCATGGGTATTAGCTCACTTTGGACAGGATGCAACAACAACTGAGAAAACTGTTAATGCCTCAAACACAAGGAAAGCTTATTTTCACTCTTATAAGAATCCATGTTAGATGCATATAGTCAGTAGTTGGCTTTCTTCAAGCAATGGTGCAAGGACTCAGGATTCTTCCACTTTGTAGCTTTATCATCCCCAAGGGACGTTGTAGCCCTGCCATCCCCTAGCGAGAAAGGGAATGCACACGGACATAGTTTTTGTTTTAATTTAGGTTGTTTTATTTTAATTAATTTATTTTTTATTTTCTTTTAATCTCCCAATTCATCACAGCACAACCCCAACCACCCGCCACTTCCCCCTTTGTGTCCATAAGTTTTTTCTCTGCATCTGTCTCAGTTACTGCTCTGCAAACCGGTTCATCTGTACCATTTTCTAGCTTCCACATATATGCGTTAATATATGATATTTGTTTTTCTCTTTCTGACTTACTTCACTCTGTATGAGTCTCTAGATCCATCCACGTCTCTACAAATGACCCAGTTTCTTTCTTTTTTATGGCTGAGTAGTATTCCATTGTATATATGTACCATGTCTTCTTTATCCATTCGTCTGTCGATGGGCATTTAGGTTGCTTCCATGATCTGGCTATTGTAAATAGTGCTGCAATGAACATTGGGGTGCACGTGTCTTTTTGAATTATGGTTTTCTCTGGGTATATGCCCAGTAGTAGGATTTCTGGGTCATATGGTAATTATATTTTTAGTTCTTTAAGGAACCTCCATACTGTTCTTCATAGTGGCTGTACCAATTTACACTCCCACCAGTGCAAGAAGGTTCCCTTTTCTCCACACCCTCTCCATCATTTGTTGTTTGTAGATTTTCTGATGATGTCCATTCTAACTGGTGTGAGGTGATACCTCATTGTAGTTTTCATTTGCATTTCTCTAATAATTAGTGATGTTGAGCAGCTTTTCATGTGCTTCTTGGCCATATGCATGCCTTCTTTGGAGAAATGTCTATTTAGGTCTTCTGCCAATTTTTGGATTGGGTTCTTTGTTTTTTTTAATATTGAGCTGCATGAGCCGTTTATATATTTTGGAGATGAATCCTTTGTCTGATGATTCATTTGCAAATATTTTCTCCCATTCTGAGCGTTGTCTTTCCGTCTTGTTTATGGATTCCTTTGCTGTGCAAAAGATTTTAAGTTTCATTAGGTCCCATTTGTTTATTTTTGTTTTTACTTCCATTACTCTAGGAGGTAGATCAAAAAATATCTTGCTGTGATTTATGTTAAAGTGTGTTCTTCCTATATTTTCCTCTAAGAGTTTTATAGTGCCTGGTCTTACATTTAGGTCTCTAATCCATTTTGAGTTTATTTTTTTGTGTATGGTGTTAAGGAGTGTTCTACTTTCATTCTTTTACATGTAGCTGTCCAGTTTTCCCAGCACCACTTATTGAAGAGACTGTCTTTTCTCCATTGTATATCCTTGCCTCCTTTGTCATAGATTAGTTGACCATAGGTGCGTGGGTTTATCTCTGGGCTTTCTATCCTGTTCCATAGATCTATATTTTTGTTTTTGTGGCAGTACCATATTGTCTTCATTACTACTGCTTTGTAGTATAGTCTGAGTCAGGGAGTCTGATTCCTCCAGCTCTGTTTCTTTCCCTCAAGACTGCTTTGGCTATTTGGGGTCTTTTGTTTCTCTATACAAATTTTAAGATTTTTTGTTCTAATTCTGTAAAAAATGCCACTGGTTAATTGATAGGGATTTCATTGAATATGTAGATTGCTTTGGGTAGTATAGTCATTTTCAGAATACTGATTCTTCCAATAACCAAGAACATGGTATATCTCTCTATCTGTTGGTATCATCTTTAATTTCTTTCATCAGTGTCTTATAGTTTAATGCATACAGGTCTTTTGTCTCCCCACGTAGGCTTATTCCTAGATATCTTCTTCTTTTTGTTGCAGTGGTAAATGGGAGTGTTCCCTTATTTTCTCTTTCAGATTTTTCACCATTAGTGTATAAGAATGCAAGAGATTTCTGTGCATTAATGTTGTATCCTGAAACTTTACCATATTCATTGATTAGCTCTAGTAGTATTCTGGTGGTGTCTTTAGGATTCTCTATGTATAGTATCATGCTATCTGCAAACAGTGACAGTTTTACTTCTTCTTTTCCAATTTGTATTCCTTTTATTTCTTTTTCTTCTCTGATTGCCATGGCTAAGACTTCCAAAACCATGTTGAATAATAGTGGTGAGAGTGGACATCCTTGTCTTTTTCCTGATCTTACAGGAAATGCTTTCAGGTTTCCACCATTGAGAATGATGTTTGCTGTGGGTTTGTCATATATGGCCTTTATTATGTTGAAGTAGGTTCCCTCTATGTCCACTTTCTGGAGAGTTTTTATCATAAATAGGTGTTGAATTTTGTCAGAAGCTTTTCTGCATCTATTGAGATGATCGTAGGGTTTTTATTCTTCAATTTGTTAATATGGTGTATCACATTGGTTGATTTGTGTATATTGAAGAATCCTTGCATCTCTGGGATAAATCCTACTTGATCATGGTGTATGATCCTTTTAATGTGTTGTTGGATTCTGTTTGCCAGTATTTCATTGAGGATTTTTGCATCTATATTTATCAGTGATATTGGTGTGTAATTTTCTTTTTTTGTAATATCTTTGTCTGGTTTTTGTATCAGGGAGAAGGTGGTCTCATAGAATGAGTTTGGGAATGTTCCTTCCTCTGCAATTTTTTGGATCAGTTTGAGAAAGATGGGTGTTACCTCTTCTCTAAATGTTTGATAGAATTCACCTGTGAAGCCATCTGGTCCTGGACTTTTGTTTGTTGGAAGATTTTTAATCACAGTTTCAATTCCATTACTTGTGATTAGTCTGTTCATATTTTCTGTTTCTTCCTGATTCAGTCTTGGAAGGTTATACCTTTCTAAGAATTTGTCCATTTCTTCCAGGTTGTCCATTTTATTGGCCTAGAGTTGCTTGTAGTAGTCTCTTAGGATGCTTTGTATTTCTGTGGTGTCTGTTGTAACTACTCCTTTTTCATTTCTAATTTTATTAGTTTGAGTCTTCTCCCTCTTTTTCTTGATGAGTCTGGCTAATGATTTATCTATTTTGTTTATCTTCTCAAAGAACCAGCTTTTAGTTTTACTGATCTTTGATATTGTTTTCTTTGTTTCTATTTCATTTATTTCTGCTCTGATCTTTACGATTTCTTTCCTCTGCTAACCTTGGGTTTTGTTTGTTCTTCCTTCTCTAGTTCCTTTATGTGTAACGTTAGATCGTTTATTTGAGATTTCTCCTGTTTCTTGAGGTAGGCTTGTATAGCTATAAACTTCCCTCTTAGAACTGCTTTTGCTGCATCTCATAGGTTTTGGATCATCGTGTTTTCATTGTCATTTGTCTCTACGTATTTTTTTGATTTCTTCTTTGATTTCTTCAGCGATCTCTTGGTTATTTAGTAACATATTTTTAGCCTCCATGTGTTTGTGTTTTTTACATTTTTTCCCTGTAATTGATTTCTAAGTTCATAGCGTTGTGGTCAGAAAAGATGTTTGATATGGTTTCAATTTTCTTAAATTTACAGAGGTTTAGTTTGTGACCCAAGATGTGATCTATCCTGGAGAATGTTCCATTAGCACTTGAGAAGAAAGTGTAATCTGCTGTTTTTGGATGGAGTGTCCTATAAATATCAATTAATTCTATCTGGTGTATTGTGTAATTTAAAGCTTGTCTTTCCTTATTAATTTTCTGTTCGGATGATCTGTCCATTGGTGTAAGTGAGGTGTTAAACTCCCCCACTATTATTGTGTTACTGTTGATTTCCTCTTTTATAGCTGTTAGGAGTTGCCTTATGTATTGACGTGCTCCTATGTTGGGTGCATATATATTTATAATTGTTATATCTTCTTCTTGGATTGATCCCTTGATCATTATGTCGTGCCCTTCCTTGTCTCTTGTAACATTCTTTATTTTGAAGTCTATTTTATTTGATATGAGTATTGCCACTCCAGCTTTCTTCTGATTTCCATTTGCATGGAATATCTTTTTCCATCCCCTCCCTTTCAGTCTGTATGTGTCCCTAGGTCTGAAATCGGTCTCTTGTAGACAGCATATATAAGGGTCTTGGTTTTGTATCCACTCAGCAAGAGTGTGTCTTTTGGTTGGAGCATTTAATCCATTCACATTTAAGGTAATTATCGATATGTATGTTCCTATGACCATTTTCTTAATTGTTTTGAGTTTGTTTTTGTAGGTCCTTTTCTTCTCTTGTGTGTCCCACTTAGAGAAGTTCCTTTAGCATTTGTTGTAGAGCTGGTTTGGTGGTGCTGAATTCTCTTAGCTTTTGCTTGTCTGTAAAGGTTTGATTTCTCCATCGAATCTGAAGGAGATCTTTGCCAGGTAGAGTAATCTTTTTTGTAGGTTCTTCCCTTTCATCACTTTAAATATATCATGCCACTCCCTTCTGGCTTGTAGAGTTACTGCTGAGAAATCAGCTTATGGGAGTTCCCTTGTATATTATTTGTCATTTTTCAGTTGCTGCCTTCAATAATTTTTCTCTGTCTTTAATTTTTGCCAATTTGATTACTATTTGTCTCGGAATGTTTCTTCTTGGGTTTATCCTGTATGGGACTCTCTGAGCTTCCTGGAGTTGGGTGACTATTTCCTTTCCCATATTAGGGAAGTTTTCGACTATAATCACTATATTTTCTCAGGTCCCTTCTCTCTCTCTTCTCCTTCTGAGACCCCTATAATGTGAATGCTTCTTTTGTTTGTTTGTTTGTTTTGGGGTTTTTTTGCGGTACATGGGCCTGTCACTGTTGTGGCCTCTCCCGTTGCGGAGCACAGGCTCTGGATGGGCAGGCTCAGTGGCCATGGCTCACAGGCCTAGCCGCTCCATGGCATGTGGGATCTTCCCAGACCGGGGCACGAACCCGTGTCCCCTGCATCGGCAGGTGGACTCTCAACCACTGTGCCACCAGGGAAGCCCTGCTGTTGTGTTTATTGTTGTTCCAGAAGTTTCTTTGGCTGTCTTCATTTATGTTCATTATTTTTTCTTTATTCTGTTCCACAGCAGTGAATTCCACCATTGTGTCTTCCAGGTCAGTTATCTGTTCTTCTGCCTCAGATATTCTGCTATTGATTCCTTCTAGTGTATTTTTCATTTCAGTTATTGTATTGTTCATCGCTGTTTGTTTGTTCTTTAATTATTCTAGATCTTTGTTAAACATTCTTGCATCGTCTCGATCTTTGCCTCCATTCTTTTTCCGAGGTCCTGGATCATCTTCACCATCATTATTCTGAATTCTTTTTCTGGAAGGTTGCCTATATCCATTTCATTTAGTTGTTTTTTCTGGGGTTTTATTCATCTGATATATAGCCCTCTGCATTTTCATCTTGTCTATCTTTCTGTGAATGTGGTTTCTGTTCCATAGGCTGCAAGATTGTAGTTCTTCTGCTGTCTGCCCTCTGGTGGATGAGGCTATCTAAGAGGCATGTGGAAGTTTCCTAATGGGAGGGACTGGTGGTGGGTAGAGCTGGCTGTTGCTCTGGTGGGCAGAGCTCAGTAAAACTTTAATCCACTTCTCTGGTGATGCGTGGGGCTGGCTTCCCTCCCTGTTGGTTGTTTGGCCTGAGGCACCCAACACTGGAGCCTACCAGGGCTCTTTGGTGAGGCTAATGGCAGACTCTGGGAGGGCTCATGCCAAGGGTTCCTACCCAGAACTTCTGCTGCCAGTTTCCTTGTCCCTTCATGAGCCATGCTGCCCCCCACCTCTGCAGGAGACACTCCAACACTAGCAGGTAGGTCTAGTTCAGTTCTCTATGGTGTCACTGCTCCTTCCCCTGGGTCCTGATGCACACACTACTTTGTGTGTGCCCTCCAAGAGTGGAGTCTCTGTTTCTCCCAGTCCTGCCAAAGTCCTGCAATTAAATCCTGCTAGCCTTCAAAGTCTGATTCTCTAGGAATTCCTCCTCCCATTGCCAGACCCCTAGGTTGGGAAGCCTGATGTGTGGCTCAGAACCTTCACTTCAGTGGGTGGACTTCTGTGGTATAAGTGTTCTCCACTTTGTGAGTCACCCACCCAGCAGTTACGGGATTTGATTTTATTGTGATAGCTCCCCTGCTACTGTCTCATTGCAGAGTCTCCTTTGTCTTTGCATATGGGGTATCATTTTTGGTGAGTTCCAGTGTCTTCTTGTCGATGATTGTTCAGCAGTTAGTTGTGCTTCTGGTGTTATGGAAAGAGGGTGTGAGAGCATGTCCTTCTACTCCACCATCTTGAACCAATCTCAGACATTGTCTTCTTAAAAGCCTGGGCTTGAAGCTATTGCTTCCCTTCAGACTCCGTTAGTGAAGACCAGTCATGTCATCACCCTTAATTGCAGGAGATGCTGGGAAATTTGTAGCACTGTATGTAAAGAGAGACAAAGAAATAGATTGTTGGTGACCTGCTACACACCCAAGCCAAGAGCCATAGGCAAGCCAGAGTTACAATGAGTCATAAAGAGATGGTTGAGTTACTCAGGGAAGAAGAAAACAGAAGCAAAAGTCCTGAGAGAAAGAGAAACTGTTAAACTACCTTGATCACATTTTTTCCATTGTTCTTTTTCTGAAATCCTCACAATATTCTTCGTATATTCTTATGATATTGCACCCTTTAACAGAGTTGGCATGAGTAGTTCTCATTTCCTTGCAACCAAATAAAGGCACAGTGCACAGCAGTGTAGATTTAGAAGAGGAGATAGGTTACATTAAAAGAGTATAATATAATCAGATGATATTTATAGACTTATTTTTATGAATCTATTAACACAATCTGTACTTTTTTTCTGTATATTCAAACTAGAATTGAGAAAAATGAGACCAAGACACTATCAAAAATGAATTCTTTCCATGATTGTCTCAGTAGAAAGCAGTGACATGAAAAGCTAATTTGCAAGCTATGCTTAATACTTGATTTCAGTTTTCTTTATACTTAAAACTAGGATTTCCCAACAGTGACTTCACTTGGAATCTTTCTAAGTTACAGAAATATTAGCAGTTTACTTTGGTCATATCCTGGGCCAATGCAGCAGCCCTATCTCATTGACATAAACCTAATTAAACTAAAAAGAGAAAGGGAAAAGCTGAATTCTAAAGCACTTCTCTCCCTCTTTCAAGCTGGAGGGGAACATTTCCACTCAAAGAACAGCTCCACTCACCTCACTACATCTCACACAGGCAATGTGAGCAGCACCGAGAACTCAATCACGTTTTCCCCTGAGGCTGGTGACAATTACAAACTAGCTGCCATAAGACAGTATTTACAGATCTTTACTACAAACACAAATTGGTACTTTTCATCAAGATAAGGCAATGTATGCCACACATACCATGGCACTCAAATATAACTGTTCCTTTCAATGTCTAACATCTTTGAAATGGGTGAGGCTATTACTAGGAGCAATGCCTTCAATGCCATTTTCAGTTCCACTATTCACAGGTTTTTTTTTTTTTTCCTTCAAACCAGCACCAGTCAGCTGGCCTCTTGATCAGTTTGGTAGAAGTTGGGAGATACACGATATTTGGAGAGAAAGAATATAATTTAAGGAAAAAATACTTGGAGGAATGAAATTTTGTAGATGCCTTGCCATTTTCAAATGTTCTCATGCTGTCTCCTTTTGGATAACGTTCCCTTCCCTCACCTTCCCAATATTGCTATAACATTGCATCTGATATTTAAGAAATGTTTTGTTTTAATGTCACCTGATTTTATCTTTTTCTAAATCTGTTTTCTAACTGATTTGATATTTCAAGGCAACAAATAGACAAAGTCTTTGTTATTGAATTGGAAACAAAAGATACAGTGGAGAAGCATATTAAAATGTTCAGAAAATCCTAAACTGAAATCTGTTTACTAAGCTACCAGCTGTCACTTCCTCTTCTGGCTACCATGCACTACCTATCCAGAACTGTCACTTCACAATCATCCTTACTCTATGGTATAGCTGCTCAGATGTTTTCTGTTTTTTCTTTTAAGTCTACAAAAAAAAAAAAAAACAATTTCATATTTAACCATACTATATATTTGCTTTCATTATCAACTAAATTCAATAAGCTCCCTTTCAAAATGATTTATAATGGACATTTGTAAGGGAGTGATGTAATGTTCAATCTATTTAATAGTAAAAGTCAAAGAATTAAACTAAATAACCAGTTTCAGATTTGCAGTTTAGCCAACGACAACAGGAATGGTGAGAGTGGAACAGAGTATGTTGACTGGAGTATTTAAGAGTTCAATCATGAATTTAAAACAGTTAAAAATTGGGGTTCAAAGTTATGAATTCTGTTCCAAATGATGAGGAGCTATTTCTGACACGTTAGAATTATTTTCTAATCTTAATGAAATACTAAGTTGAGATGTTTATTCAAGAGACAAAAAATAAAAATGGTTTCAGGACACCATTACTAGTCTTCATCTCCAACCCCACCCCCAGCCCTTCACCCCCCTTTCAACGTTGGCAACTTCTGATACCCCTTTCGGCAAACTCAGAAGAGCCAAAGATTAAATGTGCCACGGAGACCAATTCCCTTTCTCCACAACTCAGGTGCCAGAAGGAAGGAAATGTGCTTCATAAACTCCTGTTTATGAAGAGGGCCTAGAGGGTAGGGTGGGGCTGTTCATGGTTGAGCCGCCCTCACAGAATGGATAAAGGCAAGTGTTTGTCTCCCAAACTTGCCACCTTGCTTCTTCCAGGGCCACTAGACTCCATCCTATTTAATCTGCATGTGATTCCTTTTTATTAAAGTCCTGTTTTCTTAAAGAAGCAATGGTGTCAGCATGGGGAATAGGATACCGAGCTTGGGAACCCCGGAGCTCTCATGGCTACATATACTCACTGAAACACCACCAGCAAACAGGCCCTATTGGCAAAGGAGAGAAATGTGCAAACTTGATGAGGCATTAATCACACCTGAAATGTGATTTTTAAGGTGTCACGAAATCCACATTGACTGACTGGTCCTTTTAATCTTAATTTTGAACAGTTGCTACTCCAATTAAATTCTACCACCTAGCACTTTCAAACAGCTCCTGGTTGTTTCCACAAACTCCGTTAATGGACAGCTGTTTCTGACAGCCCCCCTGATTTGCCAGTGCTGTGTTGGCTGCCAGAGCAGGAGGCCCCATTCTGCATTCCGCTGCTGGCACCGGGGGATATGCAAATGAACACATGAATCAGTTGTCGCCACCACAGACACCGTGCAGCGAGAAGATGATCAGAATGTGTGGGGAGATTAGTTGGCTGCAAGTGAGGGGAAAAGAAAAAAAGCTTAGATTTCTTTGAGTTTTTTTTTTTTTTCCTTTTTTCAAGTGTCTCCAGTTTATTTTAACTTTGTGCCATTCATTAGATTTCAGTTCAGGACAGTGCAATCTGTTCCTCTCCAATCACCAATAGAAACCCCAAAGTTTGGGAATGATAGAAACATTTCACATAAATACTGTTAGAACAACCATAGCACAAGGAGAATAGTATATACACTTCAGTGATTCAAATATTTTCCCAGCTGTGAAGGTGGGGGAGGGGATGACAAAAAACTTTACTTTCCCATCAGGATGTGAGTAAGAAAATTTTGCTCAGAGTCCAAAGCCTGGTTGTAAGTGTTCTAAATTATTTCCAACAAGGGATTCTCTGAATTGCTTCACTGGTTGGGTCAAACGCTCACACACACAGTGGAAATAGGTTAAAAAAATAATAAAGCAACATCAGCACCAAGGTCTCCTGTTCTATTGCTCAGAACTTCCTGATATACCAAATATTGGAGGTATGTTTCTGCTATTGTATTCTTTAGGTTTCAATAAGGGAAACAGAACCACAATGAGCCACGTAGAGTAAGGGAATTATTACGGAGATTGGACCTGACTGAATAGTGGGGTCTGGTAGTGGGCCCGAGGTCGCTGTAGGTCTGCAGAATTGGTGGTTGGGAAGGAAAGCTGAACTTAGAGTGGGAGAAGGCAAGGACACACTGAAATCCATGAGGACAAACTGGAACCTATGAGGACAATTGGAAACCCATGAGAAATTGATTCTCTCTCACTGCCTGCAATGTTGACGGCACAGGTGGTCTACAGAAGGAGCTGACACCCTTGGCCACAGATCATTCCATTAACTTGACCTAAGACTTGAAGAGACTGAAGGAAGAGATGTAGTGGGAGCAGAGGAGAGAGGGCCCTGATGCTCCCTCACAGCAGTCAGGTGAGACAGCAGGACAGTGACAACATAACAAGCTACAGTGGTGCCGGGAGCCTAGCTCCAAATTCTGAGCATGACTGCTGTTTCACTTCACCTTCCCCATCATGACAAATTTCTGTATGACCAACCCTAACTCAAACCATACAGGAAGGCAATTCTGTGAATCATCTTTCCAGATCTGCTAGGTTGATCCATAAAAAAACACCACAGATGGATACCCAGTTCCACTCTGCCTTCAGAATCTGTTGTTATGTAATTTACTCTAGTTCTCTGTGTCAGGGCTAATACCAGACACATGAGCTAGAGGATGGAGGAAGTGGACAAGAAGAACTAGAGTCAGGGATGGACTTGGGTGATTAAATTATAAGAGGGGCTGGAGTGAAGATTGTTGGAAAATGTACCATTGTTCAGGGATTGGAAACAAATCAATAACATATATTGATTTTAATCAAGTACTATTAGAAACTCCACACTGTGGGGAGTCCTGTCCATATACTGCATAGGTACAAAACATGAGAAGGATGAAATACTATGATTTCAATTATATATGGCTAACTCATATTATCTAGGACTCCTTTTGCCTTCAATCTTAAACAGAATGAATTTAGACTCCATTTCGAAGCTGATTTCACATCAGTATGTACAAGTTGATTTAAAGTTTCAAATTTTGAAAATATCTTGATATAGAGGAGATCTTAAATATGATTTGACAAGAGAGTAATAGCCAGAAGAAATCCTATGCCGTCATCAGAGTTGATTCAAAACCTTTGTAGGTCTGATGGTGTAACTCATTACCAGAAAATAGTTTTCTTTAACTCAAATATAAGTTGTGAATTCATAACAGTTCATTTTCACTTATGATGTTATACCAGAACACCCAAATATAAAATCATTTAATTATACAATTAACCAACAAATGACAGACTCTAGTAGCTTTTTGGAAGCAGACACACACACACACACACACACACACACACACACACACACAGACATACACAAACATACACACTGAAAAACTGTGAAGTACAATACCCTGTCCACTAGAATTATTCCTACCCTCCACTGCCAAACCTAATAGGTTTGGTGCTCCTGATTTATCAATTGTTCTATACTTATAGACAAATATGTATCTATATTTTTCTTTTATAAAAGGGAATTATGTTGTACCCATTCATTTGCAATTGTACTGAATATTTTCCATATCAGTAAGAATAGAAATATCTTATTCTTTTTTTTTAAGTTGAAGTATAGCTGATTTGCAATACTGTGTTAATTTCTGCTGTACAACAAAATGATTCAGTTATACATATATATATATATACTTTCTTTAGATTCTTTTCCATTATGGTTGATCACAGGATACTGAATATAGTTACCCGTGCTATACAGTAGGACCTTTTTGTTTATCCATTCTATACATAATGGTTTGCATCTGCTAAGCCCAAACTCCCGATCCATCCTTTCCCCATCCTCCTCTCCCTTGGCAACCACAAGTTTGTACTCTATGTCTGAGAATCTGTTTCTGTTTCATAGATAGGTTCATTTGTGTCAGAAATATCTCATTCTTTATATGCATTTCACTTTGTCTCTTTAATCTATTTAATCATTCTTTTATTGATGGAAATTAAGGTTACTTCCCTACCCCTCTTTTAAAAAATAACATTCTCTCATAAAATCTCATGGCATCTCTTTCTTAGTTGGTCTTTCACAACTAAGCTCACCGGATTTTAGGGCTTAATGAGGAAGAAGCTATGTCCTTTTACTCTCCTGAAGACCAAAGAGAACGTTAATTTGCACTCTTCTCTCATACCACAAATGTTTGGTTTATTTGTTTCTTTCCCTCCACTCAGAGCAAGCTAATATAGCATGTCAGGTCCTGCCTTCCTAGTCTTCATCCATTGCTGAGCCCACTACACTGGAAGAAGTCAAAGAGGTCATTCTTCAGCTCTATATGGCATTGCCAAAGCAGATTTCCAGTTTCAAAAATATATTAGGGATTTTATTAATGGCCATAGTGAAGTTTTCAGAAATGGCTAATTAGGTAAATGGCTTGGTAAGGACCTAATTAATATAGTTCCACAATGAAGAATGCTCACTTCTCCCTCTGTCTATAAGAAACACTGTCTGTACTTCTCATGTCTAGATGCCTTAGAATCTCCCTTTACACTAAAAGGTCCACATCTCCTGATCAGAATACCCCTTCTTGGGAAACACCTTGTAGAACAAGATTAAAGCAGACATATTGCGGCTGCTAGTCAATGTATCTCTTGTCTGAAATGATTGTGTAGACTTGCACTTTCTCCCTTTTTAATCAATTAACAATTGATGCTAATGGCAGAATCATTTGTTTCTCATCAGCAAGTTTTCCTTCAGCTTTAGCACTTTACTGTGTCTTGGTTACGTTCTTTGTAAGGGGCTTGAGAAATCAGAACTTTAGATCGATAAGTTGCTTAGCATAACCCAGCCCAGCAACCAGTCAGTTCTGCTTGGAAAGCTAGAGATCTAATGTCGATCAGCATTCCCTCTGTTCCGTTACTGAGGGCCACTGATCTCTTGGAAACTGTGCTCCTTATCAGAACCCATGGCTTACTGAATATAAAAATATGGTAGCCATCCAAGTATTGCCTACAGTACTCTTGTAAAAAACAAGCCTATCAAATCTTAAGAACACAACTTTGTTTAGAGTGACATTCTCCTACCCCTTACCCTTATCTCATATTTTCATAAATTCTTATAATTCTGGAATAATAGCATTCATCACATGAGTGTTGTAATTGTCTGTTTGCCACTCTACATTATAAGCTACTTGCTTATAGGGAAGGAAGGAAGGAAAGGAGGAAGGGAGATAAGAAGGAGAAAGGAAAAAGGAAGTGAGAAAGAAACACTCTTGAGGCAGTATGCTGTAGAAAGTTAGAATAAATCTAATGAGATACTTATAAACTTAAATGTACCAATCACTCTCCCAACATGCTAGCTATTAATATTCCTCATTCTATGCCAAATGCAATGGTTTCCCAGAGTACTAGGCATGACTCAGGAGATTGGATGGTGGGTGATATTTAAAAATAAGGGCATTTCATCGGTTCACCTGGTGTATTCTTGAAGGGAACTGGTGAGCATAGCTGATCTTTGACAAGAAGCCTCAGAGGTAGTCAGCTAGAGAGGCAACTCCTTAATCTAACACCTAATTTGGTGTCTTCACTTAGTAGGTTCTCAGTAAATATTTAGAGAATAAATGCTTAGATCAACAAATGCTTAGGTCAGGGCCTATAATTTATGCTTACTTTTTAAAAAACAATATACTACACTAATCATAATAAAAGAAAAGAACAAGCTACAGCAGGGAACAGTACCATTGGGAGAGATTAGAAGGGTCCACAGGGGCCAGATAGTGCTGAGATTTGCATCATGGCAGTTTGAATTTATTGACTTTTTATTATTTAAGTTTATTTTTTCTTTTTAGATTTATTTTCTTTATTTAATAATCTTGTTTTTCCCATTTTCTTTTAATTTTCTTTAAAATATTAATATTTTATATGAAAAGAATCACAAATGACTTTATCTTTCTAGGTCCATCTACCACAGGACAAGATACAT
Organism: Phocoena phocoena; assembly: GCF_963924675.1. NCBI lineage: Eukaryota > Metazoa > Chordata > Mammalia > Artiodactyla > Phocoenidae > Phocoena > Phocoena phocoena. Next base: position 128,421,082 of record NC_089220.1, on the reverse strand, counting down.
AGTAGACACTCAAAAAAATAAGTTTGTTTATGAAAAAATGACTAGCTAATATTATTATCTAACTTATATAAAAAGTTGGTGTTGGCAGAGCAATGTTTAGAAAATCTTCCAATTGATAACAGCTAGTTATTTTCTTGTTAAGATGATATACATGTCACATATTGCTTTCTCATTATTAATGTGTTTTGCATTATGAATTAGAATGTTATAAGTACACCTTTATTTCTTGATAATTTGGAAGAACATGCTATAATAACATTATTTTCCATTATGTTAAAAGAAAAGGCCATATGGTTTGGGGGTTCTTTTGTGGTGGGAGGGCATGTTTCTATACTCTTTTATTAATCCATTTCCATATCAAACGTGACTGTTATTTTTCTGAAAGAGAAATTTGGAGACAGCCTGAGAACTTGATTAAGGGCAAGAGTAATGAAAAACACTGTATTTTCCAAATCTCAAATTACAGAGCTTCAGAGGCACCATAGATGAGTTTTGTTCTTCCCTGTGAGATACAGAATAAAAAAGAGCAATAAGCCCCAAACAGAGCGCTGATCCATGAGCACCTTTTAAACCACAATGAAGTAAACCAGTGGTGCCGTAGAGGGAAACAGAAACGTGAAAGGCAGAGGGATCTGATTGAAACTGGGGTTCCACTTCTTAGTACCTCCAAAGTCCTGGTCTTTGATTGAATACTCTGGAATTTAATTTTCCAGTGTGTAAATGAGCATAATACTTTCCTCTTAGAGTTTTATGATGATTAAATGAAATAATATTTTTATAGAAACATATTAGTAGCATGATCATTAAGCACATGTCATAAATGATGTCTGTTCTCCTTATGATGTCTGTTCTCCTAATACATCAAATATTAAAATTTAAATTATGCTTTTTTAAAAGCCAGTTGGGTGAGGTAGGATATTTAATGAGTATCTCTGTATGCCAGGCCAGGTATTTATTGACGAAGACCCAAAGCAGAAGAATAATTGCTGAACTTTCACACATAGAATAGTCCAGCATGGACAGGCCTGAGCCTTACAACATTTTAAAGCATCTCTTATTTTATCGAGCAATTTTTTAGATGAAAATAAAATAGAAATAAGACTGTTAAAATAAATAGAAATAAAATAGAAATAAAGTGTTCTGTAAAATACTGGGTATTTTACAGAAGTTATTTTTTACTCTCATTTCATTTAGAGTATTATTATTCTCATTTTGCAGCATAGGAATCTAAAACTTAGAATGTTTAATTAAGCCACCCAAAACACATGTGGAGAAAGTGGGGTGCTGATTGCTATCTCCCATTCTACATGCTCTCACCTTCTCATTCTATAGATGAGAAAACCGAAGCCTGGGGCAGATAAGTGAGGACTGGAGGGATGAGGATTGACCTTTGAATCAGAATTCCCTGTGTTTTCAATCCTGCCTCTACCCTTTTCTGGCTGCTTGAGCTCTGACAAAAACAATTAACCTCTCTAAACCTCCGGAGATTTTAAACAGTATATTTTTAATTGGCTTGTTTAGCATTTCCTAAATTATATCCCTTTGGAACACTTGTTCCATCAGATGTTTAAAAATGTTAAAAAAAAAAAAAAAGTTTCAGTGATCCAGTAAGTCTTGGAAACTCTGGTTTAAAACAAAGTTAAGCCAGTTGCTATACTGCAAAATCCTTAGAGCCTCTAAAATGCTAATTGCATCAAAATCTCTAAGGGAGGGAAAAGCAGACAGAAAGCATTGATTTTTTTCATAGAAAATAATACAGAAAGTCCAGTTCTTTATTCTCCATTCCATTGTACCGCATCTTAATGTTTCTAAAAGTTCTTTATTTTTCAATTATCATTTAAAAACATTGTGCCAATTTTTATAACTATTATATAGATCAAGATATTGAACATTCTACCCTGAGAAGTTTCCCACCTGCTCATTCCCAGTCATTCCTCCCCCCCAATCCCCAACCATCCCAAAGGAGGCACTATTTTGACTGCCATTGCCTTGGATTAGTTTTGCCAACTCACGAACTCCATTTAGGGGATTCCCTGGTAGTCTACTGGTTAGGATTCTGAGCTTTCACTGCTGAGGGCATGGGTTCAATCCCTGGTTGGGGAACTGGCTACCTTAGCTCCATTTTCAGATTTTGTTTATTTTATTGCTTATTATCATTACTATTTTTGCTATTTTAACAGTGTTATTGAGAAGCATCACTGACATACAGTAAACTGCATGTATTGAAAGTGTATCACTTTAAGTTTTGACATACGTATACACCTGTGAAAAGATCACCACAGCCAAGACAATGAACATATCCATCAGCCAAGAATTCCCTCCTGCCCCTTGCTCATCCCTCCCTCCTGTCCCCCTCTCCCACTGGGCAACCTCTGATCTGCATTCTGTCACTGTGAATTGTTTTGCATTTTCTAGAGTTTTATAAAAATTAAATGATACAACAGGTATTCTGTCTGATTACTTTCACTCAGCAAAATTATTTTGAGATTCATCCCTGTCATTTCAAATATCCATAGTCCATTCCATTTTATTGCCATGTAGTATTCCATTACAAGGATATACCATGATTTGTTTATCCATTCAGCTGTTAATGGACATATGACTTGTTTCTAGTTATTGACTATTACAAAAAATGCTGCTATGAACATCTGTGTAGAAGAGTTTGAATGGACTGATGCTTTCATTAATCTTGGGTAATCCCTAAGAGAAGAATGGTTGGATTACATGGTAAAACATATGGTGTTTTACTTTTTAAAAATTTTCTAATGTGTTTTTCAATTTACACCATTTTACATTCCTATCAGTAGCTTATGAGAATTCCCTCTCTCCACATACTCTCCAAGACTAAGTTATGACAAATCTTTTAATTCAGTCATTCTAATTGATGTGCACTAGTACCTCATTATGAGTTTAATTTTCATTTCCTAAATGACTAATGATAAGCTGCAGCTTTTCCTCTGCCTACTGGCCATATCTAATTTGGCGAGGTGTCTGCTCAAATTGTATGCCCATATTTTATTGCATTTTTTCCTGTTGTTGGATTTTGAAAGTTTTCTATGTATTCTGAATACAAGTCCTCTTTGAAATATATAATTGGTGATCATTTTCTTCCAGTCTGTGGCATGTCTTTTCAATCTCTTAACAGTGTCTTTTAAACAGCAGAAGCTTTGAATTTTGCTGAAATCCCAATTATCAATTTATTTTTTATACATCATGTTTTTGATGTCATTGCTAAGAAATCTTTGCCTAACTCAAGGCCACAGAGATTTCTCCTATATTCTGGAAATGTCATAGTTTTAGGTGATACATTTAGGTCTATGATACATCTTGAGTTAACTTTTTATACAGTGTGAGGTATCAGTAAGATTTCATATTTTGCTTATGGATATAGAATGTACTAGTACCATTTATTAAAAAGACTATCCTTTCTACACTGAATTGTCTTTCCACCTCTATCGAAAATCAGTTGTCCATATATTGGGCAGATTATTTATGGACTCTATTACGTTCCATTGATTTACTTAGCTATCTTTATAACAATAGCACAGGGCTTTGATAATTGTCACTTTATACATTTGAAATCAAGTAGTATTAGTTATTCAACTTTTATTTTCTTCAAATTGTTTGCGTTCTTCTAAGTCCTTAGAATTTTTATGTGAATTTTAGGATATCTTGTCAAGGTTTACAAAACTCCTTTGTAATGTGGAATGGCATAGTGTTGAATCTATGGATAAATTTGGGGAACATTGGCACCTTAAAAAATATTGAGGTTTTCAAGATAATCTCAGTATATCTTCCCACTTATGTATGTCTTCATTAATTTATCTTAGCCATGCTTTTTTTTTTAGTTTTTATTTATAGGTTTTACACATTTTTGTTAGATTTATACCTAAGTTTCTTATAATTTATGCTCTTCTAAAGGTACTGTTTTTTATTTCAAATTCCAATTTTCCTTGCTAGTATATAGAAATACAATTGGTTCCTGCACATTCTACAATCCTGCCAAATTCATTTTTTATGCTACTAGATTCCACCAATCTTACACATGAATGATAATGTCCTTGTGAATAAAGACAGCTTTACTCTTCCCTTTCCAGTCTGGGAAGAAATGGACTACAATTTCATACAACAATATGGATGAATCTCAAATAATTATATAGAGGTAAAAGAAGACAGACCCCAAAAAAGAGAATGTACTGTGTGATTCCATTTATATAAAATACTAGAAAATAAGAAAATGAAAACTTATGTACAGTGATAGAAATCAGGTTATTTGTTACCTGGGACCAGAATGAGTGGCCAGGAAGGAACAAGACAGAATTACAAAGGACTTGGGGAAACTTTGGGTGATAATGCATCTGTTCTTTGCAAGGATGACTGCATAAGTGTATACATATGGCAAAACTTGCCTAATTTGTATGTATTAAGTATATGCAATATATTATATGTCAATTAGACCTTAATTTTTTTTAAAAGGGGCAAAAATATAGTATAGAGAGGATTTACATGTTTCCTTCAGGCACTTGGGAACACTATCAGTCTGGATATAATTTACTTTAAAACAAATCTCCAGTTTGGGATGATGAATAGAATGACAGATATAAACTGAATTCTGTCTTAAAGGCACGTGCTTGCAAATTTGTGTTTACAAACAGAGGAAACATTTTTCACATTGCTGTTCCACCTCGGCACCGTGTACACGAAGGTAAGTGCCACAACTTTGAGGTCCCAGGTTTAAAACAACTTTCCCCTCTTCCCCTGTCCCCCTCCCTGGCCCCTGTTCCTGAGTCACTGGCTTTGCAAGCCAAGCCTTATGTGTATTGAGAAGATTACAATTGGAAGTGGATCTCAGTGACTGTGGAAACTTTCTATTCAACACAGCAGGTTTCGTTGTTTCTTTGGTTGGTTTCTTCTACATTTCATTGGTAAATTGGAAGCTGAGAGATCAGAAAGATCTGACCATATGTTCCCACTTTTTGATTAACAATTGACTTTGAGGCCTAGACCACAAATGTAGGAAGAAAAAGTGGCACAACTTTGTAAAAACACTAAGTAGGGAGTTAGGAAGGTAGGAATCCATGGTTCATATAGGAATTTTTTGTCTATCTTTTAAAATGCTCTTTGTAAATATTATTGCATATTTAATGTCAGAGCACTCATTACTTCCTAATTATTCCTACCTGTTAATATGTTTTAAGTCAAAAGTATACTTTAAATCCCACTATTGGGCATGTACCCTGAGAAAACCATATTCAGAAGGAGTCATGTACCACAATGTTCATTACAGCACTATTTACGGCAGCCAGGACATGGAAGCAACCTAAGTGTCCATCGACAGATGAATGGATAAAGAAGATGTGGCACATATATACAATGGAATATTACTCAGCCATAAAAAGAAACAAAATTGAGTTATTTGCAGCGAGGTGGATGGACCTAGAGTCTGTCATACAGAGTGAAGTAAGTCAGAAAGAGAAAAAAAAATGGTTCTGAAGAACCTAGGGGCAGGAGAGCAATAAAGACAAAGATGTAGAGAATGGACTTGAAGATATGGGGAGGGGGAAGGGTAAGCTGGCACAAAGTGAGAGAGTGGCATGGACATATATACCCTACCAAATGTAAAATAGATAGCTAGTGGGAAGCAACCGCATAGCACAGGGAGACCAGCTGGTTGCTTTGTGAGCACCTAGAGGGGTGGAATAGGGTGAGTGGGAGGGAGACGCAAGAGGGAGGGTATATGGGAACATATGTATACATGTAGTATAGCTGATTCACTTTGTTATACAGCAGAAACTAACACAACAATGTAAAGCAATTATACTCCAATAAAGGTGTTAAATAAAAAAAGAAAACAGATAAAAAAAACCTATGCTTTATTTTTCCATTTATTCTCTCTTATACTCAAAGAATCATCTTCATATGAAGTGCAAGAAGTTAAAAGCCAGAATAAAGAAATAGATGCTTGGTTCACATAAAATAGTGAGAATTATCATCATCTTTTTCTTCCTCATTAGAAACAAATGACTTCAAGTGAAATTAAGGACATATTTTACTTCAAACCCTGAGACTTTCTTTTGTCATCCAAAAACATTTTAGTCATAGAATTATATTAAAATATAACTTTTGATCTCTGCCTGTAGAAAGATGCTTGGCAGTGATCAATAAATACTTTTTAAATGAATAAATTAATGAATGTATTTTTTAAAGACAATAGAAAGATTTGATGGTGGAATGGACATTCCCTGAGAGGTATTCAGCCTTCACAGGAATAGGTGAAGATTCCTGTTTCTGTCTTCACCTAGCCCTATGTGTGTTACTGGGGATAAACAGATGGGAGGGAGACGGCCCCAAACCTGGAGATGCTCATTTGACACAGTAACTGATGGGTGACGCATGTCTGTAAATCAAGGACTGGGTTGATGATTTAAGAAAATCGCTGTGAGTTCCCTATTCTATCCTCTTGTTCCCTGGATGGAAGGCAGGTTGGCAGTTGGATGAACAGGGATAGGCCAAAACCTACCTTTCTCCAGGGTGATGAATAGAGAACCAAACTTTACCCTGGGGATCTAGCAGTGCCGGGGGAGAAAGCACTTGGGTTAACTCTGGGCCAACAAGGCTCTCACTGGGAGTCCAAGTTCTCCTGCAGTGGTTCATTTAAATTCTTGTTTTCTTTTTTTAATTAGAGTATAGTTGATTTACAATGTTGTGTTACAGCAAAGTGAATCAGTTATATGTATACATATATCCACTCTTTTTTAGATTCTTTTCCCATATAGGTCATTACAGAGTGTTGAGTAGAGTTCCCTGTGCTATACAGTAGGTCCTTATTAATTACCTTTTTATATATAGTAGTGTGTGTATGTGTCAATCCCAATGTCCCAATATATACCTTCCCCCCTTTCCCCACAGTAACTATAAGATTGTTTCTACATTTGTAACTCTATTTCTGCTTTGTAAATAAGTTCATTTGTACCATTTTTTAGATTCCACATATAAGTGATATCATATGGCATTTGTTCTTCTCTCTGAATTACTTTACTCAGTATGACAATCTCTAGGTCCATCCTAGAGATCCTCTGGGTTCAGCTGAAAAAGATAGGTTCCTTGCTCAACCACAGGCTTTCTGCACAATTTCTGAGTCTCGGATTTCTCTGCAGACTTTATCCGTCTGCCTATGTCATCTGCTTTCCATCTTCCAGAAATCTGTTGAAATATCTCACCTGCAGTAAATCCTTCCTCTGCTCATTCTTTTTTTTTTTTTTTTTTTTTGTGGTACGCGGGCCTCTCACTGTTGTGGCCTCTCCCATTGCGGAGCACAGGCTCCCGACGTGCCATGGCTCACGGGTCCAGCCGCTCTGTGGCATGTGGGATCTTCCCAGACCAGGGCACGAACCCGTGTCCCCTGCATTGGCAGGCGGACTCTCAACCACTGCACCACCAAGGAAGCCCTCTCTGCTCATTCTTTTCATTGTTGGTCGACTTCCATTTGTACAACCCAGGATGGAGGAGATCACCATATTGAACTGGAATTCACATTTACCTTTACCTTCTTTCACTAACCCTCTTTCTTTTTCTTTGCTCTTTTAAGCCTTAAACTTTGCTATCTGCACTTATAGTGTCTTTTATTCCTTGAAAAACCTTCATATTTCTAGATTTAATATCAAAATTTATATTTTTCCTGGAAATTTATAACCAAGTCACAATTTTGCTTTGACCCATAAGGAGAAATAGCAGCAAATATTTAGACTGAGACTCATTGATCTTTTTAAAGTAGAAAAAAAGTCTCTAAGTGTTACCACTGAGTAACCCCTGATGGATAAGTGAGTGGTAGCATTCTGTATACCTTTATACAGAGATGCTCTCTATATCTCTGCTTTGTCTTTTTTTCTCTTTCCCCCACTCCTTCTTTGGCTGCTTTGCATGGTAATTTTTTTCATACAATGTTATTTTTTAACTATGCATGCATTATCTTGATTAAAAAGAAAAGTTCAGATATATAGACAGAGCAAACAGAGGATATGCATATAGGATGAGACTTTTGGAAGCAAGTATAGAACTGGCATGAAGCAACTACTTCCTTCACTCTTAGCTGATGACTACCATGAAAGAAGGTAAGGAGGAGAAGCAGTTTCTTCTCTTCAAAACTTTCTTTTTCTACACAGGACTGTTTTTAATATGTCAACTTGATTAAATGAAACTACAAGTATGGAAGGGAAGGTATCAGGTTTGTCCCATGTCCATGTTTTTGGCCTGTTCATTACCTTATTTTACTGACTTCCTGTCTTATGAATTTTAGACATGCTTATCCAGCCCCCACAATCACATGAGCTAATTTCATGACATCTGTCTTCTCTCCTTCCTTCCTCCCTCCCTCCCCCTCTCTCTTTCTTTCTCTTTCTTTCCTTTCCTTTCCTTTTCTTTCTTTCTTTCTCTTTCTTTCTTTCTTTCTTCCTTTCTTTCTTTCCTTGTTTCTTTTTCTTTCTTTCTGTCTTTCTTTCTCTGTCTCTCTCTCCCTATTCATCTAATTTCCTTGGAGTTCAAGCATAAACTGGGTAATTGGCAATTAACTTACTGGGCACCTACTAAATGTCAGATATTCTACATTTCTTACATTTCCCACCTTATGTTTCCCATCTTCACAAAGGATCTAGTATTTTACAGACAAGCTTGATGAAGTTCAGGAAAACTAAATTACTTTCCAGTCCTCAGAGCAAATCAGTGGCAGAATATGATATGAATCTCACTTACTACAAAGTTTTTTTTTAATTTTTTCTATGCACCTGGAAACTTCAGAATTAAAAATATTGCTATAAAGCCAGTTTCCAAAGGAATTCTGAAACCATCCAGATGGTTAGTTTTTTTTTTTCTTTTTTACTCAAGTCTACCCTATCCATCAGTCTCTTTATCCATCATACATTTGTACAGCATTTTAAAATATGCTTTGTGCTCAGAATTATGCTAGACTTTGAGGGGAACGCAGAAGAAACATAGAATGTAAGCCCATGATACTCTTCTGCCAAAAGTGATCAGTTTGAAGAACAAAGGTACTTGAAATACAATTTATTTGGAAAGGTGGAGCTTAACCAACACAGAAACCTAGGTAACCATGCCAGGCTATGGGTATCAAAATGCAAATTGGACTGTTAAAATATTTTCTGACTTTGAGAAAAATAGATAAATTTTACTGTGCACTCACTCTGTGCCAGGCACTGGGCTACAAGCATTTCACATGCTTTTTCTATCTAGTCCTCTCATAAACTCTAAGAGATATTTCCTTTTACATCTTCGATTAGATAAGGAAACTGAGGTTCGAAAGCATGCATTGGCATAAATTTAGACGACTTTCATAAGTGTTAATTTTGTGAAAACTAATTTGGGTTAAATTTAATAGGAGGGAAGAAGGAAGCAAAACAGTTCAAGAAAGGTTTACAGAAGCAACAAATTTCTAATCATTGGACTTCTGTTTGTAAACTGAACTCTTTATTTATGCTAATCTTAAAAATATACCTCTTTATCTGGAAGAGTTAGTGGTCATCTTGGGATTTCTTATTGTATCTAATATTTGTATGATTTTTAAGCTTACAAACTCTAATTTTATCATTATTGTGTGTATTAGTTTGCTAGGGATGCCTTACCAAGGTACCACAAACTGAGTGACTTAACAGAAATTTATTTTCTCACAGCTCTGGAGGTCAGAAATGCAAAATCAAGGTGTTGGCAGGACTGGTTTTCTCTAAAGACTGTGAAGAATAGCTTGTTCCAGGCCTCTTGTCTAGCTTCTGGTGGTTTTCTGGCAATCTTTGGCATTCCATAGCATGTACGAGTATCACCCTGATTTCTGTCTTCTTCTTCACATGGCTTTCTCCCTGTGTGCATGTCTGTGTTCAAATTTTCCCTTTTTATTAGGGCATCAGTCATATTGGATTAGCCCATCCTATTCCAACATGACCTCGTCTTAATTGATTACATCTGCAATGATTCTATTTCAAAGTAAGGTCACAGTCGGGGATAATGGGGGTCAGGATTTAAGCATACAAATTTAGGGGGGCAGAATTCAGCTCATAATATTAAGCTTTAGAAAAAAAGTGTTTTTTTGTTCTTTTTTTTTTAAGTGAAAACACAATACTTAAGCGAGAAACACCCTAAACTAGGTCCTTAGCAGTCTTACTAATTAACAACATAAATAACACAGATTTGTTTAGGTCTGCATTCTTGTCACTATTTTTATTGAATTATCAACAGTGAATCTGATGTAATATGTTTCTCTTCCTTCTGACAATCAGTTTTGCCTCCAGAAATTTGTGTTCTATGGTTCTGGAGAATCACAGCATCACCAAATGTCAAAACTGGCAAAGGAATTCATGGATAATCACTTCATAAAGTACTAAGTGGCCTTGAGGAAAGCACATTTTTAAGCAGAAATATCAGATAACTTTCTAGTCTAGGACACTGTGAAGTTGCTTATATGAGGTGGGAAACAGGCATGAGAATTGGTCACCCATTGTTTTGACACTTATAGACACACAACAATCCTCCTGTAAGAACTGACCTGTTTCTCCTGCCCCTGCCCATAGGAATAGACATTGAATCCATTTTTACTGACAGATAAAGCCCTTTCTGAGCCAAGCTGGACAATTCCAAGTTGGAGTAATCAGTTCCTCTTAACTGGGATTTTAGAGTGAAGATTAAATGCTTAACTCAGTCGTGTCTAGTAAATACCCAAATTAGAATGTAATACAAAGCTTGGGCTAGGCTGGACTTAAGCAGATATAAACCAGAGCAGGTTGGAAAACTGGTCTGTAGAGGTAGAAAAGAGTGAAACAGATAGGCAGAGAAACAGAGATGTGAACGCATGTAACCTTAAAGAGTTGCAGGGAAGAGGCTCAATTCCCCCAGGGGGCATTAGCCTTCATTGGACCAGCCAATTCATTTTCTTGGCTTCTATGATGCCTAAGTTTTCTCATAAGTAAATACCCTTTTATTATTCCATGATTTCTGGTTGGAAAGCAGAAAAGCCTATCAGAAATACATGTTTAGCCCAAATCCCTCATGTAACCTTCAAAAATATTTCTTGAGTGTCTACTATGTGGCAAACACTTTGCACTAGGAATTCAGAACTAACAGAACACTGGGAGCTTCCAGTATCAACTAAATCAATAATCAGAGAACTGTGGTCATTTCTATGAAAACCTAGCAAAGGCTGCTAGGAAAGCACAGAAAAGGAGCATTTCATTGCACTCAAGAGTCTAGGTAGGACTTCTAAGAAAGCAATATTTTGTTAGAGATTGTGTTTTGTGCTTGATAGATTTATCATTTTTGGTTTTGTTATTGCTTTACTATAGAGAATAATAGGAAATTCCTCAATGAAAAAGAGGAAGAGGCAGAGTACATGTGAAAGTTGAGAAGAGTAAAATATCAGAATAAATAAAGGAAGTGAAAAGAGTTACTATTTCCACAGGAACATGTGCATGTGGGACGGGGGCTGGAGAAATGCTAGAGGGGTCCAGAGGAGAAATGGCAGTGCTGTGAGCAAATGACCCAAAACTAAGGCTGGCTTTCCAGGAGTTTGAGGAATACAGTGAGATGATCAGATTTGCAGTTGAGAAAGCTTTCTTTAGCTGAATGATCAAAGGCCATGCTGGAGGAAATGAGACAAGTTGCAAGGCTAACCCAGTCATCCTGATGAGAAATGATGCAAGCCTGGACCAAGATAATGGCAAAAATAATAGAAAAGGTGATGGATATGAGATGTTTAGGAAAGAGAACTTGTTAGATGTAGGGACTGATTATATTTGTGAGTTAAATAAGAGAGAGAAATGTAGAATCATAAAGCAGATATCACTTGAGTGATAATGATGAAAATCACCAATAAAAAGAGTGAGTCTCTGCCCTTCCACCTCCCTAACAGAACCCCACAGGTCCAGATATCCACTTGTCTTCCTTTGTATGCTACGGGGTCCTGAAAGTGAGGGGTGATTTATGATAGATCCTAAGCCAATCATGATTGACTCACTCTCCAGCAAGCAATGATTTAGGAATGGCCCCTTAACTCAGGAAATCAAGATTTTACTTTGTTTTGCTATAATGACAGTGCAAAGAAATGCATGCATGGATGAACCAATACTGTTTCTTTTTTTCTCCCCCTGGATTGTGTTTCAAAGATTTTTTTTTTGAGTCTATAAGAATGAAGGAATGAAATATTGTGTTTAAGATGTAGACACCCATACCACCTGTGCTTAATATATGTATTGACAAAGTGCTGTAGTCTCTTAGCATGTGTTTGTTACTTTTTTTTGTTTTTGGAAGGGGGTTGGGAGAAATTAGTATACATCACATTGCTTCCACCATTTATTCAATATCTGGAAAAATCTCTTACTGAATGTACCTATGCTCTCCAGGCATGGCTACCCCTTACAAATGCCAGTAGTCTGGGTGTGTGAAAAACCAAGATGGGATTGTGGGGCTAATTATAAGGGAGCAGAGAAGAGGAAGAAGGAAACAGGGATCAGCATCTACTAGGAAGAGACAGGTAGATAAATTGAGTTTTATGGTCATATTTTCCATATTTCATGGAAATATTTTCCACTGCAATCAAGACAAAACAAAACAAAAAAAATAGAATGCTTCCGTCAGCCAGAGAGATGCATCCACATTCATAAAAACATACTCTAAATGTGAAGAAGTGGCAAATGAGGGCTGCTAGTACCCCTACCCTCCTTACATAGAGAATCAGCTATTCCCACCTGGCCTTGGGAAAAGCAGAAAACTTTTAGTTTTTTTTTTTTGAAAACTTTTAGTTTTAAGGAATATGAAGAACGTGGTGCATAATGTCCCAATCAAAATACATTCTTGTTCTTGTGGATGCTTGTTTTGGTTGTGCTTTTTAAACTGCAATTGTGAACACCATCGGCCTGTCTTCCTGTTGCAGCTCAAAGAAGGGAGAAACTGCTGCCCCTGAAGATATCTGTGGCACCCAGAATGATGAAAAAAAAAAAGTGAAATTCAAGGTATTGAAGTTGAAACTACAAAGAGATATAAAAGAATAGGCAGGCATTAAAAAACTCACTGCAGGGGGTTGAAAGCAAGAAAGAGGGGGACAAAAATCTATTACAACAAAATAATAAAGTATTTTTTAAAGTTTAAGGGGAAAATCATCTTGTTTTGTGAAAAGATGGCAAGACATGTTCATTGATCTTTTTAGGAGACAACAAAAATTGGCCGTCAACTGAATAAAAGAAAATGAAGTTCCATTAATACAATCTGCTGAAAGACAACTCAGATAAATTGATCAGTGCAGTACAAATCATTTCTAACCTTTCCCCCTATTTGGAGAGGATGTTTTTTCAAGAGAGTAAACAACATACATCATCAACTTCAAGTGCTTTTTAGATGGCTTTTCCAGCAATAATGGAAATGGAGAATTTCTGGAACTAAGCATGTAATGCTTTTTTTTATTATTATCGTTCCGAAGAATATCAATACATTTGGAGAGATTTGGGCATGATTTTTTTTTTGTAGATTTCATGTTGTAGTTACTACCTTGATTTCTTCTTTACACTGATTTTTCAAAAATATTAATGTGTAAGCTGTTGTGCCTTCTTTATTGAGTCCAGGACCCACTATCAAAGGGACTGTCAACTTGAAAAGATAATCAAATTGTTTATAGATCTCTATACTAAAACTTTTAAAAGAAACTATTTTTCTTCTCAACAGTTTTGCTTCTCAATTTTAAAGAAGAGCAAAAGCAAAGGACATACTTTTATTTGTTTCTCCTCTCTCTCTCCCACCAAATGAATAACTTAAATATATTGTCCAATTTAGAAATAACCTATGCAAGATATACATTATAGAGTTTCTAAGATAACCTTCTAATACAATATAGTAGAATTGTTTGTTTTATTTTAACACATAGCATTGATTATATATAATTTATTGTAAACTAGAAAATTTCAGTAGTTCAGTAAATAAATGAAAATGTATTTGGTACAAGCATCCTACAAGAGTGACAAGAAAAGCAGTTTCAGAGAATGTGGGCTAGTATTAACACTGTATTTACAAAATGCTAACTCATTTTTTAAATGTGTATTTATTGACATGTTTTCAGGTAAGCAGGAATTTAAAGTAGTTCTTATCATATTTCAATACTGAAATAATAATGTTGTTATTTCTGGGTGTTTGGCTTCATATAGATTGTAAAACGTGTGGAACACAACTTTTTTAAGTACCTTGTTTTCTAATGTCTTGGGTTATTTATGAAGGGCTTAAAAGATACATATTAAACATATAAAAATTTTCTTCCAAGATAGGGAACCTGAAACCACAGAGAATTATCAAAATAAATAAACATATCTGAACATAGACACATAAGGAGGGACAAAGAATAGGGACACATGTCAGCGGCTGATACGGAGGGAAATACTGCTCTTTAGGCTATAATAAAATCACACCCAGGGTACTCGGTAGTATCCTAAGGAAAGGGGAGCAGGCACACTTCACAGACACTTCAGTGAATTCAGCATTTTGATCTCTTAAGCAAGAATTCCTCTAGAAATTGACCAGTTCCCTTCCTGGAGAAGATTCACCTTTAGGGTTAGGGAGACAGTTACTTGAAAATACAGTGGAATATTACTCAGCCATAAAAAGAAATGAAATTGAGTTATTTGTAGTGAGGTGGATGGACCTAGAGTCTGTCATACAGAGTGAAATAAGTCAGAAAGAGAAAAACAAATACCGTATGCTAACACATATACATGGAATCTAAGAGAAAAAAAAGAAAGGTCATGAAGAACCTAGGGGTAAGACGGGAATAAAGACACAGACCTACTAGAACATGGACTTGCGGATATGGGGAGGGGGAAAGGTAAGCTGGGACAAAGTGAGAGAGAGGCATGGACATATATACACTACTAAATGTAAAATAGATAGCTTGTGGGAAGCAGCCGTATAGCACAGGGAGATCAGCTAGGTGGTTTGTGATGACCTAGAGGGGTGGGATAGGGAGGGTGGGAGGGAGGGAGACACAAGAGGGAAGAGATATGGGAACATATGTATATGTATGGCTGATTTACTTTTTTGTGGGGCAGAAACTGATACACCATTGTAAAGCAATTATCCTCCAATAAAGATGTTAAAAAAAAAAAGAAAATCAGTCAAAGAACAGGGGTGGATTATTTGTTCTGTTAGTAATCTTCTAAAGTGCATTTTAGCAACTTGCTAAATGCTTCCTCCCCAGTTTTTTGGTTTTTTTTTTTTTTTGGCTGAGGCAGTGACAGAAAAAATTGAGAAGAGACACAAAGATGCAAAGATTCATAAATGAATCAGAGAAACACATGATTTACAAAAACTGCTTGGAATTACAAGAAATATATTTTATGGAACTGTGAAGTGTCAGCCTCTTCATAGAAAGTCATTTTCTCAGCCCAGTAGGTCTTTTGAAGAAGATTGTTGTTGAAGATCAAGCTTGGGCAATGTTTCAGTTCATGACATTGTTTTAATGGTGTTGCAGGAGACCCTTAGGATTTGTATTCTAGTTGTATCAGCATATTGAAGCCCTGGCTGAAATACTGTCTTGTCTTTCCTTTGTGGAAGTGCTTTCTACCCAGGAAAAGCTTGAAAATTCTTCTATCCTACCTGTTTCAGGAAGGTGGAAATAACAGATCATTTAAATTTGGTCTTTACTATTGAGAGTATTAGGCTAAACACATTTGAGACTTTTAGAAAATGAATCAGAATGAAACAGTATGATAGACTAAATATTAAATTTAAGGAATTTCCTGATTTTTTTTTCTCTGTAGATTATGGACTAAAGTTCTCTCCTGGCTAGCATCTGGATCCTGGTTAGCAGGCCACAATTCATGCTCTATCTATCAGAGCCTTTCTGCCCTTCTCTGTCTACCTTCAGGTTTTACATTACTACAGCATCCTAAAGGCATTTCTGTATGGACAAAACTTAACATATTGTAACATATGTTTTTTTTTGTTTTTGTTTTTGTTTTTTGCGGTACGTGGGCCTCTCACTGTTGTGGCCTCTCCCGTTGTGGAGCACAGGCTCCGGACAAGCAGGCTCAGCAGCCATGGCTCACGGGCCCAGCTGCTCCGCAGCATGTGGGATCTTCCCAGACCGGAGCATGAACCCGCGTCCCCTGCATCGGCAGGCGGACTCTCAACCACTGCGCCACCAGGGAAGCCCTGTAACATATATTTATCTGGTTACCTGAGAAACACACAAACTCCTGATATTGTTTTTAAATTTTGTTATAAAATCTAATAAAACATTTCCATTGAAAAAAGATGTGTAAGAATTTCTATACTTTATTCCATTTCCTTTTATTTATTTATTTATTAATCTATTTATTTATTGTTCAGAGGGAGTAACTTACCAAATTTATGTATCTATCACATCTCAGGTAAATTTGTAGTACATATGAGAAATATATGAAAATAACATGACTCTGGAATATTCAGATTCAATGACTGTTTTATAAAGCTTAGGAGGATTTACATAGATAGGAACCTAAGCTCAGAAGGTTCTGCAGGGAAAATGAAGAATTATTACTTATCAAAAAGACCTCCACTGTCCAAGGCACTCTGCCAGGCACTGAACATTTACTGTTGCATTTAGCCCCTACACAGTTCCTGTGAATTAGGCTTGATCCTTATTTTAAAGAAAAACCTATTCAGTCTCACTGAAGTTAAATAATTTTGGACCAGATGTATCTGACTCACTGTCAGAACTAAGAACAATAATACCATGTCTTCTACTGTGTTCAGAATATATACATAATATATAATATATGTGTGTGTATGTACTTGTGTACATAGGTAAATGAATATACATTTATACACACATACGTAATCTAATAAAACACGTTTTGTGGGTCTTTTTGTAGAATTTATTATTTTAGTTTTTTTGGTTTCTGTATTTCTCTGGCATAAAAGCAATAACGAAATGGATTTGACTTCATAGTAA
Organism: Phocoena phocoena; assembly: GCF_963924675.1. NCBI lineage: Eukaryota > Metazoa > Chordata > Mammalia > Artiodactyla > Phocoenidae > Phocoena > Phocoena phocoena. The sequence goes on along the minus strand of NC_089220.1, from coordinate 128,404,113 downwards.
GGAGAACACTACTCATTTTATGAAATTTCTCATTTCTCTACCAGAACCTTTTCTTTGGGACTTTCTTAACCCAAAAATCAATACTAGATCCATTTCCAAGAGATATTTTCTAATTTTGTGTCTCACTGATCTTAGGTTTTCATGTGATTCACTGAAAATATAGCTTGTCAAATCAAAGAAAAAAGAATAGTTAACCTCTTGATTCTTTGTTCATAGGCGATAGACAGAATCACAGATTAAAATCAAGATTTAATCCATTCATCAAATATTTATTGAGTATCTATTATGTACCAGGCTCTCCTCTAGGTGTGAGGACTAGACAAAATAGAAATTATCCATGCCCTCAAAGAGACAACATTCTAGTGAAGAAGAGAGAAAATAAATAAGCAAATAACTAAGTATATAAACACGTATATAATATAATTTTGGGTAGTAGTAAGTGCTTTGAAGGGAAGGAAAGAAGGTCAAAGAGACAATAAGTGAGCGGAAGTGGGAGTTATTTCTGGTAGAGCATGGAGGACAGATAGGTATGTCTAAGCAAAGACCTCGATGACGTCAGAGAACCATGAGAGGGTCTTTACAAGGACCACTCCAGGGGTGGGAAAAAACATACCCAAGGAAAGAATAAGCTTGGTGAGTGCTAGCAACTGGGAGAAGGCCAGTGTGGCTGAACATACAGAACCTTTTTAGAAAAGAAGGGAATCCACAGTGGAAGCAGGGTCAGGTCGTACATGGCTTTAGAGTAGGAGTTTCACTTTTATTTGCAGTGGGATGAAAAGCCATTGGATGTTTGGAAGCAGAGGAGTAGCAAGACCTGACCTGATCCTTTTTTAAAAAAGTTCTCTCTGGGCTTCCCTGGTGGCGCAGTGGTTGAGGGTCCACCTGCTTATGCAGGGGACATGGGTTCGTGCCCCCTTCTGGGAAGATCCCACATGCCGTGGAGCAGCTGGGCCCGTGAGCCATGGCTGCTGAGCCTGCGCGTCCGGAGCCTGTGCTCCGCGGCGGGAGAGGCCGCGATGGTGAGAGGCCCGCGTACCGCAAAAAAAAAAAAAAAAAAGTTCTCTCTGCCACAGTATACCGATCACTCTGATGGAGAGTTCTCCTGTATGAGTATAGAACGAATTCTCGGTCACTCTGTTTCCACTTGGGCATTAAATCTGGAACTTTTACAAACACTAAGACTTCTAAACAGGTACAAGCTGTGTTTTAACACATTGTTCTGTCAAATATGTGTGGAATGGAATATAATGTATTTTTCAAATTCTTAACCCAAATTAGATCCTAACCCAAAGGATATACAGACTGATCTGGGTACTAAATTTCCAAAATCATATGCAAATTTTCCAGATATATTAGAATAGCTATACTCGACCTCAGCATGAGTTTCTCATTTTCTCATTTAACATAATGAAGAAACAGGTGTGTGTATGTGTGTGTATATTTGAATGTGTTATAATATTTTTGTAAATGTTATATATATAATATATATATTATATGTATATAACATTTACCGATGACTTTCATGAGGACCTTGATATTTCTTTCCTAATAAGCACACTTTGTACAAATCGCCAATTCTTAGTTTCATTTTCAGAGTACTCACTGCAATTGTATGGAAATACAATTAATTTTTGTTTATTAATCATTTGTACTGCAACCTTGCTGACCTTATTTGTTCTAATAGTGTTGATCTTTTAATAGTTTTACTTCTTTCTTTCCGATTTGCATGACTTTTATTATTTTTTTCTTACCTGATGCCCTGGCTAGAACCTCCAGCACAGTATTGAATGGAAAAGGTGAGAGTGGATATCCTTTTTTTGTTTCTGATCTCAAAGGAAATGTGTTTGGTCTTTCACCATTAATTATCAATTTACTTAGGTTGGTCATAGATGTCCTTTATCAGTGTGAGGAAGTTCCATTCTATTCCCATTTGTTGTGCATTTTTATCATAAAAGGCTGTTGGATCTTGCCAAATGCTTTTTCTGCATCTATTAAATGATCATATAGCTTTTGTCCTTTATTCTGTTAATGTGGTATACTACATTGTTTGAATTATAATTGTTTGTATATGTTTCCAGATTCAGTTTGCTACTGCTTTGTTGAACATTTTGCATCTATATTTATAAGAAATATTGTCTATAAATTATTTTCTTGTGATATCATTGTTTTGCTTTTGTATCAGAGTAATAAGGGCCTCATAGAATTAGTTGGGAAGTGTTCCTTCTTCTATTTTTAGAGAAAGTTTATGAAGTACTGGTTTTAATGCTTATTTAAACATTTGGTGGAATTCACCAGTGAAGTCATTTGGGCCTGAGCTTTGCAGGGGTGGGGGGTGTTGGAGGAATTTTTTTACTACTAATTCAATATTTTTACATTATAAATTTATTTATATTCTCTATTTTTGAGTCAGTTTAAGTGATTAGTATTTCTCTAGGAATTTGCCCATTTTTGTCTAGCTCATCTAATTTGTGTTATTACACATAACATTCTCTTTTATTCATTTTTATTTCTTCAAGATTGGTAGTAAGGTCCCCTCTATCACTCCCAGTTTTAGTAATTTAAGTCTTTGTTTTTCTTTTGGCCAGTATAGCTAAAGTTTTATCAGTTATGTTGATTTTCTGAAAGAGTTAAGATTTGATTACACTGACTTTCTTGATTGTTTTTTCTATTCTCTGCTTTATTTACTCTTTTATCATTATTTTCTTTCTTCATATTTGCTATGTGCTTAGTTTTGTTCTTATTTTTCTATTTTCTTTAGGTAGAAGACTAAGTTATTCATTTGAGATCTTTCCTCTTTTTTTTATTATAGGCATTTATAACTGTAAATTTTCTTCCTAACACTGTTTTAGCTGCATCACATACCTTTTGGTATGTGTTGTTTTCAGTTGCATTCTATCAAACATTTGCTAAATTATTTTATGATATTTTTTTCTCAAAATCTTTAATTAGCTGTGAATTTTCTAATTTCCATATATTTGTTTATTTCCCAAATATCTTTCTGTTGTTGATTTCTACTTTTATTCTATTGTGGACTGAAGACATACTTCTGGTGTTAATTTCAGTTTTTTAATAAAAGTTATTGAGGCTTCTTTTATGGCCAAACATTTGGCATATCCTGGAAAATGTCCAATGTGCATTTGAGAAGAATGTATATATCACTCTTGCTCTGTGGAGGTTACAGAGTTTCTGTGAGATCTGGTTGGTTTATATTGTTGTTCAAACATTCTGTTTCCTTGCTGAGATTCTGATTTAGCTGCTCTACCCATTTTGAAAATGAGATACTGAAGTCTCCAAACATTGTAATTGAGTGGTCTATATTTTTCTTCAATTCTGTCAGTATTGCTCCAAGTATGTGAGGGCTCTGTTTTTAGGTGCACACATGTTTATACTTGTTATATCTTTCTGATGGATTTATTCTTTTATTATTATAAAAGTCCTTCTCTATCTCTAGAAACATTTTTTGCTTTTTTGTTTTCTGGTATTCAGCTCTTTTGTGGTCATAGTTTGCAGGTTGTTTCAGATTGTTTGCATCTTTGAATCTAAAGTGTGTCTCCTATAGTTCAAATATGACAATATTTGCCTTTTGATTAGAGTGTTAATCTATTCACCTTTAATGTTTTAGCATGGTTGTATGTATTCTACCATTTTGTGTTTTGTTTTCTATTTAACTCATGTGTTTTTCTCTCTATTCCTCTTTTTTGCCTTCTCTTATAATTGACTATTTTCTAATGTAATATTTTAAATATCTTAATGAGTTTTAATTATATTGTGTTATTTGCTTAGTGGTTGCTCTAGGAACTACAATTTCTTTCTTTAATGTTTTATACTTTTCAGAGTATAGGTTTTTCACCTCCTTGGTTAAGTTTATTCCTACATATTTTATTCTTCTTATGCAATTTTAAATGAATTTTTTCCTTTCAATTTCTGATACTTTGTTACTAGTGGATAGAAATGCAACAAAGATTAAAAGGGAAAAAAAAGGTAGACACAACTATGACTGCAATTAACAGTGAAGAGATAAACATAAAGATGTAAAATATGACTTCAAAAACATAAAATGTGAGGGAGGAAAATAAAAAATGTAGATCTTTTAGAATGTGTTAGAACTTAAATAACTACCATTTTAAAACAAGTTGATAGAGTTATAGGTAAACATATATAAATCCCATTGTAACCATAAATCAAAAACTTACAATAGGTACACAAAAAGTAGAAAGAAAGGAACACAACCATACTGCTAAAGAAAATCATCAAACCACAAGGGAAGAAACAAAAAGAAGAAATGAACAGAGAACTATAAAAACAACCATAAAACAAGTAATAAAATAGCAATAAGTACATACCTATCAATAACTACTTTAAATGTCAATGGACTAAATGCTCCAGTCAAAAGACATAGGGTGGCTGATTGGATAAAAAAACAAGACCTGTCTATATGCTGCTTACAGGAGACTCAC